>NW_017728918.1:11373473-11380538 GCF_001723895.1 Crocodylus porosus | reverse complement strand
CAGGAGGCGCTACTTCACAGTCCTCTTTCCTGCCACGGCAGGGGGTCAGACTAGATGATCTGCTCAGGTCCCTTCCGACCCTAGAAACTATGAAACTATGGGGGAGGAGGGGCAGGGCCCTGTGTCCTGGGAGGGGACAGCCTGGCAGGTCCTGGGCTGCTGGATGCCAGCACAGGGCTAGGCAGATGGGGCCCAGGCTCTGATGTGCCCTCCCCACAGGACTGATTGACGTGCACGTGCACCTGCGCGAGCCGGGGGGCACCCACAAGGAGGACTTTGTATCGGGCACAGCGGCTGCACTAGCGGGGGGCGTCACCATGGTGTGTGCCATGCCCAACACCAGCCCTGCCATTACTGATGCTGCCTCCTTCGCCCTTGTGCAGAAGGTAAGTCCCTGCACCTCTTGCACTGTGCAGAGAACCCACCCCCACTGCCACTGCCACTACCACTGTAGGCACCTGCCTGGGGCCCTCCTGCTGCTGCAGGGCTGGTACTGAGCTGGCAGCCACACTGCAGCTGACACACCCAGCCCCATGGGCAGCCAGGCCGTAGCCATGGGGTCTGGTGGGGTTTGGGGAGGGGGTTCTGACATGGTGCACAGGGCCCCTGGGCTGGTGCACCTGACCCTTGTCTCCTGCAGCTGGCTGAGGCGGGTGCACGCTGCGACTTCGCCCTGTACCTGGGGGCCTCGTCGGACAACGCCAGTGCCCTAGGCCCCATGTCTGGTGTGGCTGCCGGGCTCAAGATGTACCTGAACGACACCTTCTCTGACCTCAGGATGGACAACGTCTCGCTCTGGATGGAGGTGGGGGCAGGGGCTGGGCCTGGGGCCAGGATGTCCTCAGTGTGCCACAGTGTGGCTGAGTTTGGGCACTGCTTTCTGCTCGTGCTGGATGCGGGTGGAGGATCTCTACCCCCATTTCAGCCCCTGATGTGGAACCCAAGGACCTTAGCGCACAACACCTGCACTCCCCCCAGTGGCCTCCCTTCCCCCAGCACAGCACGATTTTCACTCCTGCCCCATTCCCTCCCAGCACTTCGAGCAGTGGCCGCGGCACCTGCCCATCGTGGCACATGCAGAGAAGCAGACAGTGGCCGCAATCCTCATGGTGGCCCAGCTGTACCAGCGCCCTGTGCATATATGCCACGTGGCCCGCAAGGAGGAGGTGAGGGGGCTGAGAGAGGCCGCAGCTGGGACAGCAGCAGCGGCATCTGTCCCCTGGTGCTGGGGTGTGTCTGTGGCCTGTGGTAACCATGTCCCTCGCCCTTGCTGCTGGCATCAGGGGTGTCTTTTGGTGACCTTGGCTGAGAGTGTCTGTGGGAGGCCTAGGGGGTGACTGCCCAGGGGTGGGTGTAAGCCTGGGAGGTGGGATGGGGGCATCTCCCAGGGCAGGGCAGGGCACGATGTGGGGTAATGTTCTTGCTGGCTCTGGGGCCTGCAGATTCTGATCATCAAGGCGGCCAAGCAGAAGGGCATCCAGGTGACATGCGAGGTGGCACCGCACCACCTCTTCCTGTGCCAGGACGACCTGGGGCGCCTCGGGGAGGGGCGTGGGCAGGTGCGGCCCATGCTGGGCACGCATGAGGATTTGGAGGCCCTATGGGAGAACATGGACGTCATCGACTGCTTCGCCACTGACCACGGTGCAGAACCGGGCGGGTGACTTTGGGGAGCCAGCACCAGATGTGGCCTTGGGGCAGGCAGGGATGGGGCATGGGCTGTACCCCTCAATAGAGCATTAGGGGGCTGTGTCCTCCGGCCCTGGGCTGGTCCAAGCTGGGTGCAAAGGGGGCCTTGTCCTGAGATAGGGCAGGGGCATGGGCAGGCGCCCGTCTTGGGGCTGTGACTTGGGGCTGGGCGCTGCAGGCTGAGGGGGCTATGGGGCCCTAGGGGGGAAGCACAAGTTGGAGTAGGGCCTGGTGTGAGCGCCATGCTGGTGTCCGCAGCCCCGCACACGGTGGAGGAGAAGCTGGGGAAGCAGCCGCCACCGGGTTACCCCGGGCTGGAGACGATGCTGCCACTGCTGCTGACAGCAGTGTCTGAGGGGCGCCTCACCATTGAGGACATTGTCAAGCGCCTGTACGAGAACCCCCGCAAGATCTTCACCCTGCCCGCCCAGGATGACACCTATGTTGAGGTGAGGGTGGCTGGGGCCAGGCAAGTCCCTCCATGCTGGGGGCCTGCACTGGGGGTGGGTGGGGCTGTGGCTCTGGACTGGGGCTGTCAAGGGAGTGGGCGCCGCAGAGCCTCCCTCTGTGCTCGGCGTGTGCTGACCCAGTGCCACTGTCCTGGCAGGTGGACCTGGAGCACGAGTGGGTCGTCCCCAGCTGCATGGCCTTCACCAAGGCCAAGTGGACACCATTTGAGGGGATGAAGGTGAAGGGGACAGTGCGCAGGGTGGTGCTGCGTGGAGAGGTTGCCTACATTGATGGGCAGGTAAGGCCCTGCCCTCCCCCCACTACCTGCTGGAGCCACCCGACTGGGGTAACCAGAGCATCCAGGGCTGCACATATGCAACATGAAGCCCCCAACTCTCCACTCCTTGCCTGCAGGTGCTGGTGCCCCCGGGCTATGGCCAGGATGTGAGGAAATGGCCTGTGGGAGCCGTGCCTGTGCCACACACTGCCCCTGCTAAGGAGATCCTGAAGGTGTGTGAGGGCAAGGGAGTTTGGGCCTGGGGAGGGGCTGGGCTTGGGCCAGGAGAGGGCTGTTGAGGGTGGGGGGTGGCTGATGCTCCAGTGGGTGGGGAGGGGCAGGCAGGCTGCTCTGCTCAGGCTTGGGGGGCATCGGCGGGTGTGCTTCTGCTCACCTGTGACCCTCTGTCCCCACAGACACCAGAGCGGCCCCGGCACACGGTGCAGAGTGAGGCCCTGCGCAGCCGCGCTTCCAGCCCCCGCCGTGCGGGGCCCGTGGGTGATGGGCGTTTCCACCTGCCGCCCCGCATCCACCGTGCCTCAGACCCTGGCCTGCCAGGTGAGGCACCAGGGGGTCGCCGTGTCCTGCTGAGGGAGTGTCCAGCTTGGCGGCAGCACATTGAGCAGCCTGTGAGCCAAGGCTGAGGGGTCCCCCTGGCTCTGAGGCGGAGGGGCTGGGAGTGCCTGCCCTGCATCCTGCCATGGGGTGTCCCCATGCACGGCCAGGGCAGCGCGAAGCTGACCTCCTGCCCTCTGTGTCCTGCCAGCATTATGGAGGCCAGGAGCCCTCTGCCACACAGCTGCCCCAGGTAGTGGTAACAGCCGAGGTGGGGACTAACTCACTCATTGCTAATGATACAGTGTGATTTGTACTAACGAGACACTAATCAGCAGCTAATGAGTGCACTCCCCTTCCTCTAGTGCAGCAGCCCAAGCAGAGGCCTGCAGTCAGAGGGGCAAGGGGGCCTGGCAGGCCACAGCACCCTGTCACTGGAGGCTGCCCTGTGGCTGCTGCATGCTGCACCTGAGTCATCTCCATGCGGCACATCCCCCTCCCCAGTCCCCTCACGTGCAGTTCACCTGTGGCACTGGGTCCCAGCACTGTCACTGCCAAACTCTTCCCCCAGGCCCCAGCTGTCACGGGCAACCTCGCCAGCTGGTTTGATTTGATGCATGAGGTGGGATGTGCAGCAGCCCCAGCCCTCCATGGGGCACTGCCGTTGGCTTGGGTTGGAGTTCGGGCTGCTGGGTGGACTCTGAGGGAGACCATGGCAGGGTTTGGCATGGGAGGGTGTTGGGAGCCAGGCCAGGACTCACGACTACCTGTGTTGTCTGGAGCTCCCTGCCAACTCCCCAGCACCAGGGCCTCCTTGGGTGCAGAGCCCTTACACCTGAAGCCAGGCTGGGAGCCCCATTGTATTCCCTTGTCTTCCCAGCGCTGGTGCTCTTGCCCCTACAGCTGTCCCGCTGGCAGAGGGGCCTGCAACAGGCTGGGGCCTGGTGCCACAGCCCTTCCCTGGGTAGCAGGGCCTGAGTGGGGGCAGTGTATCTGCCCAGGATGTGGGGGAGAGCAGGTACTCATAGCCACATCGCTGTCTAACCAAGTTGTCATTTTGCCAGCTGAGGACTCCAGAGAAAAGGCTGTCAAGAAGGCATCTGAGCCAGGTGCATCCCCCCATCCCCTGCCACACAGGGAGTCTGGGCAGGAGCTGGTGGGGAGAGGTGGGGAGGGGGGTGGTTTCCAGCTGCCACGTCTTGCTGGGGGCTCGGAGCAGGGCCCGTGGGGCAGTTATTGCTCTCTGCCCCATGGCCTTGCAGGCCCTGTCACCAGCAGCATCTGCTCCCAGGGGGCGCCAGGGCCATGCTCTGCGCAGGGTCTTTCCCCTTCTGTCCCTGCTAGCCAGTGGGTGAGGCTTGGGGGATGGCCCCTCCCCACTCCCCCCCCACAACCCTGGTGCTGCAGCCCATCTATGCAGGGTGTACCAAGGGTAGGACCAAGATCGTGGGGCCTAGGGCTGAGGCTGTTGAAGGCTCTGCAGTGCACTTACATAGCTGCTTACTCCCTTCCCCGGTGCTGCAGATCCTGCTGGGGTCCTGGACAGCTGCTACCCACCAGGGCCCGTGCCCAGACAGACGTCGCCCCAGACTGTGCCCCACCTACCGACCTCCCCGGTGCTGCACCCCCTCGTTGGCCAGCATGTGCTCTCTGTCAAGCAGTTCACCAAGGACCAGGTGCCAACACTGCCTAGGGGCAGGGGCAAGAGGGCAACTGTGGGGGCTGGGAATGGGGGCAAGGGCAGGCCCAGAAGGGGGTGGAGGCCCCATGGGCAGTGCTGGCTCCAGTGCCACCCTGGTGCTAGGCATGTGGCTGCCCTGTGTTGGGGGTGCAGAGCCAGGACCTGGCTGAGCCCCATCTCCTTGCAGATGTCACACCTGTTCAATGTGGCACACACCTTGCGCATGATGGTGCAGAAGGAGCGCAGCCTGGAGATCCTGAAGGTGAGTGGAAGCAAGGGAGATGGGGGCACCAGGCATCTGGGAAGCAGGGGTGAGTCCGGGGGTGGGTGGCATCGGCCCCACCACGCTCACAGCCCCTCTCCCCAGGGCAAGGTCATGGCCTCCATGTTCTACGAGGTGAGCACACGGACCAGCAGCTCCTTTGCGGCTGCCATGTCGCGCCTGGGGGGTGCAGTGCTGTCCTTTTCCGAAGCCACATCCTCGGTGCAGAAGGGCGAGTCCCTGGCTGACTCAGTGCAGACCATGAGTTGCTACGCGGATGTGCTTGTGCTGCGCCACCCCCAGCCAGGGGCTGTTGAGGTGAGGGGCCCTCAGAGCTGTGCCCAGGTCCCTCCCCTAGTCCTTGTGGGCCCATAAATGGCTGGGGGGGAGGGAGGGGGAGGAGGAGGGTGTGGTTGTGGGGTCAGGCCATCTTGGAGGCTGGAGGAAACGAGCCCGTTCTGCCTGGTCATAGGTCCTGCCCTGGTGGCTTCAGCCCTGACGCTGCTCAGGGTGCAAATGCTCTTCTCCCCTGGACCCTATTTGCAGGATCTTGCTGCCCTTCTGCCTCTGCCCGCCCCACCTCTGTCCCGTGTCATTGTCGTTCCCCACACCCGCAGCAGAGTCAACACACTAGACACTGTCAGCCCCAGGCAGGGCTCCTGCCAGTGGGGACGGGACCCCGGCTGGAGCAGGGAGTCTGGGTGTCCTAGCTCCCAGGCTCATCCCTGTGCTGTTACCAGCTGGCTGCCCGGCACTGCCGGAAGCCCGTGATCAATGCCGGGGACGGGGTTGGAGAGCACCCGACGCAGGCCTTGCTGGACATTTTCACTATCCGCGAGGAGCTGGGTACTGTCAACGGCATGACGGTAAGGCCCACAGCCCTGGTCCCCAGCAAGGGGGCACAGGGGGCCACTGCATGGTGGGGGGCTTCTGTCCAGCACAGGAGGAGGGTTTGGGGGACAGGGACAGTACTAGCTGCTGCCTCCCCCCAGATCACCATGGTGGGGGACCTGAAGCATGGGCGCACGGTGCACTCGCTGGCATGCCTGCTCACCCAGTACCGCGTCAACCTGCGCTATGTCACACCACGCAGCCTCCGCATGCCTGACGACATCATCCACTTTGTGGCATCCAAGGGCATCAAGCAGGTGAGCCGGCCACATTTCCCCCTCCCACGTGGATGCGCACACCCACACGTGCACACGCACACTAACGACTCTCATCCCCTTGCCTGCAGGAGGAGTTTGACAGCATCGAGGAGGCTCTCCCTGACACAGATGTGCTGTACATGACCCGCATCCAGAAGGAGCGATTTGCCTCCACGCAGGAGTATGAGGCAGTGAGTGCCGCTCCTGGCAGTGTATATCTTGGGCCCCCGCTGGTTCTGTGGGCAGGGCTGTATCACTGCCAGGGGGCCTATTAAACATGGAGTGGGGGGGGAGGCAGCCAGCTGACACCCACTCTCTCCCCAGTGCTTCGGGCAGTTTGTCCTCACCCCGCACAGCATGACCAGGGCCAAGAAGAAGATGGTGGTGATGCACCCTATGCCCCGTGTCAACGAGATCAGGTAAGGGGGGTGGGCTCTGGCTGGGTGATGCTGGGCTACACTCCCCCGCCTGCCCTGACACTCTGTCTTGCCTCTAGCGTGGAGGTGGACTCAGACCCCCGGGCCGCCTACTTCCGGCAGGCAGAGAACGGCATGTACATCCGTATGGCGCTGCTGGCCACTGTGCTGGGCCGCTACTAGGCCCAGCCCGGCCCTGCAGCCACGAGCAGAGCCATGGCCCAGCACCTGGAGCAGACCGGATTGATCGTGGGACCGAGACCAGGATGGGAAGGACTGGAATGGGGGGAGGGGCGCGCGGGCCACAATAAAGCTCCTCCCACCGCACCCGCCTGTGTCAGTGTGTGGGGGGCAAGGGAGGCGCCATGTGCGCCACACGTGGCTGCCATGCGAGGGGTGGGCGTTCGACAGCGGGAAGTTCTGCGGCCGGAAGTCCTCCAGAGCTGGGCTTCCGGGGGGGCGTGTCACTTCCCGGCCGGCCCGTTTCTGACGTCACTGCTACGTTGTAATTCAGGTGAGTGAGTGACGCCACGACGGGGGCGGGGGAACACCACGTGAGCGGCCGGGAACAGGCCCCGCGGCTGCTG
>NW_017728918.1:11361473-11373373 GCF_001723895.1 Crocodylus porosus | reverse complement strand
AGGCTGGGCTGACGCGCGCTCCCGCAGGCCGGACATGGCGGCGCGCTGGCTGTGGCTTTGGCGGGGCTACGGGCGACTCGTGGCGCGGCGGCCCTGGACAGTGCAGATCACCACGGCCGGTAAGGGGGGCGGGCCCGCGCCACGTGCGTGTCCGGACCCGGGGCGGGGAGCGGCGCAGACCTCGGCACTGCCCTTCCCGGCGGCTGCGAGTCCCACGAGGTCGTCCCCCCACCCCCAGTTTGTGATTTTCAGGACGCGGGGCAGGGGCGGCTGCCCCCCGTCCGGAGCTGGTGCTGAGCCCCTGGGTAGTTGCACCTGCGCCTCCCTTGGCCCCTGCCCTGCGGGCAGACACTTGGTCTTCCCTGGCTCTGGCACCTGCTGACAAGAACCGGGCCCTCAGCTCCCCTCCTGCTGCTCAGGTCCAGATGGGTAGGCGCTGGGACGGGCTGGTGCAGATTCATTCTGGTAACTGCCTCAGGTGGTCAATACCAGCAGTGTCTGGAGAGGCCCAAGGGGTCAAACCCACCTGGGGAGGGGTGCAGGAGCCACCAGCGGGTGGCAGGTGCAGGGGGACTCCAGGTGTGAGCTCAGGGGCCGAGGGTGCCTGGTCCTGCCCAGCCCCGGAACTAGACCTAAGGTTCCTGGGTACCGCATCTGGTCTGACACCCCCGCCCTCCCTCGAGAAGCCAGCAGCTGCAGAGGGCTGAGAGGGGCTGAACCCATGGGGCTCAGAGGAGGCATAGGGGGGATGCCCTACCAGCCAGGCTCGTGCCAGCTGCTCTCCAGCCTGCTCTGGGCTCCCCAACGTAAGTGCCTCACATCTGCCCAGGGAGCTGCTGGACCTTCCTCTCACTGGGTCGGGGCCTGTGCAGGGAGCAGAACAGCCCTGCCCTGCTGCAGGATATTATGCCACTGATTTTTGCCCAGAGCCCTCATGGGCGGTGAGATGGCAGCAGCCCAGGGGAGCTCTGGGCTTGGCACAGGGCACCTGGGTTCTGTCCCTAACTCAGTCACAGGCTGGCTGGGGGACCACAGGGACCAGGAGCGCAGGGCAGCCCCTCTGGTAGTGTGTCTGCAGCGGCCACATGATGGGGCCATGCCCCACAGTAGCTGAGTCACCCAGGTGACCTCTGCAAGCTGTAGACGGTTGGGCTGATCCCAGCCCCATGCGCAGGTGGGTGTAGGTTCCCAAGGAGTTTTCCTGCCCCTGAACTAGCCAGCACATGAAGCGGTGGCCCCCCTGCCTGGGCCCCTGTCCCACACACCTGGGCAGGGAGCCCCAATGCTGGGCCCTGCTCTCACACATGAAGCCGTGTGCTGAGCAGAGCATGGCACATGTGTCTGTGAGCACCTCCTGTGGGTGGGGCCTGCTGATGGCTCTCAGCCCCCACACTCAGCACCCTGCCGGACCAATTTAATCTCCCTAAAAGGGTTGTCGCCTTGCCACTTGCCCGGAAGGTGGAATAAATCGCGGTGCTGGCACAGGGCCAGGTGTGCCAGCCCAATCACGCAAATGTCTCCACCAGCCTCAAGGACACACTGCCCCCTCCCAGGCCCCCCTCCCTCACACTGCTATCAGCTCATTCACCCCCTGGGAGGCACAGCCCTGGGGAGAGCAGCTGGCCTCAGGTGCCCAGGTCCCACCCTTGGAGTTGGCTGGAGCTGGGGCCAGGCCCATGGGGTCAGAGGCAGGTGCCTGCACTCTTTGTGGCCAAGGGGAAGGCCATGCCTGCCGGTAGAGGTGAGCATGCAGCTTGTGGGGTTGCTGTAGTGCACCAACTAGCTGTGGTGCATGCCACCAGCCTGGATGTACTCCCTGCCCCACTGCATGGAGCAGGCGTGGGCTCGTGACAGAGCGTATTGTGCACATGACAGCTCCTTCCCTGCAGCAGCCCACTGTGACAGACATCTGCTCCTTCGCCCAGCCTGGTGGTAGCTTCTTGACCATGGGTTTGCCTGTTTTGTCCACGTGTGCCTGTGCAGGGCTTGCAGGGCCCTCTGCAGGCCCAGGTGAGGCACAGGGAGCAGGGGGCATCAGGGCTGTCTGCAACGTGGTGCCCTAGATGTGAGGTCACCAGCACAGTCACCCCTAGTGCCTGCACCTGAGCCCCCCACTGCAACCAGGAGTGCCCTCCCCTGAGGAACACTCCTGCTGCCAGGCAAAGCTGTTCAGCCTTGGCCTCGGGCAGGTCTGGCAGTGGCCTGGCTGTGTGGGTCTCATAGTTTCTAGGGTTGGAAGGGACCTGAGTAGTCTGACCCCTGCCATGGCAGGAAAGAGTACTGGGGTCAAACGACCCCAGCAAGGTGTTCATCCAGCCTCCTCTTAAACAACCCCAGGGTAGGAGCCAGCACCACTTCTCCTGGAAGTTGGTTCCAGATCCTAGCCGCCCTGACCGTGAAGTCGCGCCTCCTGATATCTAGCCTAAATCTACCCTCTGCCAGCTTGTGACCATTATTCCTGGTCACTCCTGGTAGTGCTCGGGGGAACAGGGACTCCCCCAATGCCTGCTGGTCCCCTCTGACTAGTTTGTAACAGGCCACTAGATTCTCCCTCAGCCTTCTCTTGTGGAGGCTGAACAGGTTCAGGTCCCGTCGCCTCTCCTCGTAGGGCCTGCTCTGCTGCCCCCTGGTCATGCGAGTGGCCTCCTCTGGACCCTCTCCATGTTGTCCACGTCACAGGTGCAGTGGTTATGCAGGGCCCAAGCAGAGCTGCAGGCACTCAGTGTTGCAGTTGTGTCCTAATTCCCCTGGCCTGGGGCAGACAGTGCCTCTTACCTGGCCTCAGGTTGTGGAGCTCCTTGTGCCTGCCCACTGCACCAGGCTACCTTGCCCTCCTGGGGCCCATCCCCCAGCACCTGGGCTGCTGCTGCTAGCCATCTCTTGGGCTAGGCCATGAGACAATGTCAGTGTGTCTCTGGGGCACAGGAATCTCAGGATCCTGGGTGTGACTGGAGGGGGCTTGGGCATTGCCTAGCCCCACTGCTGCCTAGAGACAGGCCACGATGCTCCTGACCCAGTGCAGGCAGTTGCCCACACAACTTCCATCTGGCCCCGGCAAGGAGCCTGCAGAGCCCTGGGCAGCTGGTCTCGTTGACCTACGGCTCTGACATGAGGGAGACCTGGCCCTCTGCATGCTGGGTGCCAGCAGCTCAGAGGAGCCTGTGCACCTGTCCCTGATCATGGGGGGTAGTTCTGCCAGCCATAGAAGCAGGTTCTGCAGGACACAGCTGCACTGCAGAAACTCTCTTGCCTCTGCAGAGTGTCTAGCTCTCGGAAGCAGGCGCCTGTGCCTGGGACCATGGCTTTGTGCTGTGTGCTGTGGAGGCTTCTACTTTGGGGGAGGCATGCAGTGGGGCCTCCCTGCCAGGGGCTGTCTCTTCTGCCCCAGGTTGCCAGGCTGGCCTGGGGCAGGTCTGATGTGCAGGTGGCTGGAGGCTCCATCTCTTCTCTTTGTGGACAGGCCTGGCTGTATGGGAGCTCCCTACCCCATGGGCTGCTTCTGCCATGGGCACGCAGAGGGTGTGGGTACCATGTAGTCCTTGGACCCCAGGCCTGGCTTACAGTGCAGCACCTTCTCCCTTGCAGTTTCCCGGGACCTTGGTGAAGGCACGGTAGAGCTACTGGCTCTCCCTTGTCCTGCCTGAGACCCTGGGCTGTGGCACTTGTTCCATGGCCACCCAGGTCCTGTCCTAGCCAATGTGGGCACAGAGCGCTGCCAGCCTTGTGAGCTTGCAGAACCAGGTGCACCCAGAGCAGGGCTGTCCAAGACCCCTCACTGTCACCCTATGGGACTGGCCCCATCTTACCTGCTGGGTGCCATGGGGCTGGTGCCCAGAGAGATGCCTGGATATGGGGGCTTGCGGGGAGCTAGTATGTGGCAGCTAACCCAGGGGCTACAGCAGAGACCAGCAGAGCTGCGCCAGGCAATCACGGTGGGTGCTGACCACGTGCCAGCACATTCATAGATTTCATAGACATTAGGGCTGGAAGGGACCTCGGAAGATCATCGAGTCCAGCCCCCTGCCCAAAGGGCAGGAAGTCAGCTGGGGTCATATGATCCCAAAATTGCCAGTGTCCTCTGGTGACCTGGTTCAGCCTGCACCCAGGGCAGGCATCTCAGTCCCTGCGTCCTGCAGTAGCAGGGCCGGCAGGCCAGAGAGGAGGTGCAGGGGTGCTTCAATGTGTGTCTTGGGTGGGGAGTGGAGCAGCTGGGGAAGGCAGTGTGGGGAGCAGCCCATGGCTGTAGCCATGACCTTGTGGCTATGCCAGTGTGAGCAGCCATGGCGTTTCTGGTGAGGGCAATCTGCAAATGGATGGTGGATGATGATCTAATCGCGCCTGCATGCACCGCAGACACCGTGGCCTACTTAAACTTGGGTTGTTTCCAGACCCAAGGCCAGAATGAGAAGCAGCCGCAGCTCCACCAGGCACTGCCCTGAGCCAAGTGGGCCCCACGCACCTGGGCAAGGCCCCCACACCCCACAAGAAGCTGGGGAGTCTGCCCTGGCCCTGCCTGCTCTACCTGGGATATCTACCCTTGGACTCAGCACCCAGGGAAGCCTTGGCGATCCCCGTGCCCTGGCTGTGACTTGGGCACAGCCAGCAGGGCAGCAGAGGCATCCCTCCTGGTCCCGCCAGCTGCCTGCCGGGCACTACAGCACAGGGAGTAGAGCCCCTGCAGCCCCAGGCTGCCTCACATCCCTTGTTCACAGGCTGCAGCTTGGCCTGTTGCTCTTGGCAGCTGTTATGCTGGCTACTGTTCTGCCCTAAGCTGGAGTTGCCCCATGAAGCAGCTTGTGGCCATAGATGCCATGCTGAGATGGGTTGGCTCTGTGCATGGGGGATGGGTCCACAGTTCTCCTGCCCCATGGGTGTAGCCCCCAACCTTCCCACTGCCACTGCCAGCCCCCTGCCCTGTGTCCATCGCACAGGGAAATCAATCAGGGCTAATGACCGACTCGCCTGGGCAATCCCTGTTCAGGGGGTGGGGGTTTGGCATTGGTCCAGGTGTGAGCGAGTGGTGAAGTCACCGCAGCGCAGGACATCCATCTCCACACAGGGGACGCGGGCGCCTCCTGGCACTGGCCCCGCATGTCCGTCACGCCTGGCAGGCAGCCCCATCTGCCTGCCTGCCCTTGCCATGAATGAGGCAGGCACAGCTGCAGCGTTCTCAATGAGTGTGGGATGCAGCCTGCTCCTGGCCTCAGGAGCACTGCCATGGCCCGTAACAGCTTATGGCTGGGTGCCCCCACAGGCCTGCATGTCCCCCTACCCCATGGGTGGTTGTGCTGGGGAAGCCGCCTGCCTTCCCTGGCTAGTGCTGGCCAGGGCCCTGGCAGCTTCTCTGGTAAGCAACCCTTCCCCCCCAATCCGTTCCCCCTTCTCCACTCCCTGCAGCTGCCGCCTCTGTCCCGCATGGGAGGCTGACGTGGGCCCTGCCGTGCCTGCGCCCTTTGCTCTGGCTCCAGTGTCCAGCTCCCCAGAGCCTCTTTCCCTTACAGGGCTGCTGGAGCAGTGTGATACTTCCGAGGGCGCAGACCCCTGAGCAGATCAGCCTGCTGGCACCCAGCCCAGCCTCTTCTGCTGGGCTCAGGAAAGGCTCCGCTATCCCCCATGCAACCCATGGCAACTGAATGGTGACAAAGGACTCCTGACTGCTGGGTCCTGGGCAAGACTGATTCAGGCTCTGCTACAGCACTGGATTGGGGTCTAAGGGGCTAGACAGTCCCTGGGCATGGCAGATGTCCCCTGCTCTCGCAAGTGGCCAGGTTCTGGCAGGGCTGACCCAGCTGCAGGTCTGGCCTGGGTACCTGCCTATGGGCCCCACCAGCTGGTCTCCCAAGTGCTAAGTCACTCTGTGCCAGTGACACTGGGTTCACCTGCCTTGGATATCTGGTGCTGCCATGGTCTGGCCCAGCCAGGCAGTTCCCTGGAGGGGCAAGTGGGCACAGCCCTGTCTCATCACTGTGTCCGTGCTCTGCCCAGGGGCCCTGATGGGCGTTGGAGATGTGGTCTCTCAACAGCTGGTAGAGCAGAAAGGCCTGAGGGGGCACAGTGGCCGCAGGACCCTGAGGATGATGGCGATCGGCTTCTGCTTTGTGGTGAGTGCCCAGCCCAGCCTCACCTGGGCCTCACGGTGCCACCCTGTGCAGAGCTGTGGCCAAAGACCCCACCAGGGCTTTGGGACCAGAGCCTCTGGCATGGGCTTTGCCAGGCTTGAGGGGGTAAGGGGGATAAGTGAAGTCTCCAGGGCTAGGGAGGGGTCCATGCCTCTTGCTGTCCACTGGCATGGGGCAGTGACATATCTTCTGAAGCTGGCCCCTGTGCCAGGCACTGAGCAGAGAGAGGCTTATGCAAGAAGCCTGCTCCCTGCTGTCCCACTCAGACACCCTGGCAGCCTTGTTCCTTGAGGCTGGAACAGCTCCCAGCTTTATTCTTGGAGCCTGGACCAGCCAGCCAGAGCCATGGGCAGTACTAGCCACTGTGGGTGCCCCGGTCCCCACCCCACTCCCTGCTCCTGCCAGGCAGCAGCTGCAGTGTTGAGTTTGGCTCTTTCTGGCTCCCAGCTGGTCCCACCCTGCTGCCCTGGGGCTCTACACCAGGAGCTGCCTGCCTGCCCCATCTTGCTGTGGCACTCCCCAGCTTGCTGCTTTTGCAGTAGTGAGTGGCTGGGAGCAGTGCTAGCCAGGCAGCCTCTGCCCCTTCCTGCTCCCAAGACCCCCATCCCCAGGACAGTGCCCCCCCCTGTGAACAGGCGTATGGGGCAGGCAGCACCTGTGGAATCCAGCTGGGTGGTTGGGGCAGGGCCACATTGCCAGGGCACAGAGCACGTCGGAGCCACCAGCCACAACTAGAGGAGCCAGGGACCAGGGTATCCAGTACACAGCTTACAAGCTACATGCCTTCAGCAGGGCCCTGCCATGGGGCAGGACAGGAACCAGCTGAAGGGAGTGTGTGTGGGGGGGGGTACCCTCTGGCTGCCCCCAGGGACCGTCCTGCTGCAGAGGCTGCTTGCCCTGGCTGTGCCCATGGCAGGGCCTGGACCTCCATCCACTGGCCCTGGCTGTAGCGCCAGAAGCCATAAGTGCAGACAGGAGCACATGGTGCAAGCTGGTGTCCTCCCCTGCCCCATGGCAGTGGTGCAAGCACTGGTGGAGCCCGCTGACTCCCAGCTCCCCACAGGGCCCTGTGCTGGGAGGCTGGTACAAGCTGTTGGATCGGCTTGTCCTTGGCACCACAAAGACAGTGGCCGTGAAGAAGATGGTGCTGGACCAGGTGGGTGCTGCCTTCGTGGGGAGGGGCAGGGCTGGTATGCATGGGGCGGGGGTGGGCATTGCTGTGACCTGTGTGTGCAGGTGCCAGGTGTCCTCTGGGCTTGGGCAGGACCAGCCTCAGTCCCTCGCTGTGAGCCTCACAGCCCCCCTGGCACTGGAGGCATCGTTTCCCAGTGGTTCAAATACTCAGCACAGCAGGTCTTGCACTCCCTTCTGCTCTGGCCAAGTCCTTGGGGCTGTGCTGAGGGCAGAGGACTGGACCCAGCCCTTTTCCATTCAGCCCCACAGGTGCTGAGGCTGGGTGGCCACAATGCCCTGCCCATTCCTGTCCTCTGTAGGGGCAGCCCAAGTGCTGTGGGGCCATTTCCTGCCCTTGGCAATACACACCCTAGCCCCACAGAGTGCTAGGAAGACCCCAGTGGGAGTAAGGGGGAGTCTCAGCAGAGGCAGGTGCTGGGCACTGGTCCCATGGGTGAGGGTGCATCAGGCACTGCTGTTGACTGTCTCCCAAAGCCATTTCCATGATGGCTCAGGCTTCCAGGTCTCCCAAAACCAATGCAAGCAACTCTGCTAGGACTGATGAGCCACATGTGCTTAGCCTGAGGCAGCCTGGACCCACCCCCTCACTCCCACCCCACCACCCCAGTGCTCCACAGATCCCCATTACCCGTCTGTGGGGCTGGGGGTCAGGGCACAGGGATGCTCTGGGCCAGCCCTGCCCTGTGGCACTCACCCACTTCCCCCACAGGTTGGCTTCGCCCCCATCTTCCTCGGCAGCTTCCTTGCCATCGCTGGCGCGGTCAACAGTTTGTCTGCAAAAGAGAACTGGGAAAAGATCCAGCGGGTGAGTCCCTGGGGCTGTGCTGGGGGCAGAGGGCTGGGCCCAGTGCCTTTGCATTCAGCCCCACAGGTGCTGAGGCTGGGTGGCTGCAGTGCCCTGTCCATCCGTCCTCTGTAGAGGCAGCCTGACTGCTGCAAGACCATTCCCTGACCTTGGCAATGCGGACTAGGAGGTCCCAGTGGAGGTAATGGGGAGGCTCAGCAGGGGCATCCCTTGGCCCCATAGGAGCAGGGGCAGGTGCTGGGCACAGGTCCCATGGGTGAGGGTGCGCCAGGCACTGCTGTTGGCTGCCTCTCCCAAAGCCATTACCCTGATGGCTCAGGCCTCCAGATCTCCCAAAACCAACGCAAGCGGCTGAGTCAGTGAGTCTGGGCGTGATTCACGGCGGGAACAGGTGACCCTGGTGTGAGTCATAGGGCCAATTGTCTGTCCCTCCTGGCATGGCAGGAGAGTGGGCCTCCCTGCCTGCACCCTCCAGCCCAGCACCCCCAGTGGAGTGGACTGCCCCCAACCTGCCCTGCCAGGACAGCATCCCCCTTGACTGCTGCAGCAGGCAGGCAATGGGCATCAGCCCCCTGTCTGGCTGCAGGCTAGTGAGCATGGCTGCCCAGGGCACTTGTCCACTGAGAGCTGTGGGCAGAGTCCCCATGTCCCCAGGGGGCCTGCCACTCCTACAGGCACTTGCTGGCAGTGTGGGGGAGCAGAGGTCTTGCCTGCTGCACAGAGCACCCAAACCTGTGGCCAGATGGGCTGCCTCATATCAGAGTTACAGGGCCAGGGCGGTCCATCATTACCCCCTGCCCTGGGGCATGATCCTCTGGGGCTGGGCTGCACTGGGCTGGACAGGGGACTTCAGGGCAGGGCATCCCCCACACCCAGATCTAATCATGGTCCCCAGGTGCCAGGTACTTGGGAGTGAACCCTTCCTGCCCATGGCTCTTCCATCCCCATCCAAAATCCAGACCTAGGTACCAAGAGCTGGGGGCTTGGCCCACACAGCATGGGGTGGGGGGTGCTTTGCTTGCCACAGGATGAGTGGCTGCTGCAGCCACATCCTAAGCAGCCATTCATTGGGGACCATAGCAGGAACCCTCATCCCCCACATGACCTCTGCAGGCCCCTGGCCTTGGGCCCAAGAGGGGTGGGGCTCGCCCAAGGTGCCACGTGAGCACTGACCAGCCCTTCTCTGCCTGCAGGACTATGCTGATGCCCTTGTCACCAACTACTATGTAAGTGCCTGAGGAAGGGGAGCGGGGTTGCGCCCAGGTGATCATGGAACAAGCGCTTAGACCTGCGTAGCAGGCAACTGAAAGCTCTGCCCCCCACTGGTGCATACTGGTTTCCAGTGGGCTGGCAGTGCACCCCCTGCACTATCACATGCAAGGCCCAGTCCACCCTGGGGCTCATGCTTAGGCATGAGGCTGGGTGCCCCCCCAGCCCCAGGGACTGGGCTCCACTGCCCCTATCACTGGTCTCCCAGCAGAAGCCTGCAGTGGGCTTTCCCCAAATCTGGTGGGAGGCCCAGGGAGGTGGGGTAGGAGCCAGTGCTGGGGTGGGGGAAATGGGCAGGAGGGGAAGGGTGCATGGCCACAGCACTGCCCCAGGGCCCTGGGGTAGGGCGAAGACCTCCATGCCCCTCAACCGCTATGCCTCTCCCCCAGATCTGGCCGGCAGTGCAGGTTGCCAACTTCTACTTCATCCCCCTGAACTACAGGTATGAGCAGGTCACACTGCACGCTCCCACTGCTAGCCCAGCACCCTCCTAGCCCAGGTGCCTTCCCCTTCCTGCACCCCCTGGCCCTGTCCAGGCCTCCAGGCAGAATAACCCCATGCATCCTGTCCCCTACCCAGCCCAAGCACCCTAGCATGCCTTGTACCCCATGCAAGTCCCCCCACACCTGCCCCTCCTTCCACTGGCCCAACACTTCCCAGCTGCCCCTGTGCCCCTGGCCTCCAGCACCATGACCCTTAGGCCATTGCTCCTTGGACCCCCAAACCATGCCCCAAGCCCTGTGCTCTAGCCTACATGGGGGGAGGGTGGTGTCCTGGCACCTACTCTGTCCCCTCCTGCCCCTGCCCCAGGGAGATGTTACATCCTGAGGGTGGGGGTGGCTGGGACTTGTCCCACTGGGAGCCTGGACTGCTGCCTGGGCTGGGGAGAGGGACCCTGACCCTTGGGGCATCAGGGCAGGAGACTGGACCCCTCCCTGCATGGGCTGGCTTCCCCAGGACCCCAAGCTGCTGAGCTGACACAGAACTGCCCCACTCTGACCTCTTGGCCCCTCCTGTCTGCCCTCAGGCTGGCCGTGGTGCAGTGTGTTGCCATCGTGTGGAACTCCTACCTCTCCTGGAAGGCGAACCAGCCGTGAGCCCCCGGCACATCCCACATGGCTGCCCACACGCCTCTGGTGGCCCCATGGCCTGGGCCCCACTCCCTCCCCCCCCATACTATGCCGGTCCTCAGGGGTCATCTGTAGCATGGCAGGGGCTGGGAGCCCCCTGGCAGGTCCACCCCAGCCAGACTCAGCCAAGGGGCAGCACAGGGCCCAAGGGGTAGCACCACGACTGCCCCAGCGCAGGCCTGGCCCCAGCCCAGGCTGAGACCAAGTTATGCTGTGGAGGGAGCCGAGCCGCCCCACCAGCCCCTCCATCCCTCAATGCGGGGCCACACTGGGACAATAAAATGTGGGAAAGCCCCACTGGGGACAATAAAATGTGGTAGATGAGTGCTGGGTACCTGTCCCTGCGTCCACCCTGGGAGGGTCATGGACTGTACGCAGACCCTGCAGGGAAGGGGCTGGGTGCTGCCAAGGCTCTTGGAGGCCCAGTCCCATCCAGCTCCAGGCACCATGCACAGGGGGACATGGCAGGTCCAGGCAGGTGTCCCACTCCCTGTTCCCCCTGACATGGTACTGCAAGACAGAGCTCAGGGTATCACAGCTGGGGACCATCCCAGCTGCCATGGTGGTGATGGGGCCTGTGGGTGGCAGTGGCCTCTGGGGCTGCGACTGAGTCATGCCCACAGTGTCAGGGCCCCACAGCAGCCATGCCTGTGGCCAGTGGCTCATGAGCTCTGCCCTGCTGGAAAGCGACAGGTCTTGGCGCAGGGTAAGGCCCACTCTGGTACAGTGGGGCAGGGCCCAGGCTGCTCCGTTCCTGTCTGAGCGGGCTTGGGGCTGGGGGTCGCTGCCCATACCCTGGCCGCAGAGCCTGGGCCGGGCAGCGAGTGGCCGGGCCCAGCCAAGGGGCAAGGTGCTCCTGCATCACCTGGTGTTTCCCTGAGGCATCACTGGGAAGGGCCAGAGCTGGGGGCTGAGGCAGAGTCCCCATGGGGGAAGGCGGCAGCCCCAGGGGGCCCTGGGCCCGGCCTGACCCGCCCGAGCGGAGTGAGGCCTTGTGGGGAGCCCCACACTGACGTGGGACCGTTGCCGCGCCCGCGCCCAGATCCCTCGTAGGACCCATAGCATCCCGAGGATGGTGGCCACCGTCACCCACGGCTAGTCATGGCCTGGCCCACGTGTGTCCCCGTGTCGCTCTGGCCGCTGCAGCAGCCGCGCAACCCCGGGCCCATGGCCACACACGGGGCCTCGTGTGCAGGGGAACATGACCGGCTCCTGCCGCGCGCAGCAAAGCTCCAGCAAGCCTGGGACGCTGCACCTTGGGGACGGCCGGGCCAGAGTCCGCCCACGCGCGGGTGGCCCTGGCCCCGGGAGTCCTGTCCTCCGCGCCCGGTGCGGGTCTCTGGACGGGTGTCCCGCGCCGCACCCCGCGCACCCCCGGTCGGG
>NW_017728918.1:11360150-11361093 GCF_001723895.1 Crocodylus porosus | reverse complement strand
GGCGGGGCCTGGGGCCGCCGCTCCGGGAGGCTGTCCGCCACCCGCCTGCTGCGCCTGACGCCGCTGTGTCCGCAGGTCCCGGCCGTCCCCAGCATGAGGTGGGCACTGCTGGCGCTGCTGCTGCCGGCGCTGCTGCTGCTGCTGCTGCCCCCCGACGGCGCTGCCCATGGGGACTCGGGCCGGCAGCGGGAGCCGGGGCCAGGCCCCGGGCGGACGCGGCGCGAGGAGCCGCCGCTCTCCATCGACCTGACCTTCCACCTGCTGCGCCACATGCTGCGCCTGGCGCGGACGCAGAGCCAGCGTGCCCAGGCCGAGCAGAACCGCCTGGTCCTCGACGCCGTCGGCAAGTAGCGGGGCGGCCCGGCCTTCAGGGCCCACGCACGGCGGGGGACGCGCCAGCAGCGTCCCGGGGCCCGCGCCCCTCGCCTCCCCCGCGCCGGGGCCGGGGCTGGGCCGGAACCGCGGAGACGCCGCGATTTTCTAATAAAACTTGTTGGAAACCCCCCATGTCTGCAAATCTGCGTGGGGTGGGCTGGGCGCAGTGCGGGGCCGGGCCGTGGGGGCCAGGATTAGGGCCCGCGGGACGGCGAGCCACGGTCCGAGTACGACCTCTGGCCGAGCAGCAGCGCCGGCGGGGCCAGGACTTTGCGTGGCTCGGACGTGTGACTGCCGTCCCTGCCTCTGCCGCGCCGCGCTGCTCCTCACTGGACGGGAAGGGGTTAAGCAGGCACCGCAGCGCTCCACACCCGCCCCGCCGGGACGGGCAGCTGCGGGCCCCAACCTGCAACTGGCGGGGCAGGGAGGGAGGCGGGGGACAAGAGGGACTGGGGCCCCAGGGGCTCCCCCCGTCCCGGGCTGCGTGAGTCAGCGCGTGCGGGGCAGGCGGGGGCAGTGGCGGGGGCAGCGGGCGCTAATTGCGGGCAGCGCCCGCGCCCGGGGCTGT
>NW_017728918.1:11355227-11360050 GCF_001723895.1 Crocodylus porosus | reverse complement strand
GCCTGCTCCCGTCGGGCTTGGTCCCGCGGCTGCGCGGGGCAGACCCCGGGGGCGGGAAGCCGGGCATCTACTGTACCAGGCCGGGCCCGGCTGGGGCTGCCCAGAGCGAGCTGCCTGGGGTCCAGCGGTTCCCTGCAGCCCGGGAGGTGGGGCGGGACTTTGGGGCACATCTGTGCAGCAGCAGTACCCGGCGGGGCGACCTCCCGGCTCCTCGAGACTGTCGCGGCGGTCTCGTGCCCCGCACGCACTCCCGGTGGGCGGGGGCGCCTCGGACGTCGGTGGGAAGGAGGCTTTTGCTGGGGTCCGGCCTGGGCCCGGGCTGCTCCACAGACTCCTCATGCTCCAGAGGCTGGAAGCGAGGGCTGCCGGAGCAGCCCACGGACCGGGAAAGCTGGTGGGGAACGGAAGCGCGACTCGGACGGGTCTCTGCGACCGGACAGCTCCCAGGGGGCAGCCCGACGGGGTGAAGTTCAGTGCGGACGGGGCAGAGGCTGCGCTTCAGGAAGAAGCGTCACAACCACAGGCACAAGCCGTGGACAGGCCGGGTGGCAGCACCATGGAGAACAGCCACGAAGTCTCAGAAAGCCTGGTGTGGCAGAGCTGCGGGGTCACGTCTCGTCCAGCCCTGGCCTGAGGCAGGCTCAGCCCCGTCCAAACCAACCCCATGTCCGACATCGGAGCCACACAACACACTCATCTCTGACACAGCCCCAGGCATCACCCCTGCCCCCAGGGAAAGCGTGTGTGTGGTGGGGGGGAGGGCACAGCCACCAATGTCCTGCTGCTACCACAGGGTTCAGAGACACTGAAGAAACCCCAGGCACAAACTATAGCCCCCTACTAGTATACCCCCTGCTAGAGAGGAAGGTGAAACTCCCCAGTCTGGGGGGGAAGGGGGGGATTCCTTCCTGACCCCAAATGCAGTCAGCCTGACCCCAAAAGGAGAGCAGAAAGGCAAGCCTCTCTGAGTTTGAGTCCCAGCAGGATCATTGGCACAGCCCAAACACGGTCTGCAGCTTGGGCTACAGCCGCCACCCAGTGCTCCTGAAGGAGGCTTTAAAACCCCCCTGACAAACATAGCAGAAAAGGAGAGCAGGGGCAAACAGCACAGCCCAGAAGGTTAGGAAATGCCACAGTAGAGCACAGGCATCGCTACAGCTAGATAATCCCTGCCCAGTGGCTGTCCAGCCTCTCCCTGAGTACTTCCAGTGAGGGAGCCTCCACAACTTTCCTGACATCTATTCCACAGCCTCCCTGCTCTGACCGGGAAGAAGTGTCTCTGGATCTCCAGCCTAAATCTGCTTTGCTGCAACTGCCAGCCATCGCTCCACATCCACCTCTCTGCAGCAAGAGAAGAGGGGCTTTTTCTCTTCGCTCTGGCAGCCCTTCAGGGATTTGCAGGCTACTGTCATGACCCCGCTTAGGCACTTTTTCTGCAAGCTGATCCTGCCCAGCTCCTCCAGCCTCTCGTCATATGACTTGCCTTCCAAGCTCTGGATCATCTGTTGCTGCCACTGGACCCTCTCTAATGTCTCCATATCTTTTTTTTGTGGAAATATGAAGCCCAGAACTGCACACAGCATCCAGATAAAGTCTGACCCATGCCAAGCAGAGGCATTATTACCTCCCATGTCTTGCACCTGATGTTTCTGCTGCTGGAGCCCAAACTGTATTGGCTTTTTGTGCATCTGCATCACACTGCAGATTCCTATTGAGTCTGTGATCTACCAGGACTCCCCAATCCTTTTCCATGGTGGTGCTATTTAGCCAGGGGTCCCCCATTTTGTAGCTATGCTTTTGATTATTCTTCCTGCAAGATGCACAAAATGTAGGGAGCATGCAATAAACTGAATGTATGTGCCATGTTGTGCTGCAACATGTTTTGGTTTCATATTTGCTGTGTGTATTGTTCTGTGCTGTAGTGTGCTTTAATTTGACCCATGTCTATTTTCCTTTAATACTGCATCTTTCCTTTCATAGACAGTGAGGGTTGAAGGGACCTCAGGAGGTCACATCTAGTCCAACCCCCTGCTCAAAGCAGGACCAGCCCCCAACTACATCATCCCAGCCAGAGCTTTATCAAGCCCCTCCATTCCCTGCCTGCTCCCTTGATTGTTGATCTGGAGGAAGCATGATGCCTGGGCAGTAGGCAGGAAAGCCCCCTCCTGTGTGGCATTTGTTTTAGGACCACCACCCCTCCATCCCCCCCCTCATCCCCCACTGTGTTGAGATCAGAAAACCTGGTCTCCAGCATACAGCCTGCAAATCAGGGGATATCTGAAGCCTGGTCTCATTGGCCAGGGTCTTCAGGGTTCATTTAAATTAATTGGTTGGGAGGCCTGAAAGTAAGACTGGGAAAGCTAGGGTGATGTCATGCCAGGTACATGGGAAGGACAGTTAGCTAGAAGGGGGCTGGAGCTGGGAGCTTTAGATTTCATAGACATAGAGATTTGGGCTGGAAGGGACCCCGGAGGATCATCAAGTCCAGCCCCTTAGCAGAGACCTGGACTATGCCCTTATGCACGGGAGTATGGAGGAGTCAGAAACTGGTCTTGTAGAACTAAGAAGCTTAAGAACATCCCAAAAGGAGCAGGAGAGCTGGGAGTTACAGGGAATATTCTTGCTGAAATAAGCCAAAAAACAATTTTTTTCTCCTTCAGGACAATGGAGAAGCAGGGGCAATGTGCTTTAGAGATGCACCTCTGAGTTGCAAGGCCACAGCTGGGATGCTGCAACTTACACATTATTCTTTGTTAAGGATTCTGGCTGTAGGCAAAGACTAATTCTAAAAGATTATAATTTCATAGTTGGTCGGGTCAGACGGGACCTGAGCAGATCGGCAAGTCCGACTCCCTGCCATGGTAGGAAAGAGTATTGGGGACAAATGACCCTAGCAAGGTGTACATCTAACCTCCTCTTAAAGACCTCCAGGTTAGGAGCCAGCACCACTTCTCTTGGAAATTGTTTCCAGATCCTAGCCACCCTGACCATGAAGTCGCACCTCCTGAATCGCCCCTCTCCCAGCTTGTGACCGTTATTTCTAGTCACTCCTGGCAGTGCTCAGGGGAACAGGGACTCCCCGGTGCCTGCTGGTCCCCTCTGACCAGTTTGTAACAGGCCACTAGATTCCCCCTCAGCCTTCTCTTGTGGAGGCTGAACAGGTTCAGGTCCCATCACCTCGCTTCACAGGGCCTGCCCTGCTGTCCCCTGACCATGCAAGTGGCCTCCTCTGGACCCTCTCCATGTTGTTCACATCCCTTTTGAAGTGTGGTGCCCAGAACTGGATGCAGTACTCCAGCTGTGGCCTGACCAGTGCCGCATAGAGGGGGAGGATCACCTCCTTGGACCTGCTCGAGATACATCTGTGGATGCATGACAAGGTGTGGTTGGCCTTCCTGACCACGTCCCCACACTGCCAGCCCATGTTTATCTTAGCATCAATGATGGCTCCAAGATCCTTTTCTGCTTCCCCACTGATGAGAAGGGAGTTCCCCAGCCTGTAGGTCTGGTGCTGTGAGTTGGGAGAAAGGACCCCAGAGAGGTGCCCCAGCCAGAGGAGCCCAGGTGGAAGGGGAAATGCAGATGGGCATTGCCATGGGTAGGCCTGGTTCCTGAGCTTTTTGTGATCTTCTCTGCCCCAGCAGAGCTGTGTGATCAGCACAAGGAATTTGGAGGTACGCTATGCTGACTGCAGCCACCATCACTCCCCACCCCCCCAGGCACCACATGGAAATGGAGGTTTGCATCCTACAGCCTTGCAGGGAGCAATGAGGGGCCCCTTGCACCACAGAAGGACCAATGCTCACTAGCAACTCCCCAAGTCACAGCAAACCCCAGGAGCAGCTCCTGGGACTCTCCAGTGTGGGTCCCTCTCTCCAGCCTGTTGCTAAGTGGCAGGGATGGGTGGGGAGTGCAGGCCCCTAGAAATAACCTTTTGGGCAAGCCCCAAGTCCCAGGCTGCCTGGGCACAGGTGGAGTCTCTCCAAAGATGTGCAAACCAGAGACAACACTTTGCAATTGACAGTGTTTCAAATTGCATTTTGGGTTTTCTTTGTCTTGACCTGAATCTGATCTTTGCATTTACACAGACCCCTTCTTGCAGGCTGTGAAGGGTAAGACCCCTGTTCAATTCAGTGATCCCAGATTTCTGTGTGAGAAACTTATTTAGGTCCCCTGAAATTTGAACCCTGGCCCTGTTGTTGCCCCCTGGTGCCTGGTGGAAAGGTTACACTCCTGAGCTGCAGCACCTTGTATTGGTCCATAAGCAACTTCATCCTGTTGCTCCAGCCCAGCTTCACAGCCTGCGGAGAACCTTCTGAACTGCGCTCATCTGCTCCAGCATGCTCACAATCCTTCCTAGTTTCATGTCATCTGCAAACTTGCTCCCAAAGCTGCCTATGCCAGTATCCAAATTGTTCATAAACACATTGAATAGCACTGGGCCCAGGACAGACCCTTGTGGGACTCCACTCAAACCTCCTGCCACCCTGACATGGACCCACTCATAACTACACTTTGCTTGTGGCTATTAAGCCAGTTGTCTGTCCACCCTGGAGTACTTCTGTCCAGCCCAAGCGTCTCCAATTTTGTTTACAAGAAAGCCATGTGGGACCTTGTCAAAAGCCTTGCAGATCCAGATCCCCTATATCCACAGTATTCTCCTCATCCACCCAAGTCATTACTTTGTCAAAGAAAGAGATCAAGTTTGTTTGACACTATTTGTTTTTCATTAATCTATGTTTCATAGTTTCATAGTAGCTAGAGTCGGAAGGGACCTAGGTAGATCATCTAGTCCGACCCCCTGCCTTGGCAGGAAAGAGCAC
>NW_017728918.1:11345932-11354627 GCF_001723895.1 Crocodylus porosus | reverse complement strand
CTTCCAGGTCGAGAAGAACCCATCCACTACCACCCTCTGGGTGCGGCCCTCCAACCAGTTGGCGACCCATTTGACCGTGTGGCTCCTTGTGATCAGCCTTTCCTCCTCCAGATGTCTGCAAATGGCCTTCCTTAGGATCTGCTCCACTAGCTTCCCAGGTATGGAGGTGAGACTACCCAGTCTGCCATTCCCCCAGTCCTTCTTTTCTAAAGAGGAGCACTGCACCAGCCTTTCACCAGTTCTCTGGTACCTGGCCCACCTCCCACAACTGCATGAAGATCATTGCCAAGGGCTCTGCCGTCTCCTCTACCAGTTCCTTCAGGACCTTGGGATGAAGCTTCTATGGCCCTGCTGACTTGAGTTCATTCAGACCCATCAAAAGCTCTCTGACCATCTCTCTTGTTATCTCCTCCCTCCCCTTGTCCCCCTCCTCCTTATCCAAATCATCCTTATGAGGTGTTTGCCAATAGCATAATGTTTTTGTGAAGACTGCAGCAAAGGGGATGGTGAGTAGCTCCACTTTCTTGTATCTACTGTTAGGAGTCCCCCCAGCTCGATCTAGAGGACCGGCAGCTTCCGTGGTCCCTGTTTTCTGGCTAACAGACTTACAGGTTAAAGAAGCCCTGCTTGTCCTTAACCCCCCTCACCAGGCGCAGCTTGTTCTCCATCTTTGCCTTCTTGATCTCGGCCCTGCCAGTTCCTGCAACTTCGTCTCTGTTTCCAGGCAGGGAGCTGTGGAGGTCTCAGCAATCCTAGCCCTGCCCGAGCTCCTAGCGTTCCCCCCCCCCTACACACACAACACTAGGACCTGCAGGCAGCACCCCCCCAGGTCTGCACACGGATGTTCACACGTGTTTAATAAACCAACAGGCGACCATGCCAACTCCAAGGTTCATGAACTATAAAAAAAAAAGGTGTGGGGAGGGGTGGAGGAGCAGGAGGGGGCAGTAGTGAGCAGGGTAGGATCCATGGCTGGTGATGCCAGGTCTGGGTTCACGCTCATGAGCTGGTAGCTCCACAACCCCGTCCTGCTGCAACATGCTCAGTGCTGGCCTGGCGGGGGAGAAGGAGACTCAGTGCCCAGCGCTGCACCCCCATACCTGGCCTTTGTTCCACACCCCCCCATAGTTGTACCCTGCTGCAACCCCCACATTGGCACTGGGACCCTGCTGCCCTGGGGTGGCCGTGCAGGGTGCCCCTGTAATGAAGCTGAGGGCACCTGTTGCTTTAAGGGAGAAGCTGCACCAGGGCTGTCCCCAAGTCGGGGAGGACTGAGGAGTCTGAGCTGGCTGCAGGGGCCTGGGCTACTAGGGGCCCATGGACTCCAGGTGCCTACTGGGGGCCTCGCTGCCCAGCACGAGACAGCAGGGCAACGCCAGGGCAGACAGCAGGATGCTGCTACAGCCTGGCCAGGGAAAGTGCAGGAAGCTGCTCTGGAGGGGACGGGCGCAGTTAGGAGAGGAGCCAAGGGATACAAGCCCAGGTCCCTGAGGTGGGGGCAGTGAAGCCCTGAGCTCTGCCAGGAGAGGAGCTCCAGCCAGCCCAGGCTGGTGGGGACTGGGAGCTGTAGGCCACCAGCTGAAACCCAAAGCAGGGGGTGCGCTCACAGTTTTGCTCTAGTTTCACTTGGAGGACCAGGGGTGGCAGTGGAAAGGTGGGCACAGGGGTGCCTAAGGGCATGCCAGGGTTTGAGCCCTGCCAGGGGCACAGGCGCAAAACAGAAGCAAGCTGAGCCTGAGAGAGCCAGGACCTGACCCTGGACGTGAGGCACAGGCAAGCTACAGCCAAGAACGCCAAGGCCTGAGGCTGAGAGTAGGGCAACAGAAGTGGCTTGAGCCCAAGTGGGACAGGGCCTGAGCCCAGAGTGGGGCAACACAACTGGCCAGCAGAGGCTGAGTGAGAAGCCAGGCCAGTGCCAGTGGGCCTAGGCCACCAGTCAGGCCAGAGCAAGAGTAACCTGTAAGCTAAGGCTGGGAAGGCCAAAGCTGACACAAGAAGGTCAACAGAGATGAAGTGACATCTGCAAGGCCCAGCCATAGCCATGGAGGCTACAGGAGACCATTATTAAGGGCTCTAACGCTTAAACAAGTGCCAGTCAGGCCATGGGAGGTGACCACCAGCTCACTGTGCCAGCCAGGCACCAGTAGGTGCACCGGGGTGCAAGAGATCCCTGTGGGGAGCTGAGCACCTGAAGCCAGCATGCCAAGGCCCCCAAACCCCCACAGGGTCGGTTGGATTGGTAGGGAACAGTGAGAGCTGCCCAGGCCTTGAGCAGCCTCTGGATCAATGTCCAGGGAGCAGAGAGGCACAGCAGGTGAGACAGATGGGGCTGTTACACAGAGAAGCAGGACAACAGCAGGATCAGGGTGGGTTGAAGGGATGTCATGTCCACCCCAGGGCTTGTCCTGCCACACCCCCAGCAGGGACCAGCTGGGAATGGGCCTTACCATGCCGGGAGCTCACCAGCTTCTGCCTGGGTCCCGCATCTGGTGGGGGAGAGACAGGGTGAGGCAGAGGGGTAGAGACCCTGGCCTGGACTGTCCCCATCATAGCTGTACGCCGGGCAGGCCCTGAAGCCTCTCCCTGCATTCCACTCATGTGGGGCTTTTGGCCCGCTAATATGTCCTCCACAGGAGGTTTATATTGAGCAGATTCTTTTTGGTATTGGGTGGTGGAACCGGAGCGTGCTCCATCCACTCCATGCATTGACCTGGTATTACAGTGCTCCCAGGACCGGTGCAAAAAAAAAAACAAAACAAACCATGGGGTGGGATCAGGCCTGGCTGGGAGCAGAGCTACCCCCAGGGGCTCCAGCTGGGGCTTCCCCTCCAAGCATAGGGCCCCTTGCCACATGGGCAGCACCTGTCCCCAGCCCTGAAGGCCAGTGCCTGCCTGGACCCCCAGCCCCAGGGCTGAGCCCTCCGCACCCCATCAGGCAGGACCTGGGGTGAAAGCACCAGCCCAGGATGCCAAGCTCTGCCTTTGCCCATCCCCAGCACACTGGGCACTGCCCCTGCCCCTAGCCCCTATCACCTTCTGGCCCCTCCAGTCCATCCGATCCATCCAGCCGCTGGTCCTCGCCTGCCACGTCACCACCATCCAGGCCCAGGGGCCCCTCAGCCTCCTCCTCACCCAGGGGGTCTGCAGGAGCAAGAGCCTGTCACCCCAGAGCCAGGCCCTATTGTGCAGTGGGCCGGGGGCAGGTCTGGGGGGACCCTGGAAGCTGTAGGAAACAGAGCTGGAGCTGAGGGGCAGCTGCTCTGCCAGGATTACTCAGCCCTCTCATGCACTTTCACTGCTCACAGCCCTGCAGCTCAGCCCCCTTCCCTGGACACCCCTCACCCTGAGCCTGATCTATTGGGGCCATGTAGGGTGCACTCACATGTGGGTGCCTTTGCACCACCCCCCAGACCTTTCAGATGGGCTCACCTGGTGGGGATGAGGTCCACCCCCCATGTCCCAGGTGATGTGCCCCCTGCCCCACATCACCTGTCTGGAAGTCGATGGTCCTGAGCATCTCAGCCACATGGTCCACATTGATGGAGAAGTGATCCATGCTCTCATAGCCGGGCTCTGGGCGGCTGCTCAGTGAAATCTTGGACATGTCCATGATCCTGCAAGGAGCCGGCACCTGGCCACTGAGTGCCAGCCAGTGCCAGCCCCACGGCCAGAGTCACCCTTGCCCACTCCTCCAGTCCCACGGCTGTAGACACCCCCTGCTACCCCCCAATTCCAGACCCACAGCCTGCCTGGCCCATTTGCACCATGGCAGCTGGGGCGAGAACACAAGCAGCATGGGGGCTATGCGGGGGCGCTAGACTGCAGCTGGGGTCAAAGCTAGGCCAGAGGTGCTGCAGTTGCCTCGGAGCTGGGGTCTGTCTCGGTGAGTGGTGGGGCCCAGCTGCACTAGGTGGGAGACAATTTCACACCCCTGCCCCCTCCCCCCGGCGCCACCCCAGACTCACTTCTTGATCAGCTCCTTGGATTGCTGCGGAGGAAGGGCAGAGAGTGAGTGGGGCCCCGCTGGCTCCAAGGGCCCCCCTGCCCCTACCCCATTCACACCTGTGGCCCCTCATGCTCAGGAGGCAGCAGCTCCAGTCATGGCAGCTGGGCTGCAGCCTGGGGCAGAGACTCAGCACACCCCCGAGGCTGGACAGACCCCAGTGACCCCAGCATGGTCCGGCTGCACACACCTGCAGGTAGACGGCCATCTGCGGCTCCTCCATGGACTGGATGGCTGACTCCACCAGCTTGGAGGAGGTCTCCAGATGGTCACCGTATTGGCGGATGAGCTCACGCACGCGCTGCACTTTCCCATCCTGCTCCCGCCCCACAGCCTGCAGCAGCTCAGCCTTGCGCTCCTCCAGGACCCCGCATAACCCATCGAAACGCTGACTCAGATGCTGCTTCTGCCGCCGGCTGTTGTCCTGGCAGGGGGCGGGGGGGGAAATGGGGGGGTAGGCTGGGCCACACATCTTCCCCTCCATGCTGCAGGGCTGGGAGCCCAGGTGGCTGGGTTCTCCACCTGTTCTGTGAGCCCCCGTTCCCTCTGCCCCACCCAGAACCCTGAGAGTGCCTGGATCCTGGACCCCTGAGCACCAACCTCAATGGCATGGCAGATCTCTTCCATCTGCGTGACAATGGCTTGGATCCGGTCATTCCCTGCCACCAGCATAGCGATGCCATCGCTCAGCTCACTCTGCCATGCGGGCATAGTATGGGGGTGAGCACTAGGCATGGAAGTAGGGGTATAGGCACAGTCCCCACAGGACACTTCCCAGGCAGGCACTACACCTGGCCAGGACTGGGCCCCTGCAGGACCACCCACCCCCACCCTCTAGCAGGATAGTGTCCCCACAGGAGTACCCATTCCAGTCCTGTGCCAGGATCGGGCCCTGATGCAGCACCCAGCCCCCTCCCTCTGTCCAGAGCCTGCTGGGCCCTGGGACCCCAGGCTGTGGGGGCATGCGGGGCCCTGGCAGGAACAGGTGCCAGCACCTTCTGGCGCTTGTAGACAGCGGGCAGGGGCGCGACTTCGCAGTCCTTGTGGGCACCAAAGACCTTGCAGAGGGAGCAGGTGGGCACCTCGCAGCTCAGGCAGTAGATGTTGATGTGCTCCTCCTCGTGCTCCTCACACATCAGCTGCGGCTCCGCTTTTGTGTGGAGTGGCCTGGGGTGGGGGGCACAGTGTGAGCTCCGCAGCGGCTGGGCCAGGGACATGGGGGCAGCGTCCCCCCGCAGCAGCACCTGGAGGACTCCTGCTTGTAGATGTCGATGATGTTCTCCACCAGCAGGTTCCGCTGCAGCCCGTAGACGCCGTGCCGGTCCAGCACCACCTCGTGCCGGCACGACGGGCACCGGAAACGCCCGCCCGACGACACCGTGCTGGAGCTCCGCGACTGCCACAGAGGGTTGGAGGCCTGCAGGCACAGCCACGGGGTTGTGGCAGCTGCGTGGGCTCAGGGAACCTATGCTGCCTGTGCCTTGCTCCCCCCTGGCTCCTGGCCCCAGCCGCAGCACCCCCCCCCCACAACCATGGGCCTGGCTGCTGGGCCATAGCCTTGAGAGCAGTGGTGCTGGCTCCGTGGTCTCCAGCTGGCATAGGGCAGCTGGGGCAGGGGCACACAAGTGCCAGGGGTCATGCAGGCAGCAGTTCGGGTGCCCCTGGCCCTTGGAGCACAGTGCCCTGCTGCCACCAGCTTGCGAGCAAGGGAGCGGGGAGCTCTGCCTGCTCCAGCCGGGGTCACAGGCGACAGCAGGGACAGGCCCAGCAGTGCCCTGGCCTTCCCATGGATCCCCAACCTGACCTGCGTGTGGGGGGCAGCACCAGGGCCTGGAACTGCTTGGGGCTGCGGGCTGGGAGCCAGCCTGGCCTATAAATATCCAGCTGGTAAACACTGACGAAGGGGAGGCGGAGGGGGCAGGAGGAGCCTGAGCAAAGAGGCCAGGACAAAGGGAGGTGGGCTCAGGCAGCGTAGCCCAGCCTGGCAGGACAGGCCTGGACTCCCAGCCTGGGCCTGGGCCTGGGCCTGGGCCCGGGCCTCCAGAACCCCTTGTTCCCTGGCGACCCCCAGACCCCACACTCTCACTCGAGAGAGAGCTGCCAGCTAGGGGCCAGCCCCCCAGTAATGGTGTGGGGAGGGTGTCTACAAGCACAGTTCTGCTGCAGCGCCCAGGCACCTTACAGGCAGCCCCTCGGTGACATGGCTGGGCCTTAGGCCATGGGGACCCAACATGTCCCCTCCCCAACCCCAGCCAGAAGCCACAGGGGTGACACAGCATGGCCAGGTGTGACACCAAGTCAGCGCCAGGGGGAGGGGGGGTGAAAGTCTTGTGGCCAGGCCCAGCCATGGGGTCCACATGCCCCCAACCCACACTGCCCCAGGCTCCCAGCAGGGCCACGCCCCTCATAGCCCCACCGGCTGGCGCACCTGAAAGATGTCATTGGCACACTTGCGGCACAGGTTGTGCTGGCAGGGCAGGATCACCACAGGCTTGGTGAACATCTCCAGGCAGATGGGACAGATGAGCTGCTTCTCCAGTGTGTCCATGCTCTGCCCATCCCCCAGCATTGGCTTGAAGCCCACCGCAAAGTTCATCCCCACGGTTCCGTTGTCCACCCCACTGCACCTCAGCCCCACTGCCACCACTGGCCTGCCGGCTTGTCTTGCCCTGTCCAGCTGCCCCAGTACCTCAGTATGTCTGCCGCGCCCTTTCTGTCTGCCCCGGTACTGCCGCCGGCCTGGCCTGCCCTGCCGGGTTGCCCCAGTACCTCTCTGTCTGCCCCACTAGCTCCACCAGCTAGTCCTGCTCTCAGCTCACTTGCCCCGTGCTCAGCCTGCCTTCTCTCTTTGTCTGTCCCAGAGCTGCCCCCAGCACGTCTGGGGCTCTTCTGCCGGTCCTTGGGCTCTGCCCATTCCCGCAAGCGTGAGAGCAGTGGCTAATTTTAGCTGAGCTTTGTGCTGTGCCGCGTCCCTGAAATTCCACCTCCATTTTTATCCCTGGCGGCGGCTGCAGCTGTCAGCAGCGTCGAGTGACACTGAGTCACACTCTCCCGGAGGGAGAGGGGAATGGGACAGGCAGGCACCTATACTGGGGGAGCCCATGGGACCCCCTACTTGCCCCCAGCCCAGGGGAGGAGGGTGCTGAGGGGTCTGCCAGGGACAAGGGGGAATGTGGGGAAGGCCTGGGGGGTGCGCCGTGGCCATCACGGGAAAGCCCAGGCCCCAACCCCACGTGCCTGGATCGCACTGCGGCCCCTGCCACCAGGACAGAGCTACAGGGCTGGGACAAGGGCCCCAGCCCTATGTGCCCATGGGACACCACTGCTCCTGCCACCAGCAGACAGCCACAGCTGTGGCACTGGGACATAGGCCCCGGCCCCCAGGCCAGCAAGGCCCATGGCTGGGGGACGATGTGGGCCACAGACCCTGTGTCTCCAGGCAGTGAGGGATAGGGCGGCCGTGGGAGCAAAGGGTACAGCTCCCTCCCTGGGGCCTGGGCTTGCTCTGAGCAGGGAGCTCGAGCCCACACACACTGCGCTGGGCACATCCCAGGAGCTCGCATGCGGTGCTTGGGGACACGCCCAGACACCAGGCCACAGCCCTGCGATCACCCTGGGCATCAGCAAGTGCCCCCCGTTTGGGCCTGAGCTTTGGGGGACAGGGAGCCAGGCCATGACTTGGTCGGAGCCAGCACTCCCAGTCTAAAATCTAGCACAGGCTCCTCCCCCAGCACCAGGCCATGGCCCCCACCCCCCTGGGCCCCTCCAGGGAGCTGGGGGCAAGGAGGCAAGGACGACGGCAGCTAGGAGAGGCTGGGGCTCGGTAAGGCCCCCTGGCCCCTGCAGCCACGCAGCAGATAGCACTGCCAGACCCCTAAGCTTCTGTAAACCTGTGACGCAGTCACCAGAGACCTCCCCCATCCCCCATCTTTGCTGGAACCCGCTTGCTAGACCTTTGTTCCTGCTGGGGGCACAGCCCAGCCTGGTGCCCCCACACCTGCCCCCATCCTGGCAGGGAGCCCCAGCACTATATTTAGATAGTGAGGCAGGGCCTGGGCTGCACTGGTGGGTACAGCCTGTGCTGAGCACAAGCCTGGGTGGCAGGACACTACTTGCCTTGAACAATTGCAGGTGGCACCAGGCCCAGCCCAGGCCCAAAGCCCACAGGCAGATTTAGGTCCAAGCTGCAGCTGCAGCACAGGGCTCTGCTGTGGGGAGCTCCCCACCAGTGCTGGCAGGGGCAGCTGCCACCCCATACCTTAGCTTGGCACAGCAACCTCACACAGCTCAGCCCAGCCCATGGGCCCAGACACTTGCTCCCAGCACTGGCAGCAGCACTGGGGGAGGCCAGAGCCCACCCTAGCCATGATAAGTTCCCCATCCCCCACCATACTGTGAGGGGAAAGAGCAGCCAAGGAAAAAGAGAGCAGCCTGCAACTCCACAGTAACAGGACAAGGGCCACAACCTCTGGGTACCCTGTCGTCCCACTGAGTTAGAGTAGCACAAGGACCTACAAGGGGATTCATAGATTCATAGATGCTAGGGTCGGAAGGGACCTCAATAGATCATCGAGTCCGACCCCCTGCATAAGCAGGAGAGTGCTGGGCCTACATTACCCCAGCTAGATACACATCCAACCTTCTCTTGAATACCCCCAGGGTAGGGGAGAGCACCACCTCCCTGGGGAGCCC
>NW_017728918.1:11342143-11345832 GCF_001723895.1 Crocodylus porosus | reverse complement strand
TTTGCTGTCTGTGTCTCCCAGCAGATGTCCGGGTAGTTTAGGTCCCCCATGACCACCGCCTCTTTAGCTTTTATGGTCTCCGAGAGTTGCCTCAGGAGCCCCAAATCTATTTCTTCCCCTTGATGTGGGGGTCTGTAGCAGATAGCCACAGCTGCAGCATTGGGCCCCCATGCCAGAGGCCCATGACTAAGAGAGGGTGAGGGGCACAGGCTGGGTGAGCTGCAGCATGAGCAGTTGGGTTGAAGCAGACAACAGGACCCAGCACCAAGTGCAAGAAGCAGCCCCCAGAGAAGGTGCAATGAGCATGACCTGGGCTGGGGGCACTGGAGACCTGCTCACAGGGGGACCAGGACACAGAGGCTGCAGCACTGCCAGGGGAAGCAGGGGGTACCCAGCCCCAGGACAGATGGACAGACACAGTGAGGCAGACACCCTCCACTCATCCTTTAATGGTGTCTATAAAATCCATACAAAAGATTCCTCGACCCTGCTGCCATGGGCCCAGGTGAGGCCAAAGGGCCTGGGTGGCGGCTTAGTGCCAGGCAGCTCTGGCCAGGCCGCAGGAAAAGGGGTGCTACAACCGAGGGGGCTATGCCCCCACCCCCGGGAGCAGCTTTTGGCACCCAGCATACAGGGAAGAGCCCTGCTGGGGCACCGACCCCTGCTACTGCCAGCCCGGGGGGTCAGGTACAGTGCTACCGGTCTCACTCATGCCCAGGCGGAGTCTGGCCCAGCCAGCCTCCACACGTGTGCTTCTCAAGCAGGCTGCAAAGGCCGGGCCCCGGTCCAGAGAACACGGCACCCACAGGCCTGGGGACAGGGCCAGGGAATAAGGGGGGAGCCATAGGGGGGGTGTGCTGGTGAGTGGGGGCCAGGCTGGTGCAGGGTGGGACTGCAGTGAGGGTCTCTGGTTGGGCCTTGAGGATGACCCCCTGCTGTGGGGCTCAGTGTCACTGCTGGTGCAGGGAGCATGGGGAGCTGTTGCGGTACCAGGGGCTCTGGGTTACCATGCAGCCCCCACAACCACCAGTGTGACCAGGCAGCAGGGTGCCCCGGGGAGCCAGGCTGGCGCTGGCCCCTTCAACCTGAGATTCTTGCTGTGGCAAGGCTGCCGGGCCAGTGCTGCCAGCGCAGTGGGACAGGGACGCCCAGGCAGCAACAACTAGGGGGAGCCCCGCGCTGAGTCCTGGGGGAGGTGCCGGGACATGGACTAGCCTCATTTTTCTGTCTGGGCTTTGGCGCTCGATGGGGTCTCTGCTCTGGTAGCGACTGGCGGGGGCTGTGCCACAATGGGTCTGCGGGTCTCTGCGGGGAAAAAACCAGAGGATCAGAGACTGTGAGGGGCACAGGCCTTGCCCCTCTCAAGGCCAGCAGAAGCCAACCCTACATCTCTACCTCTGCCATGGGACCCCAACCCCCAGACCAAGCCAGTCCTGGTCTATGCTTAGAGGCACTGAAGCCACACAGACAGCTATCCTTGGCTGCCAGAGCCTGAGGCAAGCCCAGAGGCACCAGCCCAGGACCAGGACAGACCTGGGTGTCTAAAGCAATCCCGGGTGCTGGCCCAGATCCGGGGGCACCACCTGAGTAGCCAGGGCTAGGGCACACTGCATAGCCCGACGATGGCAGCAGCCGCAGGCAGGGCCCTGCATGAGGTGCAGACCAGCACTGGTGTCCCTCGCAGGGCACCAGTCCTCCCTGCCCCCATGCTTCAGTGGGGCCTTGCTCACCCACAAGCACCCTCAGCTCCCTCCTGCTGGCCAGCTGGGCTCTGAGGGCAGCAAGTGCGAGCTGGCTGCGCCCAGCGTCACCAGGCCAAGGCCTACAGGGAGCTGTGGTCACCCCACCCTCGTGCTGGGGCAGGCCGTGCCTAGCTGCTAGCCTGCTGCATGCAGCAGGGAGCACTGCACCATGCCCAGGACTGGGGGCAGGCAACCTGGCCCCTTCCCTGCCCATTGGTTCCAATACAAGCAGCCTCCACCTGACCAGAGAGAAAGATGCTGGAGTGGGGGGCTGCACCATACACACCACAGCCCCCACCCCATAGCAGCAGCACCCAGCAGGCCCTCTGCCGAGGGAGGCAGGGCTGCTTGTGTGGGGCTCTCCCTACTGGCCACTCCCAGCAGAGCAGCCTGGCCCAGCCTAGCCCCAGGCCTGCTCAGCTCAGTGCTCCCAGGGTGCAAGAGACGAGTTGCTCCTGAGCCAGGGGTGGAGGCTCAGGGACAGGAGCAAGCCCTGCAGTTAGGGGAGAGGAAGCTGAACAGGTCCCACAGGCCCTGACCGGAGCCTGCTCCAGCCCCAGCTGCCCCACAGGGCAGGGGGCACTGCCCTTCTACATCCCCTTACCTGGAAAGGGGGTGTCACTGGCTGCCCTGAGGTCTGGGCCCCAACACAAGGAGCGATCAACTCCTCCCCCAACCTGGGCCCCCAGCAAGAGCATGGGGGCATCCCCATAGGGACAACAGGGCTCCGTCTCCCTGTCAGCCTGGGCCAGAACCCAACAGCTCCAAGGCCCCAACACTCGCCCACAGATGGAGGGCAACGGTGCCCACGGTGCCTCACCTTCATCCTCCGCACGGATCTGGGCCTCCAAGTCCTCAGGGTTGACATACTTGTAGGCGTCGTCATCCTCCGGCGGGCGACAGCGCCCGCAGCAGAAGCAGCAACAACAGCAGCAGCAGCAGCAAGTGAGGATGCCGCAGCATGCAGCCAGGGCCTGCGCAGGAGCCAGTGGTAAGACTCCCAGGCCAGGCTGGGCCACCACGGCCCTGCCCCAGGGCTCTGGGCTGCAGAGCCTCCGCCCTCCCTGACACGGGGCCACGTCAGAAATCCTCCTGGGCACTGCCCCCAGCCCCAGAAGCCCCCTGGGCAGGCTGCGCTGCAGGACCCACCTTGAACCACCACTCAGACATGAGGAAGTAGTACTTGACGCTCTCCTCGCCAAACTGCTCTGCCACGTAGAGCCCCATGGAGCCATACTCATCGTAGACGCGCCGCTTGTTCTCGTCACTCAGCGTTGTGTGCGCGTTGTTGATCTCCTTGAACTTTTCAGCCGCCTCAGGGTCATCTGGGTTCTTATCCGGGTGGTACTTCAGCGCCAGCTTCCTGCCGGGGCAGGGCAGGGGCTGAGGGGCAGCACTGAGGCAGCCACCCAGCCCAGATGTCCCCAAGACACCACCCGAGCCTGCACCCTAGGGAACCGTGCACTCGGCCCACAGAGCCCTTTGCAGGAGCAGAACTGCCCTGCTGCAGCACAGGGAGAGTGGGGACAGGAAGGGGAGCCCCCAGGTCTGAGCAGTGTTTCCCCTGATCCTGGCCCTGCACCCCCCCCACGCTGAAGGCCTAGCAGAGCAGGGCTGGGCTGGGGCCACCCTTGCTCCCAGCTGAAGGACACCAGTGGTGCTCTGCTCCCGGCCTGGCCCCACTTGGCAGCCAAACTTGGGCACGGAGCTTCCCCATTGCCTTACCTGTAGGCCCTCTTCACCTCGTCGGCCGAGGCGCCGCGCTGCAGCCCCAGGACGAGGTACAGGCTCTCCCCGGCCCGGGACATCTTGCGCTGCGGCCGCCCGGGCTCCGCCATCCTGCCTGCGGGCAGGGGGTCAGCGGCAGGCCCCGCCCGGCACCAGGCGCCCCCGGCTCTAGCCGCACGCGGCGGCGCAGGCGCCAGGTAAGAGCCTTAGCGGCTTTGC
>NW_017728918.1:10974562-10975796 GCF_001723895.1 Crocodylus porosus | reverse complement strand
CGGCCGGCAGCGGTGCGGGGCTCGCGCGGGGGCTCTGGGCCGTTAACCTCTTCCTGGCCGCAGGCTCTGGGCGGCCTGGCGGGACGGCGCCCCCAGGGTCCCCTGGCAGCGGGGGGGCCGGGGTCTCCCCCACCTGCCTGCCTTCCGCTGCAGGCATAGAGAGCCCCCCGTGCTGCCTCCAGCCCCGCCCCGCCCGCCCGGCGGGCTTGCACGGCCGCCGCGGCATCCTTTGTCCTCGTGCAAACCCGGACTGGGCGCCGGGAGACGGCACGCAGCGGCGGTTGCTAGGTGACCCCGCGGCCCCCCCGCCCAGCCGACACGGCCGCATCTCGGGGACAGCCGGGGGGGAGGGGAGGCAGCCGGGCTCTGACAGCAGGGCCCCGGGGAAGGGGCCGGGGGCTCCTGGCGGGCAGGGAGCTGGGGCTGGTCCTCACCGGAAAGTCTTGGTCCCTGACGGGGGGGCAGGGGGTGCCAGGGGCTGGGGCTCGCCCTAGGGCCCTGCTTTCATTTGCCGTGCACAGACCACGTAGGGGCAAGGCCCCTCGGGCCCGCAGCTCCCAGGGTTTCTCTGGAGAGGGGCCGAGTGGGCGCTGCGCAGCTGCTTGCAAGAGCTCCCCGCTGGCGAGCTGCACCACAGAGCCGCGGCGGAAGGCGTGCAGCTGCAGAGAGCGGCCGCCGTCCTCTGGCCCCGGGCAGGGGCTCATGGCCCACCCCCTCGCGCGCGGTTTGCCCCTGCAGGGACCAGCCACGCTGCCGCCGGGCTGCAAGGCGCCGTGCCACCCCGTGGCCCTCCACCTCTGGCGGCCCCCCGTCCTCTGGCCCCGGGCTCACGCGGGGTTTGCCCCTGCAGGGAAGTTCAAGCTGCTGGACCAGGACCGCGACGTGCGGGAGCCCGTGCAGTATTTCAACAGCGTGGAGGAGGTGGCCAGCACCTTCCCGGACCGCGTCTTCGCCATGGAGGCCATCACCTTCAGCGTGAAGGTGGGCGCGGGCGGGCGGCTGCGTGGGGCCCGGGCCGGATGCTGGGGACCCCCGTGAGCCGGGCCCACGAACCCCTCTGAGCCCCTGGCTGCCCTGGTTACTCCCACCACTAGGCCAAGCTGCCTCAGTGGCCCTTGGTAACCCCTTAGTGCCCTCGGGGCGCCCAGCCTCGAGCTCCCATTTAACCCCTTGCTGCCCTGGCACCCCCCCGCCGTCACAGAGGCCCTGTTAACCTTTTGCCACCCTCCTGCCT
>NW_017728918.1:10973084-10974165 GCF_001723895.1 Crocodylus porosus | reverse complement strand
CCCCGTCTAACCCCCTGCCGCGCGTGCCGCCCCGCAGGTGGTGTCGGGGGAGTTCAGCGAGGACAGCGAGGTGTACAACTTCACGCTGCATGCGGGGGACGAGCTGACGCTGATGGGCCAGGCCGAGATCCTGTGCGCCAAGGCGGGCAAGGAGAAGTGGCGCTTCAACAGCCTGCTGCGCAAGCTGGGCCGGGCGGCGCCGGCCGCGGCCCGGGCGGCCAAGGGCAAGATGCCGTGCCTGATCTGCGTGAACCACCGCACCAACGAGAGCCTCAGCCTGCCCTTCCAGTGCAAGGGGCGGTTCAGCACGCGCAGCCCGCTGGAGCTGCAGATGCAGGAGGGCGAGCACACCATCCGCAGCATCATCGAGAAGGTGCGGCTGCCCGTCAACGTGGCCGTGCCCAGCCGCCCGCCCCGCAACCCCTACGACCTGCACGCCATGCGCGAGGGCCACTGCTACAAGCTGGTCAGCATCATCTCCAAGACCGTGGTGCTGTGCTGCATCCTGCGCCGCGAGGCCGTGGCCCCCTTCCACTTCTTGCTGCTGGCCGACATGCCCCGGTTCTTGCTGCCCGAGGCCGGCGGGGGCGACCCCCAGCTGGACAAGCTGCTGCGGGACAGCGCCGCGCTGTGCCGGGAGCGCTTCGACCCCGACGAGTACTCCAAGGCCGTGCGCGAGGCTCTGCCCGACTTCTCCGAGGAGTGCGCCAGCCCGCGGCGCCTCCGCCTCTGCCTGCAGGGCTACGGCCAGCCGGACCTCGGGCCGCCCCTGCAGCGCCTCTCGCTCTGCCTCTACGGCGGCGCCTTGCTGCACAGCCCCGACAGCCCCGAGCCCCCGGGGCCGCCCCGCTCGCTTCTCCTGTCCCGCCGCGAGCCCCCCGGCTTGGCCGACGCGCCGGACGCGGAGCGGGAGTACGTGACGCCCGACTGGGCCGAGCCCGACTTCCGGACGCCGGAGCCGCTGGAGATCCCCTACGAGGAGCTCTGGGCCAACCAGGCGCCCGAGGGCTATGCGGAGCCCGGTGCCAACCTGCCGGGGCTGGGCTGTGCCGGGCTGGGCCCGCGGGACCTCATCTCCTTC
>NW_017728918.1:10969887-10972764 GCF_001723895.1 Crocodylus porosus | reverse complement strand
CTTGGCCTCCCCTCACCAGGCCTGTCCCCCAGCCCCACAGCCATTTTCGTTGCCCTCCACTGGACTCTCTCCAATGTGCCCACATCCCTTCTGTAGTGGGGGCCTGCAGCTGGACACCAGACTCCAGATGTGGCCTCCCCAGTGCTGAACAGAGGGAAGAATCACTGCCCGCGACCTGCCGGCAGCGCTCTGCCCGATGGAGCTGGGGATGCATCAGGGTCCCAGAGCCGTGGGGCCGCAGGGAGCTCCAGAGGTCACACCCGCTGAGGCAGGATCAGTCCTGCCCAAACCACCCCAGATCCATTACCTAAACTCCACGCAAGACGACCATCAGCCCTGACAACACCAGCCATCACACCCCACCCCGCCACGGGGACGCAGCCAGCGTCCTGCTGCTATGAAACGCTAATAGATCCTGCGCAGAGGCCGTGGCCCTGCTACAGAGGAAGGGAAACCTTGTAAAACCCCCTCAGTCCAGACCAAGCCGACCAGGGGGCAGATCCCTTCCTGCCTGCAGTGCAGCATTGGTCTGACCCGAGTACAGGGGCCAGACCCTTCAGGGGTCCACGTGCAGGGGCGAGACCCTCCAGCCAGGACCCTGCGGGTTGGGGCCAGCAGGAGCATTGGCGCAGCCCAGCCCCAGCCCGGCCTGGGCCGCAGCCGGCACCAGCGCCTCGGGGGAGGCTTAAAATCCAGGTCAGCCTGGTTCTGCCCCTTGCCCCCACCCCTGTGGCTTTGCACTGGGGACCCCAGCAGCAGCCGCTCCCAAATCCCACCCTAGACGGTGGGTGCTTGGCCCTGCCCAGCCCACCCTGGGGCAGGTCTGTGGGCCCGTGCGGGCCTTCGGGGGAGACCCGGCTTGGGGAGCCCAAACCCCGCGGCAGCAAGGGCGCATGCAGGGGCAGCCGGACAGGGCCTGTCCTGCAACTGCCCCCAGGCCCATGCTGGGGGGATTGCCGTGCTGACCCCCCGTCCCTTTGGCAGGTGAAGGAGGAGTGCCGCCTGCTCAACGCGCCGCCCGTGCCGCCCCGGGGCGGCCGCCTGCACGCCGCCCCCAGCCCGCCCGTGCCCCTGCGCTTCCCCAAGCTCCCGCCTGCCCAGTCGCCCAGCCCCAGCCTCTCCTACTACTCCTCCGGGCTGCACGACGTGTGAGTGACGGCGGGCCCTGGGGGGCGGCGGAAGGGGCCCAGCTCTCGCGTGGGGGGCGGCCACCCAGCACCCACATCCCTAGCCCCCTGGGCAACCCTCCGCTGCCCCGGGCAGCTGAGCAAGGGGGCTGGAGCGGGGCAGTGCTCCAGCAGAGGTGGGCCCTGCCCCGGGGGCCCCCGCCCCCCCAGGCCCGGCCTGCGGGATGGAGCCCGGTCCCCTGGGCTGCAGCCCCTCTGCGGAGGGAGGCCCGTCCCTGGGGTCGTCTGAAGCCGAGCACAAGGTAGGGTGGCTCTGCACCTCGTTAGACGAACCAAAGTCCATTGATTCTCCCTCTCTCTCTTTTTTTGTTTTCTTCTTTCTCTTTTTCCTTCCCCGCCTTCTTTCCCTCTTTCTTTTCTCTTCCTTTCCTCTCTCTCTCCTTGCCTGCCTGCCTGCCTTCCCTATAGAGATACACGTGTATATATAGATATAGCTGAAGTGCACTTCATCTGATGCTGTGAATGCGCATGCATGAAGCAGGGTATAAGGAAAGAAATGTAAATGTAAGGACGAGGGGGAGAGAGGGGCAGGCAGTGCTGGGAGAGGTGAACAAGCGAGCGATAAGCCCGTAGGCACAAAGCGGCCGGCAAAGCTCAGCCCGGTAATGGGATAAGAAGCCGTAGTCCCTGCTGAAACCACACTTGACCGCCCGGTCTGTGGCCGTGCCGCCAGGTCCGGCTCAAGTCAGTGGTGGAAGGGTCTCGTCTAAGACCAGCCGCCCTGAGGTCAGCGAGGGGGTGTCCAGGGAGGCCGAGGGGTCGTCCCCCGGCGCTCGTCCATCTGTCCCAGGTAGACGGCCGCGGGGCCCTGCGGGCGGGGGAGGGCGTCTGATGCCGGGACGGTCGCGGGCAGCGGTCCGGTGCCGCGACACTGCGGTCTGCGCTGTGCTGCGCAGCCGCTTCGGTTTGTCTCTAAGGTGCGAATCGACCCTGCCCGCGACTCGGCGTCTCTGCAGCCGGATGCGCGGCCTGGCAGGGTCCCTCCTGCCAGGACACCCCCTCCGGGCCGCGGCCGGCCCCCGGGCCCTGGCTGTGCCGTGCCAGGCCCCCCGGTAGCTCTCACTTTCCCCCCGGCAGGTCGGGCCCACGGAGCGGGAGCTGCTCCCCCTCGCCGGACTCCTACTCCCTGTACTGCTACCCCTGCACCTGGGGCGACTGCAAGGCCGGGGACTCGTCGGGCCGGCCGCTGCTGGGGGCCCCCGCCTCGTGGTCGGACCCCTGGGCCTACGCGGACGCGGGCCCCAGCGCGGCCAGCGGGCGCTCCACACCCCTGCCGGGGGGCGAGGCCGGGCTCAAGACCTACCACAGCTGCCCCCGCCTCAAGCCGCCCCACGGGCAGAAGCGCTTTGCCCCCTTCGGAGCCCTCAACCCCTTCTCCAACCCGGCCTATTCGCCCAGCCCCTCCGCCTCGGACGGCCTGGAGTGGCCGAAGCCGCCCGCGGCGGCCTCCCCGGAGACCTTCGCCTCCTCCGAGGCCGGTCCCGGCAGCTCCCCGGAGCCGGAGCCACAGCCACAGCCACAGCCACAGCCACGCTACGGAGCCGGGGGGCCCGGGCCAGCGCCCCCGCCGCGGCCGCCCAAGGGCTTCGAGGCGGAGAGCATCGTGATTCGCGGCACGGCGCCGCTGTCGCCCACCATCGTGCGGGGCGCCGAGGGCGGCGTCACCCGCGTCTACCTCGCGCAGGGCGTC
>NW_017728918.1:10958414-10969787 GCF_001723895.1 Crocodylus porosus | reverse complement strand
GGCGCCCGCCGGCCGACCTGTCGGCGCTGTCGGTGGAGGAGGTGTCGCGCTGCCTGCGGTTCATCGGGCTGTCCGAGGACGTGGTGAGCTTCTTCTCGCGGGAGCGCATCGACGGCAGCATCTTCGTGCAGCTCACCGAGGAGATCCTGGCCGACGACTTCAAGCTCACCAAGCTCCAGGTCAAGAAGATCATGCAGTTCATCAAGGGCTGGCGGCCCAAGATCTAGCCGGGGTCCCCTGGGGCCCCTAGGGATGGACCGGACCTGTGAGCCTCTGGGCTGCGCCGTGGGCAAAGGGGCACGGGGGTATTAGACCCCCTCCACCTGCAGCGGTGGCCCCATGCCTGGTGGGATGCTGCGCGCATGGGTCTCAGACCATGTGGGGGGCAGGATGCTCCTGCAGCAGCTGCAGGGTGCCAGCTGCTCCCTGCCTGCCCCCAGTTTGGGGAAGGGGATTCTGCTTTAACACCTTGTTGCCCTAGTCAAGGAAGCGGGAACTCCTCCCCCACCCTGCTGGGGCGGTGCTGCCATGCCGTTTGCCTTCCTTCACGCTGCTCCCTCCTCCGTCCCGGTTAGCATCGCCCTCTCCTCTCCCAGGCGCCCCCCCAAAGCTGCCTGTGAACCTGGGCCTGGCAGGGGGCTGGGGACCTGGGCTGGGTGCTGCGCGTTGTGCCGGAGGCGGCCCTGCCCCTGGGGCAAGAAACGCTGCTCTCGTGGTGCATGAAGCTGGTGGAGAGGGGAGCATGGAGTGCTCCTGGGTCCCAGGACCTGTCCCCACAGCTGCCCCCTGGACTTGCACAGCCCCTGTGTTGCCCACCCGTGTCCCCCCACCCTGAGTGTGGCTGCCAGAGCCCAGCCCAGCAGGGACTAGGCCCAAGGAGGGTGAAGATGGAGATGGTGGGTTGCAACCCCTGGTCCGGGGGCAGGTGTCTCAGTGCTGCAGAGGCTCTGGGGCTCCCTCACAAGAGGGAATACAGCTGGCGAGTCCCTGGTGCTCTGCACTAGCCCTGCAGCTGTGCTGGCCGTGGCCCCTTCCTGGGCACCCCCGAGGGCACGCGGAGGTAGGCAAGTGCATGGGAAGCCTCAGGGGAGCCTGCGCCCCTTGCCTGCGAGACAGCTGGCAGACACCACCTCCTCCATGCAATACGGGAGAGGGTGTCTCCTTCTCAGCCCCCTTCCTAGCAGAGAGGGGCATGTGTGGCCACCCACCTGCCATAGGGCACAGCCCCCTGTGCCCACCCAGTTCCCTCCTGTAGTCAGGACTAAAATGACCCCCAACTAATCCTGGCCCAGCTGGGGCTGATGATAATGCTGCAGGCCCTGCTCCCTTCCCTCCCCCTTGTCTAACCTGGGAGGACGAGAGCAGCCAGGGCCTGGTGGTGCTGGGCAAGCCTGGGGCGTGTTTCTGCTGTTTTCACTTAATCCACGTGGATTAGAGAAATAAATGACCGAGAAAGAGAGCTGGGGGCACTGTGCATGCAAGGAGCGGGTGGGAGGGTACAGCCCGCACCCACGGCAGGGAGTATGGACCCAAAGCAGCCCCTGCCCAAGTTCACTGGGGCTGGCCTCCACTGCTGCCCCAACCCCCGCCCCACGGTAGCCACCTAGGAGCAGGGATCCAAGGGCTTAAATCCAAGGGCTCCTGCTAGGAAGCATCAGGGCGAGAGGCTGGAGTTACAGGGCAGGGCTGGGCAGGCACCCAGGCAGGGAAGCAGAAGTCCTAGGGTATCGGGGTGACAAGGAGAATGGCATCTGTCACGTGCCTGGGGCAGCAGAGGCCTGAAGGGCATCAGCACAAGCGTCAGGAAGGGCAGAGGCAGCTGGAGACCGGGGAGCAGCAGGCAGGCTGGGGGCAGAGCCAGCAGCTCTGGCTCATAGGCACTGCTCCACCCCTGCACATGCACAGGGAACAGGCCTCGAATGCTGCAGTGGAAGTTGTTACCTCCATGGGTTGTGGCTGGAGCCCTCCACCGCAGCTTCGCGACTGCTGCCAGGGGTTGGTGCTGCACTGCAGCCTCAGGGGAGCTGCCTGCGATGTGGGAATTGCCCCTGTGGCCCTGATGCTGGAGACAGGCAGCATCTGAGATCAAAGGAGCTTCCTCCAGCCCACGGCTCAAGGCCAGAGCAGCCAGCACAAGTAGGGCCGGTCAGCATGAGATCAGCCCTGCAAAGGGGGCTCAGGGAGGCCAGACAGCCCCAGCCCCAGGGCTGCCTGATTCTGCCCTGCCACCATGAAGAGTGGGGCTGCTGTGATCCAGGCAGCCCCACAACAGGAAGAGGGGGGGTGGGGAAGGGGAGCTGCCTGGCAATTAGTGACAGGTGGGCAGAGATTTAAAGCCTTTTAGTTTGAATTAAGCTCTCCCCGTGGGGGCCCCGTCTGGCCGGCGCAGGATGGATGGGCAATTACAGCAGGGCCCATCTGGCGGCCAAGCAGACAGCAGCGCCATGGTTCCTGCGGACGGATTGATCCACGCCAGAGGTGATCGAGGCAGGGAGGGGGCTCTGTTCAGCCGCCAGCAGCCTGGATGCACAGAACAGCAGGCTGGCCTTGAGGTAGGGGAGTGCAGCCACCCCCACCACCCTCCCTGGCTGAGCACAGCCCCCTTCCACCCCAAGGCTGCGTGCCTGGCCAGCAGTGTATCACACAGGCGGAATCTGAGAAACCAAGAGCACGGGGTTTATTGTTGAGCGGGTGCAGTGATGGGCAGGGACACGCAGCTGCCCTGGGCATGGGTGTCCTGGCTCCGCTGGTTGGATGGGCGGCTGCAACATGTGGGGCTCGGAGGCTGGACACAAGGGAGGCTCTTCTGTGAGCAGCCACAAGGGGTGATGCCCAGCCTGGGGGCGGAAGGGGCCACGTGCCCATAGTACTGTGGCTGCTAAGGCACTTGGACGACTGCAGGCGTCGAGGGCACCTGTGGCCCCTCCTGCTCTGCCCCCACCGCTTGCGAGATCCACCTACAGCAAGCTGCAGAGCCCGGGCAGGGCAGCGGCTCACGGGGACCGTCACTTGTGGAACTTCTTGCCTGGGTCCTTGGCGTGGTCCAGCAGCAGCTGGCAGGGGGTGAACTGGCTTCCATAGACGGCCTCGTACTTCCTCAGGCTGTCCACCAAGCGCCCGGCGCCATGCGCGTCTGCGTAGCGGAAGGGACCTGCCGAGGGGACGTGGGAGGGTGGCTCAGGAGAGGCCGGCTGGAGGGAAAGGCCTGCAGGGGCCTGGGAGGGTGGCTCTGACCATGAAGACCAAGAGGAGCCTCTAGCAGAGAGGACAAACCCATCCCCACCCCTACCGTTGCCTTGCTGTTTGCTAGGGTCAGGCTGTGCCAGGAGACAGCTGGCAGCACTCCAGCCTGCGTGCGTGGGGACAGCAGATTTGGGCACAAAAGTAGCTGTAGAAGCTTCCACCACAGAGTCCCAGCTGCACTCAGGGCTACTAATGATCCCAATTGAGCCACTAACACACCCTGGATCCGCCTGCCCTGCTGGGCAGCATCTCTGTTGAAGGAGAGGAGGTGACCACTTCACCCTACACACTGGCAATGCACAGCTGTGCCGGATCCCTGCCCCCATCCCCAGCTAAAGCTGCAGGCCTCCAAGGCCAGACCTTCATGGGGTGAAGGCAGGGGGCAATAGTCAAATCCCATCAGCAGAAGAAAAGCAAGGCTGGGCCACTGGCTGCTCTCCCTTGGCCAAGCTCAGAGTCCCACAGGACTCACCCCTTCCATGAGGCTGAGGTATGACAAATGATTGCACCCAGAGATGAAGTGCTTGCATGGGATGAGCAGTCACTCAGGATTATTCATCACATCTGACCCAGACCCCCTGGCAGGCTGCAGCTGAGACCCAGGAGCTCCACTCCTGCTTTAGGCAGCTGGCTGCACACAACGTGGTGCTCTACAGAACGGTCCCTTGGCCAGTCACACAGGCTGAGGCCCCATGGAGATCCCAATTCCCCCAGAACTAAGAAGTCTCCGTGCTGGACTCTAAAGCAGAGGTGAGAACCAGGCCCAGCTGCTAACGCGACTGAGATACGAGTGCCCTGGCTGTGCTGTCTGCACTGTGAAGACCACACGGGGTTGGGCTCCAACCGAGGTGATGGACATAACCCCTCTGAACTACCTGCCACTCAACACTCCCAGAAGCAGACCGCAGGCCTGTCCAGCCCCGTGTCCTGACTCAGTACAGGGGCCAATAGCTGAGGCCTGGCCTCCAGTCTGTTGCAAATGCCTGGGCCCCAGTGCTTGCTCTTCAGCAGAGCAGTGGGGATGCCCCTGCTTACCTCCCAGGCAGGGTGGGAAGCCCAAGCCAAACACAGCACCGATGTCCCCCTCCACAGGGTTGCTGAGAATGCCCTCCTGCAGGCACATGACCGCCTCGTTCACAAACCGTGTCACCAGGCGCATCTGGATGTCCTGGTCGGTGGAGCTGCAATGGAGACATGTGCAAGGGTCACTCGGGTAGCCGGGAGACTGGGAGCAGAGGGGGTGTGCGGGAGTCATTCACAGCTCACTGACTGCTCCCAGCCATGCTTGTCTGCTGGACTGAGGCACGCGGGGAGGAGCCAGGAAGGGATCAGGCTGGAGCAGTACTGGAGCTAGCTCAGTGTCAAGACTGCAAGACCCAACACAAGAGCATGCTGGTCCCTAGCAAGGAAGGCAGGAAACAATTTATCACAGGGTCCCAAAGTCCCAGGAAGAGCCCAACATGGACTTTGGTAACACAGGCCCACCCGTTCTCAAGGGTGCTGGGCTTTCCTGAAGCAACACTGGTCTGCGGACTGAGTTACCACGTACAGCCACGGTCCCCGCCCTCAGCTGGCCAGGCCCAAAGGCTCTGTCAGGAACACAGCGAGTCCTGATGGGGCTGGGTGCCAGGGCCATGTCCACCCACTCTTCCCACAGTCTGTGGGGCTGGCATGCGATTTACTTACACTGCAGGGTTGGCTGGCAACTTAAACCTGGTCAGCAGCTCATCCATGCCAGAATTGAGGCTCCTGTTCTTCACGCCTTCCTGGTAGATGTAGAAGCCCTTCAGAGCCTTGCGGCCTGCCGGGGGAAAGGGCACTGGTTACAGGGCAGAAGGGGAGAAGCAGCAGCGTCCTGTGGCTGCTGGGACATTTGCCTGTGAGCCGCTGGTCACTAGACAAGTGAGACCATGCTAAGCCCCAGTGCACCTTAGGAAGCAGCTCTCCTGCTCTCTGGAGAAGGAAGCCAGCAACGTGGGCTTCACCACTTGGTGGAGAAAGAGCAGTAGCTCCTGTAGCAGGGCAGGGGTTGGAGGCAAGGGAGGGGGTGCGGATGTCTGCTGGACCTTGCTAAGAAGTGCCCAGTACTGCTGCCATGAGGGCTGGAGGCTCCAAGGCAGAGTGACCCGTTCCCACTGTCCCCACAACCAGCAGACCTGTCCACACTGGTCCAGTCAGCGCTCAGGAGCACAGGCATCACAAAGGAGGACAGAGTGACCTGAGCACAGCCCACAGGCTCAGCATGCTAATATTCCAGCCAGGGCTTGGGTGCAGCTCCTGCTCCCAGCCTTCAATGAGGCGCCTGCCTTGGGAGATGGCTTTGCCCCATGTGGCCGTATGCAGAGGAACAGTAGACTCTGGCAGGCGCCACCTGTCCCAGCCACCTCCTGTTATGGAAGGTCAGAATGACCCAAATACCAGATGCCCCCCTACCTGCCCACTTGGGCTCCCATACCCCTGCCATCAGGATGGGGCTGTCAACAGACAGAGAGGAAGAGGAGGGTGCAGCAGGACCCAGGTCAGCCTCCACATGCAAGCCCCACTCACCCAAGAAGCCCTTCTCCACCATGAGCTTCATCAGCTCAACACTGCCACCACCAAAGCGCTCGCCGAAGGCCTTGCCCAGGTCCTCTGCCACGTGCGCAGCCACGTCCACCCCCACCTCATCGATCAGGGTGGCTGCACCCACAGGGAAGCCGAAGCCAGTGGAGAGGGCGTCCAACTTCTTGGGATCTGTGCCTTCCTGCAGGGGGAAACCGTGGGAGGTTACTCAGGAGCTAAAGGCCCTTTGGAGCCTGGAGGAGTCCCCCGCACCCCACCCAGGGACCAGGCCCTGGTGAGCAGAGGGATGCCAAGGAGTACATGCACTTGGGTGTAACTCTCTTGTGGTTTGATAAGCAGACTCCCCCCTAGAGCTGCCAGCTGGAGAGGCCAGGGGGTCTAAGCCACCCATGTATCACCACCAAGGCTGCAGCAAGAGGCCCAGACAAGATGCAGGGTGCCTGGCAGCATGGCTGTCCTTACATACACACAGGCACACTTGAGCACTGCATGCCAGTGTGACCCGTCACTGTCTGCTTTACCCCCCACCCCAGAACATTGCCCCAACGCACCTGAAGGACCCGGACTACTTCTGCCAGCATTGGCCCTAGACATCGGGTCGTGTAGAAACCCGGGCCGTCCTGGGAAAGGAGAGGAACAGCAAAGCAGGTTAGGTTGAAGAGCGTGGCAGGAATGAGGCTCTTCTGCCTGCTGAAAGTGCAGAGGCTGCTGCGAGGCAGGGCAGGAGATGCATCCCAAACGGGAAAAGTGCAACATGGCACATTTACCCCAAGCAGAACGATGCTCTGTTGTAAGGGTCAGGTGCAGCTAGTTCTTGAGCTGGCTGCCCAGGGAGGTGGTATTATGGCACTTAACTGCTCACCACCCTTGAGGGAAACAGCCCTAGAAGCAGACACACAAAATCAGAGCAGCTTTCTCCTGGGGACGTCCAAGTGAGTTAATCCGGGAGTTCCTTTGCACCACATAAGAGTATTCCCCAGAGAAAGCACTGTGCATTGTGTGCCTGCTCCACTTCTCCCCCAGAGAAAATGTGCCTTGTGCCCAGGGCCAAACAACAAAAGCCACCAAATTGTCCATGGGTTCATGCTGCATGACTCAACAACGAGGCTGGTTCCACCTGGACAGAAAACAGCACACGGAAAGCTCTGCCAGTGCTTACCCCTGGAGGACAGGGAGTATTTTCACTCTTATAATTGTGCCCAGCTCCAACTCCCAAGAGCTTAGCACAGAGTCTGATGCTACTGACTGCACTCTGCACAGGTGGGGCAAGGCTCACATGAACCCAGTTGTCCGTACTGGGTGTGACAGATGTAAAGCAGCAAACAAGCTGGGGGAAGACGTTTTAACACAAAACTGCCCTCAGAGAGGAGGTATTTGCTAAGTCACAGACTCTGCTTAGAGCATTAGCAGAGGGGCCAGACAACTGCCAGCTCTGCAGGAGACCAAGGCTGGGAGCACCCCACCAGCCAAGTCTCTTGGCAGGGGGAGCTAAGAAGGCCTGTGGTTTGGGAGGCATATCCAGGTCCTGCTAGTGCAGGGCTAATCCTAGTAACTATTCTTGGTAGTGCTGGAGCCCTGCAAGGGGTGAGATCCCACCACTCCCCCAGGCAGGTGGCTTCACTGCTCTGCTGCTCACAGTAAGGAAGTTCTTCCTGAGCTCTGATCTGACCCTGCCTTGCTGCAGTTTAGCCCGTTGACTTGTAGCTGCACTGCGCTGTGCCTTATAGATGATGGGATCTTTCTGCCCTCTCCAAGGGGTTCCCTTGCTCCTCTGGATCTGGCACCATTTTTGCTCTGCAGCTCAGACCATTCCCTTTTAATTCTCTTTTCCCCTCCTTCCCTTCTCCCACACAATCACCCCAATCACTTATCTATCCTAAAAGCAAGGTGGGCCTGAGGTCACATGCAAGCAAGGAGAACCTGGAGAACCAAGGGCAGATTTGATAACAGTCTTCAAATACTAGCAGACCAAGTACAGTGGGGATGGAGATGGGCTTTTCTCTATGGCTGTAAGGGGAAATGACTAGGAGCAACAGCTTCAAGCTGCAGCAAGGGAAACTGAGGCTGGAGATGAGGGGGGGGACTTTCTGACTCTGAGGGGGGTCAGGCATGAGATCAGGCTGCCTGAGAAGTGGTGGACTCTCCATCCCTAGACATGCCCAAGAGCAGGCTGGAGAGACTTGGCTGGGCTGGTTTAGTCAGGGATGGTCCTGCTTTGAGCAGGGGGCTGGACTAGATGACCTATGAGGTCCCTGCCAGCCTGACTTTCCCACTGTCCTATGAACCCATGCTCCCTGTGGGCTATGGGCTGAAAGACACTGGAGCCTTGCCAGGCACCATTCCTTCCCAGGTCTTGACCCTGCCAACTTGGAGATGAAGACTAAGGCCAAGGGGAAGGTCCCTGCCCTGACTGTGGGTTAGGAGATGGGAGCCCTGTTCCTCTCAGGCCTTCAGGGCTATTGGCAAAGGAGGCTGGAGGGAGCCGCTGGAATTCTTACTCCTAAGCTAATCTTTCCTGGGCCTTTCAGCCCTGCTTTGACCTCATGGCCATAGAGCCTATGCCTGCATCAGAGATCCCCAGTCAAGACCCAAAGGCTTTGGAGCTGCAGCTGAACATGCCCAATTCCCCAGCTACCACCAGCTTCTTCACAGATCCTGGGATCCCAAGTAAAGGCACTTTACCTTGACCACGATGATGATCTTGCCCTGCTTGAGGCCGACAGCCACAGCAGCAGCAGCTGTGTCCTGGGACGTTTTGTCAGTAGTGATGATTTCCAGCAGCTGCATCTTGTCAACGGGGGAGAAGTAGTGCATCCCAATCACCTGCAGGGAAAGGAGGTAAGGCCCAAACTCAGCATTCAGAGAAAGCAGGTCAGGCTGAATTTTGCAACTCTGGGTACAGACACAGGCTGACCTCATTGGCTTCACATGGGCAGTAAGAGGGCTGTTGTGCGTACAAGGAATGAGGCACTGGTCCAGGAGGGAACTGACCTCTTTTCAGTCTGAATGTTGCACTTTGGGGGCTGAGTCTACAACAATCTGCCTGGAAGTAGATTAGCATCCACAGCAGGCAGCTGCCTTGTGCCAGCATCTTCAGTATGTCCATCCAGCTTCCTCAAATCCACAAGAAGTTAGAGGCACTATGTGCCACACAGTAGCAGGCCTGTACTTTGAACAGGCTCTTTGATTTGGGCAAAAGGAAGTGCACGAAGTTCCCAGGAAGCCCGGGGATGCCAAGTACAAGGGCTTGACAAGGCCAAAAATGATAAAAGCGAAATAAGCCCTCTACTCAGAGTTTATGCTATATATCTGGTTGAGTTAGTTTGCACATCTATCCTACCTTTTGCTTGATCTTCTTGTCTGGCTAGTGAAGAGACTGAATTGGTTTCAAGTTACTGGTCAATTCAGTGCTTCCTCCTGACTGACAGGCCACCCAAAGGCTCTCTCTGCTACCCTCATCATGCTAGCAGCCGCTGAAGGTAGGACTGACCAGGTTATTGCTAAGCGCAGCCATGGGGGGGGGAAATGTCACTAGGTCTAAAATAGCACCAGTTGAACCAGGAGAGTTTGGGAGACTCAGTCACTCAGGACTAGCAGGCTTCTAGCAACTCTGGGAACCATGTGACCGTTGGGGCAGTGCTGATATCCAAGCTAACCTACAGAGGTGGCCACTGCTTTTGGGGGCCTGGTCTGACCCGAGTGATGGATTTCATAAGGGACTGAGCACGTCTGAATGCAACCTGTGGGTAACTTGCATCCACCAGAAGCACATATTTCCAGCATGTGCTGCAATGAGATCATGCAGAGAGAGCAGAGAGCCCAGCAAGGGGAACAGCAGCATGTTGGGAGGGGCTGCCCCCAAACCCAGCGCTTCAGAACAGCATTCAGGCCAGCCATTCTCCAGCAGGGAGCTGGGCTCCTTTGTGAAGTGGGGCCCAGAAGGGGAATTTGATTTAACTGCTCTGAGGAAATGGCTCTGCATTTGGGATAATTTCCCCAGGCTTCCTGGAAAAGGAGAGCAGAGCAGGTGTTGGGTACTTAGCACAAGATGCCCTTGTGCACTCAATTTCAGTAGCAAGAAGCAATAAGATAAAATCATCCTGTGGATCTTTTTTCATTCTCCAATAGCAATTGAGGACTTTAAAAAACAAAACAAAACTCTATGGAGAGGGTTTGCAATGAATATGCTACCTGTACCTTTCACCTGGGGATTAAGGTCTGGTAGCAGCGCTTCCTAGTGAGCCGGGCATGGGGCCAGGAACCCCCATTCCCACCTCAGCTGTGCCACCCACCTGCTGCAGGACACTGTGTGAGGCACATGATCTTTAAAAGCAAAGATGTGAAGGGGAGAAAGGTAATGGGACCTAGCAAGCATGCTCTATGCCTGGGGAACAGGAGGCCAGACCCCATGGATCTGAGAGAGCCATCAGCAGTGGAGTAAATTCCCTGGGCTGTACGCTGGGATTTCTGGAGCTGTTACAGCACTCAGCTGCAGAGGACAAATAGGCGCCTTTCCAGGCAGTCATTAGCGAGTCAAGTGCAACCTCCTTTGGGATCCCCATTTAAGTGGGGCTTCTTCAGCTCTGCCCCTTCTTGGTCAAATGCAGTCATGCAATCAAGCCGTCATGTCTGCAGGAAGCCACACTTACCACTAATAGCTGCCTAAGTTACAGGCACCTTGTAAGAGCGCTGTAGCCTGCCAAACTAATTAAAGAATATGCATTAATTAGTTAAATGATAGCCTATTAGTTTTCCATGAAGTGTCATTACACAGACAATTTATCCAGCCCGGAGATACAGAAAGCTCATTTGCAAGTTTGAGCAAGGAAACACAATTTGCCTGGCAGAGGAGCTGTTCTTCTAGGTGTGTCCCGGGAGTCAGAAGGCTGCTGTTCCTGGGACTGAGTGTCTTAGGAAGTTTAGGAAGTTGCCTGTACTGAATCAGAGGGAATCTGTGTTCCTACTACTTCTGACTAACTCTGTCTAGCACAGACAAGCACGCAAGTTGTGCAGAAGTCCAGGGAACCACCGGACTGAGGGCACACATCAGTCTGGTCCTTTGCCGATCGCTGTCTACCCCTCCTTTCTCCTACAAAGTCGCTATTTACTCCAGTTTCCCCCCACACTCTTCTCCCTGCTTTCCTGCTCCCACACATTTGGAGTACTGCATCCAGTACTGGGCGCCACACTTCAAGAGGGATGTGGCCAACCTGGAGAGGGTTCAGAGGAGAGCCACCCGCTTGGTCAGGGGGCAGCAGGACAGGCTCTACGAGGAGAGACTGCGGGACCTGAACCTGTTCAGCCTTCACAAGAGAAGGCTGAGGGGGGACCTGGTGACTGTCTATAAAATCACTAGGGGGGACCAGAAGGGTTTGGGGGAGACACTGTTTCTCCTAACACCCCCTGGCATGACAAGGAACAACGGACACAAATTACTAGAGAGTAGGTTTAGATCAGACATCTGCAAGAACTACTTCACAGTTAGGGTGGCTAGGAGCTGGAACCAACTTTCTAGGGAAGTGGTGCTGGCTCCTACCCTGGGGATCTATAAGAAGAGGCTTGATGACT
>NW_017728918.1:10939450-10958314 GCF_001723895.1 Crocodylus porosus | reverse complement strand
ATAGGTTTAGGTTAGAGATCAGAAGGCAATATTTTACAGTTAGGGCAGCCAAAATCTGGAACCAACTTCCCAGGGAAGCGGTCCTCACCTCTACCCTGGGCAAATGCAAGAGGAGATTGGATGATCACCTGTCTGGGGCCTTGTGAACCCAGCATTCATTCCTGTGGCAGGGGGTCAGGCTAGATGATCTGTTCAGGTACCTCCTGACCCTAGCTACTATGAAACATTACACTTCCCCTGTTTATCCACCTTTGGTCACAATCCTGAGCTGGGAGCTTTATGGAGCTGTCTCCTTTCAAACAGGTGGGCAGGACCCCCTAGGCACATAGCAGTCCCTCCTTCAAGGATGGATGCTGGCAGGAAAGGACCTCCAGCTGGCATCTGCAGCTCAACACTCGTTTGCTCTGTGAAGTGCATGGGTTTCTGGTACTTACCTTATCCGGCCTTTTGCTAGGTGCAGCAATCTGACCGATTGGGAGGGCTGAGGTGTTACTGGCAAAGATACAGTGAGGAGGGGTCACCTATGAAGAGAACAGGCACCTTAAAGTCACACACTGCACAAGCACAGAGGTCACAGCCTGGACTCAGGCACTTCCAGGACTGCAAACTTAAGCACCACAGAGCAGATTCATCAACTGGCTCCAAGAGCCCTTGATAAACAGTGAAGGAACCCCCAGCCCATTCAGGCGAGACAGAGGTGGAGACAGTTCAGAGATGCTCAGCAGCTCAAGTCTGTGGTAAAGCCAGAGCTGCCTCCAAATACTGAGCTCCAGTATACGGGGTTATTTCAGCCGCGGGTCCCCGTGTTTCAGCCAGGGGTAGAGCCCAGTGTGAGAAATGGGCAGGAACATCCACCATCCCATCTAAAGTCACCTGCTCAACACCACGCCTCTGATGGCAACAGAGTGCGCAGCTGCGCATCTATGTGAGGCTAGGGATGGATGAGGCACCATTCCCACTTCAGTATTTCAAGGAACATAGCTGAATATTTTTAAGCAGTCCTCAGAACAGATGAAAAGCTGGACAACTGGGGGCACTGCTCAGCCAAGAGCCAGAGGCTGAGCTCAGTTACCCACCCATGCCACAACAGTGGCATAGGACTGACCCCCAAATCCCACAGGCAGCAACACAGAGTGCTGGGGCTCATGGGCCTGTGGCCCCTGGTGTAGCAGGATCCAGGTGGATGAGAAAATACTCACTGCTTCCACCTCCTTCAGCACTCTGTGCTTGAGGCTGATGTCCTCGAACACTGCTTCGATTACCATGTCGGCCTTCTCAAAGCCCCCATAGTCTAGCTGCGTCACAAGGTTGCTGAGAATCATGTCCCTCTCAAACGATGTCAGACTCTTCTTCTTAACCTTGCTGTTCAACCTGGGGAGAAGATGCTTTGTCAGTCCTGATGAAGTAGGGCAACTTGGCTCGGCCAGAGAAGCCCTAGCTTTGTACCAAGGGTTCTGGATTTTGGTGTGGCCTTCCCAGCCAGAGCAGGGGCCTTCTTCCTACACCCTCTTCTCTTCCTGAGCATGATCAGTACCCTTCTGCTGGCTGGCGATCTGTCAAAGGCCTCTTCTGGGCAGGCACTGTTGCTTCAGACTGAAGGGGCCTGAGTGAGGTCAGCAGCCTATTGCTTGGAGGGTGAGCACAGTCTTGGCAGTCAGGTGGTGATGAGGGAAGAAGAAGAACAGCTTTTCTGCAGCTATGATTCTGACAGATTCCTCCTCTACCTTCTCTGTGAGCAATGGCTTCCCTGAGGAAGACGCCTATTCTCTGGATTTCGAGTGTATTTTAACCACCTATTTTGTGTCCTTTCAGCAGCGGGACATAATGGGACCTTTGTCCCCCAGCTTTACCTGGAGCAAGCCAGGGTGTTTGAGGTTTTGTGTCTGATTTTCTCACATGACGGTTTGTTCCCCTCACTTGCACTTAGACGACCACTTGCTAGGGCTGGTCCTGCCCAGGCAGACAGTTGGGCTAGACAGACTCCCAAGTCCTGCCAGCCCAACTGTTCTATGATTCTCAAGGTGGAGCCCACCTCTTCAGAACAGAGGGGGCATCTTTGTCACAGGAGGCGTGTATTGGGCAGACTACAAGGCCGCAGCCCAGCTGTGGAGGTGCAGGCAGTTGAGTCAACCCAGCCTGCACCTGGCCAGCGTGTGGCCAGCTAACCCCTGGTAGCCAAGTGTCACCTTGCCCTAGGTGCCAGGAAAAGCCTGACATCCTCCTACAAACTTCCAAACATTATACAGATTTGGTTAGTGCACTGAGCTGCAGAAAGGACCAGTGGTGTACAGCCTGGGACAGACAGGGAATGGCTCTGAATGCCAACACCATGGCATGCTCAGGGCCTCCAGGAGATTTGCTATTCTCAGGTTGAGCCTGACAGTGTTCCCTAGATCAACCCCTGTCAGGAAACTGCTATGCTGACAGTGCAAGGGAACTGTAGGAGGAACCTCCACATTGCCATGGCAGTGGTGGTCAGGTGTTTTCTCACACTCAGCAGAGCTCAAAGGAACGACAGACCAGGTGTCCCTGCTCACCTGGCAATAAGGACCTTACTCCAGACGCATCCCTTGAAGGGTGGCCCAGCCCATCCAGCCCAGCTCATTTACCCTTTGAAGATCTGCTGCTGTCCTTTGTCTAATCCTTGTGGGGCTGTGTCCTTCAGAATGGTCTTAAGCCCTTTATCCACTGACACCTGGGCAATCCCAGCTCCCATCAGCCCTGCTCCCAGCACAGCAAGGTGCCTGCAAAAAAAAAAATCAAAGAACATGGATGGACATATTAGCAAGCTACTGCTGTCTGTTGAGACGCAGGATGAACCTGACATGCAGGTGCTGGCATTTACTGGAGGTGGAGATCAGACTGAAGCTAGCCTCGTGCACAGGGGTTATTTTGCAAGAGGCTTCCTGGTATCAGCAGCACCACCCTGCTATTCTCTTCCCAAGGGAAGCAGCTGAAGCCTTTGTTTTCTCAAGATAAAGCTAGTCTCAGTGCAGACAGTCCTACTAGCTGCAAAGCCATGCTGTGATTGCTAACCAGGTCTCTACTGATCTGAATGCCCTCTGGCCAGAAGCCTGCACAGAGCTGAAATCTGTCCCATCTGCCAGACTATTCGATATTTGTTTCTGCACCATCTTTGGTTGATACCCAATTTGGTCACGTCCTCATTACACTGACTGTCACATATGTTTTAAATGCTGGAAGCAGGTTACAGGACATACGCAGTTCAAAAATCTGGAGTCAGAGATGTAAGGAGAAACAACCTTGCCTCACATGCCTCAGGGCCTCTGATCCACCTGATTAGAGACAAAGACAGCAGCGGAGAACTCGTGTCTCCTGCTGGGCTGGGTCCTTCGGGAGAATTGACCACTTCCATTCCAGGATCATCTTGTCTCCTTAGCTGGCCCAGAACCTCCATGCAGGAGCCCTCTGCTGGCAGATTCACCATGCCTTTTTGTCCTTTTCAGCAGGACTGATTTCTGCAGAAAAGCACGTGGCCCCTTGGACTTACCTACCACTGGACTTAGTTGGAAACAACTCTCACATGCAGAGATACTTATTTGAGAGTTAAATACACCTTGCAGCTGTTGAGCTTAAGGATCTCTCAAAATGTGTTTAAGTGAACAGAATGTGATTCCTGTTCTGGGGCTTGCCATAGGTTTTGCAGGCCTCTCTCTGGACTCTGCAGATTTAGAGGCTCTGCAGTGCGTCTTCAGCTTTCTAACACCTGATCCACTTGAGCAGGCAGAGGCTCTCATGTTGCCATGTGTGTTCAGAGTTACTCAGAAAACAGTGCAGCTTTAAAGTATAGACAAGTCCTTATTGGACAAAACCCCCAACTCAAAGGCTAGCAGTCCTCTTCATATACCTTCAACCATAGGTCAAATATATCTTAGGCATTATCTGCATATCGCTGTCATTTTACAACAGAGCTGGCCCTTTCAAATACCCAACCTGCAATTCATTCCAAGTATTCCAGAGTGCAGGGAAGTCTGTCTCTTCACAGTCACAGAGAGGATTTACTAGGTGTTTCCAAAAGCCTGTTCAGATTTTGGCTGGCATGCTGAGTGAGCATGGTATAAAGCCTCATCAGATTAACATGCAAATCAAGTTTAATCCTGAGAGGATTTCTACCAAGTTTTGTAACGTCCTTACCAATCCTATTAGCAAGTGGGATGCATAGCAACCACAGCTTGCTTTGAAACAGCTAATACAATGCACTGTCCTTCCCTGGAAGGGATCCTGCTAGTCTCCTAACTCAGCTCCTGGTTTGGCATCTGGGCTCTAATCACCCCCAGCTGCCACGCTTTGCTTTCTATCCAATGAAGTAAGGCGCTGGGGACTACCTTCTGTGCAAGACCTGCCCCTCTGACCCAACCCTCTGCCAGCGCAACCTGTATGGGCAGTGCAGCTCGGCAGATTAAGGCAAGGCTACTGCCCAGTGTTTCTCCCTAATAATTCAGCCTTCACGTGGGGAAAGCAACATCCCACTGGGACTCGCACCACATGCTGCTGGGCCGTGCAGGCCATCAGGGTTCTGGACTAAGCTGGCCACTTTCATACTCCAGACAGACTGGATAGTTGATCTCACTGCAGGCTCAAGTGCCAGCCTGACAGCTGTGGGTCTACCAAAGCACAGCATACCCTGCCACTGCAGGGGAGGGAGCCATTGGTGGTCAGCGCAACCCAAGCACAGCCCCAAGCAGGAGCGTTCGATTAACCTCAGGGCAGACCACCATCTCAAACACATTTGCCCTGGACATGTTACCCGGCCAAGCATCATCAGAAACTTCTGCCATCAAGTGGGGAGAGACTGTGTGGTGGTGAGGACCCAGCCTTTTCAGGGGATGGAGGCACTTTCTGGAGACTGGCACTGGCGTGTGTTTCACCTAAGAAACATCCTTGAGGCATCGGAACGGGCCCCCGGCAAAGGTTCTCTCAGCTGCTCCATCATTCAGCTTAGAGTTTTACTTACTTGACCTCCTGCTTTGGTGTCCCAAACTTGTTTTTCTTGCACAGCACCTGCCCGTGGTAGAGTCCTATCAACGCCTTGGATTCGCTGGTCATTGCCAGCTCGCCAAATTTCTGAATGAAGCAGGAGAGAATGTCAAAAGGCTGGGAATCTGCAATGGCTAAAAACAGGGCCAACACTTCTGGCACGTACAACAGGACATAGCAGATGCAAGCATTCTGGATGAGTGCAAGAGCCCAGAGCACTGCCACCCCTGTGACTGCCACAGAACTGCCCAACCTCCAGAGGCAGAATAGTGAAGGACGGTCACCACCTAGCATAAGAGAGATGTTCTGTGGCCCGTGAACATGACCTGCATGCAACCATGCCTCCCCACTTGGACTGCCAAGGAACCAGTCAAAGATTACTGCCTCAGCAAGAGAAAGAGTCACTGCTGCTTTACCTGGCAGCAGGAGTATCTAGTCACTCAGGTGGAACAGATACAATATACACCTTTGTCTGGGAAGCTCTGGGTGGAGAGTCTGGGCCTCAGCTGTGAACCACCACATTAAGAACAAGTCTCTTAGTCAGACAAACAATTTCTATCCTTCTACAGGCCAAGTCCTCATTTGACAGCTTTTGCTGTCTATGGCTTTTGGCAGATTGGGGAAGACTGTTGACATTGCTCATAGATTTTGGTGAGGACAGACTCTCAAGATCAGTCACATAACAGGGCAAGGTAAGAGACACCAGCATGGGTAAAGGACAAAAGCTCATGAGGTTTGAGCCAAAATGAAATTCAAATCCAACTCTAAGGAAACCAACCGTGCTGCACAAGCTAAAGCAATGGGGAAGGTGCAATGCAAAGAGCAAACAAGGCTTTATGCATACTGGAAACGGGGTACCCATAAGAAACTGTACTTCCAACACTAGGGGTAAATTGGGTAGAGGTACCAAGAAGCCAAGTAATGTCATCCCTTGCTCTGCAGAGAAGGTAGAGGAGATATCTGTCCAAAGTATTTTAATGAATTAAAGGGACTGAGGGGGTCAATGGGACTGAACCTTATTTGAGGTACCAAGTATGCTGACTGATGTAAGAATTGCAAATAGAAAAGATGCCCAGATATCAAGAATGTGGTAGGAACTAACCAGCAAGAATTCTGTACCACACACATCCAGTAAATTTCTTTAAACAGGCCATAGATTAGCCAGTCAAACTGGGGTACATGGTGCTTTGCCAAAGGATATGTGCCTACATTTTTATAAGAAGAACATAAGAACTGCCATATACTAGGTCAGACCCTATATCCATCTTGTCCAGTCTCCTGTCATGCGGCAGCAGAGAGTGGAGGCTGAAAGGGAGTGAACAGGATATGACCAGGGTTTTTTCCACTGTTCCTCTCTCACTTGCAGCCTCCAGAATTTAAGGTCTGATGATGGTCAGCATGTGGCAAGTAATGGCACTGCAACACATTGTCGTTGTTGACATGTTAAGGAATGAATATGCAGGTATGGTGGGAGTAGTTGTTAAGAGCAGCCATTTTTTGCAGCTAAAAGGGTAGGTGTGGCCAAAAGAGTTTAAAAACCACTGAATCAGAGAATTAAACAATCTGGACTTTCAAATGCATCTCAAAGCATCCTGCACAAGAAGAACTCTTAAAAGAAATAAAATAAAACAAACAGGCAGCCAGAGGGTGAGAGTAAAATCCTGTTCTAGTTCAAAACTAGAGTGAAAATGCATGGCCAATTTTTAACACTGAAAGGGGCACTCTGCTGCTAACCTAAGGATTGGTACACGGATTGACACCAAATAAAGACCTAAACATAGTCTACACTGTGATGCAGATGAGTACAGATGACAACATTCTTAAGCAATTCAAGAGGTTGGAACAACAAAGGTCCTAGAAGGCCTGGTGAATGGACCCGATGTGAATGAATCCAGCCTTGACACAGTGCGAGGAGACGGGTGTTGAAGGGCGTTTTCATTCCACATTTACATTACTGGATCCAAAGTTACCTGCGGCTAGTCAGGACAGAGACCTAAGCATCGTTGTGGACTCAGCACCTGCCCAGTGCAAAGCAACACCCAGAAAACAAAAGAAAAAGTGTTAGGATGTGTGAGGCAAAGAACAGGAACTAATGACACAGTATTAGAGCGCTGTTCAGTTCAAGCCATATATGTATCTAAAAAGTAGGCTTACTGGACATACTTCAATAAGCAGATGGAGAGGAGATATGGTGGAGAAATGTGAAATCATGATGGGCGTGGAATAAGTACGTGGGCACATTTATTGTCCATCTCACAGAAGGAAAACAGGTAATGAAATGGAAGAAGCATTTTAAAAGAGCAAACTCTCTACATGATGAATAAGCCACCTGCAACACTTCCTACCACATGAGACGCCAATTTACCACAACACACAAAACCAGATTAGTGAATAATTGGGATTACCTTGGCTGGGATGATGTAGTTGAAGATGGCCCTGCTTTGAGCAGGGGGTTGGTCTAGCTGTGACCTCCTGAGGTCCCTTCTAACTCTAATTTTCTGTGACTCTAAAGATACTTAGTATCGTGGATAAAAGCCCCTCATCTACAGGGAGTGAGCCCTTTTGCCTTAAGCATGAGGCAACCACTAAAGTTATTCCCTCAATATCCAGCAGAGGATTTGCTGCAACTTCCTGAAGTCACCTGTACTGGCTCCAGCTGGGCAGGAGGCCAGCCTCATGTGGGACAGGAAACTACAGCAACTCCTCACCCCAGAAGTGTTCTTGGCAAGCAGCACTTGACTACTTTACTAGTCTATCACAGTTCCTCCTGCCCAGAACAGCAGGCTCTTTGACCAAACCGAGCATACCAAAAGCTTATTATTTTAGTGCTTTAAAGTATATAATGCATGAGGGAAAAGGAAGATGCATGTCCAATCTACTCTGAAAGGCAGCCCGCATCACCAGCACCCTCCTAGGACATTCTCGGAAAACCACCTTCCCTTGCAAGTGGCCCAAACCTCCAAGCCTGATGCATGTGCATAGTTAAAACACACTAAAATTGTAGTGTTTTTACCTGAGATTCAATGAGGTAGCCAGCCTCCTTCCCCTGGTCAAGGCCAGTCTTTACAACCTAGCCAAAGAGACACATGAAGGCTGTTTAGTTCTATACAACATTATTCTCGTTATAACAAAACAATGTATGAAGAGTCAACAGGATGTCAGCTTCCCTCTCCCAACTCCCCCAAACCTATTCTGTGATACCCTTTAAAAGGTTGGGCTTCTGGTCCATGTTTTCCAAGGAAGATTTCACTCTAAAAGGCCAGCAGAATTACAAAGCAGACCTCAACCATAGCTCCTGCTGGGATTGAGACCCAGTTTCCTGACTACAAGGCTCTGCACATCTGCTCAAGGTCAGCTCAGTCACTATATTTGGGATTAGGAAGGAATTTTACCCCATGGGCAGATTGGTGTAGACTAGACTGCAGGGATTTTGCCTTCCTTTGTAGCATGGGACATGGTCCTCTGTCTTGGATCTCTCAAATGTATTTTAACAACTCTTGCAGCAGCAGAATGCTGGCCTCCACTGACCTCCTACTCTGCCTGTGGCAGGTTGGGGTGTCATGTTCTGTAGTTGTGCAAATGGCTGACTGTAGTTTTAGTAATAAGTCAGACAAGGATTTGTACTGAATTGTATGGATAGGGATGACCCTGCCTCAGGCAGTGGGGTCAACTAGATGAGCTCTGGAGGTCCCTTCCAGCCCCACTGCTCTATGATTCTAAATCTGCCAGTTTAATCAGAGAAGCAGCTTCAGATAATGGAATTGTTTTTGTAGGGTGGAACTTAATTTGGGGTTTCAGGTGTTTGCTGCCAATTGGCCAGCAGGTGGAGCTGAAAGGTTTGCATCCAAGAGTAATTCAGAAGTTAGCAACCTCTTGAACAATTTCCATTTTAAAAGTTTGGAAGATTTATTTGTAGGGAACTTTTCCAAATAGTCTGAGTTGCTTGGGAATCTAACTTGCCATGGCCTTCTGCAGAGCCAGCCATTGGATAGTACTGTCCTGCTGGTGTGGCATTGTTTAAGAAAAAAGCCCCCTTCTAATCAAGTTAAACTAAAGGCAATTTAGAAATCTTGTATTTAGCCTCCTGCTTTCCAGGCTGGTTCCTGTAGCAGCTATTATTGTATCTTATACTTGATTTGGAATTTGTTTCCTTTTGGAAGCTACTTTAATCCCAGCAAATCTGCAGTACACAGCCTGGGTTGGTCAGCCTGGAGGTTAAGTGTTTAGAGGTGTGGCCATTTTAATTCTTGAAGCAACGGCTGTTTTAGGTGCAAGGGGAGAAACTATGTTCTTGTAGGCCCAGTCTCAGGTACCAGAAGTGATGTGGGCTGGTTACCTCAATGATTTTCAGGGGTGCGGGGTAGAGACCTTTGGTCTGCTTCTGCACTCTCTTCTCCACCGTCTTGTAGATCTGTTGTCTCACAAATGGAATCGAGAAGGCGAAGTCTGTCACTTCTGTAAGACGGCACAAGGCAACACCCTTCAGAAGCCCAGCCTTCACAGGGCTGCCTAGCTAGCTGAATGGCATGAATGCTACAGCTCTCACTGACGTTCCCAATGGAGGGGGAGCTGCTCATCTGAAACACAATTAGCTGTAGCTGGCACAGGAGCGATTGGCACACAGGGCACTTAGAGCGGAACTTTCTTACAATCCACTCCACTGTGATAAATCCCATTTAAGGCCAAAGCCTGCTTCTATTGAAACCAATGGCAGAGCTCCAATTCACTTCAATGGGGCAGGATTTCATGCCTCACAGGATATAATGCTTTCCTCCTGCCAGAGAATTGTGTTAGAAGTAGGTAACCAAGGCCCAGATCCAAAGCAATAGTGGCAGGGTAAAGCTGCTTGTTCCCACGCTTAATTATGCACCCGATGCCTGAGATGGAATTCCTAAACCTGTGGGCCTACAATTTAAACAGTGAGAGCCCAGCCTGGAGTAGGATTCATGACAGCCAATGCCCAGACTGGGGGGTGCCAGAGTGACCCAAATCGCATTTCACCTATTAGGCATCTAAGTGCTACTTTGACCCTACAGCCAAAACAGGCTCAGGCTAGAATGTCTGAATTACCTCTTCCCCAGACTTGGGCACATGCAGAACTAGCATTTCACAGCCCCAAGCCACCACTTGGGCTTCACCACACTAGGCACCCCTTTGTGCAATGAGCAACCGGTTTGTTCTAGTCTTTAAGACACAGTCGGTGGTGATGGGTACTCCCTTAGCCTAATACAAAGTAGCTAGTGGTTAGAGCATGCACCCACCCAAGATGCAAGTGATCTTGATTCACACTCCCTTCTCAGTTTGAGGGAGTCCAATGTTGACTCCCCCAGGACTGCCAGGGGTGGGCAAGGCTGGACTGAGCCACCCTCCACGTTTAAAGCTGGGCTATAGCAGCAGGGAGCAAGCCCAAGGGATGAGGTGTCTACTTCCAAGTTCCAGTCCCCGCCAGGCACTGTATACAACGATTCTAACATCCGGTGCTCAATTCCAGCCCACTGGGCTGCCTTTGAGCCCAGAAATTTGCCAGTGGGGGAACAGTGGCACCACTCCCCTGCTGCCATATTTCCAACCCTCATGTGCTGAGATCAAGCCCCAGGTGGGCCTGCCTTGCATGCTAGATTCAGCCCACAGACTGCATCTGACCCATGGACCAACCTGGCACCACTCATCTGGTCTGCAGAGCAAAAACACTGGGCCCCACTGCTCTAAAGCAGCATACCTAGCCAGTGTGGGAAGCAGGTTTCCCACTTTTTGGGCATATGCTTTAACCACTAGGCTGCTATGTAAGAGGCAACTGCTCTCCCTGCCCCCAAATTGTAGTTTGAATGGAGGTAGCCCCAAGTCCAAGACTCAGTGACATCAAGTGTTTTTAAACATGGTCTAAGCACACAGAGCAGATCAGGCTCCGCTGATGGCTTGGGCACATTTGTCACTCCCAACTTCTGACTCCTAACCACATGGTGCTGTGGATTTGTGCTGCCACCGTGTATGTGCAGTACCCAAACTGCAAGACCCCACGTAGCTTTTCTGGCAAAAGGGCAGGCACCTAGTGGGTCTAGATGTGATGGGTTATAGCCAAGATGCCTGAGAGCTGGTATCCTGGACTCCAGTACCTGAGCTTGGTCAAAGTCCCCTTTGAGGTACCCAAGTTGCTTGTTACTCTCACCCCATGTGCTTTTCTAAACAGGACCACAGCAGGATTGGACCTATATTTCCTCTTTGCTCAATGTGAGTATAGTGTGCATGTGAGCCCATGTCTCTGGAAGGCAAAGCTGAATCAACTTCCTACAATCCACTGAAAATGAGCTCAGGGCTTCAATACTTACTCTGAACCAGCCCTTTTTGCTTTTTAAGAGGGACAGTCTTATTAGCCAGTCCTCTGGCAAAGTCAATGGCAACCTCCTCCAGGTACTCGATTGTTCGTTCTTCTGGGCTTTTTATACCAGGCCCTGTGGGCAGAGAGGATAGGGTTTTAGGGTGGATATAGCAGAGTAACACATGGTAGGCAGATTTCTATTGGGAAGGAACAGCTCTCTCCCTACTGGGAGAACCCAGTGGACACATCCATTGCTGTTCCTGACTGCTCTGTTCCAGCCTGAAGGGTTACTGGTTACTGGAAAGAGAAGTCAAGGGCAGAAGGGCTGAGTAAGCTGCTTTACAGAAGGCTTTAAACAGAAATTTAACTCCAGCACTGCACTAGGGCACCAACACAGACACACCGGCATCAACAATGGGCATATTACCCCTGTTATTCAGAACTCAAATCTCAGTGTGGCTTTTGGTAGCTGGGTCTGACAGGCACATTCTCCTAGAAGAGTGATTCTCAAGGCTCGAGGTACCTCTCAAAATGAAGCAATATCCCATTTGAAAAATTGCTGCATTTATTTGATTCCAAGATGAGGCCCTGTCCCCCTCCTATTTGACACAAAGGAAAAAGACCTCATTTTGGAATTGAGTATGGGAAAGAAGGGCAGGAGACTGCTGCGGCTCCAGCTCCAGCCCTTACCTGGGGTCAGGTGCAGCTCTAGTTGGAACTGCTCCCTCCTTGCTGACTCTACACCCCACCATCTCCTTGCTGCAGCCTTTTCTCCCATATCTTCCACTGCCCCGCCTGTGGAGCCTCTGTTCCCTCCCTGCTCCCCCCTGACCCCCAACCCCTTACCCTTGTTCTGGGCCAGCAGGCTCCATCCATGATGCAGCCTGGGACACAGAGCATGGCCCCAGCCCAAGTTTTGCAGCAGTTCTGGTCCCACCCATCCAGTGACGGACATGGACACTTCCTTCCCAAGAGCTGTCCCTTGCTCTAGTGAGTCGCTTATTCCCTAGCCCCGCCAGACTGAAGGGAGACAAAAGCCAAGCGAGGCATGTTTCACTGACTATGGAGTTAAATACCCTGTCAGCAGAGTGCTGGGAATAGGGTTAGTCTCCTTGGAAGTCCCCTGTCACTAGCAGAACAAGAGTGACACAATCATAACAGTATTTTCTCTGTGGCCATAGGGGATAGGACTAGAAGTAATGGCTTCAAGCTGCAGCAGAAGAAATTTAGCTTGGAGGCTAAGAGGAACTTTCTGACTAGGAGGGTGATCAAGCACTGGGGCAGGCTGTCCAGTGGAATCTCAAAACACTGGACTTTTAAGAGCAGGCTGGACACACATTTGCCTGCAACAGTTTAGTCAAGGATGATCCTGCCTTGAGCAGGCGGTTGGGCTAGATGTGACCACCTGACCAACCTTCCCAAGACCCTATCACTCCACTGTCTCCTGCCAGGACAGATCAAAAGAGAAGTATTGTGCTCATTCCCACTTGCCTGTTCATGGGCAAGGGGCTCATGTAAGCTGTTTAAACCTTAATTAAAAACGCTGTATCCAGTCCCGCTCAAACTGCAGCAATTAAGCTACTGTCTGTTCCATTTGCATCTTAATGTTAAGAAGGAGGAGTCAGTCTCAACTTCCTTCTCATTTATAAGCTGATCTGCTGCTGCTAAGCGAACCATGGTGGGCCCAAGGTTCTGACTTCGTGGCAGTTTCTTGTTCTGTTGAGTTTCTCTCTGGTCACTTTTCAGAATGACACTACATTTGAACAGTGAGCAAGCACCTCTTTGCCATACCGCTAGATCATCTTGGCCTATATAAAGGCAGTGAAGAGCTGCTTGAAATCACAGCTTATGAACTATATAAATATATGGAGTTTCCTTACAAACCAAGCGATCTGGGCAGCTCTAGCAATGGTCTTGGCTTCCTCTGTGTGGAAAACTGTGCCAGTATCCCTTTTCCTGAACACACTATAACCCAGGTGCCTAAGCAGGTGCAGCTCTAGCTGGAACGCTTCAAAAAACAATTATGGAAAATTTCTAAACAAAAAGGAAGCAGCAGCTAATCAGGGGCAATTCAATTTCTTGTGTCCATCTGGCAAGAGGGCAGACTTGGGTGATATTTAGGAGATACTTGTACAGAAAGAACCCCCCCCCCCACACACACACACTCCAAACTGCCCCTCTTTAAATAGAATCTGTCTTCTTAGAATTGATCCCATTCCCAAAAACACAAAGGTCTAATCCTGTGCAGATGCTGAGGGTCTCTCTCCCCAGTTCCTGCACTGAGGAAAGAGCATGACCAATGGGTAGGGACCTACTTAAACTGCTGTTTCGCATTTTTCATGGAAATTGTGAAAAATGGGGATCTTCACAAAAAATAGTGCTGGCTGCAATCTCCCGTGGAATTGACCCCCCAAAATGTTTACTGGAATACAAAGATTTAGATTTAAAATGTAATGCTTAGTTTTATAATATTATGGCAATTTATATGATATGATATTTCCAAGCAACGTACTATGCAATTATGTGGTTTTTGCCTCTTAGCCAATCAGTGGTCAGGGACAGGGCCTCCAAGGCCCCTCTGCCAATCAGCAGCCACAAGCAGGCTGCAAAAAAACCTTTGCCTCACCACAACTTAAGTAGGACCCTACCAGTGGAAGCTACTAGGCTCACCGACATGTTTGACTGCAGCCAGTTTGCGAGACTGAATGCCTGGCAGTGCTAGGGTTAGTGTATCTCTGCCACAAAGCCTCAAGTCAGTAACGGATTCATAGATGTAGGGTCGGAAGGGACCTTGTAGATCTTCTAGTCTGACCCCCTGCCTTGGGCAGGAGAGAATACTGGGCTCAAATGACTGCAGCTAGGTAAACATCAAGCCTCCGCTTAAAGACCCCCAAGGTAGGAGCCAGCACCACTTCCTTTGGAAGTTGGTTCTAGAGTAAGACCTGCATCTATACGGTATAAATCCAGGCCTCAGGGGACCTCCTGCCTTTAGCAATCACGCTCTCCTTTCAACCAGACAAGGATGCAGGGATTTATCTGACTTCAACTATTCACACTAAAGGAGTCCCTGGTCCACCCTGTATTCTATCCTCTGCAAATTCACTTGGCTATAAATGGTCAAAGTAAAACATTTCCAGGCCTCCACTACCCAGCTAAATTGCACTGCACAGATCATTCCCTATCCTCAAAGGAGAATTAGTGGGGTGTAACTTGAAGACAATTCTTGTGCCTTTGCATCTGACCTAGTGGGTCCACCAGCTGATCAACCAGCCCCATCTTCTTGGCTCTGTCAGCACGGATGTTTCTCCCAGTCAACATCATGTCAAAAGCAGCAGGAAGCCCCACCTGGAAGGCAGACAGAGGGTGTCAGCACTAGAGACAGTCATGTGGAGGGAAGGAACTGCTGTGGTCTTCACTTACCATCTTTGGCAACCTCTGAGTGGCCCCCGCCCCAGGGAGGAGCCCCAGTAATACTTCAGGTGTGCCCAAGACTGTTTTCTTGTCCTTTGTTGCTATTCTGTATTGGCAGGCGATGGCAACCTGGAAGCAAGAGACAGAGATGTAACAAATACAAGTTGGTTTTTCACTGGCATCTGGTGAAGAAAATGCCAAGAACTCAACCTGCCCCAGCTTCATAGTTGGTAGGGTCAGAAGGGACCTGAGCAGATCAAGTCCGACCCCCTGCCATGGGCAGGAAAGAATGCTGGGCTCAAACGACCCCAGCTACGTGACTGTCTAGCCTCTTTTTGAAGACCCCCAAGGTAGGAGCAAGCACCACTTCCCTTGGAAATTGGTTCCAGCTCCTACCCACCCTGACTGAGAAGTAGTGCCTCCTGATATCTAGCCTGAATCTACTCTCAGTCAACTTACAGCCATTGTTCTCAACTATATTCCATTCTCAAGTTGAACAGTTGTCTGACTCCCTCCAGACTCACTGCTTGCCCGCTCTGGGTTTGAAATGGTTCTTCTACGGTCATCTCCTGGCTATTTTCAGTTACTGCCATCAGTGCAATCTTATTTGCTTCATGCAGTACATGACAGTGGATTTAGCCCTATACCCGCATCATACTCAGATGTTTATCACAATTGGAAAGCTCAGAGCCTGGCTCACGAGTCAGCCCTCAGGTAGGAGAGTCCTTGAGAGCAGTAGCACTTTCACTAAGGAACACAAGGGCTTTGGAGTTTGAAACTCTTCTGCCCAGCCAGTGTCAGGGGATGCAGTTGCTCTGGGCATCTGTACAAGTTTGTGCTGCAGCACTGGGCACATTCAGTTGTAACATCAGTGCTGAGAAAATGGAGATGGCGAGCTTTTGAATTAAAACACATTGGAGATGTTTTAGTTCAAAAGTGCACTGCTGCCATTTTCTGTGTGCTCACAAGCCTTTTGCCACGTATACAACTGCATGCAAAGCAGCGCAGTGTGCATTAGCTTGTGTGTGAAGCAGGCTCAATTAATCAAGTCTGCTCCGACTCGCTGGATCTCCAGTGCGTTGCGAGACAGAAAGGTATATGTATAAATGCCCTGTGTGATAGTGTTAGACATGCTGTTCAGTGTCACCAAGTGAATACTGCACTCAACAGAAGTGATGCGAGAGGATAGCTACTCAGTCAGGAATTTGGTCAGGTCACTGATACCAGCCTCCTGCATACGCTAACAAGGATCTTAAAGAAACGTAAGTGGCTAGGACCTGTGTGCCTGAAAGACAGTCCCACAGCAGTGCACTCTTCGGCACAGCACAAGGGCATCAGATCAATCCCAACACACAAGGCCACTGAGCAGATAACTGACCTCTCAACAGCTTTTAGAATCATAGAAAGTTACAGTTGGAAGGGACCTCAGGAGGTCATTTAGTCCAGTGGTTCTCAGCTTCTTTTGTACCAGGAGCCATTTGTAAACATTGATGGCCAGTCCCAAACCAGTGCTCCCTGCGCCTAGACCCCAGCCCCCCCAGTGTGTGGGGCGGGGGGTGCATGTATGTGGGGCATAGGGGGCCCCAAGCAACCCCTTGAAGGCTGGAACTGACAGCCTGCAAGGGAAAAGCTATGGCTTCCCACGTTTTCCTCCTTTAAAGGAGGATCTATTTTTAAAGTTTGTTCACAACCCATTCATATATTCTTGCAACCCAGTACCCTCAGCCTCTCCTCTTCCCTGTGCTTTCTAAATACTGGCCAGCCTAGCCCTGTCCCTGCTTGAGAAACCATCCAATGTTTATGCAAGCAGAAGGAAGAATGTAGCAGACGTTTAATGTGCTGTGACCCCCCCCCCCCTTAGCAGGTACTCAAAGGCACACATGGAGCCTCAGTCTTGGTGAATCTTTTGAGAAATCCAGCTACATTCTCCAAAATCACCCAGGTATCAGCAACGTGATGCCAGGGTATCACCCTCTCCCCACTGCTGCCTGAAACACTACACCTTACCTCTAGTCCTCCTCCCAGGCAGGAACCACTGATGGCAGCAACTATGGGTTTGGGTGACTTCTCCAAATCGGCTAGCATCTTCTGCCCTTCCTGAGACAGCTGGGTCACTTCCTGAGAGGTTCTGCAGGCTTCAATCATGCTGCAATGAGGCAGAAAGACCCATAAAAGCTTTGCAAGAAGGTCAAGAAAGCTTCAGCAAACAGCTTAGTTCCCCACTGCCCAAAACATCATTAGCTGCCAGGTAGCACTGTTTACTTCTGCAGGGTCTGCAGAGCAGTGAAGGACATTTGCCTTTTGTGCAAGACACTTCCCAAACCTTGCTGGGGAGAGGGCTCACAACCTTGCATACACTGCCTGCTGTATTGCTAGGGCCTGGGGAAGATAGAGGGGAGTGCAGGACAGTGCTTTCAGGAGCATGTGACCAGGGGGCTGCCCCTCCATGCTCATCCAATTAGACTCCATTAGCCAAAGCCTTTCATTTGGGGGTGGTAGGGCCTGCTGGCCAGGAACTAAAACAGCTGGATCTGAGTGCCAAGACCAAGGAAAGCTTTGTACTTTCAGCTGTTCTTGTCAAAGATAGTCAGGTCATTCCATCAGCTCTGGCCTCTTCCCTCCACAGCACACATCATATTAAACCTCTCATCTCAGGTTCTGACAGAGACCCACGTGTTTCTGAATAGCTGAGACCTGCTTGCCAGCTAGGGAAAGGCCTGGCTAGAGAGTTCTTGAAACAGTTCCCCACAAAAGGGGGAAAAACAGGAAATTCTGTGGTCTAGAAATACGCCTCCCAGATTACTGAGGGGGCCAGGCATGATAACCTTAGAGCAGGTTGCATTCAGCAGGCAGCAAGTCAACATACACTGATGGCCTTGCAGTCACTATGCCACAGTCAAGACGTGTCAACATGCTGGTGTGGGCATATCTGCATCGCAGACTGCCACATACCCCAGGGCCAATTTAATTTGTATGGAGAGCTGAAAGCAGCTGTTCTTCTGGGACTTAAGCCAACAGTGTGTCCTTGTCACCAAGAAGGCTAACAGCATCCTGGGCTACATTGGTAGCAGTGTTGCCAGCAGGTCAAGGGCAGCGATTCTTCCCCTCTATTCAGCACCGGGGAGGCCACATCTGGAGTCCTGTGTCCAGTTTTGGGCCCCCCACTACAGAAAGGATGTGGACATATTGGAGAGTCCATCAAAGGGCAAAGGAAATGGTTGGGAGGCTGGGGTATAGCACTTGTGAGGACAGGCTGAGGGAACTAGGGGCCATGCTTTTCTTGACCTACAGCTCACAAATAGGGAAGAATTGGTGGGGGATGTAGAAGTGGATAGCACTGGGCAGCAGTGACCAACAGATAATTGAGTTCAGGATCCTGACATAAGGAAGGATGGAGAGCGGCAGTGTATGGACCCTGGACTTCAGAAAAGCAGACTTTGACTCTGTCAGGGAACTGATGGACAGGATTGCCTGGGAGGACAGTCTGAGGAGGAAAGAATCCAGGAGAACTGGTTGTATTTTAAAGACATCTTACTGAGACCATAGGAATGAACCATCCCGATGTGCAGGATGAATTGCAAATGTGACAAGTGACCAGCTTGGCTTAGCAGAGAACTCTTTGGTGAGCTTAAACAAAACAGAAGCTTACAAGAAGGGGAAGCTTGGACAAACAACCAGGGAGGAGTATAAGAGCATGGCCCAGGCATGTAGGGATGAAATTAGGAAGGACAAAGTGCAACTGGAGTTGAAGCCAGCAAGGGACGTGAAGGGTAACAAGAAGGGTTTCTACAAGTACATTAGGAACAAGAGGAAAAACAGGGAAAGTGTGGGTCCCTAACTGAATGGGGAAAGCAACCTTGTGACCAAGGATGAGGAAAAAGTTGAAGTGCACGATGCCTTTTTAACCTCCGTCTTCACAAGCAAGGTCAGCTCCCATACTGCACCGGGCAGCACAGGAGGTGAGCAGCCCTTAGCAGTGAAAGAACAGGTAAGGGACTATTTAGTTTCATAGTTTCTAGGGTCAGAAGGGACCTGAGTAGATCATCTAGTCCAACCCCCTGCCATGGCAGGAAAGAGTACTGGGGTCAAACGACCCCAGCAAGGTGTACATCTAACCTTCTCTTAAAGGCCTCCAGGGT
>NW_017728918.1:10936930-10939160 GCF_001723895.1 Crocodylus porosus | reverse complement strand
TCGAGATGCATCTGTGGATGCACGACAAGGTGCGGTTGGCCTTCCTGACCGTGTCCCCACACTGCCGGCCCATGTTCATCTTGGAGTCAATTATGACTCCAGGATCCTTTTCTGTCTCTGCCCTGACAAGAGGGGAGTTCCCCAGCCTGTAGGTATGGTGCCGGTTGTTCCTCCCCAGGTGCAGCACCTTGCACTTGTCGGTGTTGACCCCCTCGCCCAAGTCACTGATGAAGATGTTGAACAGTGCGGGCCCGAGGACCAAGCCCTGCGGACCCCCACTGCCCACGTCCTTCCAAGTGGAGAAGGACCCATCCACTACCACCCTCTGGGTGCGGCCCTCCAGCCAGCTGGCGACACATCTGACTGTGTCGGTGTTGACCCCACAGTCCCCCAGTTTCTTAATGAGAATGGGGTGAGAGACAGTGTCAAACTCTTCCTGGACTTTCAGAAGGCCTATGTCCACTGCTACCCCTGGATCTAATGATCTGGTGATATGATCATAGAAGGCCACCAGGTTGGTGTGACAGGACCTGCCACTAATGAACCCGTGTTGGTTGCCCCTAAGCATGATCTCCCCTGCTGGCCCCTTGTGGACATAAGCCAGAATAATTCTCTCAAAAACCTTGCCCAGGATAGAGGTAAGACTGACTGGCCTATAGTTTCCTGGGTCCTCCTTCTTCCCCTTTTTGAAGATGGGAAGCTTAGAAAAGCCGGACGTATGCAAGTCCATGGGGCTGGATGGGATGCAACCGAAGTTGCTGAGGGAGTTGGCTGATATAACTGCAGAGCCACTGGCCATTATCTTTGAAAAATCATGGCAATCAGGGGAGGTCCCGGATGACTGGAAAAGGGCAAACATAGTGCCCATCTTTAAGAAATGGAAGAAGGATCCAGGGAGCTACAGACCAGTTGGCCTCACCTCAGTCTTTGGAAAAATCATGGAACAGATCTTCAAAGAATCCATTTCTAAGCACCTGGAGGAGGTGGTGGTGATTAGGAACTGTCAGCACAATTTCACCAAGCACAAGTCATGCCTGACCAACCCGATTGCCTTCCATATTGAGATAACTGGCTCTGTGGATACAGGGAAAGCAGTGGATGTGATTTAACCATGTCCCACAGCATTCCTGCAAGCAAGCTGAAGAAGTATGGACTGGATGAATGGACTGTAGAGTGGATAGAAAACTGGCGGATGGTTGGGCTCAACAGGTAGTTATCAGTGGCTCAATGTCTGGTTGGCAGCTGGTTTCAAGTGCCCCAGAGGTCAGTCTTGTGGCCAGTTTTGTTCAATATCTTCATTCCCAATCTGTAAGATGGTATGTAGTGCACCCTCAGCAAATTCGGAGATGATACCAAGCTGGGGGGTATAGTAGATATGCTGGAGCAGGGGTGGGCAAAATGCAGCCCAAGGACTAGATGCGGCCTGCCAGGCCATTCTATCCAGCTTGTGGTGCCCCCCAAAATTAAGAAAATTAATATTTATCTGCCCCTGGCTGCCTGGCATGTGGCCCTTGATGGCTTGCCAGAACTCAGTAAGCAGCCCTCTGCCCGAAATAATTGCCCGCCCCTGATATAGAAGAACTAGAGAAGGTCCAGAGAAGAGCAACAAGGATGATTAGTGGTATGGAGGGGCTTTGATATGAGAAGACACTCAAGAGGTTAGGCCAGTTTAGACAGGGGACATGCTGAGGGTTTACAAAATACTAAACAGTAAAGATAAAGTAAATAGGGACTTATTATTTACTCTCTCTCAAGAACTAGGGCAGGGGTAGGCTAAAGGTGGCCTGCAGGCTGGATGTAACCTGCCAGGCCATTCTATCTGGCCTGCAGGGCCCCTAAAAATTTTAGAAAATTAATATTTATTTGCCCCTGGCTGCCTGTTATGTGGTCCTTGAGGGCTTGCCAAAACTCAGTAAGTGGCCCTATGCCTGAAGTAATTCCCTGTCCCTGTGGTGGAGGGTAGGGCTAGGATTCAGAGTGACCTAGAGAAGTTGGAGGACTGGGCCAAAAGAAATCTCATAAAGTTCAACAAAGACAAGTGCAAAGTCCTGCACTTAGGATGGGACAATCCCACAGCCTGGGGACTGACTGGCTAAGCAGCAGTGCTGCAGAAAATACTTACAGTGGACAGTAAGATGGATACGAGTTAGCAGTGGGCCCTTGTTGCCAAGAAGGCTAATGGCATCCTGTGCATTAGTAAGAGTGTTGCCAGCAGATCAGGGGAAGTGAT
>NW_017728918.1:10934074-10936830 GCF_001723895.1 Crocodylus porosus | reverse complement strand
ACCCAAGAAATCCTGGTCAAGCTCTTCTCCCTGGTTGGGAGGTCTGTAGTAGACTCCCACCATTAAGTCCCTTTCCCCTCGACTGCCTTGTACTCTAACCCAAAGCACTTCAGAGTGCCCCTCCCCTGGCTCCTTGCTAATTAACGAGGATGCGTATTCCTCCTTAATATAGAGCGCCACGCCCCCTACCCCTCTTTCCTACACTTGGCCCCCCATTACAGAATGGATGTGGACAAGCTGGACAGTCCAGCAGAGGGCAACAAAAATGGTTTGTGGGCAGGGGGATGTGACTTGAGAAGAGAGGCTGACAGAACTGAGTTTATTTAGTCTGCAAAAGAGACTTAAAGGGATTTGATAGCAGCCTTTAACTACCTGAAGGGTAGTTCCAAAGAGCATGGGGGCAGACTCTTCTCAGTGGTGGCAGATGACAGGACAAGGAGCAATGGGCTCATGTTGCAGCAAGGGAGGTTTAGATTGGATATTAGGAAAAACTCTCTCCCTAGGATGGTAGTAAAGTGAGGTTGTGGAGCCTCATTCTTGGAGGTTTTGAAGACATGGATAGACAAAGCCTTGGCTGGGATGATCTAGTTGGGGCTAGTCCTGCTTTGAGCAGAGGGTTGGACTAGATGTGATTGGACTGAGGTCCCTTCCAAACCTCATTTTCTATTACTATGATATGGCCTGAAGGCCAGCATATAATGCTCTGCTCCAAGCCATGCTCGGGATTCTTCCCCTCCCTGCTCCCTTGCACATAGCTAAGTGGTGGCCACATGTATGACTGCTGCCCCCAAACTCCATTAAGCAGATCCCTGACAAGACACACAGGATAAGCTGGAGCATCTAGCTTCCACCCCCACATTGAACAAGCCTTGGCAGTGAACTAATGCGCCTTCAAAACACATCAAGCTTCTGATCATGATACCAGTAGGAGTGTCCCTGCTAATTGTCCAAGCTCTGAACAAGGACTTTCTGCTCCCCACAGCTTACTTGATGTCAGCCCCAGAAATAAAGGAGCCTGGTTTCGCAGAGATCAGGACGGCACTTTTAACTGCTTCATTGGCCCAGATTTCATTCATTATCTCTACAAACTCCGAATGCAGTTGTTTGGACAGCGTGTTTACCTAGAGACAGTAAATATGGGGTAAGAGAGACAGCAGAGATTAACCTCTAGTGAAGCACCTACCTTTTAGGTTCCACACGGTCAAAAAGTTTGCCAGTGGAAAGATCCCCCTACTGAAGGGAAGAGGCAGATAGAACAGCAAGTTTAGGCAAGATCCCCTCTTTACTCCACAGCTTCATTCAGCAGTACAGAGCTTTCCAGCACAGGTAAGATAAGCCTGAGCCTGGCTTATTTTTAATGCTTATTTGAACAGCTGAGTCCAAGCACAGCTCTGCTGTAGAGTTAGGAAGCTGTTTGTCTCCAAAGAATCCAGCACACCAGATCTGCAGTCCATCTAATTCAGCATCCAAAGAGGTTTCTTCCAAAAGCCTGTCACTAAGTGGGTATATGCGGACATAAAGGTCTATAACCTTCCCTAAACTTTTCAGTTGTACTTGGCTTCACCGGCATGTTTTCCCTTGCCACCTTGATGTCCAGTCTTTTTGTCAAATTTGTCTTAACAGTTTTAAATGTGATTCCTCTCCATTCCACTAAAGTGCCCCATCATTGCAAGAAAAGGTGCACTAGGTGCTCCTATATTAACATGCACTCCAGTTCAACTTTTTCCAAACCAAAACAGCCTGTCGCATTAGTGCTCTAGCAAGTTTGAACTTTTATTGTCTTTGTACAACTCTCACCCTAGCCTCAATCTTCTGTGATACCTATTAGCCACAGCTGACCAAAGCAATACCTTTGAATTTGGTGTGTTGAAACATACAACCGCAACATCTCCTTTGATATTGTAGTTCACGTGGGTTCTATCTGGAGACAGAAGAAGAACTGTATCAGCCGTGTTCTTCACGGATTTCAGCAGAAGGTATCACAAAGCATGTCTACGTCTTTACACTTACCCCTAAGAGGAGAGGAGGTGGAAATATTCCGGCAGGCATAATCTAGGGAAGAAAGGGTGTAGGTGTTACAGGTGCTCTCAACAACACTTGTGCAGCTACTGGAAGAGGAAATATTTCAATATCCTCCAAGCCCCAGCCAGTTCCTTCCCCAAAGACCCATTTTGACCTTTAGCAGCTGCACAGGATTCAGGTAGGCCACACACTATCCAAGTGACTTCCTGTCCCGGTCACTTCCCAGCATCACAAATGTCACCACCAAGATAAACAGAGGCCTTGTGACACAGTGCTGAACATCTTATGTTGCAAGCAGCCTGCAGTGTGTGCTGCTGATGTTAACACTAAGTCACAGAAAAACAAAGCTTGAAGAAACTGCATGAAGTCATACCTAGCTCAGCCCCCTGCTCGAGGCAAGACCATCCCTGATTAACCATCTCAGCCAAACATGCGTCTAAACTGCTCTTCAAAACTTCCAGGCACAAAGACTTCCACCCTCGCACTTAAATATGTGCCAGTGCTGAGCCATCCTCAGAGTTCAGAAGCTTCTCAGATTAAGGACAATAAGAAGTCCTTTTTTAAATACATAGGGGGCAAAAAGAAGGTCCCGGGTAACGTGGGGCCCTTGCAGGACAACATGGGAAACTTGGTCGTCACACCAGACAGCAAAGCTAACATGTTTAACGATTTCTTTGCCTCCGTCTTCCTAAGTAGGGACCAGAACAGCCACCTGCCTGCTGGGCCCTCTCGGG
>NW_017728918.1:10928533-10931674 GCF_001723895.1 Crocodylus porosus | reverse complement strand
CCAAGAGAAGTGGTGCTGGCCCCTACCCTGGGGGTTTTTAAGAGGAGGTTAGATGTACACCTTGCTGGGGTCGTTTGACCCCAGTAGTATTTCCTACCATGGCAGGGGGTCGGACTAGATGATCTACTCAGGTCCCTTCCGACCCTAGAAACTATGAAACTATGAATGGTCTGTCATTTTGTTTCATTTTCTGCCCCATTTACTTTGCTTCGCACTGTCTCTCTTTCCACACTTCCTCACTCAGACCTCCCAAGTCGCATGGACTTCATGCTGCTTGAGGTGGAAACAGCCTAAATGGCTGCTCCTGTAGAGCTATTCTTCCTGTAAAGCCACAGAGAGAGGCTGTTTCCTTTTAGCATCTACCCCCAACATCCATCACTGCTGAAATCCCACCTGCTTCTGCTCAGCTTTCTACCAGTAGCCAGTGCAGCCGACATGCTTTTCCTGGGCCCGAGAGCCACAGATCTCAACACCAATAAAAACGCTGCTCCCCAGCTAGCATGCTGCAAATGCACTGGATGGGAAGCATAAACTCCCGGATTCACAGATACTACAGAAGTTTATTTATTGAGTGTGAGCAAGATCCTCTGGGCTGTGGCTTTTCCAGAGGCAAGTGATTTCCCAGAAGGGGGAGCAGCAATCAATGAGGCATCAGCAATCAGCCTACATGCTCAGATAAGCATTAACACATACCCTGCACTTTGCTTTGCAGCTGGGCTCTTCCTCCACCCTGCAGCCACGTGATCTTGGCTCATCGCTGAAAGGGATGAGTACACTTTGGCCTACATTCTGCCGTGTCTCCTGCAACCGGAGAGGACGTGAACTCTGCCCCAAATTCCAGTGTGCGCAGGATGCATGGAGGAGAAATTGCTTTGTGTGGATGGAAAGTGTTCCACATTTAGATCTGGCAGGCTCCTTCCCGAAAGGGTGGGAGCGATGTGCTCCCAGCACCATTTGATAAAGACACTTACCAACCAGTTCACACCTTCAGACTGCTCTTTCAGAAGAGTTTTTGGCGAAGAAGGAGGTCTAGATTGTATACACTCTGTGCAACCTTTGATATCCTTAAGCTTCTAGGAGGAGCTCACAGACTTATCACCTAGAAGCCACCTCATCTCCAAAAAGCAAAGCATTCACATGACCAGCATTTCCCCAGATACAGCCAACTTACAGCAGGTGTGAGAATGAAGGGATCCATTTGCCATTCAGCTAAAAATGCAGCCCTGCTTTGTGTTACTTTGGTAGTGTGTACTTAAGATAAGGGCAGCTACGAGCTGCCTTGTAGCACATCCTCACTTGGGCCCACAGAGTGCCCCATTGTGGCACAACAAGAGATGGGCGAGGTAAAATATTGACTCCTGCTGACCAAAGGACAAGAGATTCCCCTCCTACCCTCATATAAGGGCCTGTGTCAAGGTCAACCTTAGCACAGGAAGGGCAGCAGTATAATAGGAGCCATAAACAGCTGCACTGTTATATGGAGCATGAATCATAGAATCACTGAGTGGGAAGGGACCTAGACAGATCACTGAGTCCGACCCCTCGCCATGGGCAGGAAGGAGCACTGGGGGTGGCAGGGGTCATAAGTCCCCAGCCAGGTGCCTGTCCAGTCTCCTCTTGAAGATCTCCAGGGAAGGCGAGAGCACCACCTCTCTGGGAGCCTATTCCAGGCTCTGGCCACCCTTACTGTGAAGTCGTTCTTCCTAATATCCAACCTCAACCTCTCCTCCCTCAGCTTGTGGCCATTGTTCCTGGTGACCCCAAGGGGGGCCCTGGGGAACAGACTTCCCCGAGTCCCTGCTGCTGGCCCTGATAAGGTTGTAGCAGCCACAAGATCCCCCACCCTCGGTCTCCTCTTGCGGAGACTGAAGAGATTCAGGTCCCTCAGCCTCTCCTCACAGGGCTGGCCACGGAGGCCCCCAACCATACGAGTGGCCTCCTCTGGACCCTCTCCAGGTTCCCCACGTCCCTCTTGAAGTGTGGCGCCCAGGACTGGACACAGGACTCCAGCCGCGGCCTGACCAGCACCGCATAGAGGGGGAGCAAGACCTCTCAGGACCTGTCAGTGATGCTGCTGTTGATGCAGGACAGGGTGCGGATGGCTCTGCCTATTGCTTCGTCGCACTGGCGACTCGTGTTCATCCTGGAGTCAATCCTGACTCCAAGATCCCTCTCTGCCTCTGTGCTGCCGAGAGGGTCAGGCCCTAACCTATAACCATAACGCTGGTTCCCTCTCCCCAGGTGCAGCACCCTGCACTTGTCCTCGTTGAATGGCAGCCTGTTCAGATCCACCCACTTCGCCAACCTATGCAGGTCTGCCTGGATGCAGTCCCTGCCTGCCGGGGTATTCACTTTACCCCCCAGCTTGGTGCCATCAGTCAACTCGAACAGGGTACTCGCCACACCCTCGTCCAGGTCGCTAATGAAGATGTTGAACAGCACCGGCCCAAGGACTGAGCCCGGGAGACTCCGCTGCCCACTCCCCCCCAGGTCGACATCGACCTGTCCACCACCACCCTCTGGGTGCACCCCAGGAGCCAGTTTGACACCTGTGTGACTGTACATTCGTCCATACCGCAGTCCCTCAGCTTGCCCACAAGAACTGGGTGGGACATTGTGTTGAAGGCCTTTGGGAAGTCCAAGAAGATGACATTGACTTCCTCCTTCCCATCTAAGCTCTTTGTTACCTGGTCATAGGAAGAGACCAGGCTGGTCAGGCAGGATCGGCCTGGCACGAACCCATGTTGGTTACCCCTCAACATCACTTCCCCTGCAGGGCTCTCACAAATGTGGCCCTTGATCATTTTTTCAAAGACCTTTCCCAGGATAGAAGCGAGGCTGACTGGCCTGTAGTTGCCAGGCTCTTTCTTCCTCCCCTTCTTGAAAACAGGGACCACACTGGCCCTTTTCCAGTCCTCAGGGACTTGGTCCGAGCACCAGGAGTCCTCGAACAGCTGTGCCAATGGCTCTGCAATGAAACCAGCGGATGAAGGTAATCCAGGCCTGCCAACTTGGACACATCTAAGCCCTCCAGGAAATCCTTAACTAGGTCTGAACTAAGTCGGGGAACTTGCATCCTTCCTGGGCCTCTCTACGCTGTCACCCGAGAACACCCCATTGTCAGCAGACAGGAACACGGAG
>NW_017728918.1:10926933-10928522 GCF_001723895.1 Crocodylus porosus | reverse complement strand
CATAAGGAAGAATTTCTTTACTGTCCGAGCCCCCAAGGTCTGGAACAGTCTGCCAGCGGAGGTGGTTCAAGCACCTACTTTGAACACCTTCAAGAGTAAATTGGATGCTCATCTTGCTGGGATCCTATGACCTCAGCTGACTTCCTGCCCTTTGGTCAGGGGGCTGGACTCGATGATCTCTCGAGGTCCCTTCCAGCCCTGATGTCTATGAAACCTTAATCCCCCCCGTGGGAGTCCTGGGCACCCCCCCTTCCTGAGAGATAAGTGGTCCCTTGGTATATACATGAGCTCTTACCTGGGCAGGTCCTACACCCGGTTGAGTTTTTTCTTGCTCCCGTGGATCCCCATCCACTGACGAACTTAGTTTAAAAGTCTGCCCAATGACATACGGCAGTGTTCCAGACTTTACCTAATACAGCTACATTTCTAAGATGTAGCTACATTTCAAAAGAAAAAAGACTCAACTGAAAAGTAGATAAATAACTGAAGAGATGAACTAATTTTCTGCCATTTCAATGGTCTAATAGACATTTGTCGCTGCCCCTTAAGCTTTTTCTTAAAAGACAATGCTACCCATTCTCATTTGCCCTTCAAGTTTCAGTAAGAAGGTACAAAGCCAAAAATCTGAAACAAGACACCATACATGTCACCACAGCCAATTCCTCTGTACACTGGCTATTTAAACAGATTGCAAGCTCTTGGGGCAGGAGTTTCTCAGTATAGTTAACTAAAATTTTGATGGCAGAAAAACCTATCAGAAATGGCACAAAGGAGAGAAACATGCAGATCTCAGGCTGTTACTTGCTTCTGAACATAAAAGGTCCCATTGATGGGGAGACTGAGGCACACACAAACTAGGGAGGGAAAAACTGCTACCCACCTTGTAAATTACTAATTAGAGGGCATCCTCAGCACAAATCAGAGTTAGGACAGCGCTGAGTCCACACACGTATTTCAAAGTAGGATTGTGCCTATTTGGTGAGGCACCACCTGTAATAAACTAAAGACTGAGTAATATGCCATTTACCCTAATAGAGTGGTCCATCATTTTGTTTCATTTTTTCATTTTCTGCCCCATTTAATTTGCTTTGCAGTGTCTCTCTTTCCACATTTCCTCACTCAGACCTCCTAAGCCGCATGGACTTCATGCTGCTTAAGGTGGAAACAGCCTCTGTCCACGGCTCTACAGGACAAGACCATTTTATAGACATTAGGGCTGGAAGGGACCTTGGAAGATCATTGAGTTAGTTCCCTGCCCCCGGGGCAGGAAGTCAGCTGGGGTCACAGGATCCAACTTGTAGTTCTGGAGCTACTCCAAGTATAAAAGGAGTACGAAAACTGATGCTTAGCATGGCAGGCTGTTGTTTAAACTTCCAGCCCTGTTCCTGAGAGCTGCTTATACACATAGCTGTACTTGAAACACAGAGGTGCAAGATAGAGGACTTTCAAGGAACCGTCTGTTTGCAATTGGGGTGTGAGAGGATGGATCCAAAGTCCATATGGCTTTCATCACATCAGCTGCTCTTCTTGGTGTTTTGTCTACCTTTGCAAACCTTGAACCTTTTATTGGGCAAAGACTGACGGGGTGG
>NW_017728918.1:10922810-10926833 GCF_001723895.1 Crocodylus porosus | reverse complement strand
AAGAACAAAGAACAATTTCCAGACAAAACTTCCATCCCCCTTATGGACTAGGAACAATGGCCTCAAGCTGCAGCAGAGGAAATTTAGGTTGGAGATTTAGAGGAATATTTCTGACAGAGAGGTTAAACATTGGAACAGGTTACTTAGGAAACTATGGAGTCTCCATCCCTGGAATTTTTTGAAAGCAAGTTGGACAGACACTTGGCTGGGATGGTTGGTCAGGAATAACCCGGCCTCGAGTAGGGAGGTGGACGAGATGACCTTGTGAGGTCCCTACTAGCCCTACTTTCCTATGATCATGGGGGGTGGAGTGGAGGTGGGGAAGATTAAAGGTGAAACATTACATATTTTAAGGGGCAGCATTAACAATCAGAGTGAGGATTCTACAAGCAACAAATAAAAATAAAAATGCAAGTATACAATAAGGCTTCAGTCAATTCACCCATCACATTATTTTTTAGTGCTCCTTTCCATCAGTTGGATGGCACCTACATTTAGATAACATTACAGCTCTAAATCAATTTCAAAACCCAGGTCCCTTCATACTACACAACTTTTCATGTACAGGGAGCAAAAAACCTCCCTCCAATGATCACATCCCATGACCAGCCAAGGACAAGTGCTGACCAGCCTCTGGCACTGATGCAAACAGACACCAAGAACTGAAACAACTAGTATGAGCTGAAGCAACTCGTTCCCCTGTAAACACCTAGCCCGTAGGTTAAAAAGCCCAAGGAAGCTGGTGAACTCTCTTCTGCAGCAAATGAATATACAGACTTTAGTTTGTTTTGACCCTGAGATTAAAACACTACATTTAAGCATCATAAGCTTTGCTCTTCTGTTTGACTGGAGAGACGCCCACAGAGAGGGCTGCCATGGACCTGCCATTTCTCTGCAGACAAACTCATGTGCTGGTCATTGAAGTTGCCTTACCCCACTACAAAGTAAAGAAGCAGGAATTTGCTCATCATTCAGCCCACTTCCCCTTTCCCAGCCCCAAGGAAACACCCCCAATCCCCTCCCGGCCTCGTTTCTATCCCCATCTCCTTCTCCAGGCACAAGGAGGGAGTGCGTCTATTGATATCTAAGGGGGGCTCATTCTCGGACACTGACCCCAGTGAGCCCCACGCACCTCTGAGGCTTCCTGAACTGGGAAGGAGATGCTCAAGGGGACACACAAAGTGCATCATAAAATCCTACAGCTGTGAGGCTGGCAGGGAGCTGCAGAGGTCACATCTAGCCCAAACCCTGCCTGAGGCAGGATCAGCCTCGTCCAAACCAGCCTGGACAAATGCAGCGTGCAACCTCTGAGCAAAATGACACAATCACCTGTGACCAGGAATCACACCTGCCCCTGCCACAGGGAAAGCAGGATGCCCAAGAAGGCTACTGGCATCCTGGGCTGCATTGGTAGGAGTGCTGCCAGCAGATCGAGGGCAGTGATTCTGCCCCTCTATTCAGCACTGGGGAGGCCACATCTGGAGCTGTGTCCAGTTGTGGGCCCCCCACGACAGAAAGGATGTGCACATGTTCAATAGAGTCCAGCGGAGGGTGACGAAAATGGATTCCTTCCTGCCCCCAATGCAGGGTTGGGCTGAGCTGAGCGCAGGGACGAGATCCTCCAGCCAGGACCCTGCGGAGTTGGTGCTGGCAGGAACATTGGCCCAGCCCAGCCCATCCCCATCCCCATCCCAGGCTGCAGACAGCATCCAGTGCCTCTGGGGGAAGATTCAAACCCCTCTACACATGGAGCAAGAAGGAAGGGGAGGTGGAAAGAGGGGGGGCAAGAGGTGGTGGTGGTGGGGCACAACCAGCACAGCCCAGAAGCCTGCGACCCCCACCCACAGCAGAGCACGAGCATCACTGTGCCTGGACTGAAGAATCACAGGAAATTAATCATAAGTAATCAAAGAAATGAAGCGTGGTCAATCATAGGGATTAGCCATAAATCATAATCAATCATAGGGAGTGACTGCGACTCAAAAAGTGAATCCCTATTATTATGATTGAGGGTTAGTCACAGAAATGAGGCGCTACTCATGCGCGCTACCCCCCAAATCCTAATCAATCATGAGCACTACCCTCCCAATCTTAATCAATCACAGGGTTTAACCCCCAAATCCTAACCAATCATGTGGATTACCCCCAAATCCTAATCAATCATCGCTAATAATTACCCACGGGAATTAATCGTTAATCACATAAATTAGTCGCAACTCCTGATGAACACAGCGCTCAGTTACAATTCGTGACCGGGCCCGGCGCTCACCGCGGAGGAGGAGCAGGGCGCGGGGGCAGAGGCCGGGGCGGGCGGCGACCGGGATCCGCGCGAGGCTACCCATGGCGCGCACCGCCGCCGCCATCTTGCGCAGGGAGGTCAGACGCAGCCGCCCAACCCCTCGCGGGGGCCTTCTTCGCCGCCGTCGCGCCCCCGGGCTGCCCCAGCGGTGCCTGATTCGCCACAGCCGACCCAGAGCCCCCGCGAGCCCCTCCCACCCAACTGCCCCGCGCCCGCCGGGCGGGAGAGGCGGCGGCTGGCATCAGGCAGCGCGCGGGGCAGCTATGAGGGGAGGTGGCGCGGGTCCTCCCTGGAGGGGGCGGCGGGCACGGGGGAGACGGCGCTGGGGCAGGAGGTGGGTGCGGGCGCGTGACGTGACGTGCCGACCCCGAGGCGCTTGGGGGCGTCAAGCGGGGGAGGGACTGGCGCCCCAGGGGGTGGGGAGGGCAGTTATGGAGGCGGGGGCATAAGTGACACCGGCACAATGGAGGTGCAGGGTGCGAGGGGGCAGGGAGCGGATAGCAGAGCAGCAGCTTGGGGAGGCAGCACAGGGTAGGGAGCAGAAGCCAAAGCAGCTGATTGGGGCAGAGAGTGGAAAGCGGGGAGCGGAAACCAGAGCAGCTGATAGGGCAGGAGCAGGGGGTTGGGAGCGGAAAGCAGAATAGTGGATTGGGCCGAGAGCAGGGTCTGGGACCAGAAAGCAGAGCAGCTGATGGGGCAGGAGCACAGGGGCGGGAGTGGAAAGCAGAGCAGCCGATGGGGCAGGAGCACAGGACTGGGAGCAGAAAGCAGATTTCCTAACTGGGCAGATGGCAGAGCAGCAGACAGGGCAGTGGAAGGGGATCGGTGGTGCGTGGGGAGGGTGTGGCACTTTGCGGCCTGTCTGCCTGCGCTGGGCTACAGGGCATCTGTTGCAGGGCCAAGGACATCTGCAGAGCCTGGGAGCATGGGGTAGCGGTGCCGCTGTCTGAGGGGGGTTGGGAAGATCCCTGGGGCCGCTGGCCCTGCGAGAGGGGCAAAAGGAGCTCTGCAGAGCCAGGGGCTCAGACTCGCTTGCCTTGGGCAGGGCTTCCAAGCATAGGATGAGGGCTGGAGCTCCGGGCTGAGTGGCACCAGCTTGAGCAGTCTCTCCTGCACTGTGCATGGACCTGCCCCACGCTGCTGAGGGTTCGCAGGAGGGCTGAAGCATGGGAGGGAAGGGATGAAACTGCACCAGTGCAAACACGTGGGTGCTGAGATCAGCTGGTGGCTTCTTCTAAAGGGGAAACTGGAAGCTTTGCTGCAGGGGGCATCCTGAAATTGGGCTAGCTAAAATGCCTTGGTTTGATCTGAGGAAGGAAGGTTTATTTACATGTTAATAGCCCCACTGTGCTAGGGGCTGCTTAGAAGCATACCAGAAAGACGAACCCTGTCCTAGTGCACTGGCGTGACCTCGATATGGGTTCTTGTGTCTCCTTTTTCACTGGCTGCATGGCCTGAGCAGATTGCCCACCCTGAAATCTCTCCGAGCAAACCAGCTAAGACCAACTTTTGTCTCTTTTTTTGCTCTCTCCCTACAGCTGTAGATATCAAAATGACTTCCATGCTGACTTGCGCTATCCGAAGCCTCCCTGCTGCCTCAGCACGGGCTGTTGGACTCTGTAAGTATCTTTCTGTTTATTACAAATCAAATAGATGGCCAAGAAGTGGGTTTTAGGTGGACTCAGGAATGATCCCTGCATTCAAGTTTTGTGCTAATGAGTGAT
>NW_017728918.1:10903501-10922280 GCF_001723895.1 Crocodylus porosus | reverse complement strand
GAAGAATCCGTTTACAAACTGCCTCCCCTTCCTCAGGTGCTTCCCATATAGATAAACACAGCAGAGGTTTTTCTCTCTGTCCCTCTCTTTTAAGCAAGTACTTTTTAAAACTAAAATGAACATCAACATACATTGTTAACTAGGGAAACAAAAACCCATGTTTTTGGAACTGATTTTTCCCTAAGTCCTTTCACCCTAGCATTGGGATCCTGAAAGTGAAACCGGTTTGATTATTGTTTGGGCAGATGACAGTTAAAAAAGGAAGCAACAGATACTTAAAGTAGGGAACAAATCCGGTTTGTTGGCTCTGACATAGGTCCTGCCAGTCACCTATGCCTATATAGAAAGCCCTGGGTGAGATAAAGACTTCCCTTCAGCTCTTAGTAACAGTTGCAGAGAAGTAGTAGGGGTAGAGAAGGCTGTAGTCACAGCTTGGAAGAGGGACTTGGGCTAGAGTGTGGACTGTGCAGCTCCAGTGGGACATTTGGACAGAGAGAGGATGAGCTGGAAGGGCTTAGGCTCCATACTTATGCCTGGGCTTCCTGTCTCCCAAGAGCTTGCCCCTGGTAAGGACAGGCTTGTGGCATTAGGTATGAAGCGTGATCCTCTCTGAAAAGGATGCTTAGGTTTCAATGTAGGTCTGTGTAATTAAGCCCTCAAAATGTTTACTGAGGTTAGTGTTGCATGTTATTTCACTGAAACAATTGCTTTAATCCTGAGGGGTTTTTTTAGTGTCTAAAGACCTCTCAATTTTAGAGCCCAGAGGCTCTGAGCTGGGAAGTGGCTCCTGCCTAGCCTTAGCTCTCCTCAAATTAACCCCCCTTCATAATACAAGTGCACTACACAGTTCTCTTATGTGAACCTTAGCTTGCTGTAACCCCCCAGTGGTTAGCTAGAGCTAAGCTGCTTTCATGTACCATGCCCCTTCTCTGGTGACTTATAAACATGATCCCTTTGTACTGTCCTGTATCTTGGTCAGACTGCAACTGGAAGCTGCCCCATTGACTTTTGCATTACTCTCTTGTCCAGGATAGCTACTGACACTAGTCAGGCAAATGATGCTGTATTGTGACACCTTACAGTGCACTCCACTTAAGTGCATTCAGCACCTATCTAATATGCACGCAACTGAATAATCTTGTGCTGCATAACTTGCCTCTTGGTTACAAACACTGGTTATCTGCATATCAGTTAAGTGCATACGTACTTGTAATAGCAGTGTTGATGAAACAGATTAGAACCTGCCAAGTTCAGGGCCTCTAAAGAAACCCTGAATTGATTAGATCCTGACCATTTCAGGCCTACTATTGGAGGCATAAGGCACTCTAAGAAACAAGGTAACAAACCTGAATGAGGTGGGAAAAGCATAGAGAAGGCTGTTCTTGCAGTCGATATGAATTGTTTGCTTTTTGCTGGGGGTAAGTCTGTAATTTGTTTTAAGTTCACAGGTTGTGCACTTAAATGAAGAACACTACTCTTATTTTATTCCAGAAGGGGAGATAGAGAGAGACAAAGCTGTGAGATGTTTTTTATTACTAACTACAGAGTATTTCTGATGAAGTGAGCTCTTCCTGTTCAGTTTGTCTGTAAGGTGCATCTCTACCCTGCCTTAGGTCACCTATTGCTCTCATATCCATGAGTTGGAAGTTGGGAATAGGAAGTTTTGTTCTCAGCTCTGCCACCAGTAGTGGCAGATGAGAAGACCAAAATACAGTGAAGCTAAGTAACATACCCAGCATCACATAGCCAGCAAGTAGCAGAGATAAGAACCCAGCCCAAATCTCTTCAGTATTTTGCTTTTGATTTCCCCTCAGGACAGTGTTTTCCCCAATTCCTGGTGGCATCTTTTTAAAAATAGAATCTTTCTGTATTTCTGCTTGAATTCTAGTCCATAGTTTGTTTATCTTTTCAAACAGTCCAACCCAAGAGTAAGAAAACCTTGGCCAAAAGTGGTGTGAAGAATGTTGTTGTTGTGGAGGGCGTCCGCATTCCATTTTTGCAGTCTGGTACCTCGTAAGTACGGAGTGAAAAGAAACTATTATCTAACTGTGATGGTTAATACAAACAAAACAAAATGGAAAATGCTTGGCTTGTCATGTTTTACACTCTATTAGTGGAGGAGAGATCAAATTGCATTAACTTTTCTGAGTCTGTGGATTGCTTCATTTCTCTCTTGATATTTGTAGGTGCTTTTACAAGGATAATGTGAGTAATGACTATAAAGTGCTTAACGATCTGTTTCTCGCATCTCTGCCAAGAGAACAGTTTGAAGAAAATTGAGGATGAACATTAAGAATTTGCAGGAAAATGAAGTCCTAGGGATGCAAAAGCTGAGTCAGGATGTTGGTCTTCTTGACTTTCAGTGTTAACAAAGCACAGTTAGTAATGTGCAGCCCTGCCAATCTGTGCTTACCTGCCATCCATGTGAATGTACCTATGATTGAAAACTGCTTTTAGTGCTCAGGTACAGTCTCAAAGCAGTAACATCTAACAGTGACTTGCTGTGCTGATTTTTAAATGTATATACCTTTGTTCCAACAATACAGGGGCATACAATTATCATTTCTGTATGAAGAGTAGCTGTAACGGTGATGCCACAATGCCTGTTTTTATACCCGCATGTTTAGAATAGTTTGATAACGCAGATTGCTGTGTCTTCTTCAAGGAAAGTTATGTGAGTCTTCTGTCTGTTACTTACCTTGTAGGTATGCAGATCTGATGCCTCATGACTTGGCCCGAGCAGCATTGCAGTAAGTAAACTGAGCAAAGGATGAGCTAAGAAAGCTAACTGCCATTGGGAATGCTGCGATAGGAGCCTGACCTAGCAATGCCGGGATTCCCAGCTTGACCCTTAGCTGGGTGACTGTGGGCAAGTCAAGTTGCCTGTTTCCCAGTCTGCCTGCAGAGGGTGTTACATTTAACCTCAGAATGGTCTTGTGACTCTGAAGGCTTATAAAGAAGGGTTTCCATGTATGCACATTATTAGTGGGATGCTGCTTCATCCCCTGGCCTGACTCTGGTTCAAGTTAATTGAATTCTGACACTGTTTGGAACCCTAAGACAAACACAGAGTGAGCCAGATTGGAATAGAGGCTAAGAGGGAACTTCTTGGGAAATCTAGAGGAAGCTACCTAGATCACTTTTATTTTCTCTCTCTCTCCTTTCATTTCTCTCAGTTGCCTTTTATCCTAATCTGACTCAATAGCCTTTGTGGGATGGGTTTTAGTTAGAAATAGGGTTGAAAAGTCATTCCATACATGCTTTGCAGGGACAGTGTTGAAGCAGGTGTGTGCCAGGACTGGGAGAGACGAACACAGGGGTTTGGCATTGTTATTTGGGGAGACGGAACATGGAAGGGCTAATGTGCAACTATGCAGGGCCTTGAAAGTAAGGGCGATGAAGTAGGTAAGAGGGAGAAATCTGAATTGGTCAATAGGTGACATGTGGACAATGCAGAAGGACTGCATACTGCTGTTCAGGCATCTGGTGTACTCTGCTTGGCTGGGAGGTGAGCTGCTAGAGATCTGGGTAGCCATCAGCAAGGTGCCAGAGATCTGGGTAGCCTTAAGTTTCACTTGTTGGTTCTAGCCAGGTCATTCAAATTTATGTTTAGTTCTATGTACTTAGTCAGTCCTCTGCTGTAGCACTCAGTGCTTTGGTTTGTTTGAAAGGATATCCTGGAGTTTTTGCATACTGTGTTTCTGTTGAATTAGGAAGAAGTGTGCTGCGTGTTTTTCCAGTACTCTGAAAGCACTGAGTGTTCTTCAGTGAGGAACTCAAGCCACTGAGTGTTTTGAGAGGTTGGATTGATATCCCCAAACCCTGCTTCTCCCCATAATTTTAACTCAAGTATATCCCAGGCTGGGGAAGGGACATAATTACTGTATGAGAAATGTAAAAAGGGAATGGGGTTTCTCTCATCTTGTGTCTACTTCCACTTCACAATTGTGCTTCTATGGGAGCATACGAATGTGCAGTATTTTCTTTGAATTCAAAACTAGCTCCACTCTTGCCCCTGTTTGGTAGGTTAACATTAAAGGTGGATGCTTGAGGATCTTGGTAAAAATACTGTCTTAATGGTTTGCGTATGTGTAACATTCATCTCTGACTTCCCATCCCAGAGGATTGCTGAATAGGACCGGTGTGCCACAAGAAGTTGTTGATTACATAGTTTATGGAACCGTCATCCAGGAAGTGAAGACGAGCAATGTTGCTAGAGAGGTGGGTGATGAGACATAGCTATGCCATAAACCAACAGAAGTAAACTAACCAGAGGTAACTGGTCTTTATGCAAGAACCCGCTCACCACTGTTGTGTAGGGATTGGGGGGAATGCGGTTTGGGAAAGTTGGCCATTCATGCAGCATAACGTACCAGCTAATTGAGCAGGACTCTTTATCCCGTTAAAATCCTAAATCTACCACATATCAATTTATTCTGGTTCTGGATGCTGTAAAATCCCTAATGTGTTATTTCCTGGAAGGAAGGAGTCTGTTATGGGATTACAAATCAGTCTGCCTGCACTGAGTAGTTGGTATCAAATGCTGGCTTGGTAGAAGTACTCAATAAAGGAAAAGAAAATACTGTGGCAATAAAGTTGGCTGATCCAAGACACAGCAGTCAGATCATCTGAAGAGTCTGAGCTTGGCTGTCCTTTTGGTTGACAGACAGAGGGCATGACTTGCTATACATAATACAAGAAAGAGTGCAGAAGGTTAGCACTGGAAAGTGATCTCCCTAACACCAGATATGGTTCTGCTGCCATTAACACAGCTTCTGAAGCTGGGGGTGTTCTACCCAACCAATCCTGTTCCACCAAAAACGATCCCGTGCAAAACTCGTTACTTCATTTCTGCTGAGCCTGTATTAGCAGAGCAGGATGTCTCAGATTTCAGCAACAGCTTATTTTTATATGTCCAAATGTTTTCTTTGGCTCCTGTCTGTCAAACAAACCTGTGGTTTAGTGTTAACTCGGAAACAAGTTCGAACTTTGAGCTAGTTGGCCACAGGTCATTTAAGGAGTGTCTTATTGTGTCAGCATGTTCCAAGAGCTTTGAGGGAGGCCTTCAGTCCCTGTTGTGTCAAAGCTTGTCATTGTTTCCATGATGTATCCTGACTTTCAGCTGCAACAAGTATTTGCTGTTCAATTAGAAGCAAGTGACAACTTGCATTTGGCTGCAGTGTTCAAACACTCAATTCCTTTCTTTTCTTACCTTCGCAAGTGCCTAATAAGGTGAAGAAAATGGGGGGATTTCTGAGCTTTTAAATGCAGTGCAGTGATTTATGAAATTAATGTGCCTGTGTAATATGGGGTTGCTGATGGTCGTCTACATAATTTGAGAAGGCTTTCAGAATCATGGAGCTGGCTTGCTCTCTGCTTATAATAGAAGGAGGGTTCCTCCATAATCAGTGGGCTTGTAGTGCTTAACTTCTGTTGTCTAGGTAGAAGCTTTACAAACGCTTTCAGCTCATGTTTCTTGATAACTAGTTGGCAGATAGTTTCAAGGAGCCAGGAATCCTTTTTTTAATGACTCTTCTGCATTGCCCATAGGCTGCCTTGGGAGCTGGCTTCTCTGACAAAACTCCAGCCCACACAGTCACCATGGCTTGCATCTCTTCCAACCAAGCTATGACTACAGGTATGTTGGCTGCAGCCCCATTCCTCTTCCTTTCCCTTGTTCTTCCTGCACAACTGAGTGAATGTAGCTAAGTGTCCAGAGAAAATTTTCATGCTGTCGAACCAGTAATGTGTAACAGACATTATTTACATGCCCACCTTGGCCTTCTGGCAACTCTTCCAACATCTGCTCCATTCAGGAACATTGTGCACAGCTTCAGTATTGCTCTGAAAGGTAAAGACACGAATTTGATGAGAAAGATGGTGCTGCTTTCTAAGCCTGCACCACCTTCAGTGTAGCCCAAATAATGAAAATGCAAAAGGCAGATTTCTGTGCCAAATCAGGTTGAGAGAGATGGTCACCTCAATTTCTTTCATGCAAATAGCAAGAAGTAGAAGCAAAATTTAGAGAAGGAGGGACAGTATTAATATGAATCTTAATGTTCAAAAGCCTATTATTCTTGGTCAGTCCACTCACCATCCATTTTGTTATGCCTCAGATGGATTACTTGAAATGTCATAAGCTAGAGGCGGACAAAAGCAAATTGCTTGGTTATAGCATGTAAGCTTTGGGATGCTTCTGGTAAGTGTTCCTAGGTTAGACCATTCCTGTTTGGTGAATGCCTTGTGCTTGAGGTGGGAATATCTTCACACATGTTTAGTTTGGGTATGGGATTTTTGAAGAAGATGGTTGGCTTCTCTTAATTACCACATTCATGTGTCAGCTCTTACCAGCTATTGGGAAAGCATACTCTCAGTGATTGGCAGGAGGGCAGGAAATATTTGGAAAGGGAGTGTGGGAAAGGAAGGAAACAATGAGCATGAACTGCCCTTTTCCCATTAGACATGTATAGTGTCTCCAAGAATTTTTTAAAGATTATGGCTGGCGTGTTAACGTACCAAAATTAATTGCCTGCTTAACATTGGGAAGACTTCCCTCTCATTGGATTGTCACAGGCATTTTAAGAGAAGACAGTATAGACATTTTCCGTGCAGCATAATCCCAACATAAAGCATGCTCTCTCTGACTCTATGGTGGCTTTAATTTTGGAGCTGCTACAATGGCTTTGACAATGTTGCTGTTGGCGCATAAATAAAGATACTGTTGTATAAGAAGCTATGTATCCTTGAATTTTTTCTACTGCAAATTCTTGATGGGTTTTTGTCCTTGGTATAAATAGGTGGAGGCCAACTGTTTTTGGCATATGTGTTAGCCCTGCACCCTCCCTGAGTGCCACTCCAACCCCTTTCTGCCACTTTTCTGCTCCTTGTCCTGCCAGGTATCTGCCAGGTCTTCTGTTCTGCTTTCCTCTCCCTGTCTTATCTGCCCTGTGGCCGAAAGTGCTGTCTGTCCTTTCCCCAATCTACTGTGTGCTGCATGCAGAGGCTGCCCATGCCATTTGTGGTGTTTGTGCCATAGGTTGGCCACCCTAGTGTAAATAAGTTGAGCAGTGGCAAACACAGCTTCGCAGAGATGCAGTGGGAGTTTTTGAAGGGCTGTTTGAAGGTGCGGGTTTTATAAATTATTCCCACCACTTTGAGCAAAGGATCCAACATCAGTATTCTCTAAAAGCATCCTAAGCAGACCAACACCTGAACTACTGGCTTAAGTTACATTTTTCACATTCCTGAAGCATAGTCTTTAAGAACAATGCCAAAAACCGCGAGTTGACAATACTGCAGATATTTTGTTTTGTCAAAAATTGTCCTTAGAGATGTCTATGCTAATTGCTTTTGCTTCCAAGAAACCCTTGATTTATATTTCTCTTTTTCACTAATTAAAGAGAAATGTATCTGGCTCTTTCAAGGATGCCTGCCTACACTTCTAATGGTCTTCTCAATCTCTTCCTGCAGGTGTCGGTCTGATTGCATCTGGCCAGTGTGATGTGGTCGTAGCTGGTGGTGTGGAATTAATGTCGGATGTGCCCATTCGTCACAGCAGGAAGATGAGGAAGGCTATGCTCACCCTTAACAGAGCCAAAACCTTGAGCCAGAAGCTGGCCCTGATTTCCAAAATTCGCCCCAGTTACTTTGCTCCTGAGGTGAATCTCCCCCCATCTTAGCAAGAGTTGAGAGGTGGTGCAATGCATTTAACCTGCCACTGCCAAGCCACTCATGAAATAACTTGCTTTCAGAAAAATAACCTAATTTTGCCCCAGTGAAGCATTTAACGTGGCAAAGATAAAGTGGGGTCAGGTTGCCAACTGTGGCTTCTCCATACTGTAGCACTTCCTAGGCTTCAGGGCAAAATGGACAGTGAGTTTAAATCTTTGAATGTTCTGATCTCTGCAGTTACCTTCAGGGTTCCTTGACAATCACTGGATTTCAAAATACCTGAATTCCTTACAGTACCTCTCTCCTTACAGCTCGTTTATTGAAGACAGAATGACACACTATTTTGGCAGTCTAAATCCCTGGCAAAAGTTTTAGAGGGGCAAAGTCATTCTGCAGGTTAGCAGCAGTAACACAACAGGACAGATCTTCCAACCATAGAACATAAAGAGTATTCCTCTCCTGTATTAGTGGGATCTTGGCATTTGGCTCTTAAATGCATGTGTCATTTTAGCTTCTCTGCCCCTGAATGCTTCTGGCTCCCAAGTTCCAGCCCTGTGTGAGTGCGGGTGACTGGCTTGTTGTAGCCGACTCATGGCATAAAGAGAGCTGGTTGACTGTCTGTCATGATCTGAAGCAGTTGGCAATGCAGAGCTGATGGGGTAGATAGGGAAAGGGGTTTATTCCCTGTGAAAGAATCCAGTTGCTTCAGGAGCTCTGTCCTTGCTGGAGAAGTTACTTTTGCACTCACAGTATTGCTGAGACCTTTTATCCTCAGTTAATGGTTTGAGTCCAGACCAGCACGGTGGAAATGGAGATCCATGTCTGAAAGTAGCAAGCCCAAGAAATAGAGAAAGGCTCATCTAAATATATCCGAGACTCTTGTCTTTCACCTGTGGGAATAAACTCATCTGCTTCTATTTGTGATGGGGACGTACTAAATTCTTAAAAAGAATGGTTTGTCTTTAGCTTTCCCTCCAGTACTGTCTGTGGGAGTGGAAACTGCACTGCTGCTCTGGGATCCAGAAGGGTTGGCCAGGGTTTATCTTAGCACCTGCAGTCTCTGGTCCACACATTCAATTCCTGAGCAGCTGCTGGCAGACTGTAAGGGAATCTGGTACAGTGTTCACAGCCCCTGGCAAGTAGCCCGTTTGCCATTTATGTAGTCCAAACCTGAGCATTTCTGCTCTAAATTTGTGCTTCCAAAGTGAGGGACCTTCTCTTGTATTGGTCTAGTTGTAGCTCCTAATGTATTAAACTAATGGTATATGGTAGGCTGTACTATAACTGCCACTGGACCTTGCACTTCTCTTCTTTAGCTCCCAGCTGTGGCAGAATTCTCCACCAGTGAGACGATGGGACATTCAGCAGACCGGTTGGCTGCCGCTTTTGCAGTATCCCGTGTGGAGCAAGATGAGTATGCCCTGCGTTCACACACGCTGGCCAAGAAGGCCCAGGATGAGGGTTTGCTGGTGGATGTGGTACCTTTCAGTGTGCCAGGTAAAAATGCCTGCTTTAGTATCAATACGGATTAGTGTTGCTTTCTTTGTAAAGGAAATGCCCCAGGCTCAGGCTGTGATCTTAATCAAGTGGTCTATTTACTAAAGCTTTAGGGCAGGGCTGAATGAAGTGTTGACAGATCAGCAATTGAGTCAGATTTAAGTAACAGCAAAATGGCGGAGCCAGCTGACTACTTGAGAGCGCTTTGGGGCAATTTTTTCTTTGATTCAGATCTATCCTGTGGCAGTATTTCAAGACCTGTAAATCAGAAAACGGATTTAAGCTATCTTATTTTGCATTTGTACTTTTTTGTAGTTGCTTTCCAAAGCACGTTCGGTTCTAGTAACCAGTAAAACAGCTGGTACCCAGCAAAACATTGATTTGCAGCTTGAGTGTAGTCTCTGTACTCAACTTGGTACTTTTCATTAACAAGAGAGGTGCATGTTCTCTACATCCACACTTCAGCAGTTAAACAAATAAAACAAAATGGTAAAAAAAGTTGTACAAGTAATGATCTGTTTTAATTTACTGGAGGATATTGTTATTCGTGGCTTGCATCATGTTGCGTTTGGCTGGAAATTAATTCAGTAAAAATGCACAAAACTGCATTTTGAAACAAGTGGTGGTTAAACAAGATTACCTTTTAATTTGCTGAAAAAGTAAGAAAAAGTTAAATTCAAAAACATTTGGATAAAAAACTGATTCATTCTCCCTAGTCAGTGGGTTGAACCAGTTGTTTCACATGATCACATTCTTACTTTGCATCTGATTTGCATACATGGATTGGAAGAGGGAAATAATTTCCTGGGCTTTCAACTCCTGACTTTGAACCAATTATTGAACTAAACTAGTTGAAATAAGTGAACTTGGGGGGGGGGGGAAGGCGTGGCATGTGCTGCTACTGTTAAAAGTTTAGCCTTTCAGCAAATTTGTGTTTCTAGTTCTCAGCCAGAGGCTTTTGCTGGATAGGTGGTTGGACTTCCTTGAAAATTTTAGCACCAAACATAAGCTGCTTGGATATGTTTTCTGTTTTTATTAAATTGGATAGAGTATGGTAAATGTAGGCTTGAACATGGGTTGTCAGTACCTTAAATTCCAGTAGATTTATTTTGAAAGAGAAATGCATGTAGTGTCACAGGCCAGCTGGGCGCTGTGAGTATATTGATTTAGTTGCAGACTGACTGAGCACTGCAACTTTATTAGCCACCAGGCTTTTTGGTTCAGGATTGAGGAGGTGATGTTGGAAAGGAAAGAAATGACCATTTTCACTTACAAAAAGGAACGAATTTTACTTATGACAACAAAAGATATAGTTTGCATATATAATAGTTAATAAAAAGGTTAAGCTAATAAACAGACAACATAACAATACAGATTAGAATTGACAGTGATAATAAAACAGATAAAGAAATTAACCAAGAGTTCCCACTTGGTTAGTAACTTATCCATAGTCCCTTGGTTAGAAGATGCACGTTAAGTTGAATCGGCGAAGTCAGACGTCTCTGAACTGGGCTGCCTGAAGGATACCGGTGGAAGCCCCTCAGTCATGATCTGGTCCTCGCTCTCACAGGGAGTCAGAGAGATCCATGGGGGTATGGGACAGCAATGACCCTTCTGTTCCGTCCTTCCCGAGGGTTACTATGATGTGCGTGTTCTTTTATATTCTAATTATGCTAATTTTTAGTTATATAGCCATTCATAATATTACTTTATAGCTGTTATCCTATGGGGTTGAGAGGTGTTAGAAATCATTATAATAAGTTGCTGTCCAAGCTTGTGTTTATCTGATAAGCAAATTGCAACATAACATCTTCAGGTTTAAAATTAACATTACCCTGCCTAAATCCAGCCTCTTCAGAACTCTCTGCCTGCTTTTTTGAGAGATCCTTTCTTAAAATGTACTGGATAAGCTAGGCAGTTGAATCTAGTTTTTATCATCATCAAGGCTAAATTCTGAGTGAGAATGAAATTAGCTGACCTAATAGTTCTCAGCTGTAGCTTTGTCTTTGAGGCCTGGTCAGTTCCACAGACGGTTACAAGTTACATTTGCAGGTTACAAAAATACAAGCTTCATATTAGACAAAAGTTCCAAATGCCTCCAAGAAGCACATATTTATTGCTTATTAATTTCTTTGGTTCTGGCCATCACAATGTAGTTTAAAAAAAATCTAGTCTAAGTGAAGGAATCTTCATGTTGTATGTACCTGAAACATCCCTGCTGCGTGTCCTGATTGGGAATCTAGATTGAAATCACGATGCTTTCTCAACAGGCCGCGATACTGTTTCCAAAGATAATGGAGTCCGCCCTTCCTCAATGGAGCAGATGGGCAAACTGAAGCCTGCTTTTGTCAAGCCCTATGGGACTGTTACAGCTGCCAACTCTTCCTTCCTGGTAATGTTCCCTGCTGCCCACTTGTGTGCTGATACGCGTGAGAACAAGGGATCATTCTCCCTGCTGTGCATTTCTGAGACTTAGGCTTTTCTGCGGTATTGCTGCTTTCAGATCTTTTATAGTGGAACTGTAAAATGACATTTGCTCTTGGGTAAATTCAGTGGAAGAAATACAACCCAGGCATGTGAACTGTGAAGCTTTCAGGCTGCTTTGCCCACTGGCTTCATTTTAGTTGCCTTTGGAGGAGGGCAGAGGGGAGAGTCTCAAAGGCACAAGTAGGACTTGTCGTTGGGATTTGGGTGCTCAGCTACTCTTGGTCAGCTGGGAACCTGTTCCGGTACTTTACTACCCTCCTAGTGAGATTTTTTTCATAGATATTAGGAAAAACTTTTTCATTAGGAGGGTGGTAAAATACCGGAACAGGTTACTCGGAGAGATTTTGGAATCTCTATCTTTGGAGGTTTTGAAGACTCGGGTAGACAAAACCTTGGGTGGGATGATGGAGTTGGGGCTGGTCCTGCTTGAAGCAGGGGGTTGGACTAGATGTGACCTCTTGAGCTCCCTTCAACCCTTGTTTTCTGTGATTCTGTAAGCTTTTGAAAGTTTCCTTTCAAAGGTGATGATCTTATCCTTATATTGCAGCACAAAGGGGTTTCTGTACTGGCTAAAAATAAGCTTTCCTTGTGTTCTGGATAAGTCTGCCCTTCAGGCTATAAAGTTATGGTGGGCCTTCTCAAGTGTGTACCAATATTCACTGCTTGGAGCTTCAAGGGACCCATAGGGAAATAGCAGTTCTTCAAGTTATATATTGGATATATATTTAGTCATATATTGGATGCTGAAGGTGCACTACTCATCTGTAGGTTGTTGTGGAAGTAATCGCTGCTTCAGATAACCTGATATCCATGTACTGAGCACACTGTGCAGTTCAACAGCAGTAATCATTGCACAGATGCAACAATTGTACAGCTATGAAACCCAGACTGTGCAAGCAGACAGCTTCCAAAGTGGTGCCTACGCAGACCTGCATCCTGCTGAAAACTTGAGTGAAGAGCCATGTCTTTGTATCATTGCTGCCAGAACAGCCATTCGCAGGTCATTGTGTCCATCTGCGTCCACCAATGCAGGATTGATTGATGGTTACTTGGTATTTCAGCTTGTTCTTTGTCCAGTGAGCGGGTTTCTTCCTTTTTTCTTGGGAGATGGATTCTCCCCAGCTGTTTTTCTTGCCTGAAGCCTCCCTTTGACTGATTGTAGCTTTCTGATGCCTGGTTATGTGAAAGTGTAAATACCTGCTGTGCATTTGTAGTACAGTAGCACCTCTGGAAGGGGCATCCAAGATTGGGCCCTGCACAGACATGTAGCAAGCGACTTGTCTTGTTTGCACTGTATGAGAGTACTTGTGTAGTTGCTGACTGGGACCTTCTGGCTGTTTCAGACTGATGGTGCTTCGGCGGTCCTGCTCATGTCCGAGGAGAAGGCTCTGGCAATGGGCTATAAACCAAAGGCCTACCTTAGGTGAGAGGAACTGTCTCTTCTGCCTTCTGAATGCTCCTCACTTTCTCCCCCTTTCAGTTCTAACAGCACTTCTCTTGTGCAGGGACTTCGTGTATGTGTCCCAGGATCCAAAGGACCAGCTCCTGCTGGGGTAGGTGATGGGAGGTGGCTGGTACTGTCAGACACTTCGAATTGCTGGGTGTTGTCACTTGCTAGTGCTGAATCCTTTGCTTGCTGTGATGCTGAATGTTTTATGGCCTTTGGGATACCCCCAGCCAACCTTGGGCTGGCCCTGCCCCAGAGGACCTGAGTATGAGCATGCTATGGAGAGGGAAGGAGCTGAGGCAAAGGTTGCAATGTCAGAGTCCCATTGCAACCTTTGCACAGTAGACTTGTGTGCCCTTATAGTGTGGACATGAACTTTCCCCAAGCAGGGAGTCAGAGTAGTCATGCTGAGAGAGCTTGAGCAGCTGAGTGTGGTGAAATGCAGCTGATAGGGTCTCCACTCCCCTGACCAGCAGAAATGGGCAAAGGAAAGCTAGCTCTAGAAATGGAGTGGTCCGCTTGCCTCGGCCTGTGTGGGGTGAGTGAAAAACTCCAGCTCAGGCCAGGAGCGCAGTAGGGAGATGGGGCGGGGGGGGGTTGACTCCATGGTGAATGTGCCTCAGTGCAACATGTTCTTATACCACTTCCCCTTAGCCCAACGTACGCGACTCCCAAAGTGCTGCAGAAGGCCGGCCTGACGCTGGCTGATGTCGATGTGTTTGAGTTCCACGAAGCTTTTGCTGTAAGTATCTCCGGCAGAGTGTGTGCAGGGGAAGTCTCACAGGTCCAGCAGTACTGAGTGGCTTGTGTGGCTTCTTCAGCAGTTAAGGCTTTGCTTTAGACTTTGTTTCCATGTGTGGATAGAATATGCTCTTAAGCTGCTATCATCAGATGGAGGATTGTGTAGAGACACAGTTATCTTATGCAACAATGGCTTGTGCAGAAGTAATCTGTGTACTTGGTTTGTCCTGAGTGGGCAGCATGATGAGTTGATTAGGCCACGTTATTCTGTCTAGGCTGTGATCTTTTTGTGATGTGGCCCATATAAATGAGGTTCCCAGGGGCTGGTGGCATTAACTCTTCTCGTCCTAATGAAGCTCAGGGTACAGAGACACTGCTGCTTTGCTCCCATTCTGCCCTGCGCTTTTGTCTAAAGCTGCTGCTGTCTCTGCTGAGTTGTCTTTGCTTCCTTTCCAGGGGCAGATTTTGGCTAACCTGAAGGCTATGGATTCTGATTGGTTTGCCCAGAACTACATGGGCAGAAAGTCTAAGGTAAGGGCATGTTGGGAATAGTAACAGCTCAGAGAAGGCCTGCACTGCCATGCCAGAGCTTGTGTTGGTGTGTCCAGGGTAGCTGTTTTGTGTCCTGAAGATGTACCGTTTTAGGCTGGCAGTCCCGAGGCCTTGCAGAGGTACTTGGATGCAACCTCTGGCACTGGCAAATCACAGGCAGAAAAGGCACGGCCACTGTTCTGGTGCTCCTTGGATTGTAAAGTTGATGGGGAGACAAATTGCTTTCTAGCCACCTTGGTGTATAACCTGGCAGCTTTAGCCCTGTGTTGCTTGCAAGCACAGGGAGCCCTTGTGCAGTAGCCACCATGAGAGAGATGAGCACACGTCGCACTGACTGCTTCCCCTGGCAGCACCTAGGCAGGGGCCTTCCATGCCTTCCTTTGTTCCTGCAGGTTGGAGCCCCTCCTCTGGACAAGTTCAACAACTGGGGCGGTTCCCTGTCCCTGGGACACCCGTTTGGTGCCACCGGGTGCCGGTTGGTAATGACGGCTGCTCACCGCCTGAAAAAGGAGGGAGGGCAGTACGGGCTGGTCGCTGCTTGTGCTGCAGGAGGACAGGTAAAAAATCCTGGTTCCTCTTGGTGCTGGGGATTCTGATTCTGTGCACATTAATGCAGCTTCGAAACCTCTCCTTAAAGCATCCCTAATGGAAAGGGCTGGATTTGCTTTTGCAGTGGGTTTCTTTGCCACTCCTTCCACCTTTCGCTGATGGCCAGTGGTGGTTGTCAGTGTCTAGAGCCCCTGAGGGAGGTTCAAGTAGCCTCCTCTTTGCTTTGCTCTGGGGTTTGTCTTGGGCAACCAGTCCCAAAGATCCCACCGAGCTGTGGTTAGTCAAGTTCCTCGTGCTGGTATTAGGAAATCATAGCATCATGGAGAAGTGGGGCTGGAAGGGACCTCCATAGGCCATCTGGTTCAACCCCCTGTCTGAGGTAGGATGAGACCTGTTCAAACCCTCCCAGACAAATCCATTGTCCAGCCTCTTAGCAAAACTATTGTTAACCCTGACGGAGCACCAGACTTCACACCCAATCCTTCCACAGGGAAGTCGGGGAGACCACAGCAGCCAGCTTCCTGCTGCTGCAAATGTTACTCTTGAGAGATCCCAGGTGGAGGCTGTGTGCCTGCTACAGAGGAAGGCAAGCCGCCCCAGTCTATGCTGATCTGGCTAGGGTGGAAAATCCTTCCTGACTCCATACCTGGCATCAGCCTGACCCTGAGCAGGGTCAAGAGCCTCTAGCCAGGACCCTCCAGGTTTGGTCTCAGCAGGGTTCTTCCCCCAGAAAGAGTCCCTACATGAAGAGAGGTGAGACCATTTCCGTGCTCCAGGCTGCCTGTCTGGAAGGCACTGCACAAGTACTGGTTCAGCCCCTGTACTGCTTGCTCTGGGGGACTTGTCTAAATGCCTTGGTGTGGTTTGAGAGGCCACATCCAGACCAGTCCTGTGTCTGCAACAAACCGGTGCAGAGAGAGCAAGCTGGGGCTCACTGGAAGCAAGCTTTGTTCAGGTCTTGAGCAGCCTGTGACAGACCTCACCCCTCCCCTGGAACAAATGCCCTCTCATCGCCAGCAGCACTTATGGGGTGGCGCCAGTCAAGCCGGTGCCTGGAGAGCCCTGGCACCAAGTTGACTCCATTAGTCCTCCTCCTGCTGCATGGCTAGCCCCTCCTGGGAGCAAGTCTCTTTTCTTGGCCCTGCATCCGTCAGTGCCTTTCCATAACAGTGCTTCTCTTCTCCATTTCAGGGCCATGCCATGCTTGTGGAACTTTACCCCCAGTAACGGAGCAAGGGACAGGCGAACGGATTGGGATGTCCTGTGCCAGGCAATGCCATTTCAATGCATTAATAAAAGCATCCTTATGATTCCTCCTAGAAAGGATTTTTGGTGGCCTTTGTAAATATTTCCTAGTTAATCCCTGGTAATGGCCTGGAACCACGGAAGACTCTATGGCCGCCCGCCCCGCCAAAAAAAAAAAAAAAAAAAGTGTTATCGTGGCTCTTACATCAGCGTCAGGGGGTTGTGTAGCAAATCACAGCTCAGTGGTAATGTTTTATAGACAGGACTTCTTATTGAGTAATGCAACCAGTGTGAGGCATGATGTTTTGCACTGGGGAGGATTTGATGCATCTGTCTGTAGGCTCAGCCATCTGTTTGGTGTGTAACTTTTAAAGAGAAGGACATAAACGGTATTGGTTTGTATCAAGGACGGCTGCTGCAGGATGCAACAGCCTGGGGAAGTGACTAACTGCATTAAATACGACTGTCTGTCACCGCTTGTCTGCCTTAATAAACCAGAGAAGAATTCAGAGTGGACATTTTTTTTTCCTGCTACTGATGCTGCAGGTTTCAAGTGCTGCTTATTCTGAGGTTTTATTTAGTTGGCAACATCCCTGGTTGGGCCTGTTCTGGTTCCTTGAAAATTAGAATATGGGGCCCTGTGGCCTTTTGCTATGGGCTCCATGCTGTGCTACAGAAGTCATTAAAAAGACCCACAGCAAAAAAGCCTACCTGATGCCTTTTATGAAACTGTCCTCAGCCTGCAACTGCTCCCTGACCACAAATATGAGCTTGTGCCCAATACAAAATTCTGTAGCACCTGGAAACATTAGTTTGCACCAGTGGGAGATGACTTGCATTCAGTAGCAAATGTGGTTTTGGTTGCATTGTCTTCTCCCCTGTGTAGATGGGTGGTGCTCTCCAAGCTGAACATACAGCTGAAGTAATGGGAGGCTTGCTTTAGCATCAGCCTGCCTGGGCTTGTATCTTTTCTGTCATCTCCTAGTCCCCCAGTCATCTTGCAGTACCTCACATGAGCTGTGGCTTGTGCCATCTTTGGGTGTTGGGAGGGAACAGATTTGGCAGTTTCTAGGAAGCCTTGTTGGAAGCTTTTCCCCCTAGCTCTTTTTTTCCTCTGCAGGTGTCATCTGCTCCAGGTCATTTAATGCACAAACTCTGTCTCTGCCTTTGGCAATCCTGTTGTTAAGACAGTTTGCAGTTGGTGCTGCAGGCTGCATCTTGGGAATAATGCTGTTGTCTCACAGACAATAGAGAAACTGTGACGTGGGACATGCACAGGCAGTTCTACTGTGGCAAAATGGGAAAGAAAGGTGTGCACCTTGCTGCTGCTTGTCCTTAGCTTTATAAGGCAGGAACGTATACTACATTTCACACACATGCTGGCTTCCAAATGCATTGCTGTTGCATTGCATGGTAAATCAGTGTTGGATACTATGTGAATAACTGATAAATTACTACCTGCAGTGGCCCTGTGAACTGAAGCTGCAGTGAGCCATGTTGCTGGCCTGACAGCCTAGCCAAGATAAGCCCCAAAGTGGCTTGAAGTTTAGAAGTGAAGAGCAACCCCAGCCCCTGTTGACTTAATGCATTTGGAATACTGAGCCAATTCGCAGCTTCTTACCTCAGGCTTCCTCTGCTTACCTGAAACCACACCAGTCTTGGAGGCAGTTCAAAGAAATCCTAGAGTAGTGAGGTTGGAAGGGAGCTGCAGAAGTTGCATCTACTCCAACCCCTTCCTGAAGCAGGATCAGGTCTGTCCAAACCAGCCCAATGCATCTCTTTTCCAAGCTCTTAGCAAAACTGTACAGTCGACCCTGACAGCACCAAGACTAGGCAGGACCCTGCAAGGCTGCATTGGCACAGCTGGTCTCCAGCCCCAGCCTGGGCTGCATCTTATACCCAGTGCCTCTGAGGGAGGCTTAGCAACCCCCTGACACGTGGATCAAAAGGGGTGAGGGAGGTGGGTTTCTCTCCCTGTCCCATGTGGCGATCAGCAAAGCTCAGGAGGGTTGTATTGAGACTCTGCCTTTTCTGTTCAACTCCAAACCCCACATGCATGCTAGTGGGGTAGAGACGAGTCCCACAAGGCACCCACTGTGTCTGCCCTTGCGTGCCAGCGGTGAGCAATGCTACGAAATGCTGTTTGATGAACTTCTGAACTAATAAGGGGGCATCACAGCCAGAATATTAATAGAAAATGGGAGTGGGAAGGGACCGCAGGGGGTCCCGTCTAGTCCAACTCCCTACTCCAAGCAGGACCAGCCCCAACTGCATCATCCCAGCCAAGGCTTTGTCTACCCTGGCTTTGAAACCCTCCAAAGATGGAGACTCCACCCTCTCTGGGGAGGCTGCCCCAGTGCTTTCTAGTAATATGCTTTACAATAGTGTTGCTAAGCAAAATGGGAGATGCTTTCATAGGAGCCACTGAATGAATCATTGGTGCCAGAAGGAGAAAAGTTCCTGGGGTCGGAAGCATGGGAAATTTCCCCTCCCTGTGTAAAGAAGCTGTCAGACTCGCCTGCCGCGGGTGATTCGTCAGGTTGATGGTGGCAGGTCCATCACAGACAATGGCCCCGCATGCGTGTGCTGT
>NW_017728918.1:10867371-10876457 GCF_001723895.1 Crocodylus porosus | reverse complement strand
AACTCACGAGGGGGGACCAGCAGGGTTTGGGAGAGACCTTGTTTCCCCTCGTGCCCCTTGGTATAACAAGGAATAACGGCCCCAAGTTGTTGGAGAGGAGGTTTAGATTAGACATCCACAAGAACTATTTCACAGTCAGGGCAGCTAGGATCTGGACCCAACTTCCAAGGGAAGTGGTGCTGGCTCCTACCCTGGGGGTCTTTAAGAGGAGGCTTGATGCCTACCTGGCTGGGATCATTTGAGCCCAGTTTTTTCTCCTGCCCAATCGGAGAGTCGGACTTGAAGATCTACAAGGTCCCTTCCAACCCTACTTCTATGATTCTATGATTTAGCCCAGCAGGATCCAGTGTGTGAATTGGACTCTGCCATCCAGGAAGCAGGGGATAAGACTACATGGTGGTAGCCTGGAGCCCAGCTGGGCACTGTGGGTCATCCCTTGATGGGGGAGATGTCAGCCCTCTACCCTTTTCCAGCCCTTGATGGGGTCGGTGACCAACAGGCAAAGCTCAGGGGCCTGATTTAGTAAGTGGTGGGGCTGGCTCAGGAGAGCACAATGGCTGTGGAAGGGAGGTGTGTGTGTGTGTGTGTGTGTGTTAAAGAAAAGTTGACAGTTAAGCATTTTAAGACAATGCTGGGTACATGCTCGATAGGGGTAGTTCATGGCTGCACACTGCAGGGGGTCAGATCAGAGGACTTATTGTTCCTCCAGCCCTGAGGATTCCCTGAAAGTCTTTTGATGCTTCCACACATGCTGGCATGGAGGGAAACTCCCAGGAAAAAAATTATGCAAGCATCTTGTGGAACAAGGCACATTATGCTGGGATGCCCCAGCCTCTTCTCCATTCCCTTGAATAGGGTACTGGGGTGTGCCTGTTCCTGAAAGGCTGCTTGCAGGTGGCAAGGGGGTTTGATTATGGACTCACCTCAGTCTGTGCTGGTCAGGCAATGTTGCCCTGAGAGTCATGGGAGACCTGAGAGAGAAACCCTTAGCAGCAGAACAGCAGAGTTCCTGAATTGATCATGGGACCAAGCAAGCAATGTTGCAGTCCGGAGAACAAGAGAAAGGTACCTGGGATAGGTAGGGGCTCATTTATACAGGCAAGTGTCCTTGATTTTATGTTAGACCCAGGGAGGGCTTGTGGCATGCCAGAGGCCCAAACTTCTCTTTTATTAAGTTGTATTGGTGGCTTAGCCTTGAGCCCTGTTGGGGCAGGGTCAAGGCCCCCTTAGAGAACCAGTAACTCAAAAGTCCAGAGAAAGTGGGGCCCAGCCAGGAGTGACGGTGCTGAGAAGTTGAGAGTGGGGCCCAGCAAGACATACAGGAAACAAGGAGACTGGGAATGGGACCTGGGGGTCCCCAAGCCTTGGGCAGGACTAGAGGGTCCATGGGGCCAGAGAAGGGCGGAAAGCTGGAACGGGGAGCCCAAAAGCCCAGAGAGAGGGGCTGTGCATAGGACCACAGGTCTCAGAGCCCAGAGACAGGGGGCTATGTATGGGACAAAGGGTCTGGGAGGCCAGAGGGGGCTGAATGTAGGACAAGGCTGTCTGAGAACTCAGAGAAGAAGGGCTGAGTGAGGGACCAGGGAGACTGAGTGCCCAAGGGGGCTAAGTGTGTAAAGCTAACACATAAGTGATAACACCTGTGAGGCATGGGGCATGGTGTAGGGAAGAACAGAGCCATGCACTGAGCCCTTAAGGCTACAGGTACCCTAGAGGGGCACAGATAGGCCCTGAGGGCCCAAGTAGCTTAAGTGCCCAACTGAGAATAGGAAGGCCTGGGAGGGACCTGGGAGGGACTTGCACAGCCTAAGGCTCACTCTAAGGCCTGTGGGCAACCTTCATTATTTTTAAAGAACAAGACGTGGCAGGCGAGCAATTGAGGGCGGGCAACATTAGAGTGAGCGCTAGCAAGCTATGCCAGTCTCACTCAAAATGTGCTATAAACCTCCCCATCAGTTCCTGGGACCTGTAAGATGTTTAATCTTAGATTAGGCAGGGGGTTCTTTGGCTCACTTGGGCTTAGGCACCAATTCCATCTGAACCATTCATGTCCTTTATTTGGATCTGCCCCTAAGTGAATTGCTCCACCAGCTTCTCACTGAAATAGCCTCCCTTCACTGCCTGTTTGATATAGGCATGTTAAAGTCCGTTGTGGCTTTCCCTGGCATGGCAGGATGGCTACAGTGAGGTGACAACCAGAAAGAGATTCAACCATCTAGCAATTTGGATCCATTTGGTCTTTATTATGGTGCAGCCCTAATCAGGAGTGGTCATTTATTCAGAATGAGGAAGAACAGAGACAATCCCATGGTCTGCTCTGGAGCAGTTTTCTCCAGCACCAGGAAATTTCCACCGTCAGCCAACTTTGTGTTTCCAAGGTGCTATGTATTCTGCTGTTGACATGAGTACTAACCTTCATTTTCCTGCTACTCCGCTCCCCATCAGTATATGGTTAATGTGTTTAAATTTTTTTTCTTCTGCCTGCAAATGTGATTACTTATCAGGTTCTTCCACCTGAGCAGACCACATGGTCCCAAGCAGCTGAGGGAGTTCTGGGTTGTTACAGCCATCAGATTACAGCAGCTTCAATTCATGTGAACATGCCCTGCCTCCCAACAGTTATTACTGTCTCAGCTCAGCGATTACAGCCTCTTTTGTAAAGGCCTCCCATGCTGGAGGGATCGCTCCTTTGCCCTCAAACTTTGCACAGTAATCTTCCTCCAGTATGGACCGGAAATGGCACACAAACCATTTCCAGTAGGCCTGAGCAGATTTGTCTGGTGTGATGCTCCAGTTGGCATAAGCAGGTCCTGCTTTTCGATAATTCTTGTACTGGATTTGCTGGTTTCCATGGAGCACCATGAAACAGTCACTTGCTACAAGGCTCGAGCATATATCAATGACCAGATGATCTGTTCTGTCCCATTGAATGCCATTCAGGGCCTGAGGTCGATGGAATTGAACGCTGTGGTCCCCGTCATGACCGGGTATCGTGTTTGTACACAGAGCTTTGCAAAAGGGACACTGTTCCCAGCATCCAGAGAACTGGTCCACCAATATTTGATGAGGTTGCAGTGTGAACTGTCCCATGTTCGTCACATCAAATTCTTGCCTCAGGTTCTCTATTACAGGGGCCAATGCTTGACTCAAGGCCTCTTTCAGAAACTCAATGTCCTTTATTTCCTGATGTTCAATGCTTTTCAGCTCACTTCTGGGCAGGTGTAAGTTATCTCCGAGTGTGCTGCAGAACTCATCCAGCCACAGCGAGACGTTCCCATTTTTATCTTTGACAACTCTAGTCGAGGTGTGAATAGCTGAAAGAAGAAGAGTCTGGAAAAAATCGAGAGACACATTTAAGAAATTCTTCAGCCTGTGACTCCTCTCATCCAAGCAATAATCCTCAACGCGCTTTTTGATAAAACCCTCTATGAAGTCCTTTGGGAAGTGAATGTACTGCTGGTACTTCTCAAAGTTTTCCTCTTCTACCAGGGATTTCAGAACATAGGCTTCTAGTTTGGCTCGATTGCCATTGAAGGCTGGATAGTTGGACCTCATCTCACCGGCGATGTCAATGGCAGTCTTGTCGTACACTGCCTGGAGGAGCGGTGCAGACAGCTTGTCGCATAAGAAATCAGCCAGTGTTGTGATGGAGGTGGCGCCTTGGCAGGAAATCTGAAAGCACTTGAAGAAATCTTCTCGTTTGCTTTCCAGGTACAAAACGGGATCATTTGCTTTTTTAAAGGCTGTGTGCATGTATTTAAACCTCTCTGCTGCCATTTGGCACAGATGCAGTGATAGATCGACTCTGTACTCATTAGTGAAGGTATATTTTTGGTTATGGGATGCAGATTCCACCTCTTTCCGTATTAAATTCAGTATTTCATGAATATAGTTCCGATTGTAACCTGCTCGCTCATGCTCCTTTGTGTCAATGTTCATGTTGACAAGCTGCATGATGTGGCTTCCCACCTGTTCAATGTTCTTTCTGTCGCACTTATCCAGAGTCTTACTGAAAGTCCATCGTGTTTTCTTCATGATGATATGCTTGGACTCATCAGTGGAAAAGGTATCATTGCAGGACGAGTTGTTAATTTTCTTTTCAATATTAGGCTCCTGCTTAAAATGTTCTAGGAGGATGTTTTCTATGTCTGTGCTTATGTTAGGCTCCTCAGTACGAGGAGCACTGGAAGACACTTCATAGATCCATTTTTTCCACAGAATGTCAAAGTGATCTCTCAGTTTTTCTTCGTTTAATTCCTCACCTTTTAAACCCAGGGCCAAATCTTGGCTCCTTTTGAAAAGCTCTGTTTCATATTCTGACTTCTTCCCATCAAGTTTGCTCTGTTTCCTCTTCAGCTCAATCAGCTCTTCAGACTTTCTTTTAGTTTCTTCGATCAGTGACTCTTTCAAATCTTTCAGTTTATTTTCAATACTTGCTTTCCACTGAATCAATAACTCACAGTCTTGGTCTTCACTGAAGTATCTTTCAGTATCTTTCATGATGGTATCGTATTTTTTCTGAACTTCCTTTTCAAGGCTCCTGCGAGTGACACACTGGATTTCTCCATTGCTGATCTGATTGTTCAGTTTTGTCTGCAAACCTAATACGTGACTCCTCAACTCCCAGGTCCACTGGCTGAACATGGCTTCCAGCCGGTTGTATGCTGCAATCTCCAGGGTGTTTTTGAAGCTGAAGACAAATTTCTCATTCAGCAAAGCGTTCCACAGGTCCCCAATGCGGACTTTTAACTCCGACAGTCTTAAAATGCTGCCCCGCGGTTCCTTTTTGGCACCCAGGAGAATTTTGCTCTTTAGTTCCTGCACGTTCTGGCTGTACCTGGGATTTGGGGGGGCCATGGGTGGGTTCCCTTCCCAGAGGTGAGCAAAGTAGTGGACGTGGCTGTTCACATCAAATCGGATCACATCGCTAAAGCAGGTGACATCACAAAACTCTTGCTGGGCTGCTCTAACTGCCATTTCATCTAATCTCTGCTGCAGGTGTCTTTGTCCTGCCATATTCTGCTCTTTTGCAGTGATTTCTTCAACATTTTGGTGCACAAACAAACAGCTGGGAAAGAGGCGGACTTGCTTCATCCTTAGAAATGCCTGCACGGCAATCTGGAGGATGTCCTGCATTTCTGAAGGATTCTCCCCAGATATATTGATCAATGTCATGTTGCCGAGACCAATGACGAAAGTAGCTAGCTCGTTGTCATGATTGAGTGTTGATTTAGTGGCCAGTTCCATGGTCCGAAGCCCCTCAGTATCAACTACTAGTATGTAATCAAAGTTCAAATGTTGTTGGATCTTTTCGTCCACCTTAATCAGCTGCATAAATGCCCCTCTTGTACATCTTCCTGAACTGACATTGAACTGCAGGCCAAACATGGCGTTGAGCAGTGTTGATTTTCCAGTGCTCTGGACGCCGAGCACCGAGAGAACAAACACCTTTTTGTCTCCCAGCTTCTCGATCAGGCTGTCAAAAACTGCTCTGACCCATTTTAGTGGCACGTAGGAAGCGTCACCGTCCATCAGCTCAACGGGATACCCTGAAACCATCAGGTCAGCTGCAATTTGAGGTAGTTCAAGAAAGCATTTATCCCTTTCATTCATTGCCTCCAAAGCTTCATAAATCTGCCCTATCTCTCTCAAAATGTGTTCAAGGCCAATTGTGGAAGCACTTATCTCCAGTAAGAGCTTTTCCAAGTTACTTTTCACTAGATTTTCTGAGCCATCACTGTTTTCTAGATGTTTGTTGCCTTTCATTTGTGAACATAAGACATGATATTTCTGGTGGAGCTCTGTGAGGCACTCGGATGATAAGTCATCCATAAATAATTTCATCCACTGCAGGAAGTATTTTCTGATGGTCTTTGAGTGAGATTGAATAATGTCAAGCACTGACCTCATTAGATCATTGAGGGGAAAAGCTCTCCTTAGCTGTTCTTCTCGTATAGCATGTTTTTCTGATTCAATATCACTGCGGTGCTGTTCAATACTTCTATTCCTTTTATCGTCCAGGACAGTGAGCTCCTTGTCTTTCTTGCACCATTTGTGCCACAATTCTCCTTGCAGAGGTAACAGGTTTTCCTTCATCCCTTGTAAGTCATTCTCTCTGAAGAGGGCTATCAGTGTCTGGGCCATTGCCTTGGCTTCCTTACACTCTTCCTTGTCTTCATCGATGAGGAAACCATGCCGGCGAGCAATCTCTCCACAGGCCTCCAGACTGACAGCGTGGTGTGAGCCTGCCAGTAAATGCCTAATGGTTGTGGTTAGCTCATCTATCAGTTCTGCCTCATTTCTGTTCTTTAGGGCTATTTTTCTCTTCAGGTTGGATTTGCCAGCTACAATGTTCTCTTTTTCAGTAAAAAGACACACAAAAGGCTTTGGAGATTTCAGGAGATCCCGGACAAGCTGCTTCCCTATTTCATTCTCATCAGATGTTGTAAGGAGAAGCACATTCAGAGAAGAAATCTCCTGTAAAAATCCAGCTTGTTTCTTGTGTTCTCTTGCATCCCCATGAAGATTAGTAAATGCAATGCAGTTGTCAAACCTGTCATCATCTTTTCCACCGGGACAGTACCAGAAGATTTCCACAACACCTCCCATCAGGAGACAGTCTTTGCTGCTGCCTCTGCAGTCACGGTGGAAGAAAATATCGTGTTTGTGCTCACCCAGTAGAGCATTCAGGATCTTAGACTTGGAAGAAGAAGAATTCCCAATCCGCATGAAGGACACCACCGGGGTGTCTACCTGGTAAATCAGCTTGTTCTTATCATTTTTAATGCTAGTCCCCGGCCCTGTTTTCTCAGTAACTTTCCAACTCTTTTGAACTTGGCTAAGGGACCAGAGAGGGAACTCTATGTTTGAAGTGCAAGGATTTGGCACCAGGAGGGGGAGTGCAAACTGGCAGAAGGCAAGTTTTGTTGAAATGTATTGTCTCATGAAATCATCAGCACAGTGAAAAATGGCCATCTGGATGTCCATAGGGTGCACGTGTGCCTGTCTTGGTGCAACAGACTTGTGAGTGCCCTCACTGCCCTCTTCTAAAAAGTCATCATAGATATCTGAGGATTCATTAGATGACTCAGTCACGTTGGCCATGGTGTTCAATGTGCTTGGTACGCCGTGCTTTGTTTCGCTGTCATCCTTGCACACCAGGTACCTTGCCCGATAATCCACCATCAGCAGCTTTTGCAAGAAATAAAATGGGAGCTCGCTGTCAGTGCGGGGCAAGCTGTCCTGGAATGAGGTCTTGTCAATCACATGGAAATCTTCCCTCCCCATTTTCCTTGGATAGTAGTTTTCAAGTCCAAGCCTTTGGATCAAGTGGAGAAAGTCTTGCACTTGGGAACCTTCAGGCTGGTCAACCTGGCAGGGAGGCCCTTTGGGCTGCAATTTAGGGGAGTGTATTTGCTTATCCCCTCGACAGGCTTGACTTAGCTCTGTTATTATAACCTGCAGGTCACCACGAGAAGTTTCAAGCTCTCCATTAACAAGGCAATTCAGGTCTCTTTCCAGTGCACTCCAGTCATCGCATGCGTGGTGCTGTGCAAGGACTTGACAGACTTCAGCTGACAGCGAGTTTCCCATGTGCTGCTTCATAAAAGCCAATCTTTTGTGCTTCTGTTCTGGAGACACACCTTTGAATTCAGGCGCTATGGTCAGACCTGTCAGCAGCTGGAAAGCATGAGCTCGGGAAGCCTCCTGATCCCTCAGGGTCAAATACTGCTTGTGAGCTCTCTGCATTTCCGTTATCATAAAGTTGATCTCTGAACAGCCAAGGAGATGTTTGAAGGTTTTGCTTTCCACACAAAATCCCGTGCTGACTGCAATGGAGAGTAACAACAGTTGTATGTCTGCTTGCCCTCTCTCTCCTAGGGCCTTCAGGCAAGAGCACAAAGCTAAGTTCACCTTTACGCTAGCTTTTACTTTTGCTTCTTCCATGGCCGCTGAAGAGGACGCAAACCTGGTTTCCTCCATGTCAGCCTGCAGTTGCTGTAGGGCTTTGATAAAATGAGCAAATTCTGAGATGCAGACAGGTTCCTGATGTTTTTCTTCAGCATGAGATATCCACTGCATAATGGAGGAAAACTGGGGGCAATGCTTCACCGAATGGACATAAGGCTCCAGAAGGCACTGCAGCAGGTGTTTGATGTACACGGTGTTTTGGGCAGGCGAGCCTTGGCACACCAGAACTGTATTTGCCAGGAAATCCTGAAGCACCTTGTCCGAAAGGCAGAGGTTGACCCAGGCACTGTTGTCCTTTGTTCTGTCATTCAGCTTCTGTTTGAAGTGTATCAGCTTCACCAGCTGCTCTTCCACCCCGGTGACTTCCCAGGACTTCAAGTCCTGCAAAAATGCCCTAGCCTCTTCCGCTGCACTCATTAATTGCTCGCCCACCAACATACTTGCCTGTTGCTGGGTAAGGGCTTCATAGGCTCTCATGAGGCTTCTGCTCATCTCATAAACATCCCCAAAGTCCTGTCTGTGGTTGGACAGGATTACGTCCCACACCGGAATCAGCTGCGAGCCTCGGTCAATAACACACCAGGTTTTGTTACTGGCCACTAAACCAGCTCTCCATGACGGGTGTGAATCCACGCCAGCTGAGCCGCCTGTCTGGGTCACACGCAGCTGAATCTCTGCTTTGAACATTTTTCCCTCTGTGCCTTGAAGGAATGCTTCGGAGTCTGATTTGGAGACACTCGCCCCGCCTGCAACGCTGAGACCAAAGCCTGCGAAGCTGCCTCCTACGTAGGAGCTGAGGGCCTCCGACGCCTGTTTCTTCACCTCGTCCAGCTGCTCTGCCCGAAATCCCTCGGAAGACGCTTTCCACCAGAATATCCCGCCGAAGTGGAGGGGGCCCTGGTTGACGTGAGACCCAAATCTGGTGAAGAAACCCCCGCACCGGCTCTTCAGCAACTCCAGCTTGTCTGCCTCCGGGGCGCGACTCAGAAGCTGCTCGATCCCTGTTAACTCTTGCAGTGCTGCACTGGACAGTCGAAGCTGGTCCTTTGGGAAGTAGCAGGAGGCCAGTGGGATGTAGTTGTACTTGGCAGTGCAAATGTACGTGTGCTCAGAGC
>NW_017728918.1:10865061-10867271 GCF_001723895.1 Crocodylus porosus | reverse complement strand
GGTTATGAGCGGCTCTCTCTTCTCCAGCAGGTCCTCAAGCTTGCCTGTTCTGTAAATGCCCTGCAGGGCCAGCCCTCCCGACGCCCGCCTCAGCACCTCCTCGTCGGGGACGTTCTCCCCCTGGGGCGCCGAGTCCTTCAGGTCATTTAATTGCTTGTGCATCGTCTCTATCACCTCTGCCAAAGACTTCTCAGGCTCCGCCCAGTGCTGCAGAGGGGTGCCCGTGGCTGTCCGCAGCTCCTCTTTCTTCTGTGCAGCTGCCTCGTGGCGGGTTCTGCCTTTCTGCTGCATTTCTCCGAGCTCCCTCAGTGCTGCCTTCGCCTGCTCTTGCTCGCTCTTTAACAAATCTGAGCGCTCCTGCTGCTGCTGCTTCATCCTTGCCTTGATGCCCCCCTTGAATAGCTCCTGGAGGGCCTGCTTTTCCCAGGCATACCGCACATCGTGCTCCAGCTGCAGGCAGTCCTCCTGCCTCAGGTGTTTCAAGGCTTGTGCACTGGTGACTCCAAGTTGAGTTTGTAGTTTGGGTAGCCAGTAGTCTGCACTCAGGCCAGCTTCCTGGAGTCTCTTGGCCAATTCTTTCACTCCTGGGTCTTCCTGGACCGGATGCTTGGGTTCTTCCTCCCCTGCCGACATGGCTGTGAAGAGAAGGAGAAGACTCTGTTCTCATCACACTTAGACGAAGAGTCCCTCCACTGGCCCACCTCCACCCCGTAATACAACATGGACGCAGTTATGGTGTTCAGCCACAGCACTGCTCAAGATATGGCAAGAAACCCAAGCATCTTTTGAGCGGGATCGTCGCTCCCTGTGTTCTCTGGTTCCCAGAGGGGCAGTGAGCAGGCTGTGGCATCCTGTCACCTTCAAAAAAAGAGGAACTAAGCAAAAATGAGGATGCCGGCGAGAAATAAATTAAAAGGGGCAGTGAAGAGGGTTGAAAACTTCTAACCTCCTCTTAAAAAAACAAAAAAAACCCTCCAGGGTAGGAGCCTGCACCACTTCTCTTGGAAGCTGGTTCCAGATCCTAGAGAACTTGGTTCCAGATCCTAGACTGGATCTGTCTAGGATCCAGACAGATTTTTTAAGCTTGCAGGCAGCATGCTTATAAATACCAGATTGGAAGTGCAGGGAAAATACAGATTGTAAAGCAAAAAAGAGAGTGAGTGAATCAAAGAGGCAACTTGGTTAAATGGCTGAATAGAGGAGAGCGATAGGTGCAAAACAATGTCATCCAAGACACAAAAATCAGAAATAGAAAGGAGCATAAACCGTGGTAAGCTAACGTGGAAGGTACAATAAGGCAAGCCAAAAAACAATTTGGAAGGCAACTTGCTAGTGATGTAAAACATAAGTATAATAGAAAAATTAAGTGCATGAGAAGCAGGAAGCCTGCCAGGGCTGCAATGGGACTGTTGGAACATGACTGAGTAAAAAGAGCCATCGGGGAAGATTAGGCCATTGCAGAGAAGCTAAATGAATTGGCCTTTACTGTGGAAGATGTTAGGGAGATTCCCATCTCACAGCCACTCCTCTGAGGGGACAGATTGATAGAACGGAGTCAGGCGGAGGCGTCTGTAGAGAAAGTTAGAGGGAACTGATAAATTAAACAGTGACAAATCACTAGGACCAAAGTCCCAAAGGAGCTTCAACTCAGTGGATTGGAGCTGATGACTTTAGTAAGGAACCTATCACTAAAACCAGTCTCTGCACCGGAGAAGTGGAGAGTTGCCACTGCAATGCCAGTCTTTAAAGAGGCCTCCAAGGGAAAGTCAGGGCACTTAAAGCCAATGAGCCTGAAGTGTTGCCAGATGCTGGTAGAAACTGTAATACAAAATAAGACTGTTCAACATGGAGATTGGGAGGACATGCTGGGGACAGCTGTGACATCTGAAGGCAGGGTGGATATGCCCCTTTCCAAACTAACGAAGATAGAGAGAGAGAGCACAAGCTGTCGTGAACCCAAGTTCACTTCATCAGATGCTAGAGGAAGTTTCATTCACATCCTAGAATCGTCCTTATCCAAACCATCCTATACAAATCCTTGTCTGGCCTAGTACTGAAGCAGCGCAGTCACCCTGACACAACACAAGACATGACACCCAACCCTACCACAGGGTAGGGCTAGACATCAGGAGGCGCGACTTCACGGTCAGGGCGGCTAGGGTCTGGAACCAGCTTCCAAGAGAAGTGGTGCTGGCCCCTACCCTGGGGGT
>NW_017728918.1:10863697-10864961 GCF_001723895.1 Crocodylus porosus | reverse complement strand
AAGTTAGATGAGCACCTTGCCGGGGTCATCTGACCCCGGTGCTCTTTCCTGCCAAGGCAGGGGGTCGGACTAGATGATCTTCCTAGGTCCCTTCCGACTCTAGCTACTATGAAACTATGATGGGGGGCAGGGAATCCTCTCCTGACCCCAGTGCAGCATCAGTCTGACCCTGAGAGGAGGGGCAAGACCCTCTAGCCTGGACCCTCCTTGTGCGAGTCCCAGACCCCGTGCACTGTACCTGCCTCCTGATCCCCCTGTGCAAGGCTGTGTGGGGCCCCGGAGCCATCATCCCAGTACTTAGAGGAGTGGGAGGGGGCGGTGCGGGTCACCCAGGCCCCAGTCCTGGTGCGCAAGGCAGAGAGGGGGTGGTGTCAGACTCCGGGGACCCAATCCTGGTGTGTGGGGCCCAGGGCCTGGTGGGGCCCGCAGATGGCCAAAAGGTTGGACAGTGCTGCCAGGCGTCCCCTAGATCCGCCCCGACCAGCAGCTAAGCTGCCCATTAGCCCTAAAGGCAAACACCTGTGCAGGCTCATGAGGCATTTGACTCAGATTAGGTAGCGATCCTCATTAGATCGCCTTGGAGGCAGAAGTGCCTGGCAGGAGCCCAGCTCTCCGGGAAGAGCAGCCGCCCAAGACACCCTTGCAGGAGCTGGCGCATTGTAGAGGCAGAGCGGGGGAGCCCAGGAGGACGGGTGCTCTGGTATTTGTGGAGCGATGCTTTGGTAAAGCGCCAGCTCACCTTCCTCTTTCGTGTTTGCCCAGAGCAGGGAGCTCTTTGTTCAGGTGACAGCCTGCCTTGATGCTACATTTTACACTGGCAAACCATGTATTGCTGGAAGGGGAGATGTGGAGGCTGCAGTGGGGTGTGTGAGGGGCACACCTCAGTTTACGCTCACAGGGGTGCCTGGGAGGTGCATCAGTGAACCCTGAGTGGCTTGGGGGCATGGGAAGTTTTGAGCCCTGCCAGGGTCAGACACAAGACAGGCAGGCAGAAAGCCAAGGGGACTAAAGCCTGAACCAGGCAAGACCAGGTCCCGGGGGGGAGGGGAGCCAGGTGTCCAAGGAGAGTGGTCGCTCCTCAAGGAGACAATCCTGCAAGCCCAAAGGGAGGTAATCCCAACACGGATCAAAGGGAGCAGGAGGGGGCAAATGCCCCCGTGGCTCATCAGAAGCATCTGGGAACAACTAGCTAAAACGGAGGCGCACACCCAATGGCAGGGAGGGGCCACCCCCACGGAGGACTATACTGCAGTTGTTTGGGGCT
>NW_017728918.1:10850932-10851999 GCF_001723895.1 Crocodylus porosus | reverse complement strand
GCCAGACCCCTGAGAGATGTGCCCTTCGCCCCGTGCCTGCTTCCAGGTCATCCCCACGGCCTGCCTGCCTTGGGGTAATAGGCCATTTTCCCAGGCATAACATAGGCTGGAGACAGGAGGACTGTGCTCTCCCTTCCTTACCACAGCCATTAGGAGCTCTCAAACCTGGAAGGGACCGAAACCCAAAGTTTAAAGATGCCGTTCTCTTCTCTCCCCACAGGGTGGCACCCGGGCCCCGGGCATGGGTGGCTGGTGCTGCGCGCCAGGGGCACGCCGGGAAGCTGCACCATGGTCCAGCAGCTGCTTAAGGAAGGATGAGCGGCTAAGGGGACTGCACCCTGCCCTTCATCCCTAGAGGCATCTTGTCCTGCAGCAGAGTTCCCGGTGACTGAGCACCAGTGCCCTGCATGCACGCAAGTCAGCGTGCACAGAGCAGGCCCAGGACAGAGGGGCCACGGGGGTCTGCGGCAGGCTGTCGGAGCAGGGGAGAGGCGAGGAGGATGACCCCTCCAACACCTCCCTCTGGCAGAAGGGAGGAGGGAAAAGTGCTGTTACAGCAAGGGTGTCTCTGCTAAAGATCAAGGGCAGCCAGGGGCAAAGCACTGTTAGAGTTTCTAGGCAGACCAGGTTCTTTGGGTAAATCCAGTATCTTGTATTAGCCCAACTCAGATAGTTGGAAAAAATTCTTCCCTGCAAGCTTTTGGGCACAAACACCCTTTGTCAGGCTGAGGAAGCATTTGCAGATGGGCTGCGCTCTCCCTGGATGGCAAGGCAGCCGGAGGCTAGTCCGTGTGCTGGACAGCTAGACATCAGAAGTAATTTTCAGGATTTCTGGGCTCTGCTGGTCGTCCCCTCCTGCCTTTCTGCTCCATGTGTCAGGGGGTTTTAAGCCTCCCCCAGAGGTGCTGGGTGCAGCCCAGGCTGGGGCTGGGACTGGGCTGGGCCACTGCTCCTGCTGGGAACAACCCCAGAGGGTCCTGGCTGGAGGGTCTTGCCCCTGCACTCAGGATCAGACCGATGCTGCATTTGGGGTCAGGAAGGGATTTCCCCGGTGGTCAGACTGGCAC
>NW_017728918.1:10847427-10849075 GCF_001723895.1 Crocodylus porosus | reverse complement strand
GAGAGTGCGTTTCCCTTGCAGGAGAAAGCAGTGGTCAGTTTAGTTGCTGCCACTGTCTTGTGTTGGTGGCTAGCACGGTACGGTGTCTCGTTTTGGTTCCCCTGTGCTCCTTCTTGCAGCTGCTCGGGTACTGCAGTAATAAAGCAAGTACGGGCTCTGCAATGAGCCGTGCCCTCTGCTCCGGGCGGCATGTGTCAGCAAAGTGGCTTGTCCACCTGTGTGGCTATTGCATCTCCCTAAATGACATAGCCTAAGCAGATAAAAGCAGGTTTTCTGCCTGTGCCGCTCGCAGCTGTGTCCGTGCCAGTTTTTGCTGGTGTACTGGCTGGGGGGAGGAGGTTTTGATTCGGGTCCCCAGTAGTATAGCGATGGCAGCAGGACTTTGTAGTGGAGACCAAGCCATAGTGACTAGTCTGTTGCATTTGTGGCTTCACAGCTGCTTCTTGAGGAAGAAAGATCATGTCAGTGTTTGAGCGGCAGAGCCGTGTGTGTCATAGGTGTCAGCAGCTCACGAGCTTTAACACTTTTCTTCTCGGTACCCTGGGGTGGCAGGTTCTCCCCATTGTACAGATAGAGAAATGAAGCAACCTGCTCAGTCACCAGGGCGATCCCCACTGGCTGAACCTGCATCTGTGGAAACTGGCTAGTGTCCTAACCCCTGCACCATTCATCTTCACCTCCTGGCTGCATTATAATATGCTGTATCTACAGGGAGACTTACCTGATATAAGTCATGTTTAAAGAGTGAGTATTAGACAAACTTTTCTCCTTTGAGGATCCAGAGTCCGGTTACTCAACATCACTGAGTGGGTGGTATGAAGAGGGTGTAGTCTGTAGCTGTTTGCACTGGCAAGGGTGGCATGGGCTTAAACCTTGGATGGCTGAAGCTGTGTCAACAATGCACGTGTATGCCAAGTGGTTGAGATGGGACTCCGATGAGGTGTGACCCTGACTACCATACAAAGCTCCACAGTGTAAAGAGTTATACTGTTAAAAGTATGGCTTTACTAATACTGCTTGTTTTGCTTGGCGTGGGTGTGTGTGGTTTTCCTATACTAGTGGAAAGCACAGCTGTGCCAGAAGGTGCATTTGTCCTTGGAGAGTGTTATCAGTATTATAGACCAATAAAACACCCCTAGAATAGGCATAGCCTATCTATCCTCAGTTAAACTTTGCCAGCATAGCTTATACTAGTGCTGGATGATTGAAATAAGCTACACCGAGAGAAGTATTTGCTGCTGGTACACAAATGGTGTAAAGAAAATGTTAAAAAATCTATGCCTATTTTCTATTGCCATGTATCAAATTTCTGCTGTAGTTCTGAATTAATTTTTGTGGTGTAAATGCAAGGAGATCTGAAGTCCACAGCTTAAATGAATTTCCAAATCTAGTGTCTCTGCTTTGCTTCCTTTGCCTCTTTCCTTTGCTATTTTAGACATGGTTAATGATATTATATAAAACCTTACATCAGTATCTTGGTCATCTCTGTGGTCCATCAGTCACCCTGGATTTCCTCCTCCAGCTCTGCTACTTGAAGCACAGCAGAGTGAAACAGGTTATTCTCTGCTCTGATGCTTTTGTTTGCTGATGACACTAAGATGTGGGGGGATGTGGGCACGCTAGAAGGGAGGAATAGGCTGCAATTGGA
>NW_017728918.1:10834863-10846877 GCF_001723895.1 Crocodylus porosus | reverse complement strand
AAGTGGTGCTGGCTCCTACCCTGGGGGTCTTTAAGAGGAGGCTGGATGAACACCTTGCTGGAGTCGTTTGACCCCAGTACTCTTTCCTGCCATGGCAGGGGGTCAGACTCGATGATCTGCTCAGGTCACTTCTGACCCTAGAAACTATAAAACTATGTTGTGGTATCCTGTGGATATGGGAGGCGGGGGAAAGGAAGTTACCATGTATGATTGGTCAGTTTATTAATTGTACAACTCTCCTTTTTTGATTGCCCCCAAGTGGATTTTTAGCATCTGTAGCCTAGAGATATTTGCTCAGAAGCAGGGGTGAAGGAGGGCGAGTCTAGACTGAAAGAAACTCATGCTCTGAGTTCATTTTTACATGTTGCTGTCAGTATTCCCAGTGCTGAACAGGTGCTGAAATCTGCCAAATAACAGACTGTACCTAAGAAACCTGATGACGGTGATGTAGAGTGACAAATAGTTACAACTTGCTGTGTTTGGTGAGTTACTGTAGTTGGAAAGCGACATAAACAAATGGTTGGTGCTCAACTTTATGGGTGTTTTCAATTTGGGCTGTTTTTCACACTTTGTTTCTCCAGCCACCAGCACACCATTCTGTCTGGTCTTACCTGATTGAGATGGCAGATTCCTGGGGAGGTGGAGTCGTCACTACAGTGTGTCTGTACAGTGTTGGGTGTAGTGGGGCCTTGGACTTGATCGGTGTTCTCAGATGGTACTGCAACACTTGTGATCAAAGGTGTGTTTGAATGTGGGGGTGGCAGGAGAGCGAGTTTATAGATTCTGTATTATAAGGCTTGAGCAGAGGAAATGGTGCAATCCTTGTTTAATCTAGGTGGAGAGGATGAGGTGATAAGAAGAGGAATGCCTTGTGGGGAGTAGTTGAAGTTTCAGAGCAGGTGTGCATGTTTAATAGAGAAGAAGCAGGAAAGGGATTCAAAGAGAGGCAGGGAGAGTTGTGGGGAGCAGAGGTGAGGAAAAATAAAGTTACCTTGGCAATGATGCTCCAAATAGTCTGGGGAGGGAGGGAAGAGCATCAGATGCTTTGCAGATCATACAGTCCCACTGGATGCCTGGCAGAAGGCTAGAACAGAGGAGGACACAGTAGGAGAGCTAGACAAATGCTCTCCATATGTTCAACACCTCTGATCTACCATATGGCCCACAGAACCGTTCCATCTGGCCGGCTACAGAAGTTGGGGGGTAGAGCTGTTGGGTGTGGCATGCCACAGAATTTGGGGTCCTTGGGCCCTGATGGACATAAATGTTGGTAACAGAGGGGTGAGTGAGGGCTGTGCAAATATTGCTCTCGCTCGCACAGGTTCCTGAATGCATACCCAGGCCATCACCACTGCACCTGCAAATCTGGCTTGGGAGGATTCCCCTTGGTCTGGCTTGTGTCCTGCAGTGAGTTTGCTCCCATGTTAGATTTCCTTATCGGGAAACTTTTTATACTCAAGACACACCTTGGAAAATGCCAGCTTATAGCTTTCGCTTATTTTTTTCACTACAGAAAAATAATAGTGAATGATGTTTGTATGCTTACTAGCAATGTTTGGCACCCAGCAGCATCCCTGAAAGGATTGCAAGGCACCTTGAAATGCCATGGCACCCTGGGTGAGAATCTGAATTATTTAGAGCAGTGGGAGCCAGCCTTTCAGGCAGGAGTGCCACAAATTAATCTCTTTGCCCCCCCTGAGTACCACTGTAATCCTCTTCCCCTGCCAGTCAGCCTCTCTCTTTTCTCCTCCCTGCCCAATATGATCCTTTGCTTTTGACTCCTTGCCTGAACTGCTCTGCTCCCTGCATGAGCTTCAGCTGTGTTACTTGCCACTTCCCCATCTGTGTGGCACATGTGGCACTTGTGCTGCAGGTTGGCCACCCCTGATCTAGATGGACCACTTTAGACTGCTATACCAGGAACAATGCTTCACTGGTTCCCAGAGAAACTGACTAAAAAATCCTCTCTAAGGAAGCTCTCTAGAGAGCTATCTAAGAGCCACGCGCATGATCAGAGGTCAGGAAAACAGACCTTACGACGACTGGCTGCGTGCCATGGGGCTCTTCAGTCTGGAAAAGTGCAGGCTCAGGGGTGATCTGATGGCCACCTATAAGTTTATCGGGGTGACCACCAGGATCTGGGGGAACGTCTGTTCACCAGAGCGCCCCGAGGGATGACGAGGTCGAACGGTCACAAACTCCTGCAAGACCGTTTCAGGCTGGACATAAGGAAGAATTTCTTTCCTGTCCGAGCCCCCAAGGCCTGGAACAGCCTGTCATTGGAGGTGGTTCAAGCACCTACATTGAACACCTTCAAGAGTAAATTGGATGCTTCTCTTGCTGGGATCCTATGACCCCAGCTGACTTCCTGCCCTTTGGGCGGGGGGCTGGACTCAATCTCCCGAGGTCCCTTCCAGCCCTGATGTCTATGAAATCTGTGAAATCCAGGTGTAAAGCGGGGTATTAATTAGCAGTCGCTATAACTCCCCAGGTAGGCTTTTGTTCCAGTCTGAATGCCTTTTCTAGGTTTCATTTATTTTAAATAAGTATTTTCATATCTATGCCAGGGAAAGAAAGGCATTCCATATACAGAAAAGCTGAGTCCACGTGGCATGTAACACTCATAATGAGTGTATCTTGTCCTACTGAATGCCTGGATATGTTCCCCGTGTCACCAAGCCCTAAGTGTGGCTTATTTCTTCCCATTTCTATTTTCCCATTTTATGTATGCATCTTGGTGGGCTGTTCACTGACCCATGTTTTGTTTTGCAAATTAATGGTGCTACCAGAACGGTTGAGGCCTGAAGTTAGGAGAAAAAGTTCTTGTTAAAGACTGCGGGAAACATAGCAAATGTATGAATGTCATCCAAACTGTGGCCTGTTGCTATTAGCAATTGCCAAGAAACATGAGAAGTTGAGGATCATAATAGAGGTAGGCTGTGAGCATGGCCCTTTGTGGCTTCTGGTATCCAAAACTGTTGGGCTAGTGCTGCATTCTGCTCTTTGAATGGTGGACATTTGAAAAGGCATGCTTGTGCATAGAGAGAGTTGTGTTGAGGACAGCTCTGCAGAGAGAAAGAAGCTTGTGAAGCTGTGAATAAACATTTTTGTCTTAAGGTTGTTGGTTTGTACTGTGCTTTACAATGAATGGAGACCTGGATTCTGCCAGGAGGTGTTTAATTTTTCCCCTCCTGTGTGTTATGGAAGTGCATTGCAGATGCAAGTTAGCAGATATTTTCAGTGTGCACCCTAAATGGGGTGGAGTGGGAAGCTGAGCGAGACCGGTAACAGTTTTGTTGCAGGTCTGGATGTTGGTGAGGCTGGTTGGAAAGCAAGACTTTCATTCAATAGTAGGTTTGCTATGCTTAGTTTCAACTGGCTGCAAAAAAACCCCAAAACATTCTAAGTGTCTTGTCAGCAAAGAAGGAAATAAAATAGTGCCATTCCTTGGTTTATGCTTTCTTGTGGTGAGAATTGCTTTGATACTGCAGTGAGGTAAGGGAAGCAAATAATAACTGAGCTGGATTGCTGTCACGTCAAAGCAAAAAGCATACCAGGGGGTTCATCCCTTCAGAAATCTTGGAAAAGTGGCATGTTAGTGGGCCCAAAGCAAAGCTCTGAAAAGCAAGGACAAGTTTTAGTATTACTGTTAGATCGTGGTGTGTCCGAACTCTTGTCTGCTTGTCTCTGGGCATTCTCAGTGACCAGTTCCTTTCTGTTATTTCTTCTCCCCCTACATTGCCTCTTTTCCCCCCAGCCTTGTGGGTGGGAGGGGGAAGAGACGATCCAGTTTTGTATGGTACAGTATTCAGAGGCTCAGTCTTGCCAGTATTTACACAAAAGTCTTGTTATTCTATCTTTTGAACCCACATACCTTGGTTTGTAGAGCTTCTTAGTTATTGGTTTCTGAATCTAAACTTCCAGCATGCTGAGAGCTTGGTGACTTAATTTGTGATCTGGTCAGGCACTAGGAAAACACTGGCTGCGTGTGCAGGAAGCTCAGGGTGTACAAAGGCTGCTTATTTTGCACATCATGAAGTTCTAGTTTTCCTGGTGTCTTGCAAACGCTGTTAACTTCAGAACTTGGCATATGGAGATCTAATACCATCTTCTCAGTGCGGTGCTGTTACCTTTTAAACAGGAAGGCAATGCTGGGAGCTGGCTATCCGAGAGGTGTTTAATGTGCTTATTACCACCGTGTCTGGGCGTTGCCTACAGTAACAATGGATTTGCGGGGAGGATCTTATCTCCTACATTTCTTGCTGCAGCTGTAGGTGGTTAAAAATCTCCCTAATGATGTTCTTGTTGTCCAACCACAGTTGTTTTTTACAACTTCATGTGTCTAAAGTAGCCGGGCTTGGTCTCATTCTGATGTACTTTGGTTAGGGGCAGTTGAAGGATTTTGGCAGGTTTTTTTTGCTCTGAGCAAATTCAGCTGCAGCAACAATCTAGTCAAGCATAGTTGTCTTGGAGCATCTTTGGCAGCAAGGTAGTTCAGCAGGCAGAGTCCTTAGCCAGGTAAAGACCATGCTAATTTACGTTTGAAAGTCTAGTACAAGTATTGGCCTAACTTAAAACCCCTGACACGGAAAGGCCCAGAAACTAGGCTCTACACTAACACTTAATTCATCTTGTTTGTGCATCTGCCCTAGGCAGCCTTTTAACTTCTGCCTTACCCTGGTATCGAGGGAGTGAGGAAATGGATAAAAGGACTTGTTACCCTGAGCTAAAGGGGGGTGGGGATTTAACTGCCCATTAGATGTTCTCCTGGAGTAAGTGTCCATACACTTTTACTTATCCATACCAAGCAAAAAGTTAAACTAGGTGGCTTAGTCCTGCTTTATTGATGTGTTTGAAGGTCAGTTATGGGTGGATCCTGGACACTTCTTCTGATAGCTCACAGGCTTATTAAAAACAGTGTGGTTTTCTCATGCACAGCACATGGAGCTTGCACCCTTTTTCTTTCCCATTTCTATCCTTGCTAGGCTACACTGGTCCCCTGGGTGCACCCTCCATTTTTAGATCCTTATGGTCTTTCCTCCCACCCAGCCTCAAGCTGCTAGTTTCTTCGCATTGGGTTGGGAACGTGCTCTGTGCTATTCCTCAGCAATCTTGAAGTCTCTGGGAATTTGCAGACTAAAAATAATCTGCTCTCAGTGGTATAGAGCACTGCTGCGTGATAAACAAATTGATGGAAAGTGTCTGTGATGCACTGTCTACAGCTGTTTCTGAGAACACGAGCCCCTCAAATACCTTCTCAATGTTGCTGTTTTGCGATACTGAAAGGGTTTAGCGCACATTACTCGCTGTATACTTTCATGTTTAAAAGTGACTCAAATGCAGTGCAAACTGATTCGTCTTTTTCCCAGTTCAGGTTTTCTGATTTTTCCTTTCAGCTGGCTGTAATGATTTGTGTAGGAAAGTCCAAGCCAAAGCAATTAAGGGCAGCTTCTCCCATTCTGCATTCTTTTGCATTGCCCCTGAGTATGAAGGGTGTGGGTGCATAGTGCAGGGAGAACAGGAAGCTTTGGTAAAATGATTTTGCATCTTATCACTTTCTCAGAGATACAAGCTCTGTCAAGTCAGATGTACTGCATTATTAAATATGCATACTTCTTAAAGTATATTGAGTCATAGCTCACTTTGAATTAATGGCATGCTGTAATAAGTGTTGGGAGAGTGTTATAACCTCATCTGCCATCATGGCTTTGATCCTTGTAGGAAGGAGGAGTGATTAGTATCTGTGAGGCACGTGGAGCCCTGACGCTGAGGCGTGGAGATACGGCTGCCTGATCCCCTGTTTTGAGGCACCCTCTGCCCTAGCCAGTCAACGAAGTCTCTGTAGTGCGCAGAGATGGGAGGGCTCCATAGCATGGGGAGGTGGGAGAGCAGGCAGCCCTGGGCCTGCTCCCCTGTCTCTGCATTTGTCCTGGTGTTCGCCACTTTGGTGTGGTTTGCATTTCTTTTTTTCTGAGGGTTTAATTTTTTTTTTTTGCTACCGGGAAATCCCAGTAGCAAATTTTGCCCCAGCGCTGCAAATTAGCAGTGCTGAGCCACTAATTAATGTGCAGTTTATGTGGTTTGTGTCTCTGCAAAGAGGTTTGCAGCACGACAAACCACACGTGCTTGCACATGTGGATCCAGCCTCTGTGGCTGTTAAGAGCTGCCAAGTCCTTGCCAGCAGCTCCGCACTGGTCACGCACACTCTTAAAGTCTTGCACCTGGCCCTTGCACAGTGTATGCTTTGCAAAGCTCTGTGAGGTTGAACTTCATTCATCTCTCTAAAGCTATGTCAGGATGCCTCCAGGCCTCTTCATATTTGATCAGTAGTAGCTAGTTTGTAGGGTTTGATGAGGCATTTCTCTGGCTGTCAAACGCTGGCTCTTTAAATACTCGAGTGCTTTCTAGAGAATGTCAAACCTTTTTTCCAGCTTCTAAACAAGAACGTGATTCTTTAGTTTTGGTATATTTTAGCTAGCAACCTTTAAGCTTTGCTCTGTTCACTACCATTGCAACATTTGTCAGCATGATTATCAAGTCAGAGGTACTACATGGTGCGGCCCAATTCATACAGAACAGAGGTCTTCGTCATTAAGCTACTGGCCTGGCTGCCAAATGATCAATCTCTGTTCTCTAGGCTGTTAACATGGGAGACTTGACACAGTTTTGGTAACTGCATGGGCCACTGCCAAATTGAACTGAATCTCTCCCAAAGGGTGTGCGGGCAGCAAGCCAAAAGGGAGCAGCTTATTGTTCTGCTCAGTGCCTTGATGGGAAAATGGCTGAGGGTGTATTTAAATTCTGAGCAATGTACAGGTGTGACCAACAGCCCCCGAGCAGTTTGTGTGTCAGCAGTGACCATTTCCCGTCAGCTTATGACAGTGTTTGGGAATTGTTGAATCATAGAAAAGTAGGACTGGAGGTCATCTAGTTCATCCCCCTGCTCAGGGCAGGATCCTTCTTATCCAGAATGTCCCATACAAGCATTTGTCTAAACCTTTTTCTAAAACTATAGAAACAACCCTGTGACAGCTACACAGCACTTCAACACCAGGAACAGTCCAACCTGCCACAGGTAAGGGAGGAGGGGGACAAGGGCAGTGTCATTGTCCCACCACTGTAAGGGTTGTTAAATGCACTCAAGAGATTCAAGGAAAAGGACCTCCTCAGCCCCCTAAAGAGGAAGGCAACCCCCCCCCCCACTCGTGTATCAGATGTTCTCCTCGAACAATTGGCTGCACGGCCTGTATTTCCTTTCACTAAAGGCTATAAAAAGTTGTGTCCCTCTGCAGTGTTCAGGGGCAGGTCCTTGGTAGAATCCAGACACCTTCCTCAGCGGGGCATCGCAGGGCTTAGCAGCAGCTAAGTAATCAGGACCGTGTCCCCACTGCAAGCAAGCAGAGGTTTGCAGCACAAATGAACTTGTGTTTGAGCTCCTGTAGGACCATGGGCTAAAGGTACAATGTAGTCATAGCTTTGTTTGCAGTAAATTGGAGGGGAGGGAGAGATTTGCCTGTGATCCCACAGGGAATGGTGGGAGGTTATCAGAAGGACTTCTGGCTTTCTGGTGTTTTAGCCAGTATCCACATTTAGCAGCTTGCCAACATAAGTACTTGAGTTTGGTCTTCTGTATTGGTCTGGGTCAAGTAGCTTGGGTGTAAAGCACCACCTCGCTTGTCCGGGAGGTGTGCACCTGTAGGTGGAAAATGGCTTAGGAGGTAAACATGGGAGTAAGAGCCAGAGTTACTTCAGCAGGGAAGGCACGTCCTAAAAAGATGCAGGAAAAGCGCCTGCCATGCTTACAGCTTTGAGAGGGCAACTTTTCCACAGATAGTAGCGCTTAAAGAGTAGATCTCCCATATGTTCTGATGCCACAAATTGTCTTTCCTCTAGCAAAACGTCTTTTGCTAGTGGGAAGAACTGAGGGTGTCTGCTTCACATGGAGATCCGTAGAGACTTGTGTTGTAGTGCGGAAAAAGGAACTGTATCCTGTTGGCAGGAAGGAGAGGCTTGCACTCTCAGCCATTTCCATTGCAGTCTTCTTTTTTCCGTAGGCCTGAAAATCCGCTCTCCATCTCCTGGCTCTGATTTGGATTTCAGCTGAAATGAGCCCTATTAAAATGTCATTGATCCTGGGCTAGGAGTTGCTTTAGACCGTGCTGTTGGTTATCACAAAATCAAATCATTTACCACTTTCTGAGGCAGATATTAGAAAAATATTAGGGGTTGTAAAATGCCTAGGCTTGGTATCCTTGCTTTCCACAAGACTTGGAGCTGGTGTGGGGGATGCAGTTTAACTCCTGTCTCCTCCCATCTTTGCTAATGGTGAATGATCTGGAAGTGAGAGAAGGTTATTGACCAAAATGTGACAGCCCCACTCTCATTTGTTTGCACATGTATGAGCAGCTTTACACTGTAATTCTCTCTAACAGGGACCGATAAAGGCAATGCTGGAAGGAGGAGGAGGATTTTTGTGTAGTTCTTCACTCCAGCTGTAATCTTCTTTGTGTTTACCTTGACAGGTATTGTATTTGTTGGCATACCACTCCCTGCCTCTGGATAAAGATGCTCATTGTGTTTTCAGAAGGTGGAATGAAGAAAAAAAGATTTTTCCTTGTCAGGAAAAAAGGAAACCTGAGGAGGCTGAGGGACCTACACTTGTTCAGCCTCAGCAGGTGGAGGCTGAGGGGGGATTTGGTGGCTGCCTACAAACTCATTAGGGGAGATCAGCAGCAACTAGGAAGGGCCCTATTCCCCCTAGCAGCACCTGAGGTGACAAGGGACAATGGCCAGAAGCTGCTGGAGAATAGGTTCAGGTTAGAGATTAGGAGGCACTGCTAGGGTGGTTAGGATCTGGTGGTCCTCACTCCTACCTTGGGTAAATTCAAAAAGAGGTTGGACGAACACCTGTCTGGGGTCGTGTGATCCCAGCGCATGCTCCAGCCAGTGACAGGGGGTTAGACTAGATGATCTACTGAGGTCCCTTCTGACCTCAAACTACTATGAAACTATAAAAGGGAAGTGGGGAGAGCAGCAGCCTGTGGCTACTCCCTTATCTCCCAGGCTGTTGGTTAACTGTGGGCAAGTCTTCCACCAACAGCATCTGTGTGCCGTGGCAGCATCTTGAAGGTAGACCTGCAGCAGGTGTTGGGTTACTTCTCCCCCTCCTCACCATCCACCCCCTTCTACAAAACAGTCAAGCTGCTGCTAGGCCTGTAGCAGTGTCTAGGTGGGAAGGAGGGTGCTGGACAAGGGATGGTGCTCTGAGCACATGGGCCTTGGCTACATTGCCTCACTTAAGATGCCCCCCAGTTTCCAGCAGCTGTGGGTTTTTGGAGAAACCAGGTGTGTGGAAAATATGGTGCACTTAAAAAGGGACTCCTTACTGATTCCCCTTTGTGTGATTGAATGAGCTTCTCTGCTTCTGCTTTTCATTCTGATTTTTTAAAGAAAATTCAAATGAACTGTAGCAAGATGTTGGCAGTGTGCTCCATTGGTTCGCTAGACTGGGGAAAAATGTTGTCCTTGCCAATAAGAGTTCATCTGAAAGGTCTGCTCCAAGCCTAGTTGGAGGTAAAGGAAGTGTTGTGGTCAGGACATTTCCCTTTCTACCCAGGCTGTGGGAGGGAGCCTTCTGGTAGTATCATAGTGCTTAGGGTCGGAAGGGACCTAAACAGATCTTCAGTTCTGATGCCCTGCCCCAGGCAGGAATGGGTGCCGCAGTCATATCACTCCAGCCAAATATCTGTCCAGCCTCCTCTTGAAGACTCCCAAGGTAGGAGAGAGCACCACCTCCCTTGGAAGCCCATTACAGAGCCTGGCATCCCTAACTGTGAAGTAATGTCTCCTGATGTTCAACCTGAACCTTCTCTCTAACAATTTGTGGCCATTATTCCTAGTAACCCTGGGTGGTGCCGGGGGGAACAGAGCCTCCCCCAATTCCTGCTGGTCCCCCCCCCCCAGTGAGTTTGTAAGCAGCCACCAGGTCCCCTCTCAGCCTTCTCTTGTGGAGGCTAAATAGGTTCAGGCCCTTTAGCCTGTCTTCGTAGGGCCTGCCCTGCTGCCTCTTAACCATGCGAGTGGCCTCCTCTGGACCCTCTCAAGTTTAGCCACATCCCTCCTGAAGTGCGGCGCCCAGAACTGGACGCAGTACTCCAGCTGCGGCCTGACCAGTGCCGCATAGAGGGGGAGGGTCACCTCTTTGGACCTGCTCGAGATGCATCTGTGGATGCATGACAAGGTGCGGTTGGCCTCCCTGACCGCTTCCTCGCATTGGCAGCTCACATTCATCCTGGAGTCAACAATGACTCCAAGATCCCTTTCTGCCACTGTGTTGACGAGAAGGGTGTTTCCCAGCCTATAGGTGTGTTGCTGGTTCCTTCTCCCTAGATGCAGCACCTTGCACTTGTCTGCGTTGAAATCTATCCTATTCTCATCTGCCCAGCTCTGTAATTTGTCTAGATCTAGCTGTATTCTGTCCCTCCCCTCCAGCATGCCCACCTTGCCCCACAACTTGGTGTCGTCAGCTCCTTCAGGATCTTAAAAAAAAAAATTAAAAATCCACCCCTGCTTTTGTATCCTGACACGCACCCTGATTGTCTCTCTCGTAGTCCAGGGTACTCTGCTTATCTTGGATCTTTCTGATGCTAATCCCACTCCTTCCAAATCTGTTTTGCTAGGCATTGTGCAGCCTTATCTGACTCTCTGAACTGGTTCAGGTCCTTCCTTCATCCCACAGTGTTGCCATTCCTTATCTTTTATATCATTCTTGGACAGCTCCTTCATTGTTCCCATGCATAAATGCCTTAAGACTGTTGATCATTTTAAAGGCTCCTAAATCCCTAATACAGCAGTGTCATGTATGCAATCTTTTTGTGTGTCTACATCTGACTGTTTTTGTATACATGCTTGTGGTTGCTTATTGTATTTTGAGTTCTGTCAATTGTACATGTGCCTTTGAGCAAGGAGCATTGCAGTAGATGATGTCTGAGGCTCTGAGCTGCAGGTGGTTGAATCAGTGGTCTAGCCCAACTTCATCAGTTCCTTGGAGCATCCAACTCTAGTATTTCTGTGGTTGAGACCACCACCTTTACCATGGTTCATCATTGCTTGGTGGTAGGGACTCAGCTGCTGAAACATCCTTTTTTTTTTTTTTACTTTTTTGCTGTGTAATGAGAAGCTGAAGAAAATACCTGACATCTGGAGTCACGTCTCCTTGGGTGAGGCTTCGAGAGGTTGGGTGCTAGTGAGGAAGCTCCTGCGTGACTTCAGACACTTGTATGCTGTGGAATGGTCATATAGCAGATGTCTCGCATGTATGCAGTTGTTTTAATTCAATGTATACATTAAGGGAGGGGAGAAGCCATCCAACAAAAGTATCTCTGCCTAACCTGAATATCAGAGTCCTGTCTTTCTTTTGCTTTTCATCCCCCTCCCCTCACTAGGGTGTGGCACAGGCTTGCTTGTCTCTTTTTTCCATATTACAGAGGTGTAGGTTGTAGCCATATTGGTCTAAGGACAAGGTTCTTTACATAAATTAGACCAACTCAAATAGCTGGAAAAAATTCTTCTTAGCAAGCTTTTAGGTTTAAATACCATTCATCAGGTTGAGGAAGCATCTGTAGCTGGTACGTGCTCTTCCTGGATGGAATGAACAGTAAAGAAGCCAGAGGCTGGTATGCATGCAAGAAAGCCAGTCAGCAGAGATGTAAATTGAGACAGTGAGTGAGAGACAGACTAGGGGGCTGGGGGGAAAGCGAAATGAATGCAGCTGGTAAATGGTGGAGAGGTAGGTGGGGAGTCAGATGTCAAGCAAGTTATAATGTATCATACATCCAATGTCTATACTTAGTCCATGATTTTTTTTTTTTTTGTATCCAGGAGGTTGATGAACTGAAGTTTATAGTTTCTAGGGTTGGAAGGGACCTGAGCAGATCATTGAGTCCAACCCCCTGCCATTGCAGGAAAGAATACTGGGGTCAAACAACCCCAGCAAGGTGTTCATCCAGCCTCCT
>NW_017728918.1:10830240-10834288 GCF_001723895.1 Crocodylus porosus | reverse complement strand
GAAGATGTTGAACAGTGCGGGCCCGAGGACCGAGCCCTGGGGGGCCCCACTGCCCACGTCCCTCCAGGTCGAACATGACCCGTCCACCACCGCTCTCTAGGTACGGTCCTCCAGCCAGTTGGCGACCCATCTGACTGTGTGGGTGTCGACACCACAGCCCCCAGTTTCTTGATGAGAACGGGATGATAGACTTGTCTGTGAAAAGTGTTTTGTAAATTCCCTTTGAGGATTTGAACTGAGGGACTGGAGAGAGAGTGGTAGTCTTGTGAGAAATGTGCCCACACAGGTAGTTAGGCATTGTTGTCTTTGATAGATTTTCGGTGTGCGTTCATTCTGGTGTGCAGTTGTTGTTTGGTCTCTCCTATGTATTTTCCATCAGGGCATTTGGTGCATTGGATGAGAGATGCTACATTTCTGGAGGTGCAGCTATAAGATCCAGGAATGCTGATGGTTCTGTTGTGGGGGGTAGTAATTGTGGGGTGGGTGGAGATGTGTTGGCAGGTTTTATATTTCTTGTCATGGCGTGGTCTGGATCCGTTGGGTGTCTTGTGTCTCTGTCTGTCACTTAAGTTTTATCTTTACTGCAGAAGGTGATGTAGCGTGATGTAGGAGACATGATAGCAGCTTGCAAATTCTTGGGCTGCCAAAAAGCAGAGGGAAAAGCACCTTTTCTTTCTCTGCAGAGTGGAGGACGCAGACCAGTGGCTTGAATTTTGTAGCAAAGTAAATTTAGATTGGATATCCAGGAAAACTTCTTTACTGTGAGAATAGTGAGGAAGTGGAATAGATGCCATGGAAGGTGTGAACTCTCCATCACTGGAAGTCTTCAGGAAGAGGTTGGACAGCCCCTGGTTGGGGATGATCTAGGCATAGTGATGCCTATTTTCTACTGCGGATATTTCTCGTAGTTCTGGGGTTTGCTGGTTGCTCCTACCCATCCCACCCCCTTTTTTTTCCTGCTACTAGTCCAGGTGTTTTTAAGCTTCCCCAGAGGCATTGGGTGTTGGCTGTAGCTAAGGCTGGGGACTTTAACTGGAATGTGCTGATTCTCCTGCTAGGAGCCAAGCCAAGGTTCCTGGCTAAAGGATCTTGCCCCTTTGCTCAGGCTCAAAGTGATGCTGTATTTGGGGTCAGGAAGGAATTTTACCCAGTGGTCAGATTAGTACAGTCTAGAGGTTTTTGTCTTCCTTTGTAGCAAGGCATTGCCCTCTACCTAGGACCTCTTGAGCATATATTGACAACATTTTATAAAAGCAGGGCATTGATTGCTGTGGTTGCCCTGCTTTCCCTGTGCCAGTTTAGGGTGTTAAGTCTAGGTTGCATCAGGCTTGATGGTAGTCTTATGCAGGGTTTAGATTCTGGTTGTATGGGATGGTTTGGATAGGGATCATCCCGCCTCGGGCAGGGACTCGGACTAAATAACCTTTGGAAGTCCCATCCAGCCCCACTTCTCTGTGACTGACTAGTGTGGCTTACACGCTTACATGGGTTGTAACACAAATATAGTTGAATGAAATTGAGCATTTTTAAAGCAAAGTAAAGCTGTGAGGAATAATGAGTCTCTAACTTTTCTCTCATTTGGCCTGGAGTGTTGATGTTTTCCACAGTCAACAGAGGAATGAAGATGCATCTGTAAAGTTTTCTCTGGCTGCCTCCTGCTCCAAAAAGGAGAGCTTCCTCCATCCCTCTCTGCTTTAGTGTTTAATGGACCTGGAGTCCCTTATACCAGGCAGATGATAGTGGGGACTGGAGCAGCAAGAGAGTTGGGGCATGCACACTTTGAATGAGCTGTGAAGGGGAGCTAGTAGACTGGGGATACAGTCAGCTGGAGATGTAGAAGTTATCATTTTATATCTTGTGCCACAGAAAATGACCTTAAATGATAAACGGGACCGAAGTTAATAAGTACCATATTTAAAAGCCCTGCACAACTTCCAACTCACCACGGGCATGGGACATGGAGCATGGCGCAAACGTGGCTTGTTTGTCTTGGCGCAGCTCGGCTAGCTAGTTTTTATTTTTAGCTATAAATTGGATTTATGAGGGCTTGTCAACTGCAGTAGTTTCCTTTTGATTTAGTTTGGTCTTAAGCTGCAAAAATTTCTTTTCTTAGGCTTTTGTCCTGTACCTATTAATGGAGTTCCATGTAAAATGGACAGAAAATAGAGCTGCTGTCTGGGGGCACGATTCTCTGAGACTACAGCATGCAAATGGTTCAAGAAGAAAAAAAAAATATGAAGTTTTGATATTTTGCAATTCATGTGACGTTCTTCAGGTTACAGTTGTGCTCTACCATTCCATTTAGCTTTGTGAATCCTAAGTATACACCTTGAAAATGTACCCTGCCCCCCACAAAAAAAAGGGAAGGAAAGAAAAAGCAAAACACAGGATAACATACTAGTTTTCAAAGGCAGTTTGAATCTGGGTGCCTGAAATTGGACACTTAGTCTGATGTCAGGGAGGGGTGGTGGTTGGCACTCACAGCCCTATTTGAAGCTGGTGGGACAGGTTAGACCGTTTAAGAGCAGGTTAGACAAGCACTTGCCTTGCTTAGGTATTTGATATCATTTGAAAATAAAGCTCCGTTGGAAACAGGCACCACTCAACACATTCTTGTTAACAGCTCTCATGCCTCATGAATAAGGTTCAGTTTGTTCACATTTCCCATTTAATGGAGTTCTGCTTGCACGGCATTAACTTTTTATAGTTAGTTCTCTGCCCAGTAAGTGTCCACTGTGCATTTACGGAAATAAGTTTCTGTGAAAAACCTAATGTCTTCCAAGAGCAGACTGCATTCTTGAGTGGCTTTCAGAGGCAGAGGAAAAATGGTAAACACCATGAACTGCTCTCAGATGGACTTCAGAGTAACATAAGGAATGAGCATGTGATCAGCAACAAGTGAAAAATACTGTTTCTTGGTGGTGTAAGTTTTTATCTATGAATAATGGTTTTTTTTTTCCACTTTGAGTGGCGGTATAATAAATGGGTGTTTTGTGTTTTTATATAAACACTGTGGGGGGGGAAAAATGATTCTTGTCACAGACCGTAGCTTTGGGGTAAGCTTTAAAAGTGATACCAATAGTCTCTCCCCAGTGGTAAAGGTCTATGAAGTTAGGAAGCAATGTAAAACAAAGCTTGGGGGAAGGGACAACCTGGGCAGAAATGGTTCGTTATTGATAGCATGATCCCTCACAATTGTAGCACTTATTAGAATTCAGCTGTAGCATCTTGATACTAGAACAGGTGGCTCCTTGGAGCGAGCGATTTGTTCAGAAAGGTATAAGCTTTCACAGGTAACAATCTAGCATGTGATAAAGTAGGCTGCTTTCTCCCCCCTCCTTCCCTCCGTTTGCCTTGAAACTGCTGGATTCTAAAGCTTATGGTTTTCTGAATGAGCAAGTCTCTAAGGTGCCACCCTGCCTTGCCTTCTGCTTGACTGCAAACTAACATGCTAACTAAATCTCATTATCTTGATACAAGTAGGCTGTGTCCAGGCAAGCTTGCCCATGCATATTTATGCACCGTACATTCAGGCATTCCCCTTGCTGCTACTTTGCAGCACATGTGGGGCTGACCCTGGGAGATCCTGAGGTCAAAAGAGCCTGTGTGGAAAGAAAGTGGGGTGGCGCATATGACGGCAGCACGTGCCACCCCAAACCAGAGCCTGGCCAGCCAGAGCCACACTTCAGCTGCTATCCAGGCTCCCACCTGCAGGAGTGTCACAGCTGCAGCTTCCCTAGCCCCCAGGACTCCAGGTAAGGCTGCTGGGGCCAGCACAGTTGCTGACCCCAGCCTCCCCCAATGGGGCAACCTGCCACGCACCACAGTGTGCATGGCACAGGCTTTCCCTGGGGACAAGGAGCAGTGGCACAAGGTGTGCTGCTGCTCCTTGTCCCCGGGGAAACAAACATCTGTGCTCATGTGGACATGGCCATATAGTGTAAACTGCCTAACACAATACGGCTGCACTCTTGTATCTTAGTATGCCTGGTAATTACAGTGCTTCTAGGATGTGCTGATTTTTTTTTCCCTCTCCAACTCTGTCATC
>NW_017728918.1:10802640-10830140 GCF_001723895.1 Crocodylus porosus | reverse complement strand
TTTTTTTTTTTTTAAAAAAAAGGTTCATCCTATATGAACCCCTCATTTCTCTTGTAAAGGCTATAGAAGCCAGAAGGTAATTGGTTAAAATAATTCTATGCAAAGCCTGGATCTTGGCAGCCTGAACGCTGTCCATTGTCCTGTTGGCTTGTTTTGTAGGTCAGCACAGGGAAAGCACTCTAAATCACTTGTCAGCGCTGTGTAGTTTTTGCTTGGGTGGCTTTTGTACTGAGTTAACTCTACTATATTTCTCAAATTCTAAGATTTTGTGTGTCAAGTGGGAGGAATAATTTCTGATGCTCTTGTAAATGTAGATTATCTGGTAGAACTTTGGTTTTGGAAGGTTTTTTTTAAGTAGCTTTTTATGGCCAATTGACTCTGAGAATAATGAATGCTAATAGATGGATGGCAAATAAGTCCCCCGCTTGCTCTTTCTCTCTCCTCCCTCCCTCCATTTGCCTTGAAACTGCTGGATTCTAAAACTGTTGCTTGCTCTTGAAGCCCTGCCCTACAGTTTTAAATAAAGTTAGTGATTTAAACAGCCTTGCTCTTCAGCCAGTCCTACAACAGCCCCTCATCCATTGTGTTTGTGTCTGCACTGTCCAGTTTAGGTTTTAAACTCTTAGGGAGAAGCAGCATATGATAACTGTCCCACTGCAGGCATTACTGTGCGCTGAGTAATTCTGACGCATGCTGAATCAATAGGGCATTCTTCTGGTTATTTATTTAGTGCACCATTTAAATCCGTTTCTAAATAAATTGATTTTCATTTGGGCACTATTTTTGTGTGTGGACAAAGTCTAGTGTCTGGGTTATGCCATGTCTGGCTGGCTTCTGCTCAGGTTGTGTTGTTTACCAGAGATCTTTTCAGTATTTAGCTGGATGGTCCAGCAACTAACTCCTTGCAGGTTTTGGATACCATGGTGATTAAGCATTTTTAAAAAAATCTGAGGATAGTCACCTGTGGTTTCACCCAAACCTGATAACCCGTGCACTTGTAGTGAATAAATGGCAGGATTGAGACATGATCTTTCTTTCAAAAGGGCACTAATATGTAATTAGGCAGAGCAAGCACTGCCCAGTTAGAGGATGGTAACAGAGATCCACACAACAGTTGCTATACACATCAATTGTTGTGTTTTTTATTTTTTCCCCTGCCTTTATAAATGTCTCTCCCTCTTTTCCTGTGTTGTTCTGGAGCAATCCTCATTTTCTGGGAAATCTACCAATGGTGGAAAGGATTAGCATAGAAAGGAAATTGGTGTCCTTGTTACAGCATTGTCTAGAGCTGCTCTGGGCAGGATTAAGTTCCAGTGCCTTGTCTGTGCTATTGTTACTGCTGTTTGGAGCTACACTAGCAATAAGTTCCAAAAAATGCTAGTGTCAAAGGCCCCCTGTAGAATTCCTTCCTTTTCTGTTGCTACAGGAAAACTGAAATGCACCAAAGATCATGGACTTAAAACTTTCCAGAATATGAGCTGCTCAGTTTTGCACAGTGCTAATAGCACATTGCTGTCAGACAAACGTATAGAATGTGTATTCCAGAGTGGAGAGTTTATATGTAAAAATAGTATCTTTGAGGACCCTTTTTATCTGGCTCACTTCTGATGTACGCATGATCAGAATACAACCTGGCTTAGCGGCTGGTCCCGCAAGCTAAGTTGACTTTTGCCTCTCTCATGTATCCTCCCTTATATTTAGTTGTCCAGGGCAAAATATGGCATCCATGCAGCCCCTCTGCTTCTGGTGCATGTGACCCATGAAATTGGTCATAGCTAAGGGAAGGTGCTTGGGCTGTGTTACAGGAGGAAAAATCAGCGAAGACTTCGAATTGCTGGTGTCAGCCAGTAGGTAATATGTGCAATAAGGGATTATATTTTAGAGTGGATTTATGCTTCAAGCTGGCTTCAATGCCCGTGGCGCTCTATGTGGGCTCTTAAGGAGAGTTGCCATCAAAGCAGTTTATAATGCAACCAAGAACAGTAACCATGGGACAGGACGGAGCCGGTGCTTCTGCAGTTCTGGGAAGCTGGTTCACCGCGGCAGGTAGAGCCATTCTGCTGTGGATTAGCACTGCCTTGCCAAAGTGCCAACTCTGCATGGGTCTCCTAGTGGTGCTATCCTCTTCATTGTTATAACAGCTTATTGTCTGTAATAGCGATCTTGCTTAATGAGTAAAATTATACGTCCTCTCAGATAGCACTAGGATCAGTTCACTTCAGTGTGTGACGTTCTGTTTGTTTGGGTTTTTTTCCCTCTCTCATTTTGTAGACAACCGTTGTAAACAGAGATACGAGTTTTGGTGTAGTTTTACGTGGTGTTTTGCATTGCAGGCACAGCATTACAGCGCTTCAAGCTTCCTTGATCTTGGCAGGACTATACAATGTTAAGATTTCAGGAGACTGTCTTCATCTTGTCGCTTTATTTAATTCTGTTCAATGCGGACAATACTGCCACAAAAAACATGCCCTCCTTGCCCTTTCTGGCATGTGATGGCATAACATAACCATATTGTATAAGATGCTGTAACTCCTGTCCTCAGTGAAGTAAATCCTGATCGCTTGTTTGAATGAAAAATACAAGATCTAGTAACTTTGCCAATGTATCCCTTGACTTATGTTTGCTCTTGCTGTGCTGTAGGTGGAGGGAGGGGGAGACATGCTAGGATGCTTTGTTCTGTGTCCTGTTTAATGTCAGGGACTAGTTCCATTCCCTACAGTCCATGGCCCTGTTATGTGCAACTCCATAGGGAATCAAATGATGTCTTTGAGGTAGTAAGACTGAAAGGACATTGCTTTGTTAAAACCAGAAACAATGGGCTTCATTTCGTTAAGTTGAATGATCAGCCTTTCTAAAGGAGAGCAGAATCTTGTATCAGGACTTCACGTAACTTCATCATCAGGCACATGGAACAAATGTTACGAGCTTGTGCAACAGGGTACTCCTAAACCTTAACAAGCCCTTCCTTAACTAAGTATGAGGATTATTGACACATTTATTTAAAAATGTGTGTAAATGTCTTGCCACTTGAACTTCAGATAGTTTGGTCCCATTCTGAATGGCTTCCCAAAAGTAGGTCTGCAGTTTGAGGTAAAAAAAAGAATGTTACCCGGTAAGACAATAAAAACCACTTGTCAAAGTGAAATATATAAATGCTTCTTAAAGGTTACCTTTCTAGCCTAGCAGAATGCCTAGGCAGTAGCCTTAAAACAAAACATTGCACTCACTACCTGCTTCACTTGCCTCTGCTGTCAGCACCAGTTGTGCGAGATGGCCTTTCTTTATGAAGAGGATGTCGATCCAGTGAACTGAGTTTTCAGAATGCTCCCCAAGTCCCTCCCATGTGGTCTTTTAATGAGTTAATCTCTTTAAAAGACTGTGTTCACCAATTCAGTTTAGATCTGATTGTTAGTGTGTGTAAATCATCGGCTTGTAAACTACCACTGAGGGCATTCTTGTACTTATCAATGCAGCCATCGGCTTTCTTCACAGTGTTTGCTAGCGTAAGGGGAAATCCGTCTCATTGTTGTCACACACTGGCTTAAAATTTCTTAGTAGCTGTGTCCCCTAGTATTTTTCAGGTAAAATGCTTTGCTGTCCTAAATTACCTTCAACTACAATTAGCTATGAAATTGGTCACCTCCTATTGTAACTGTACAGATTGCTCTATATTGTCAAGTAGCTGCAGCTTTAAATATAGTTGCATTTCAGTAATGGGTGCAGTCATTATACCAATTCCTGGAGTATAAAAGTGCCTTTTTAAACTCCAGGGTATTTATCAGTTTGGATGACCCTTTTAAATATTAAAGTACATAGGAATCCACTTCCACAAAAGAAGCTATTTTAAAACAGGATGGTTATTTCTGACATTTGCCTACTTTGGGCAGGGGTTTGTTGCCTGTGTATACAGTGTTTAACTTCAACGCTATATTCCTACAACCTGCTGAAAAAACTTGCTGTCATAATTGATTCCAGCCACACATGGTAGTGATGAACTTGGAAAGAGCAGGACTCCGAAAGGTGCAGTTGTTTCATTTATTGCATCTTATTTGCTTTTTGCACATAGTGCAGGTGATATTTGAGGCCATGGTAACTTCCATTGGGAAGCAGCAGGAATGAAGAGACAGGACAGCAAGATTTAAGAGGGGAGGAAGCTTAAAGCCAAATGGTTTGCACTTCAATTGTAGTGCTTCTGAAGAAAATGGCATGAGGCTTTAAAGCTGCTGCTCTGTATTTGCTTCACTCTCAGGTGCCTGAGAGTGGCTGAAGCTCTGGACTGGGGTGGCAGGTTTTTCTAATTTTGTTCCTTTTATTAACCAACAGTCATGCTGAACTGTTAGATGGGAACTGATTGCTCTGGAACAGCAGAACACTGGGCCTAAATTAACCTGCTGGGAGAGCCTCTTGTGTAGTGTAGCTTTATTCCAGATATATCCTGCTAGGGGCTTTCTTTGTTTGCTGTGTTCTGCAGCATAAAATGAAGATCGAGTCTGCAGCAAGGATTGAGGACTATGCTGCCTAGAGATGTATCCTGACTCTATGAATCTAGTTAGGCTGTCCATCTGCATCTGAGTAGAGATGGCTATTCATCAAAATGAGATCTTGGCCTCTGGAAATGCTATTCTTGAACATCAGCTTTACCTGTGCAGCCCATCCTTGAGGCTGCATGTGGCAACTTCTTCCAGCCAAGAACAGCTGGAGTTTTCAATAATTTCAAGACGTGCTATTACTGTTCAGTCGTGTAGACAAATTGTGCCTTCATGAGAATAAGAACTGCTTATCTTCTGTGGGTGAAAGGGACTTCCTTACTAGTTGAGGCCCTCGCCTACAGATCTCTAGTGTTAAGCAGCTTGAATTACCATTTAGATGACATTCTTGGATGTAGCAGCAGGTAGTCAGCAAGTCATTTGTTTTGTTTCCAGCCGTAACTTTAAATGGATATGCTGCTCAATGAGGAGAAAGTATACAAGGCAAGTGGATGTTCCCTCTAACTCCGGGATATAGGTTTCCTTGTTGGACGTGACTGTATGCCTTTTTCCCCCCTTTTCTCTTGCTCTGTTTTAAGGGTCCAACTTCAGACTTTCTGCACCTTTTCATTAAGGATTTCTCCTCTTGCTCCCTCTCTTCAAAACAGAGCACTACAGATTTGCACATACCCTTTGTGGGTTTTTCTTCTCTGAAAGAGTAGTCTCAAGCACTTCTGCGGACAGGAAAGGAAGCTACAAAAGCCACACTCCTTCACCCCCCCCTCCACCCTGCTCACTAAGACAAATGCTGGCCAGTCCATTTGGACAGCAATGGCTCACAGATGCTCTTGGCTTGCTCAGAAATGGAAATGTGAGTAGTTCTATGATGCGTCAAAGGAAGGAACTTGGCCAGCTTTTTCCATGCATGACACCGAGCGTGAATTGAACTGTCACCAGTCTTGGCACTCAGATGTTCTCTGAGTTGTTAGATACTCTGGTCAATTGATTCAGCCAAACCTTGTTGCTTATGTGGTGGGGAAGGGGAGTGGGAAAGCCTAGGATGTCCAGAGACTATCTAGCTAGTGCATGGATGTACATTTCTTACAATGATAAGAAGCATGTTCTGCAGAAAAACACTGGCCCAATATTATAGTACTGGAATCCTGGCTTCTGTGCCACCCTGCATACTGTAGGCAAGTCTGATTGTTGCCTGTCTCCTCATCTGTATAAGGAGCATAATGTTTGCCCCCCACCCCCCATATGGAATTTGTGAGGGTGGTTTGGAAAAAAGAGACTGGAAAACAGTAAGTAGATCAAGTTAAGATGCTTAAAATGTGGGGTGCTTCGCTTTTGCTCCAAGCTGTTTAGTTGCTTCCTAATTCCAAGTGGTTATGAAGATAATGTGATTGAGCAGATCTCTACCTCTCCCCCTCCTTGCCATTACTTTAAATCTGATTATCTCATAAACCACTTGAAGTGCCATGCTTTAATTAATTAAACCTGGTATTGAAATGCCTAGTGCTCTTGGTTAGCTCTTCATCAGGTAGGACTTCAGATTGTTTAACACGTGCTCTCATGAATTCTGTATCTTTACAAACTAGTTTATACTGGAAAAGATCTTATTTTGTGTGTTGGGTGGTTCTTTTCCACTCATTCCCAGTACCATATTGCAGGGACAGAATGGCTTTTTCTAAGCCTTTCTCATAAATTGTGTCCTCTGTCTCTGTAACGATTACTTTCAGTGGCTTCCTGTCACTTTCCTGTCTTTCATTGTCTTTCCTGATGACCTTTCTTTGGAGAGGGTCTAGAGATTATAATTAAATGCCAAAAGAAACTCTTCCTCTGATCAGTAGCTGTTGGCTAGTGGTTCAAGGCTGTCGTCTTTTGCTCTTCAGAGCTGCCTTTTGTTGCTATATTCCCCTGTATTTTAAGAAGAAAGTGAAGGTAAATAGATGGTCCTGCAGCTTCTTTTTCCAGGCAGAAGGGAAGCCATTGTAAAATTACTTTGGTTATGGGGAGAGTTTCCCTAAGTCCTTCCTTGGACTGGGGATCACTCTAAGGTGGGTGCGACTTCGCAAGCACTTTAGAGGTGAGTCTTTATGAACTTGTTCCATACACACCATCTATCTGTGATCTTTTTTTCCAGAGCAGCGCAGAATTATGGATCGATCAATGAAATAGCTGGTAGCCAGGTCACACTGTATTAAGCACTGACTAGTCAGCCTTGGAATTTATAGCCATTGAAATATTTCTTGGGATTTTGCCAAAATGCCACCTGGGTAAGAGGACTTTAGACAGGATAATCTTTGTACCCTTGCATTAGATATTAGCAAGCAGATAACAGTTTGCAGCATTCTTTAGGGTGAGTTAGTATCTTTATTGCTTTTACAGGAAGCTTTTTTTTTTTTGCCGGGGGTGGACTCTGAAAATACCATTTGTCCAAAAGAGGTAGGAGTCTTTCCAAGGGAATACTAGCAACTTCTACAGAATCTAGGCTTTAATTAATAGTTAATCACACTGGAGTCTCAGGGCTCTTCATTTAAGCACTGTCTTGCATTGATTTAAAGATATATTTTAGTGCTTCTTCATGGAGCTTATTTGGCTTTTTTTTTTTTTTTTAAACTGTACAGATATCAACTCCAGAACCAATGTGGGTGGAACATAAAGCCAGGGCTGTTGTATCTTGCTGAGGCAACACAGGCTTTGTTAAGGTCATTTTTAAATTACTCTGCATTGTTACCCTTAAATGAACTAGTTTACTTTCTGATCACTAATTCTGATGAATGGAACAGTCTTCCGAAAGCTAAATTCTCCTTCGAGATCATCATCTGTCTCAGTTGCAGCAATTCCCCGTTCTCTCGCAGGGGCCAGTGTAATTTTGCACCACTTGTACCCAGACTGCTACGAAGCTCCCTTTCCTAATCATGCTCCCTCTTCTTTATCGCGTCAAACTTAAGACACCCAGCCCAGCCCTCCTGTGGGCCAGGATCCTAGCACATAGGAGCTTTGGTAGCATAATAGACTGTTGGTGATTGATACAAGCGCATCCTGAAGGTGGTGACTGTTTTGTGTGGGTCTTGAAGTGGAAGGCAAAAGGTCGTTCAGGAATAAAGGTTAAAACTTTGCACTTTGGGGTCATAATTTTAATTTTTGTTACAAGGGGATATACATGATTCCCTTGTCCTCAGGAATGCCTTAAATTTCTTCCCTCCTCTGCTGCTGGGGTTAGGCCAAGAATGAGCCATGTTGTGTAACCAGAGTGGGGTAGCAAATGGATGAGCATTTTTACACTGAACACTCTCTTTTAGGGAACTTTTCTCCTCGTCCTGCAGTGGGTTCCTTATAATGACGTTGTACATTATGTCCCTTTCTTATTTTCATGGATTCTTCATAAAAAAAACCCCACCTGCTTTCCCACATTGATCGTGTAATTAGGTCTGTTCTTGCCAGTCTGAACACGTAAAAGTATATTCGATCATGAGGTACAGGGTGGAGAGTAGGTTTTGTACCTTGGCTATCCAGGACAGGCAAAATTGAGAGTGCTGATTTTTATATTTTAGCTTGCCTGTTAGTACTGGCTCAGTATGGTGTAACTATAATAATGTAATTGTTTCCTTACGCAATTAAAGTCTTCAATTTTTATGTAGCATAGCCATGCAGAAATAAGGAGGTCTGTCTCACTTTTATTCACCACCTTCTGCATGTGTGTCTCCTTGTTACTGCATATTTGGGTGAGTATCAATACCACACAATACAGTATTTTTAGCTCAGTGTGTGATTTCTCCCCCCCCCCCGAACAAATAGTTTCACTTGGGTTCTTAGTCCTCTTTAATAGGTATCAGATTAATTTTCAAAGGGTAGAGGTTTAGTGCTTTCTGAAAATAACCCCTCCACCCCACATTATTGTTCTCAGCCTAGTGAAAGAGGTGTAATTTGTGGGAAGGGTATGAACTGTTGTCCAGCAAAATGCCACTTAACTCTTTCATAATTCAAAGCTTGTGTGATTGTGAGGGACCTGCTTCAAGAACTGTAGTGGATCAGGGTAACTTGATGCTGTTGACTACCAGGTTACCTGGGAGGAAAGACTCCTCATGTTCTTTATGGTCCTTGCCATGTAAACTATTTAACTTGTGCAATTCATTGCCACAGGAGGTGGTGGAGGCAGAGAGCACATCCAGGTTCAAAGAGGGACTGGATAAATTCATGGATAATAGATCTATTGATGGCTATTACAGGATTATAAAAATGAGTGTTGAAGGGACCTCAGGAGATCATATCTAATCCACCCCCTGCTCAAAGCAGGACCAGCTCCAACTACATCTCAGCCAAGGTTTTGTCTACCTGGGTCTTCAAAACCTCCAGGGATGGAGACTCCACCACCTCTCTGAGGATCCTGTCCCCATGCTTCACCACCCTCCTCATGAGAGTGTTTTTTCCCAATATCTAATCTCAGCTTCTCTTGCTGCAATTTAAGCCCATTGCTCCCTGTTCTGCCATCTGCCACTACTGAGGACAGTCCAGCTCCATCCTCTTTGCAGGGCAGTGAAGGCTGCTATCAAATTCCCCCTCAGTCTTCTCCTCTGCAGACTAAATCAGCCCAGTTCCCACAGCTTCTCCTCACCAGTCATGTCCCCTAGCCCCACAACCATTTTCATTGTCCTCTTCTGGACTCTCCCCAACTTGTCCACATCCTTTCTGTAGTGGAGGCCCAAAACTGGACATAGGACTCCAGATGTGGCCTCCCCAGTGCTGAATAGAGGGGAAGAATCGCTTCCCTCAATATGCTGGCATCGCTCCTACTAATACAGCCCAGGATGTCATTGAACAGAGCAGCGGGAGATGTTTCCTCTGGCATCTCTCACCCAGTAGATGGTGGATGCCAGAGAGGGTATTGAATAGATCTGGCTAGACAGAGCCTTGGCTGGGATGATGGAGTTGGGGCTGGTCCTGCTTTGAGCAGGAGGCTGGACTAGGTAACTCCTGAGGTCCCACCCAACCTCCTTCGTCTTTGATTCTAGGAGAGTATTGGATAAAGGGATAGATCGCATAGAGGTATCCATTTCAGTGCTCTCCCTTCATAGCATCCATTTCTGGCAATGTTGAAGACCAAATACTGGGCTAGATGGAACCATTATTCCAATTCAGTATGGTGCTACTTATGTTCTTAACTAGTTTAGAAGCTATATCACAAGGGAATGAAATTTCTATAAATAGCATTTTATTGTAAAGGAAGACGGAATAAAATATTGTGAATGAGGGCTCAGATCTGGCCAGAGTTGTGTTGAAAATGTCGAGTCCCTTGTATACCCTTTGTTCTGAGACTTGTACCTTTTTGAATGACCAATACATCATCTATGAATGACCACCTCCTCTTCTATTGTTTCACTTCTCTTTGTAGACCCCAGTAATTTTTCAGTGCACTTGCAGGATTAGGTCTACGGCAGAGGTCGGTTATCACCAATCCTATCCAGAGCCCCTTGCTTTTCATTTGCTTATTGTTAACCTGCAAGATTGTGCTTTCAGTCCTTAACATGACCCCCAGATGGACGGGAGGGTCTGCCTGCTGTTCATCCTCTCTTACTTTTGTCTTGTGTTACTAAAACTGTTCTTGTTTAGGATGCCAGCTATTTGTCATCGTTAGACCGTGGCAAGGGAAAGTGCATCTCCTCCCCTGTGCTGTTTGCACTGCTGTTAGTCACTGCTTCCAGATCTCAGTATTTCTTACTCTGTTTGACGACTTTGTACAATCTTTGCAGACATCTGCATGGAAAGGTGTTTGCTTTGTTGCATAGATGTGTTGCTTTTGTGTGCTTCTGCAGCACTCTCCCTTTGAGGCAGTGCCTTTTGCCTCTGCTTTAACACTGGCAGCGTTCAGCATACTAACATGTCATTTGAGCTGCCTAGCTGATGAACTGTTTTCTATCGGCTTCCCATTTCTATCACCATTTTGCTGATGCTACTTAGGTTGTAAACTCAGTGGGGGAGGACTCTTTTCTTTCATAGATTTCATAGCCATTAGGGCTGGAAGGGACCTCGGGAGATCATCGAGTCCAGCCCCCTGCCCAAAGGGCAGGAAGTCAGCTGGGGTCATAGGATCCCAGCAAGATAAGCATCCAATTTACTCTTGAAGGTGTTCAATGTAGGTGCTTGAGCCACGTCCGCTGGCAGGCTGTTCCAGACCTTGGGGGCTCGGACAGTAAAGAAATTCTTCCTTATGTCCAGCCTGAAGCGGTCTTGCAGGAGTTTGTGACCGTTCGACCTCGTCATCCCTTGGGGCGCTCTGGTGAACAGACCTTCCCCCAGATCCTGGTGGTCACCCCTGATAAACTTATAGGTGGCCATCAGATCACCCCTGAGCCTACGCTTTTCCAGGCTAAAGAGTCCCATGTCTCTCAGCCTCTCATCGTAAGATCTGTTTTCCTGACCTCTGATCCTGCGTGTGGCTCTCCAGCTTCTCCACATCCTTTTTGAATTGTGGAGCCCAAAACTGGACGCAGTACTCCAGCTGCGGTCTCACCAAGGCCGAGTACAAGGGGAGAATGACGTCCCGGGATTTGCTCGAGAAGCATCTATGGATGCACGCCAGCGTTTTGGTCGCTTTACTAGCCGCAGCATCGCACTGGAGGCTCATGTTCATCTTGTGGTCAATGATGACCCCCAAGTCTCTTTCTTCTGTAGTGCTATCCAACGTAGCACTGCCAAGCCTTTAATTGCTTGTGTTGCATTTGGCTCAATGGTTTCTGACTTGAGCACTGCCATAGAAAAACAATCCCCCCCCCCCTCCCCCCCCCTACTGGTGCTTTTTATTTTTCATCCCCAGCTGTGTGATCTGGTGCGAATGGGATTCTCTAGCAATTCACAACTGGTCTTAATGGGCCCACTTTCCTTTTGAGGAGCAGGAGGTTTGAGTCTAATAAATAATGAATTGGTAGTCCTGCTTTACAGGAATTGTGGCAGCTTGTAGGCAGGGCTGTTGTGGAAGTGGGAACTCTTGGTCCTAGTGGATCCAGTGCATGGAGAGTGGGGTGAGCTGCAGACTTTCCTGTTTGTCTTTTGATGATTTTAAAGAGCCTTGCCAACAGAACAGGAAAATGATTACAAGTAGCGGCTAATCCTTTCCCTGGCATGAAATACCGTGACATCTTGACGCATGGCACAGAGAGAGTACGGGGGGCCAGAAGACGCTTGATCCCTGGAGAACTTGATATTGTACCAGCCAACTTGTTTGGCTTTGTGGAACGATTCCTGGAGCCTTCACCTAACCACTGTTCTCTTCTTCTCCTCCACAGTACAGTGCCGTGGACAGCAACCCGCTCTCCCTGTACGTCATGCATCCGTTCTGGAACACGGTGGTGAAGGTGAGCAGGCTTCCAGCTGCTTGTGGTTCTGTGCTGGAGATAGAAGGGCAAAAATATGGGTCACCGCAAATCTTCTACACCCTGCGGGATTTCAGTTGAAATGAACCCTGCCTCATTCATTTTGTGACTAATGCAAAAATGTCTAAGAAGGACACTAACAATCTGGAGATGAGAGCTGCACCATAATAAATTTTAGAAGCTGCTGCTAAATTTTAAAAGCTGCATCTAATGCCAATAAGTAATCACCTCCTCTCCAGTATAGCTAAAAGCCATGTGTTGTGCTTATTTTTTGTGCTAATGAGGTTCTCTGTGCTTTTTTGCTGCTTTTCCATAGATTTTCCCCACATGGCTGGCCCCAAATCTGATAACCTTTTGTGGCTTCCTTCTGCTTGTCTTCAACTTCTTCCTCATGGCATACTTTGACCCCGATTTTTATGCTTCTGGTAAGATCACTTGTTTCAGTTTGTTTTAAATGAGGGGAGCAAAAAAACCTCTGATACATGTGTGCTCTGTTACCATAGTTTTGCAACTTCACGCACTCGCCAGTTTTGCTTTCTTATTTATTTCTGTGGAGTGTTTAGAGTTTGAAGTATTGAAGGAAGTCACAAGAGGAGTAGAGGACGTTGCTGACTATCCTGTCATCAACGCCCAAAATGTGACTCATTCCTTCAAGTTGTTGCGTGAGAAGAACTAGTAAATAAAAAACCAAAAACAAACGTGTGCCTTTTGGAGTCGAGATGAGCTTTTAGCATCTGGTTTAAGTTAAAGAGCAAAACATCCTATCACATTTACAGACTTGTGGGATAGCAAGTAGTAATACAACTACTAATAAATGGTGCATGTTTAAAAATAATTTAGTCTCATGGTAATGAAACACATTTAGCACAGTATTTCAAATTAGAGCCTGTTTGTTTAGTTCATCTGTATTTTACAGGGCTCTATAAACAGCTGAGTTGTATATTTAACTTTTTGCAATCTCATATCTTTGTGCTACACTGCAGTCACTGTGCTGCAGTGATTATATGCACATCTACAACACAGTCCGCGGTTATCTTGCTCTCCTTGTCATTGTGATAAATGACTTAACTGGTGAGTTTTATATAGGAGTCTTGTTAGACTGCTTTAACTTAAATTTTTTGCCTCTATTTGTGCAGGAGACAGGATTTAAAATGTTCTGTTTTCTGGAAGTCTCTGTATAGCAACCTTTGTCCTTAATCTTTGTGGATAGGTCTGTTTGGCCTCCTGTTTTGGAAGGGATCCTGTGAAGTCTTGCTACATGTTTGTTGGCATAGAGGGCATAGAAAAGGAATAAAAGTGTCCTGTAAATAAAGAAGAAGAAATATGGTTAGTTCTAGACCTAGTACCTGTTTTTTTTTTATCTGGAAACTAATCTAGGTATTGGCTCTATAAAGCTGCATAAGAAGGATTAGCAGGTACTAGGATTCTGGGCCAGTATTACGTTATTTTAGTGTTTTGAAGGCAGAGAGCTAAAAGGTCTAAGAAAATCCTATTTCAGTGCACACAAGTACCACTTTTTTGAAGCATGGTCATCTTATGATAGCCTGATTTCCTCCCTTCCCACCTCCTTATTTACCCCCTACCCTACTCGTTATTTGTACTAGGGAAGAAGTGAGTGTAAAATGCTAGTCCTTGTAGGAATGGTTTGTGCATTACACTTGTGAATGACTACCAAGGTACAGAAAAATCAGGATTTTGCCTTGAATTAATAAGAAACACTACTTTTGGGAGGAGGCTTTGTTGGAAAGCTTCTTTTTGTGGTCACAGCTAAAAATGTTTGTTTTTTTGTTTTGTTTTTTTTATAATGACTGATCTATAAGGAGCTGATGAGCAGTATCTTAGTGATGACATCAAATGTAATGCTGCTTTGGATTTCCTACTACATATCGAGTAGCTCAGGTCTCACTGAAAAAAGCAGCACCTGTAATGAGCCAATTGTGGAATGCACCTGGAGATCTGAGAAATATAATTCAAAAAAGCGCTGCCCACTCCGCTCCTCAGCAGTCTGCAAGCTCCCATGGTGAGGATCCCGCTCTAATCCATAGAAGTAGCATGCTGGGCTAGAAAACAAAGAGCTAAGATGTACAGATGAGAACTCTTCATCTGAACTGCAGGGGTAATTCTCTGTCAGCTTGTCTGCTTGTGAGTTTGCATTAGCTGCTTACAAGGGGGGAGACGCATTCCCAGGCCCTCCATGTGGAAGGATAGGTAGTGAACTGGGCTGCTGACTGGCTAAGAGCACTTGGTGGCATATATGGCTCAGTGATCTGGCTCTTCATCTCAGAGATGTGGATCATCATCATCATCAAGATCTGAATACAAGTGTGAAGAGCTTATTTATCAGCCTTCTCCATAACGGATACGTGTCTCTTAAAATTAGGTCTCTACCAATATTGGTACTTTTAAATAGTAGCTGACTCCCTTTTGGAAAGTCTGATGTTCAGCCAGATAACATTTCAATTGCCTGCCTAAAAGTGGATCACTAGGAGAAGGCAGCTCTCTTTAGAGTCAGCCGCATGCACTACTTTGTACCTCCCACTAACTGCTAAATCTGGTAGTGGAGAGGAGAGGGTCTGCTGCCTTCTAGTCTGCTTGAAGCACTGCCCTTTGCTTCTCTCCCCTGTTTGATGGCCTTGTGTCAAGTGATCCTGCTTCCCTGTTGCAGTTCCCTTTTCCTGTTTACTGTAAACTTGGAGGAAACCCTGTGGGCAGCACATTTCACATCTAATTTTTTGGATTCCAGGAGGTTCCTTGTCTTCCTTCCCTCGTCCTTGTGATTTGCATTGTCCGTCAAACTTTTGAGCCTTAAAAATTTGAGATGGAGAAGCTCTCTTCATTCAATCCATTTCCTCAGTGATGCTTACCTTTCCCTTGTAGCATGCTCTGTGATACTTATTTTGGTCCATCTGTACAGAATAGTTCCAGGTAGTGGGGGGTTTTGCCACTTCCCTGGAAACTGGTCCACAGCCCAGACATAATTGTGATGACTGGGTTTGTATCCCTTGTTGCTTTTATATAGACATCTTACTCCATAGTCTAAAGCCTCAAAGGAACAAGGGTAGGTGAGGGCCTAAATCCATGAGGACAAGTTCTTACATTTCAAAGCTTGGCTTTCTGTTTTATTTTTAGGATGCTATTGACTTTTTTTTCCCCATAACCCATAGACTGAAGGTGCAGGGGGTGGAGTGGGAGGATAGAAGGAAGACTTTTCAGTAGCCTCAAATGATGCCAGATATTCTGCCTTGTGTTTGGGCATCCAATGTGTTAGATCTTTCTTTGTCTTCCTGAGTGGGCTTGTCCATCAAATCACTCTAGGGCAGGGTAGGTTTTTTAGGTGTGGGAATGCTCTGAAAAGGCTTAAAAGTCAAATCTTCCAACTGCAGTATTGTTACTGAGCGCTCTTGTAAACCTGTTTTTATGGTAATGGAATACCCACCCAGCTTTTTATTTATTTATTTGTGTTGTTGTCTTTTGTTGCAGTTAATTACTTATCTAAAAAAAATATATCATGTAAACCCGATTACTTTAACCCTTTAAGTAGCTTAAACCAAAGAGGCGTTGGAGTCAGGTTTCTAACCTGCAGTAGTTCTCCTCAGTGATTTGGAAACTAATCATTTATTAAAGTCATTCTTTACAGAAGTTGCCAAAAATTCATTGGAGAAAACAGGAAGAGTCTTTTTTTATGCTCAGTAGCTTGGTATTGGATTTTCCCTAAAACAGATGCTCAGTCTGCAGTGCCTTTTCTCATATGCAGTAGTAGCACGTGTTAAACTGGGGAAAGTAAAGTCTTGCACTCAGGTTCACAGTTGGGGTTCAGATCATGCCAAAATAAATGTTTTAAATGTGATGGTGATAAATTTATACAGTCAAGTGGACCGGACTGTTTAGTTTCAGCCAAGCCCTCTTAAGGTTTTCAGCTAAATTAATCAGAGGTGGTATTTGAACAGTGCTTTATATACTCTGAATGTTTTTACAATATCTATCACCAGCCTCTAGGTACAGCGAGATACCAGGGATGCTGCTCAAAGGGCAAACTAGCATGCAGATGGTGTCTGAAGCTTACCACACTAGCTTTTTTCTAATGGGAGCAAGAGTTATGAGAACATTTACCACATTGTCTTCAATAGCTTTAGCTATAGGTGAAGTACCAGATGGAGATAACAGAGGCTGTGGTGTCTTGTCCAAGGTAACTTTGGGAGCTGGTAGCAGAGCAGAGAGACTAGGATTCTTTTAGTGTCTGACTCCAAGGACCATGATCAGTCTCTTAGATTGAAGTCCCACTCCCTACCCAATACAGCCTTCCAGCATTTCATATGCCAAAACAAGCTGCAGAGTGTGTGTGTCAATGCTTGGAGTCTTAGGATGAGAGAACTGGCTTATGTGGCAGGGTAGGATTGAGTGGAGTGGAAGCGAATGGTAAATTGAGACCCCGGCTCTCTGACTCTAGGGTGCTGCTGCCATCATCTCAGCACAGCTGTGCTGCTGAAGAGCTCTTGAGGGTTTCATGACATTATCTTTTTGCTCTGGGATTTCAGACCCCAGAATCTGTAACCAGGACCCCTTCTGCTATTTAGGAAGGGGAATGCTCTCACAGCCAGAAGATTTAGGTGGAGGAGGAACATCATATATGGGTGCCCCCCACAATTTCTCTGACTCCCATCTCTCCCCTCCGCAGCAGCTAGAAACCATCCCCTACCAGTAGAAGACTGGGTGTTCAGCAGTCTGCCACGTAAGATTAGCTAATGTCATCTGAATTGGTCCTGTTGGGGTCTAAGCACAATGTTGAAACACATGGCACAGTGTTGACTTGTACTGAGCTTGCATCCGGCTTTGAAGTTTTGACAATGGCATCTATGTTAGGCCTTGGGTTTCTCTCTTGCGGTCTGAAACACCAGAGGCTGTTCAAGGCAACAGCAAAACTCCCAGTGACACAAGAGGCCAGGATTTTCCCCTAAAAATATAATAAAAGGCTATGTCTTCAGCACAGTATACCAAAGAATACTCTCTAGCCTCCAGAATCTTCAGCTAGAATAGTGCCCAATATCAAGGATTTTACCAACTTCAAAAACGCTCAGATGAATTTCCATATCTGATGTACCTTGATGCATGGGAAATATCAGTCTGGCTTCCCTAGGTAGGGATGGGAAATGCAGAAACCCTTTAAGCATAATCACTATTTATCCAGCATTTTAGGCTTTTCACAGGTGGTAGATTTCTTTTTTTTTTTTTTTTTTTTTTTACTATTCTCCCTGCGTAGACATTAGAAACAGGCTCTCTCTCATACTTCTTTGTCTCATAGGGTAGCATAATTGTGAAGGGACTGAACTGGTCATCAGCCAAAACAGTGGTGAAGGTTAGATGGAGGGGGGTGAAGGCTGGTTTGCGGAGAGGATGTGGAGTTGTTGAACTGATGCGCGTGAATCCGCAGTGTCTGTATCCTCCTCTCTCAGAATAGATTGGCAGCTTGGAGGCACTGGCTCAGTTGTAGCTTTATTATAATAATAGGGGATTTCTCATTTAATCACCTGTTTACATGACAGCCTTTTGATCTGATCATGGACTCCCCCTAGCAATGAAATCTCAACTCCTGTGACTGGCACAAATCAGTTCTAACGAAGTATATTATGCAAAGACAGAAGTTTGCCTTATCCAGACCTGTTTGTTTCTAGCACAAATGGCTTGAACTCTCCTGCTTTCAGTTCTGCCTGAAAAGCTAAGGCAAAGGGGCACAGAAAAGCAGCTGACAGCAGTGGCACCATTCTAGCATTGATAGCTAGGGATCCTGGCTGTACCATGATGAATGGCTTTAGTTCTCATTCTGGGAAATGGAAATCTCTTCCTTTTTTAAAAAACAAGCTCTTGTTTTGAGTATCTCCTGTGCCAGAGGATAATTGATGAGCTCTCTGATCTTATTTCCTATCTCTTCAGCACCTGATCATGCGCACGTTCCAAATCGGATATGGATCATGGTGGGTCTCCTCAACTTCATGGCATATACACTAGGTAAGACCTGCAGTTCTTATGATCTGACTTTGGGTTTTATAATGCGCCCTCCGCCATAGACACTAATGTGGCTGTCATTAGTGGCTTGCACTTCTGTTGTTGCAATGAATGTTTCCCAATTCTACACACAAGCGGCTTTCCTCTGGGAAATGGCTGGGCCCCCCTAGTGCCTGGCTTTGTTCTTGTGGACACTATTTCTGGATGATGTTTTACCTTTGGAAACTGCTTCTCCAAATTATTTTTGTCTTTACCCCAGTAGGAGCAAGTATAAAAGTAGCATACACCCCTACTGCAGAACTGATGTTTTTATGTAGCTACTGATGAAATATTTCATTCAGACTCCTGTTAATAGTTTGAAATTTATTTCAGGATCTAACAGTCTCTTCCTTTTTCCACTTTCTTTGTCTCAAGCATAGTAGTGTGCCTAAATTATGCTTGAGACAGAGAAAGTGGCACATAGTAGTATGCTATAGACTATGTGGAAGCCAGCCACTGACTCTTCAGTTGTGCACATGCTTTCTGACAGCTGCAGAGGAGTGGCTTGCTGTGCCTGGGGGTGTTCAAATGTGCATCTCTGCCTGCCTTCCAGATGGTGTCGATGGGAAGCAAGCTCGCCGAACCAACTCCAGCACCCCACTGGGTGAGCTCTTTGACCACGGTTTGGACAGCTGGGCCTGCATGTACTTCGTCGTGACTGTTTACTCCACCTTCGGCCGGGGATCCACTGGAGTCAGCGTCTTCGTTCTCTATCTCCTTTTATGGGTGGTTTTATTTTCATTCATCCTCTCCCACTGGGAGAAGTATAACACAGGGATTCTCTTCCTGCCTTGGGGATATGACATCAGCCAGATGGTAAATATGTTTTTCCTTCTGTTAAATCTGAAGTAATCATTCAGAATACAGTAGGCCAGCATGGGAGGGCTGCCAAAGTGGTGTGTGTATGGATATATGCTCTCTGGCATCTTTTCTCTCTGGCATGTGTCCAGCTTTTCATAAAATGCCCATCTCCAGCATCTCTGGACCTAGGCTTACTCTGCCTATTTCTGGACTTGGGGGAGGAGCATGTTCTGGGTGAATTCCTGAGAGCCAGTTGTGTGAGAGGCACAGTAATTGGAACGGTCATCAGGGAAATTGAACCAGGTCTTGATTCAGCAAAACATACTTAAAGTTAACCATGTGCATAATGAATTGGTCTCCAACAAGGAAGATATAATGGTGCTTTTACTGTATGATCAGGTTGAGAGAGGCATGAGGCAACTTGTTCTAAAGTACATTCTTGTTTCTGTGTTAGCAAGAAGTAAAATATTATCCATGTACTCTAAAAATTGAATTCTAATGATAGGTTGCTGGTGTCATTGGCTACACCAGCCAAAAAAAGCTGATAGCCAATTAATTTTCCTTTCATCGGTGCTGTTTCGCTGTGGCACTGGTATAAGTGCACGGACAGCTGCAGTTCTTACTAGTGTGTGATTTGAATCTCATCTGGTGGTAGATGCCTGTATTGCAACAGTACAAGAACATAAGAAATTCTAAGGACTGAACAGGATTTCTATATCTTTCAAGTCCTAGACTTTATTCTAGACTTGTGGCACTTGCAAGGCGCCTGCCAAATTTATCTGATGAATAAATGTGCAAGTTAATTACTTTCCTTTGTCCCCAGCTGGCTTAGAATGTGAACTCATTAGGTTAGTGCCTGTCTTGGCAAAAACCTGTAAGGTAATTAGCATAACTCCTGCACTTGATGAATCCAGTACTGCCAGCTCAGCAGTACCTCGTGGAAATTTAGAAGGGGAACTACTTTTAAGAGATGGTAATGCTTTTGTCTGGCTTCAACTAAAGCCAGACATGCATAGCTGTTTATTAATATTAATAATTAAAACTATTAAAATCAGATCCTTCAAGTCTGTATAACCTTTACATGATGGTAAGCAGTTTATAGAGCATTTTAATATGTCCTCCTAGTTTACATGACGCCTTTGAATAGATAGTGGGGATTTTTTTTTTTTATTGTTTTGCTTTTTTAATTGTTTTATTTTATGAATATCATCTTGGTCATAAAGGACTAGCAGCCATTGTCTAGCTCAGTGGTTCTCAACATTTCTTGTACCAGGACCCATTTGCAAACATCAATGGCCAGTCCTGATGCAGTGTGTGGGGCAGGGGGGCCCAAAGCAGCCCTTCACAGGCTGGAACTCTGCCAGCCTGCCGGGGAAAAGCTGCTGTTTACCACGTCTTTCTCCTTTAAAGGAGAATCCATTTTTTAGGTTTGTTGACAACCTTTTCATATATTCTTGTGACCCACTTTTGGGTCACAACGACAGGTTGAGAAATGCTCACCTCTGCATTTTTTCCAAGCCTGCTACTAATTCTTTGTGGTCAGGCATCATTGTTTGGCTTGTTCCGGGCCCCTCATGTTGCTGACCTTTTTTCACAGCTGGCTGTGAAATTTGCAGCAGGCTCACTATCTGGGCTTGATGCTGAGATTTCATACTGCCAGAAGAAAGCGGTGGCCTGTCACTTGTTTGTCACAGGACTCTGTGGGAATAAAGGAACAAGTGTGGGGCCTTAAGCAGTTCTCATGTACGCACTGTAGCGCTATTATTGCATCTAGCCCAGGGACAGATTTAATGTCAACTTTTACCCTAGGTGGCAAAGAGCAGCTAACTCAAATTTTAAAATCTAGCTAAGAGTAATGTTCTGTAGCGTTTGAGACTACCTGGTGAAGAATAATCATGCTGCCGAAACCCCATCTTGTCGGTTTATCCAGATGCTAATGCCTGTCTGCATTCTCTTTGTGTTTCATTTCCAGACCATTTCCATTGTCTACATAGTGACAGCGATTGTGGGAGTTGAGGCCTGGCACGCACCTTTCCTGTTTAATTTCTTATATAGAGACCTATTCACTACAATGATTCTTGGTAAGAAGCTCCAGGTCAAAACCTGTTTTTAACTAATACCTTTTTACCCCGCTCCAATGTTTCTCTTGAACTTACACTGTTTTGTGTTCTTTTTTGAACAAACAAATGTAGTGAAATGCCTCTCTAGAGAATTTGTCTTGATGAACCTGTTTAATCTAGATTGAAATTCAGCATGCACAGCATGGCTGAAATCTCATTAAAATATGGTGAATTGATTCTGAGAGTAGCAGTGCTCATTTGCATAGAACGGAAAAGTGTGGTCCTGTCATGCTCCTCCCAAAACCTATTGGGCATGTTGCATACTAGTTCATAGCACACAGCTAGCTGTGTAGACTTTGGTGAGGTGAACTGTAGTTATGTCTGTTTATACTACATTACAGTTGTCCTCCCAAGCAGGGCAACAACGACTTAAGTCTCTTACATGACGTTCTTTAGCAGCTGCGGCCTACTGAGCTCAAGTTCTAAAGTGAGATGCAATATTTCAGAGGTGATTCTAAGCCCTTGCACATCACTGTACCCAACTAGCACTCCACCATTTCAAGAAATTAATCAATTTAGGATTTCATTCTGATCTTGGCATTCTTATAGACACAGAACCATACCCAGATGTGAACTTGGGAATATGAAATCCAATGTTTGTTTGTTTTTTGTTTTTTTTAACCAGTTTGGGCATCATACATTTTAAGCTACAATTGTGAAGCAAATAGGTTTAACCCACGTTTGGGGTGACATGGTTTCTATTTAAAAATATCTGATGCAGCTGGAAAAATCGGCTTGACCAATAGCATTCTGTTGCGTTATAATGCATGTCCCCCCTAATGTAAAACAGAAAGGCTGGGACTCTTACTGACATTGCATATTTATGTAAAATGTAAAGAAGGACTGAGTGCCTTTCTTTGCCTGTAGTCTGTGCTCTTACCCCTGAACTAGATACTAGTCTCATGTTCATCTGCATGTCTGCAGGGACTCTACCTTAGAATCCAAGGGGTTGCAGGTGTGTAGTTCCCAGGTAATAAGACTCAGTTACACCTTGAATCTAGAGAACATGCAAGCTGACATGGTTTAACTCTGTTCCCAACAAGGCAATTCTCTCTTTGTATGGCCATAGCAGCAGATATCTGAGAACCCAGACTTAGAGGAACTAGGGTACTTTGCTTTATCAATGTCTTGCTTTGCAAGTGGTTCACTTTTTGGAAAGAAAACGTTTTGGTACCACAGTCCTTTTTAAAATAAATGTTTTCTGCTGTCATCTGCTACAACATTATTTCCATTTTGCCTATCTAATTCTTTACCTGCTCATTGTGGAAGTAAACGTTTGAAGTGTTGGTGTTTGCTTGAAGCTCCTTCTAGCACAGGATTATATTAATAACATGGCTAAATATTTTGAGTCTACCCCTGCATCATAACTTTGTCTGAAATACGCCCCTCTTTTCTTGACAAGATAGAAAGTGATCAATCAATAGTTTCTATTTGATGCCTCACCCCACAGGCTAGATAAATTCATTCATCTTTTAGTAAGAAGCCACCCCCATGAATGCTACTTCTCTAAGAAATACGAGCTATTTCTGAAGAGCTTAATCAAAGACAAAAATGTGGTGCCCCCTCCCCCACATAAAAAATAGAGCAGAAATTGGATTAGTGAATTAAACTTCTTTAGCAAGGATGGACTGAATCAAAGAAAAGTGAATTAAAAATAGTTGCTTCCTTTGGTCCTGTTTTTAGCTCAGCAGTCAGGAAAATTGATTTTAATTGATTTTTGTTTGTTTGTTTTGTTTTTTGTTTAAATCTCTTTTACTTTTTAGTTACAGTCCCAAGGCCATTATGCTGTTGATTTGAACTTAATATTTGCTCTCTTAGAAGGATAAACTGCTCTTATTTTTGCACAGCAGCATGTGGTTTCTGGACTCTCTTATTTTTTCTTTTTAATTGTGTAGAAAATGAAAAAATGCTGCTGTTTATTTGCATGATAACTTTAATTCTGTCAGTTTGTCTTTGGAGAGAAATCAGAATTCAGTTAAATCATGGAAGCATAATACAGTTGTTTTTATGTGATTAAAAACTGCATTAAAAGTGCAGGACAATACTTTTTTAATAAACCCATTAAAACAAGTCTTATTGATTAAATGATGTATTTGTTAAATAAAAGTATACTTAGTAAATTGATGTAGTGCTTGTTTCTGGTCACCCTGGATCAAATTTTCAAAGCTATGTAATTATCTGCCTAGATCTTTAGAAGCTTAAATAGCTTTTAAAGTCTAGTCAGTGGCATTCAGTTTTGTAGAATGAGGATCTCTAATTTGCTTCCATCTGGTGCGTTTTATTCCTAAATTGGAACAGGAAAACTAGCTTTCTTGTGGCGGGTGTTTTTGAATGAATGAACATGTCCCTATGAAAAAAAGTCTGTGCACCTGGTAACTAAGCAGAAGCAAAATCATTTAAGACCAAAGCTTTTCTGTGCAATATTAACTGAAATGACTTGCATCTGGAGGAATATAAATACCAGCGTTTACCCTTTTGTAAAGACTAAAACTATTACATGCTTCATTCAGCATATCATATTTATAAAGCATGCCTGACATCAGAAGTTAGCTGTTCTTCCTCTAATGCTACATAATGAGGATATGAAATGTGTGGCCCGCAGGCCAGATCCAGATCCTGCAGGGCTTCTGGCTGTCGATGCCAAACTGCTGTGTCAATGTGGTCAGCACTCAGTCAGTTAATGCAAATACTGTCAGAGGTGGTAATGTCTCTTCCCCCTCCTGACCCACACCCCCACCAAATTTGTCACTAGTGATGCAGGTTGATGGTAGATTCATGATGTTGGCATTAACCCTGGGTGCTGGCAGGGGTTGTAGCCTGCCAACCAACTGATTTGACTTCTGCTGTATACTGTTAAGGCAGCACCACGTCACTGGATGCTGTATGCTATTAAGGCAGCAATACTACTTTAAATGGCTATAGTAGTTTATAGAGACACAGGCCTTTGCTCAGGCTTATTTTTAATAGGAAACTGATATCTGCTTTAAAGGGAGATGTTTCTGATTCAACAGACTTCCAACAAATTTTATCATCTGACCATAACCAAACATGACAGTGTCAATGACTGTTTATAATAACATGAAACTGTGATCATCTCCTTTAATGCTTACCAAAGATGTCATTGCTTTTGACTGACTCTGCTCAACTGTTACACTGCAGTAAGTTAGATCTTTCTGTTCCAGGTTGTGCACTCACAGTGACTCTGCCAATGAGTGTGTACAACTTTTACAAGTAAGTTGAGTTTTCTTTGTTTGTTTTCTTTGTTCTTTCTCCTCCCATCCCCCATGTGTCTCATATTCAGTCATGTATTCTGGTGTTTAGGGCATTGTGCGGTGAACCTGCACCACTGGGTGCACTTGGCATGCAACATATTGTAAAGGAGAGACACCTCAATCTGCCTGCTTCCTGCCAACATTAAAATTTAAGGAGAACTGTGGCTAAGTCTTGATGTCTATAAAGTATATAGTATATCTGTAGCTTCCTTGAAGTCCAGAGGCCACTCACTAATTGTTTTTAAACAAAATGGATTTTAGAGGTGTACCTGTTGTACTGCGCTGTGCCTCATTGAGAACATGGGCCCCAGCCTGCTCTGCAGAAAGTGTAGATCATGATACCATGATCTATGCTACACTTCTCATCTGTTCTCTTTCCTTTCCATAATAAATGGAGTACCTGATGCCAGAAGCCAGGCTAACTAGCAGAGAACAGGGTAACCTGGTGAAGGAACTTCTGGGAGTGGGTAGGTTCGATGGCTATTAAACTGAAGGGATGGAAGTCAATTATTTGCAAATGTCACTGACTTCAGTGATCTGTGGAAGTTACAGCTGATGATTCTGAGGACTGCCTCACATACTACAACTGCAAAACTAGTGCTTCCTAATAGTGTTCAGCCCACTCTAGTAGAGGCTGCAGCTTCCTGTCATTTGACCTTTTTCCCCCTCTCTTTTGCTTTCTTTAAAGGGCCTATAAAGGTAACACCCTGAAGCACCACTCACTCTATGAAATAATGCTGCCATTTCTCTCACCGGTGTTGCTGTTTGCTCTGTGCACTACCTGGATTTTCTTGTCACCATCGGACATCCTGGAGGTCCACCCTCGGCTCTTCTACTTCATGGTTGGAACAGCCTTTGCTAACATTTCAGTAAGAGCACTGTTGCTGCTACCTATAATGCTGTAATTTAACTCCCCCAAAACCAGAAAAATAGCAATACTTGCATCATTGGAGCTCTAGCTCTAGTGCTAGATGATGTCTTTTATTTTGAAGTCCTGCTCTTAGCCTCTCTGATTTCTGTGAAATTAGTTAAGCTCTGTACAGTCTGATCAGCATGCCTAAGTGAAAGCATCCCCAAATGTCAAAGATGCCCTTCTGAAATCCAGACCCTGCATGACAACAGGCCTACTCATCTTTATTGCTGTTTTGTCCCTTTCTCTTTTTGGTATGGTTTTCTACCACCTTTGCAGGTAAGAGTTAATTCTGTTTGACTAGGATTGATCTAGTCAGTACAAATTGACCAGATAGGGTCAGATTCCATTCAACACCGATTTCTCTTGGGCATATTTGAAGTCTTCAAATATTTAGAAAGGTTCAGAGCAAATGATCATCTGTGTCCTAATAAATGTCAGCTGAGGCATGCGCACAGCCGTTGCTTCCCTTGCTAAAAAGCCATGAGGATTCTGGAGTTTGCATCCAACATGGCCCTTTGCAAACTGAGTGTGTTTAACAGAATTCCTTCTCTTTGCAGTGCCAGCTGATTGTGTGTCAGATGAGCAATACCCGGTGCCAGCCTCTGAACTGGATGCTGCTGCCACTAGCGGTGGTTGTTTTCGTGGTGATCTGTGGATTAGCACCACATAATGAAACAGTTCTCCTGTACACGTTAACAGCAGTCATTACCGTGGCACACATTCACTATGGAGTGTGTGTGGTAAGTGAACACGGCATATGGGGGCTTGGAGTTTAGCTAAGACTATTTCACTTAGAGCATTTGTGGGCCCGTTGTGTTACATTTGGTGGGATACTTAAAAAAAAGAATGGCAGCTGGAATCAGCATGGTTCTAAAGCTTTCTAAGCAGTGAAGCAGCACAGACTACAGGCGTAGAGAGGCACTTAGTCCCTCTTTGCATTTTGCATAAATATGCAGTGTTAATAAGAGTCCCAGCCTTTGTTTTACACTGGGGGAACATGCATTGCAATGTAACAAAATGCTATTGGTCAAACAGATTTTTCTGGCTGCATCAGATATTTTTATTCATTTTTAAATAGAAACCATGTCACCCCAAACGTGGGTTAAACCTATTTGCTTCACAATTGTAGCTTAAAATGTATGAAGCCCAAACTGGTAACAAAAAACAAACAAACATTGGATTTCATATTCCCAAGTTCACATCTGGGTATGGTTCTGTGTCTATAAGAATGCCAAGATCAGAATGAAATCCTAAATTGATTAATTTCTTGAAATGGTGAAGTGCTAGTTGGGTACAGTGATGTGCGAAGGTTTAGATTCACCTCTGAAATATTGCATCTCACTTTAGAACTTGAGCTCAGTAGGCCGCAGCTGCTAGAGAACATCATGTAAGAGACTTAAGTCGTTGTTGCCCTGCTTGGGAGGACAACTGTAATGTAGTATAAACAGACATAACCCAGTATTTCCATGTTGTGTGCAATTTATGCACTTCCCAATAAGCATTAACTGATTCCTCATGCTGAGCTGTCTGAAAACGTTTTCAGACATTCTGTCCACATTGTCCTCAGAACCTGCCTGAAATTTGAATGCTTCTGGCTGGCTGAACACAGTAAAAACATAAAAATAAAGAACCCTAATTGGCTGAAGTGCAGTTTTGCTATCTTTCAAGCTGCTTTGGGACAGCTTGGGTTAACAGCAGTCTGGCTGGCTTTCAAGCAGGAGTGGGGATGGGGAGGAAAGGGGACGTCTTGTCCTTCCCTCTGGTCCAGGCAAGCTCTACCCAACCCCCAAAGCCTAGATTAATAAAATAACAAGAGAGAGAGCTGGGGAATGTAATCCCATTAGATGTGCCCCAGGAAGCCCCAGAAATGAGCGCTGCAACTTCATGTAGTTCCCACTGGAACTAACACATTCATTAAGGTGTGTTTATCATCGGCACTTTGCCTTGGGAAGTCCTGTCCCTTAGGAGCTCTAGGTTTAACCTGAGAACCCTCCAGGAGAAAACCCTGAAGTAACCACAACAGGGAAAGCAATTCCCAGGCTCTTGCCTTGCCAATTAGCATAATGAGACTTCTGTTCAAGAAGGATTTGAGTGAGATAAGTAGCTTAGAGATCACAAAATCGGTGTCTGAATCACAGTTGAAGAGGAAGGGCCTAATAGAACATCTAATCCCTCCTCTCCTGGCTGCCAGGCCTCAGGTTTCCCCTTTCCTGTATCTCCCAATGCTTTGTCCCATTGAGGGTTAGACTTGGTTGACCCCTGCTTTGCTGTTTCACAATTATCTAAGGGCCTTTGTACACAGTAAGCTATTCTGGAATAGAGCCTCCAGGGTCCTCAGTGCCTGGGCTCGTCTCTCCCACTTCACCCTATCACTTGCTGCTTTGGTTCCTCATCCTTTGCAGTTGTTATTAATTCCACCCTGAATAGTTTCATAGTTTCTAGGGTCGGAAGGGACCTGAGCAGATCATCTAGTCCGACCCTCTGCCATGGCAGGAAAGAGTACTGGGGTCAAA
>NW_017728918.1:10788124-10801510 GCF_001723895.1 Crocodylus porosus | reverse complement strand
TGAGGTAAGACTAACCAGCCTATAGTTTCCTGGGTCCTCCTTCCTGCCTTTTTTGAAGATGGGGACCACGTTGGCCCTCTTCCAGTCCTCCGGTATCTCAGCAGAGCACCACGAGTGCTCGTAAAGCTGTGCCAGGGGACTTGCAATGACCTCAGCCAATTCCTTTAGAACTCTAGGGTGGAGATCATCCGGGCCGGCTGACCTGAATACGTCTAAACCCCTCCAGAAGCTCCCTGACTAAATCCTCGCTAACCTGTGGCCAAGGTGTGGAAGGGCTGAAGTGTTCAGGCAAGGACATCAGTCCCTTCCCTGTGACTAGTTTGTTTTCTTCTACGGAGAAGCAGGGAAGGAGGATTGGAGATGGATGATCTCCCCTGGTCACAGGCACCATAGTGAAGGAGGAAGCACAGTAACACCAGAATCAGCAGAGCACCTGTTTCCTGCCATATGGGGTAGCTGTCAGTGACATTGTCCCTCAGTTGAAAAGCCCTGTTCTCTTTCTTTCCAAGGCAGCTGAATGGAGAAGTTACCTGCTTGACAGCCAGAATAGGATCCAGAGACCATGTGGCTTCTGGCCAGTTCACTAAAGCAGCTCATCAAATCATGAGACCAGAGTTGGGTTTCCTGGACTGGGTTGTGGTAGAGATTAGATTGGATTTCTCCTTTTTGGCTCTAGTGTTTATGACCACTTCCCTCCCTCATCCTCCCCCTGCTCTCCCTCTCACATTCAGAAGCCCTTTGAAATACTCATGGGGAGTGGACCAGGTTGAGTTTGCAGTAGGGTGACCAGGCCGTGGGCAAGACAGTTGCATCGCCAAAGTGCTGTGTGCATTTGGCACTTTCTGCCAGCTCTGAATCCCTTTAAAATTGATCCTGAAATCTCCTCCAGCCTGATGATTTGGTGTTAGTCTTTCCATAATCTCATCTAAAAAGCAGAGCTCCTGATTGCAGATCCCTGGCCACACACCATGCTGTCTCTGGAGGAAATGAGCTGGCCTCTTGAAGGTCAACATGAGAAGGGGCCGTACAGGGATGATGAAAGCTGTCTTCAGAGCTTAGGCATGCTGCCTCTTGGCACAGGCCCTTCTGCATTACATACCAATGTCCTGCTTTTTTTGCTATCTGGTGGCAGGACCCTTATAGAGGGAGGTAGTTCACTGTGTTAGTCTGAAGCCGGACAGAAGGCAGGGTAGATTTTCACCTTTATAGATTAAATAAGGTATCTGTAGAGCACAAGCTCTTGCAAATTCAAACTCACTTTATCAGATGGTGTGAAAAGACAAGTGTAGAGCAGCATGTAAAGTGGAGTGAGTTATTTGAATGTATCCTTGCAATGAACCCAAATGCCTGCTGTGCCCCCACCTCAATACAAACCATGTCATCGCTGGACCGAGTAACAAAAGGTAGAACATCCAAGGCTCTTTTTTTTTTTTACCTGCAGTATTACTAACATTTTATACACCATCACCTGCTTACAATGCCCATCTGCTCTTTATACAAGACAGGCAAGGCAATCTCTACTGCAAGAATGAATGTACACTGATATGGCATCAGCTGCAGAAAAACAAAGGCTTGTGGCAGATCTCTTCATCCTCCCTGGGCACTCCATTGCTGACCTCAGGATGGCTCTTCTCAGGCAGCAGATCTTTTAAAAACAGATATAGATGGGAACTTGCAGAACAAGAAATCATCCACAGACTAGAGTGTTAAGCATGGTTTAAACAGGGATTATGGCGTCTTATCCTATTACCTGGATTAGCTTTTGTGACCCGGTTGTTCCTATAGATTCTTCTCTTGTTTGCTGCCCCCTTCCTCCCTCCCCACCTTTTTGTGTTCAGATCACTCACTGCACTTTATGCACTGCTTCATGCTGTCCTTTCACAGCATCTGATGAAGTGAGCTCAAGTTCATGAGACAGACAAAGACATCTGTCTATCTGTAAAGTACAAATTTACCATGATGTCTGCAGGACACTAATGGCACAGAGCCTGAGGAAGGTCCTAAGCTGCTACCCTGAGTATCACCTATAGATAAAAGGCCCTCTGAAGGTGAGCCAGACCCTGCTGCGTGTTCATGCAGCTTGTGAACAACCAACCTGAAACTGTTCATGGCCAGTTTATTCCTAGGTGCCCTTGTACCCCCACAGTTCATCTCCTGTGATGTGCATTTCCCTCAAGTATTTTCCATGTCAGCCTTTGTTTTTGTGGACTAAACAAACTGAGATCTCTGTTTTCTCTCACAAAAGTGACTCATTCCCCTGTCACTGCTCCAGTATAAGCTCATCTTTTTTTGAGCACAGCTGGAAGCATTTTGAGTCAATAGCTTCAAATGATTCAGGAAACAAATATTCACCTAAATGTTTGAGACCTATTAAATTGTGTTAGGCAGTGTGCAGATCAACTTAGAAGGTGCAGATATTCAGCAGTGATGTGGGGTAAAACCAGCTGCTGACTGGAGAGGGTTGGGGACGAACTTCCTGGTAGACAGGTTGGGCCATAAGTGCCCAACTTGGGGAATTTGAGTACTTCAGTCCTCTGAAGAGTGGTTGCAGTTCTGGGATCAGGAGACTCAAACTGCTAAAGCTGATGAGGCTTACCCCCTGTCTGCCAGGTTCTTCCTTCTGGTGAAGGAAAGTATTAAACTTTTAATGAAGAACCCGGAGTGAATGGTTTGAAGGGAGCTTAAGTGGTCTCCAGACTGGGCACAGCCACTCCTCCATGGCCTGCAGTAGTGGCTGTGGTCTCCCTGTGCCTAATTATGGTCTCCCATGTGTACACCTGTTCATAACCCCCTACCTGTCTGAAGCTGAGATGGCTCACATTGCTTTCCTGTGATTATTCTCATCCCCAGGTGAACCAGCTAAGCAAGCATTTCAATATCCGACCCTTCTCACTAAAGAAGCGCAGTACAGATTGACTAGAAGTGGAAGAACAGAAAATTGGCCTGCAGGCTGCAGAAGTACTGTAAATAACTGCTGCAAATATCCTGTAAATACTTCAACTATCACCACAGATCTAAATTTATCCTCTGGACAGACACTGGGGCAGCGTGTGCATGGTATCCAGCGTCAGCAGGGAGGGCTGGGCGCGAGGTCTGGTCCCCGACTGCCATTCTTATACCACACGGATATGGATGGGATCCAATAAGGCGAGTAGCCTTCAAAGCTATTTCTGTATATTCAGAGCAGTTGATTGTTCCCAGTGACACCTCAAGTCCTAATTCTTTCAGGTAAAGCTGGTTCGGGAACATGGATCACTTTACTCAAAGGTGACTGCTGGAAGTCATCAGAAGTAACGTAGCAGTTGAGTTAGAATAGAGGGCCTGAGGCATCCGTAATGGTGCTGCCTGAGCCGTGAGGCCAGCGAGGAACGTCCTGGTGGTATGCAAAGGCTTGTGCTAGGTATTTAGACATGGGATCCAGTGTATCACAAGGTGACCTCTGTCCCTGCATGGTTGCCCAGGACAGACCGTTTAATTTGTTTCCCCCGGTGTTGCTGTACCCTCTTGCACATGTGTGCGGACATCCATTCAAATACTCTTTTTAGGAATATGTAATGATATCCGACTCAGAAATTGAGGTATTTCAGTGGAAATAACAATGGTCAAAGCATCTTTATTCCCATTTCCCAACCCAGATCCCCTCTTATTTTTCCAGCTGTGCTTAATTGAACCACATCCTAACAGTATTCTCCTTGCTGACTGCACGTTTCCTTTGTGCGTTCTTTGAATGCTGCAGGTCTGTGTGTTCCCATGAGCTTCACGGCATTGGTTATCTCTGGGGTGGCAAGTCCCAATGGCAGCCTGCAACAATTATGCAGGGCCAGGTTTTCCCTTCTGTGACACTAGTATGACCTGCTTGTTAAGGGGTGGGTTGGTGGCTCATTGCAAGGTGTCTGGACCTCTTCTAGCTTTAGATCTGTGGCAGTGCTATCTCTGGTCTGCTGTGCCAGCATTCAGACACTCATCCCCTCCAGGTACCCAAATAGTAACAAATCCCACAGCTTGGAAAAACACCTTACCAGTCATGACTGCACACTTCTATACGTACAGTATTTGGGGGAAAGAATGAAGATTACTTGAAATATAGATTTATTTTTGACATCACTGTCCTGATAGCTAGACCATAAATCTCATCCAAGGAGATTGTTTCTGTTTACTATTCACACATGATTTGATTGGCTTTATTTGTTGATTTGTTGAACTGTGTTGTGGTGAAGCTTGAATGCCGATTTTCTTTTCTGTTCACTTTTATTTAATGAAGACTTGTGCTTGAATGAAGAGTGCAGCCTAAACCCAATGTTCTGGACAGGCTGCATCCGGAAGCGAACAGGCACAACAGAGTGTTCATATGTAATTTTACCATGGGAACAAATTCATTCAGACATGGATATTGTAAAACATGGGTAGTAGTTTGGTCACAGCATGCTCCTTCTGTCAGTGAGAAGTCATCTGCATTAGGAAAACTTAGCTGTAATTACTATTTAACATTTTTTTTCTTTTGTACATTTGAATCATTGTCATGGGAATTATGAAATGTAAAATTCAGAAGCCATTTCACAACATTTATTGTAAATACGTTGTTTTTTACTCAAACTTTCTAGGCAGTGTTGTATAAGAGATCATAGAGGTACACCCTGTGAAGAGCAGGGGAACAAGCTGATGCAGGCAGATCTCACTGCTGCTTCCTTCTCTCTTGTGTTTAACATCATGTTTGTTTGAGAGCAAGTTTTGTCTTGAAGTGTCATGACTATAAATCTGGACTGGAGAAAGGCATTTAATCTGGGAGAGGGGGGCGTCCCCTTTCAGACATTATTAAATAAAGTAGCTTACTCATGTATATTTACTGACCTTGTACAGGAGAAGCCTACATGTACAGAGGAATTACGTTGTGCTTAAATTTTTGATGCTGTAACTATTGAATGAAATATAATAATTATGGGCAGATTAATTTAAATCATAGTTGTACAGGAAACATAAGGAAAGCTGAATCAAGCCTTGGAAATGTGGGACAATGTTTAAATACCCGTGGAACATTTTTCAGGTGGAAAAGCCTGCTAGCGGCAGTGATACAGAGCTGAGGTGGGGTTTCCCATCCCCTCCCTGTTCATGTATTGACAGACCATGAAGCACATGGGTGATTAACCCATCAGCATTCATGCTAAGGGGTTTTCTAATCCCAAAGTTTGAAGTTTGGTGTTGTGGGTGTTCTGTGTGTTATGGTATCTCCCCATCACAGTAGTATTACTGCATTTATGGACTGGGGTGAGGGACATTGTGAGAATCCATCTGCTTCCTGATTTTTGGGGCAGCATTTTTGGTTCCTTTTAGCGCATGGTTTGTGAGCTTAGCTATGTGCCACAATTGACTATACTTTGTGGCTATACATAGAAATGTGCCCTAAAAAACCCACTCTCGGTTGTGTATGGGCTGGCCGTTACAGCTTGACTTCCACTCAACGCGTCCCCATTTTATCATCAGGCTTTTCAGGCAGGATGCCTTTCTCCTTAAAACTGGAGCTGCTTTTTATCTATTCAGGCTAATATCTGAGGAATCTTGGATTTTGGTGCCTTAACCATACTAGCACCTTGACACTAGCACAATATTTACAAACAGGTTAGCTGGAAATACGTTGGGGTCGAATGCTGTGTGAGTTGAGGCAGGCAAGTGCAAAGACCAAGTAGAGCAGGGTTTGGTGTCAGATCCTGTTCTCTGGGCACGGTTTGCCACACGGCATTTCCTTGCATGCTGTTTTGGCCTGAAAGTAGTAACTCAAGCTTGTTATCAGAGATTCTGGGTCGAGAAATGCTTGGTCAGAGAGACCGAACAAATCTTGCCCTGTTAAGGATCGGATGGTGGGGAGAAATGAGTCTCTCTCCAGCTGGGATATTTTCCCAAGTAATTTTTTTAAATAAACATGTTCTCTATTGAAGGCTTGGGCTGCATGATGGGTGTCCCTGTGTCCACTCACCAAGGTCATACTAAGATGCTTGTTCCTTGTTGAATTGGGCCCTTTCATTTTGTAGTGGGGTGGAAGTTCCTTTCCCAGCTATTTTCCTCTCGGGAAAGATCGCGACAGTCTCCTCATTCATGACCCTGTGTGTCTGTGTTTAGGATTTCCTTTCTTCATACTGGAGAGGTGATCCGTTTCTTTTGGGCTGGGGAAGGGGCATTTTCTGCCAGGCAAAGACTTAAGCTGCCAAAGAATAACATATCAACATACCTACCCCTGCAGTCTTTTTGAAAATGTTCCCCAAATTATACTGCAGTGCCACAGTTTGTACCTTGACCTGAAATACCGGCAAGAAGACATTAGCATCAGTGAAGGAAGCCTGTAGGCTCTCAGTGTGCCTAAGTAATGTTGTGAGGTTTTAATATTGATTAAAATTTGGTTACTGGAGGTGAGTTAAGTGGGTGACTTCCTCACTGAGTATTGCATGGCTTTCTTTCTCTTATCCATTGCATCTCAGGAGGCTCGTGTCCTACTCCCATTCCTGTGTCTGGGCAAAAGATCATGCTCACAAAATAAGCTACTAGTTTCCTGAAGGTGCTTCTCTTTCTTACCTTCCCATGGTCAGGCAAAAGGCTTTGCCTTGCTTTAAGGTGGGGTGTTTGCTGAGCCTTTAGGAGCTAAACCAAAGCTCATTACGTGGCTTCTCTGGTGTTAGTAAGGACTCGTAGTGTGCCCAGCCTCATTTCCTTGGAGAGGCTTTTCATGACTGGTTTTTAGAGCAAGCTTATGGTTGGCAGCTAGCCCTGCAGCCTCCCACAACCCCCTGGGGCCTTACGCCAGTGCCCTGTATGTGTGTGTCTGTGTGTACCCCAGCTAGATGATGTACAGGGCTGAGCCTTTGAAGTCAACAACTTGTGAATAAAAGGTAGCCATTACAGTCCGTGTTACCATCTCATATAAGCAGTTACACTGCAGCCCTTCTGTTAGAAAAACCATAGGAAAAGCAGGGGCTGTGGTGCAAGGAGTATCGCATCCCTTCCCCAGCCCACTGCACCAGTGCACTGCCGTTAGCCCCTGTTGCTGCTGTACGTGAAGACGTTGATACCTGTGGCCAACGTGCGCCAGCTGTGAATCTTGTGGAAGAGCGACCCATGTTGGTTGCTAGAGCAAACCCTGCAAGCCGTGCATTCCTGGGGTTGGGCTCCTGAGATCTCTTGCCAGGCTCCTCACTGGAAATGGCTGCCTCTGTTTTCCAGGGTTCCCGAGCACTTAAAACTGCAGTTGAGTAACATGGGAGCTGCGCGGCTGAACAGGCCAGTTCTGTCCAGGCTCCTGGACTAGCCCCCCTCGTGAGCCCAGCTCTTTGGCCTTGCAACAAATCCGATCTGTCTGCTGGGAGAGTCTCATCTCTCTCGCTATTTCTCTTGGGAACTTGAGGCCCAGCTGAGTTTTCTTACCCTGTGTAGATCCAAGTTTGCAGCTCTGCTGCTTCCCATGCTCATAATCTGAACAGCTGAAATGCTTTGGTTTTAGCCAGTGGTGAGCTAGCAAAAAACAAAAATACTTCTCAGGTGACCTCTCCTTTTGCGAAGGAAAGTTTGCTCCTCTTGCTTTATTCTACCATGTTCAGATGGAAGTGAATCATTTGTCCGATGAAAGCCACTGGAGAATCTCTCTGTGTCTCTCCGTGTCAGGAGGCGTACGTTTCTTTTACAAGCTGTGCCACTTAATTGGGTGTCTTGGACCAGTAGGGATTATGGTGAGCAACTACACCATGTTAAAGCATGTTTGGTTTTTGCTTAAACGTAGAGGAAGTAACCCTGGGGTAAGGGTAGCCATAGCTAAGAGGAAGTATTTGCTAGCATCTTGCTTGCCTTACCCATTCATTCTACCTCAAACACTAGAAAGTGGCAGTGAGCCAGGGCTAATGAGACAGCACGAGGCCAACTGACCAGGACCATGGTTAGGACAGAAGTTGCCTGACTTCTTCGCTGCTGAACAAGGGCCTTGTTCTGTCTGAAAGATCCCACCCCCGTGCAGCAGGACTCCAGCAGTCCTGCCTGTGCGTGCTCAGTGTCCTGGCAGCCAGGAGCAGGCGAACAGAGCCGCGGGGTTATCCTATTTTGCCCCTAGCAGGCTCTCACCTGCTAGGGATGCTGTTTGCTACCAGTAACTTGGTCAGCCACTACCGTGCAGCCCTGGAGAACATGCCCCAGGAGCAGAGTTTATGATGCTTAGTTTTAGTTATTACTGACGGGTTACTTGCCGGGTTTGGACTGACGCATCTCAATGCCAGGATATAAGTCTGCCTCCTTCACTCATTGAACCAGGACCTTCTTAGTTCTCACTTGACAGCTCTTCAGCCTGGCACAGCTGCTTCCAGGCAGCAGATCTGACAGCCTGGGAGGCTTTATCTGAGCACAGCCTCAGCTGTCCCGGACCATGTGCCTACGTTTAGTGCCTGCGGGCAGCCAAAGCTTGGAGCACAGCTCCACTGGGCAAGGTGAAGGGACTCATATGTGCAGAGTTCTTCCAGGTATGCTGCTCCTCGTGTGCTCCCTGCGGGGGCTTGACATTAGGTTAAGCTCATTCAAAATGAGGGACTTTTTGCTACAGAATAAGCTCATCTACCCTGTTGATCCCAAATTGCTGCACTCTAGATCCACACCCTCCCTTTGCCCGGCTGAGCATCCTGCACAGACCAGCCCTCTAGAAGTGGTTGGTGGGCTCTTGTCTTGTGCTTCAGGCTTTCCATGCCTGCATGCTCCCCTGGTAAGGAGGAGTGGTTTTCCCAGCTGCCAGCCTGTTGAATCCGACAGCTAATAGCTGAGCTGGGCTTTTTAAAGCCTGTGTTGTCTCCAGTAAGAGACTGTAGGCCAAAACCTTGCTCCTTAAATTACATGCATTGAGCAAACCGGGCTGGACTGAAGTCCTGCTGGTCTCCTGTAGCACTGTGGGCTCTGCAGGGCTGGTGGGAAAAACCGCATGTCACCAGAACGATTTCCAAAAGCTCCTAAACAACTTGCAGTGAGAGTTGTGTGCTTAAATCGCTTAGGCTTTTGGAAATCCCTCCTGCAGCTCCATCGCAGCCAGCAGAGCAAGCTGGTGGGGCACTTCCCATCATGCAGTGCACATCCCACAGGTGCTCTTTTTGTCTCCTCTTCCAGCCGTTCTCTTCATCTCTTGGGGTCAGGGCAGTTGCTTCCAGGGTCACACTTCTCCTCCCTCCAAAAATGAGCTTTATCGACCAGTAACTCTACGTTGGACCCGTCGCGCTTCCTGAGCCCAGCTCAGTGCGACCGAGCTGGTGTCTCACTCGGGGCTTTTGACAGACAATTTGGCTATTGCTTTGCTGCGGTGAATGGCGGGTAAGCTGCTGGGCTGATCTCCTGGGCTCTTCCAGTCTTGGAGACTCTGAAACGGTGTGAATAAACAGTTTGTGATTTTTGTTTTTTTTTTAAATTTTGTTTCATGTTGGACCTTGTGAGACCTCTACTTAGGGGCAGCTGCACCCTTGCAGAGGGTAGGTATGAGGCACGGGCACATCTGTTCTCAGACCCGCAGCCTTTGTGCTTCCCCCGTGCACAGGCAGAGCCTTGTTCCTTTATATATTGCACTCTGGCTTTCTGTTCTGCATAGCCCATGTCACACTACACCAGAGGGAATCTAGACCCCGTCTGGGACCAGTCACACCTAAGCAAACTGTACAGAGCTGCATCGAAAGCAAAACCGGAGCGCTCTCTCGAGTCATGTTACTGCAGAATTCTGTGAAACCTGCTCATTCATCGGGATCCGTGGGTCTGTTGTCAGGAATTTAAGAGTACTGAAGTGGATTTGAATTCCAGTCTGTTAAATGCTATTACTGAAATATTTATTGTAAAAAAAATAAATAAATAAAATAAAGATAATATTAATTTAAATGTCAGTAAAAATAATAATAATAAATTTTTTTTCCAAGCCTTTTAATTGTTTTCTGCTGTCTTTTTGTTCCTGTCAAGTGGTTGAATGTGATTGAGGGTGGGGAATATTGCACTTTGACCTGGGATATAGAGTTTAGTGTGCCTTGTTCTGGTGGGGTCACAATGTGCTCACAGACGGACTCGGTTGCATTAGGTTGGGGGAACATCCTGTGTGACTCTCCCAAATAAAAGCACTTACTAGTGACCTTAATGCCACCAGACTGGTCCCTTATTTGTGGTTGAGTTGCCCTAGTTGAATTGCAGTGCAGGCACAGTGGGGAAAAATCAGGCCCTCTCGCAAAGACCTTGCAACCCATCAAGCTGCATTGCGCTGCTGTAGGTTCAGATGTGGTCAGCAAGTGAAGCACCAGGATGACAACTGGCAGAATAAAGCCTCTTGCTCAAGACGACTCGTATTGGGCCTGGCCAGGTCCAAATAATTGCTTTTTAAAAATTTTTTTAAACAACTGCTGATGCTTTATCTCCATGCAATTCAGGTCTTGTCAAAAGGTAAGTGTCCTTGTTGAATAAAGGCAAAGGGAGTTTGTACCCGAGAGCTTGAAAAGAAGAATTTTTCCAATTATTTGAGTTGGTCTAATAAAAGATATCAAATTTACCCAAAGAAACTTGTCTGCTCTTGTTGAATAAATACACAGAAGTAAATGTGTATAATCGCTCCTTGCCACTCCATTTTCAAGGGACCTGAGCCAAGCTATGAAGTGTGGCTAAAGTAGGCGACTGTCAGTCCTTCTAGATCATGAGCTCACCAGGATCTTTGCCTAGCCCTAGGCAGGAGCAGGGGCCAGCAGGGGCTGCCCAGACGTTCTGTCCCCCCTTTACACCACTGAGACCAGAAACCAAAGACCAGACATGTTGAACCTCTGTCTGGGGTAAGGTTGGAGCCCCAGTATCAGGCCTGGAAGGGGGTGGCTGATGGGTTTTTAGTGACCACTAGCGGGCATCGACCAGTGCCAGAGTACATGCCTGCCTCAGTTTTATTTGTGGAATAGGATTCGTCAGGACAAAGAATGAAAGCAGAACAAAAAAAATGTATTGAACATCAGACAAAGGGGAAGTGGAAGCTGTGCTGCTGTGTCTTAGTGCTTGCTGGGGACTCAGAGGTGCAGACAGGATGTGACAGTGGCTTCCCTTTTCCATGGAGTTCCCTTTTTGCTTCCTGCTCTAACACCTACCAAGCAGACCAGCCACTTTTTGACTGGAGCATGGTCCTATGCCAATGTGCTGAAGCCATATGTGCACACACATGCATGCTCCTTCTGAGGGATTTACAGCCTGATCATGCCCCAGAAGCAGCTGCCTGTGAGGCAGATGGAGCGTCACACAGCTGGGGGGAGCCTCAAGTGCTGGGGCCTGGGTTCTTGCTTTGCCACTGGTCTTCCACAGGACCTCGGTCAAGCCCCTTTGCCTCCCTCCAGAATGGAGCTGTCTGTCCTCAGCAAAGCACTTGGAGATCAGAGCCTGGGGGGGGGGAGGAATGCCATGTTGGGGAGGAAGCTGCTCTGCAGTCCCCTTGCCCTGTGGCAGCCCCATGACCGAAACAGGCTTTGCCTGGAGCTGGGGGCTTTGCACCCGCAGCCCTGCCTTAGACCCACTGAACTGTGGGGCTTTGCAGCCCTGCAACAGAGTCTGGCTCTTGTCTCCCCCATGCACCAGCATGGGAGGGCAGGCTGCTGCTCTGGCCCTGGGGCCTGTGGGTGTTGCCCAGCCCAGGCAGGGGGTGCAAGCAGGACAGCTGCGTGGGGCTGCCTGTGCCCCTGGACCAGGGCTGGGGCTACTGATTTTTGCCTGTGCTTGTGTGTCTGATGATGCCTTTGCGGGAGACCCTGGAGCGATCTTCTCCAGCGGAGCAGGGTGCAAGCTGGGTGCTGTAAGGAGCTGCTGAGGCGTCAGTGCTGGGCTGCAGCTGTGGGTCAGTGGGCGAGTCTGGAGCTGGGGAAGAGCCCAGGAGCAGAGAGCAAGGGGCAGAGAGAAGAGGCTGCAGTGATGAGGAAGAAGCCTGGCCTGAGCTGCCCCTCTTGGGACCTGAGGGAAGGCAGCGGATCGGGGCAGGTCCCAGTGCTTGTGGGGACAAGGTGACACAACTAAACCACCCTGAGCCCCTCCTGGCCACCTGGCCTTGAAGCCAGAGGAGTGACCTGCTTGCAGGGGGGTGAAATCACCCTGCAGCTGCAGGACAAGGTCCCCAATTACCCCATGGGTTGGAGGGACCGGTGGGAGCAGAGCAGGGAGTGCAGGATGAATGCGGTTTTGCAAAGAGGTCAGACGCTGGGTTTGTCTGGGGTGGTTTGCACAGGGCTGATCCTGCTTCAGGCAGGTGTTGGACTGGATGTGACCTCTGCAGCTCCCTGCCGGCCCCACAGCTCTGGGCTTCTAGGTTCAGCTGCTTGGGATAAAGCACGTGTCTAACCTGGGGGAGCCGGAGGTTGGGTGGTATTTGAGGGCTGGGTGGGAAGGAGCCCTGTGACATCCCCTCCAGCACTGCAAGGCTCCCACGTGGTTCAGCTCTGCGAGGTTCTGGCAGGCTCCAGCCCCGCACCTCTCATTAAGGGCCCAGACCCAGTCCTGCTCATTAAGCCCAGCTGACCCCATACCCTCCCCCCGACTGGCTTTGGAGCTGCATTTAAGGAACCCTCCAGCACCTGGGCCTGGCTGCACCTCCCTGGTCTCCAGTCTCCCAGCAGCATCTCCGGCCTTCCTGGCCTTCAGCTTGTCCTGGGATTTTGCCCAGGTCAGGGCTGGGCATAGCCCAGCTGCCTAGCCTGCTACACCTCACTCCAGGCCAGCAGGATAAAGTCATCAGGAGCCCAGATCCCTCCAGGGAGGAGTCCTGAGTCACAGAGACCAGGGTAGGTGCCTAACCTTAACCCTAACCCTAACCCTTTCCTCTTCTCCTCCCCAGCAGGAAAGAGGAACAGTAAGTGTCCCCTGCTCCATTCTCCAGACTACTGATGCCATTTTGCAGCTGCATCAATACAGGTATCGGGCGCAAGATGCGGGAGGTGATGTGCCTCTGCTTGGCACTAGTCGGGCCCCGTCTGGAGCCCCATGTGCAGTTCTGGCTCCACAATCTAAAAAGGACATGGAGAAGTTGGAGAGGGGCCAGAAGGAGATAACAAAGACTTTCTAAGCCCTGGCTTATTTCACAGACATTTGGGCTGGAAGAGAGGCCAGAGGATCATTGAGTCCAGCCCCCCACCACAGGGGCAGGAAGTCAGCAGGGATCATAGGATCCCAGCAAGATAAGCATCCAAATGTGTTTTGAAGGCATTCAAAGTGGGCACTTGAACCACCTCGGGTGGCAGACTGTTTCAAACCTTGGAGGCTCGGACAGTGAAGAAGTTATTTCTTATGTCTAGCCTGAACCGGTCACAGTGGAGTTTGTGACCGTTCGACCTCGTCATCCCTTGGGGCGCTCTGGTGAACAGACGTTCCCCCAGATCCTGGTGGTCACCCCTG
>NW_017728918.1:10783348-10788113 GCF_001723895.1 Crocodylus porosus | reverse complement strand
CCCTTGGGGGCTCTTGCCTTGCCCACAGATTGTGCCAGGGCTGGGGCAGGGGTGGGCTCCCTGAAGTGCCTTGGTCCGCTGGCTTTGCAAGGGTTGCTCAGTGGGCCAGCAGTGGTGATAGTCCCCCCCCGGCGGGCTTAGTTTAAAGCCCGGTGGAGCAGGTCAGCCAGTCTGGCTGAGAAGAGCCCCCTCCCCAGGGGGGAGAGGTGGAGGCCAAGTCTGGGCACTGCAAGGACTCACTGAGTCCTGGGAAAACCATGATGGGGCCTGAGGCGACCAATGGGCTGCGCTGTTGGAGGTGAACGGGGTGGTTGTGTGGATGCAAAGGGGGTGCGTCATGCAAAGACTGATGTGGCCCATGTGGGGGGCTTTAATGAAAGGACTGAGAGTCCCTGCCCGGAGTTCCACAACTTCGGCCGCTGCCCACAAAGGAAAGGAAACTGGGTGTTCGGCTGCATAAAAATGCAAGCGTTAACCCATGAAACTCACTGCTGCAGGACACCAGGGAGGATGGGGGCTTAGTGGGGGTCAGGAAAGGCCTAGTCAGATCTGTGTAGAGGGCTGCCCAAGGTGGTCTTCGGGGTCCCTGCCAACCCTGAGCGTGTAGCATTAGGCACAGAACAACATGGAAAAAGAGCAATAAAAAGAAAAGCAACACGGAGAATCAAAGACTCGCAGGGAAGTCAGACAGGCATGGAGCTGCGGGGGTCACATCTCATCCAACCCCAGCCTGTGGCAGGATCAGCCCTCTGCAAACCAGCCCAGACACATCCAGTGTCCAACCTCTTAGCCAAATAGCACCATCTTCCCTGACCGAACGAGACATCGCGCCCCACCCGGCCCCAGGGAAAGCAGGGGGGCTGCAGTGGCCAACATCGTGTGGCTGCACAGGTGGTTAGCAGACGCTCGAGAGCTCCCAGGCAGAGGGCCACGAAAGATAAGAAAGGAGAGTTTGGGCTGTTTGGGATGCGGGAAATTCAGCCCACTGTCCCCAGGATGTGGAGCAGAGCAGAGGGGTTTGATATTTGGATGCCACGTGGGGCCAGGAAGGGATTTCCCCCCCTCCTGTTGCTACACGTGTCAGGGTTTTGTTTTGCAAAAATCTAAACTCTAGGTTTTGTCTTTTTTGCCTTTATCAGAGGTGCTGGCCGCAGCCCAGACTGGAGATGGGGACTGGGCTGTGCCCAAGCGCCTGCTGGCACCAACCCTGGAGGGCCCTGGCTGGAGGGTCTGGCCCCTCCGTTCAGGGTCAGACTGATGCTGTATTTGGGGTCAGGAAGGGATTTCCCCCCCTCGGTCAGACTGGTGTGGATTGAGGGGGTGGCCTTCCTCTGTAAAAGGGGCACGGCCTCTGCCTGGGATCTTTCGAGCGCACATTAACCTTTGCAGCAGCAGGACGTTGGCCACCGGGGTCCTGCTGCTCTCCCCGCAGCCACTTTGGGGGCTCTCGGTGTCTCCGGGCAGCGCGGTCTTGTAGCAGTGCAGTAGGGTTGATGGTGCTGTTGCAGGAATAGTTTAGATGAGGGCTTTTATGGGATGCCTTGGATAGGACTGATCCTGCCTCAGGCAGGGGGTTGGACTAGGTGTGACCTCCAGGCAACCCTTCCAGCCCGACGACTCTGCGATGCTACGAGCCCTCCTGCTGCTGCAGAAGTCAGCCCCTGGCAGTGGCAGAGAGAGATCTTCTCCCCCCTGGGGACAGGGTGCTGCTCCGCGGTGTCCTGTACAGCCGGCTGGGGTTGGGTGCGTCACAGGCGTGGTGCAGCTTGCTGTCAGTGAGCTGTTCGAGGCGGCGGATTAGGAGCATGGAGTGCCCTCAGTTTCCCCTCCGAGAAAATGGGGAACAGTGAGACCATCTTCTTCTGCACAAGGCTTGGGCACTGGCTCCTACAAGGCCCAGAGGCTGCTGTTGGACTGTGAGGTCCCAGGAGCAAAGGCAGCCTTATGTGTCCTTGGTGTGCAGCGCCTTGCACACAGGACTGTGACCCAGGGCAAAGGCTTGCAATCACTACGGTAATCCACACAGCACAGAAACAACCTCCACGTGGCTTCCTACCCAACGGCCGTGGTATCGAGGCCTCCTTGGCTGCCTCCGACAGAGCAGAGGAGATGCTCCAATCTTCCTTTCACAGGCAGGGAACCGGATCCTGCCCGCCTATGAGGCCCCACAGGGATGATCCTATTCCTCCCCTGCCCGAGCCCCGGGAACCTTCTAGCCTCGGGACTAGGCCGGGCGGAGAGGAACCGGACAACCTGCCTGCCTCGTTGAAGGGGGAAGCAGACAGCACTTGGCTGGCTAAGAGGGGGTGAGTTGCCCAGGGTCATGGAGGCAGGCAGTGGCAGAGAGGGACCCAATACCCCCGGGCAGACTCATGCATGGTAGGGAAGGGCCAGATCCCCTCCAGGCCCGGGGTTTCACCAATCCTTGGTGCCCTTAGCGGTGCCGCTGTAGAGGGGCCAGACCGTCCACCCAGCCTCCGCATCTATGCAGGGCCTGGCCTGGGCTGCAGCTGCCCCAGTCAAGCTCCCAGTATGGGAGTGGGGGGCTGGAACCAGGAGGAAAAGTGCATTGAAAAGGGGTTGGGGGAGGAAGTAGGGGAGTGTGCATGTGTGTGTGTGTGTGTGGTGCATGGGGAAGGATGTGTGTAGGGGGCATGAAGGAGTGTATATGTGTATGTGTGTGTGTGTGTGTGTGTGTGTAAGGGGAAATGAGGGAGCAGACCAAAGGGAAGTGTGTGGGGGGTTGTGTGGAGTGCGAACAAAGGAGCAGAGAGAAGGAGAATGTGTGTTTGTGTATGTGGAGGCTGTGGGTGTGTGTGCGCGCGCGTGTGTGTAGAGAAGGGGTGTGGGTGTGCATGGGGGTAACAAAAGAGCAGAGGGAAGCAGGGTGTGGAGAAAATGTGTGCCTGTGGAGAAAGCGTGTGCATTTGCGTGCGTGGAGAGAAAGAGTGTGTATGCACGTGTGTGGGGAGCGTGTGGTGTGCGATGTGTGTGCAAGAGCAGCGCAGGGGAAGTGGCCGTACCTGCTATAAAGAGCAAACATGCCGGAAGGCCTGACTCTGCAGGGATGTTTTACCCCCACTTCCTGCTCTGTGCGCAGTTGCACATGTATGTGCGAGCGAGAGGAGGCCGCGGGCTCCACCACCTTTTTGCAGTATGCAAATCCTGCTGGGCGCGCTGTCACCGAGGCAGGAAGTGTTTGCTCCATCCCCCAAGCTCAACAGACAGCGATGCGACGCGGCGTGGCGTGATCCATCGCTCCTGTGAGTGGTGCTTCGCGGACCCCTGGGCCAAGCGAGACTGGCTGGGGTTAGGGGGTCTCCTGCGGACGCTGTGGCAGGGAGTTGGGGGTCCTGGCACAGGGACCAGGCTGGGTGCAGTGGGGGGGGCCAGCACCTTGGCCTGACTCACTTACGCCAGGGTCTGTACCCTGCCCGGGCGGTGCCTAGGGGAAGCAGAATGGTACCCCGGAGCAAGCCCCCTGCCCAGGGTACCAGCTCCCGGCGCTTCGTGGCAGGGGCAAATGTAATGTGTGCTAGTGGGGAAAAGCCACGGCAGCCCCAAGGCTGCTCTAGTTTGCAGCCTGGACACGGGGAGGGCCGAGGCGGCTTAATACCCCTCCTGGCTTGGTGGGGGGAAGCCAGGGCCGTCGTGTCTCAGTAGACCATCTTCCTCGCTTTCTCCCTCACCGCTGCCTCCTGCGCAGTGCACCCCGGGGAGCCAGGCACGCCAGGGCAGGGGCCCCGGCCTTGCTCGCTGGCTCTGGGGCACACGGGCTATTCGAGGCTCGGCCGGCACGGCGGGGAGGTCGATGGAAGCAGAGGGAGCGCCGTGAATCGCCTTGTTTAACGCTCGCCGGCAGGCAGCACGGCTGGTCTTCAGGCATCTCGGACGGTGCTAGATGACTTCCACGTGCGTGCAGCTTTCCCTGGACAGGTGGGGAAGTTGGGCAGTGCTGCCGGAGCCAGGCCTGAGAGGGGGCAAGTGCAGCCCCACACCTCTCCCAGCGCCATCCAGGACCGGGCGCTCCAGTTTGGGGGGTTATTCTCCGGATGCCGACTGGGTGTATATGGGGGAAACAAAGGGGCAGAAGGGTTGTGTGTGTGTGTGTGTGTGTGTGTGTGTGTGTGTGTGTGTAGAGAAGGGGTGTGGGTGTGCATGGGGGTAACAAAAGAGCAGAGAGAAGCAGGGTGTGGAGAAAATGTGTGCCTGTGCAGAAACGAGCAGAGCCGGGAGCTCGGGAGAGCTGACCTCTCAGGGCCGGCGGCTCAGTGTGCTCCCGTTTGACTGTTGCTGCAGGGCTTGGGGGGAAGGATTCGGGGGGGACAAAGCCACCGGCCATGGGAGGGGGCTTAGGGCACAAGAGAGAGCGGTGATGGGGGAAAGATCTGTGGGTTGGACGCATCGTGCTTTATTATTCTGCTAAACGCCTTCATAAGGGGCCCATCACTGTGGCCTCAAGCCTCACCATCCGTGGTTGGGAGTGCTCCCCGCTGCCTCCTGATAAGACCTAGTAACAGCTTCCGTTGGGAGAGCTTGGGGGGGTGGTGTTTTCCTAATCCCAGCATAGTTTGCATTGGTGTACAGAGCTGATTTAGCTACATAGAAAATTCAGGTTGGAAGGACTAACATCCTAAGGGATAGCCAGCACGGGCTTGTTGCGGGTAGGTCTTGTTTGACCAACCTCATTTCCTTCTATGACCAGGTGACCTATCACCTGGACAAGGGAGAAGAGATTGATGTCATATATCTTGACTTCAAAAAA
>NW_017728918.1:10778013-10783248 GCF_001723895.1 Crocodylus porosus | reverse complement strand
TCCAACCCCCTGCTCCAAGCAGGACCAGCCCCAACTCCATCATCCCAGCCACGGCTTTGTCCATCTGGGTCTTCAAAACCTCCAAGGATGGAGACACCACCACCCCTCTGGGGAGCCTGGTCCAGCGCTTTGCTGGGATCTGAATCACTCGGAGAAAATCCAGGGCTTGAGCAGTAGTAACACGGCCCATTAGAAAAGCAAGCTAAATGGGAAGTGAGTATGGGCCAACAGCATGGTCTCGTTGCAAAAATAGAAACGACACTGGTCTGTGCGCATAGGAGCAGCACTTGCAAACTAAGGGAAGTGTTTCTCTTGCTCTGTTCGGCACTGGGCAGGCCTCCCCTGGAGTCCCATGTGCCGTTTTGGGGCCTGCCCTTCAAGAAAGAGGTAGGCAGAATAAAAATCAGACAACAGCACAAGTGGCTAGGGGCCTGGGGAGCCTGACTTAGGAGGCAAGAGCTGGGGGTTTCGAGCCTGGAGAAGAGAGGACTGAGGGGGGAGTTGATAACAGCCTTCGGATGCCTGAAGCGGGGTTATACAGGGGATGGAGGCAGGCTACTCTCTGTGGCTTCAAGGGGATAGGGCAAGGCGCCGTGGGATGAAATTGCAGCAGAGGACATACAGGCTGGAAATTAGGAAGGACTTTCTCGCTCTGAGGGTGATTCAGCCCTGGAAGAGGTGCCCAGAGAGGCTGTGGCGTCTCCATCCCGGGACATTTTCAAGGGCAGGTTAGACCGGGACTTGATGGGCTCGTTCAGCGGATGGACTCACATGGCTCCTTCCAGCCGGGCTTTCCTAGGACCCGATGAACCCTTCTTGCTTTGTTGCTGCAGGGCCAGTGGAAAGGGATGTTCGTCCAAGCCCCGTCCGCAAAGCCAGCACCTCCCAGAGGCGTTGGCGTGTGTGCATGTGCTCTGGGGGGATCCTGGACACGGTCTTCCCGGCTGGGAGGCTGCGATGCCTTATGGGTGCCGTTGGCTTGGGGGCTTAGATGCCTCCTTCTGCTGGGTCAGCTCCTTGCCCCCCTTCTTGACTGGAGGAAAGTGGTGGCATTTTCGAGACACCGTCCTCACACAGGGGCCTCTGGGGAGACAAGCCCAGCAGCTGACCCTCTTGGAGCTGCTGTTTCAGGCTGCTTGCAGACTCAGGCAGGGGCACAGTGATGCTCACACTGGCTTGACACTTTAAAGGTTTCTTATGGAGCAGTGTAAGGCCACCCAGAAGCTGGCTGAGGGTGTGAAGAGACACGCCTGTGTCTTCTGCTCAGCAGCTGGTGCCTTCCCAGGGTGCGCTTCTGGCTGCACAGCTGCAGAGGGGTGCACGTGGCAATGCACATGCATTATTCTGCTCTATGCACCCCCGCGTCCAGTTTTGGGCACCGCTTTTCCAGAAAGACATGGACCACGTGGAGCAAGTCCCGTGGAGACCGGCAGAGATGCTGAGAGGCCTGGGAAACACGACCGAGGAGGGATGGCTGGGAGAACCGGGATTTAGAAAGGGAGATTGAGGGGGGATTTGAGAACGGTCTGCATGTACACAAAGGGGTGGTTATAAAAAGGATGGCGATAGACTCTTCTCTGGATCCACAGTGGACCAGGTGAGAAGGCATGGGCTGATAGAGCAACCTGGGAGATGGAGGATGGAAATTAGGAAGAAGTTGCTCTCTCTGTGAGTGGCTCAGGGCTCAATGCAGCGCACAGAGAGGCTGTGGAGTCTCCATCGCTGGGTGCTTTTAAAAGCAGGTTAGATAGACACTGGTGTGGGATGATTTAGATGGGGAAGATGCTGCCTTGAGCACCGGGTTGGACTAAGTCCCCAGGTCTGTTCTCAGGTCCTTTGGGCCCATTGTAAGAGGCTGGGAGAGTGCAAATGATGCTTCAAGTCTTGCAGTGGCATCTCCACTGTGCCAAAGCTGAGCTGTCATCATCTCCCCCCTCCTGGACCTTTCAGCTCTTTTAGACCCGCTAGGTCTGCACCTGGGGGTGCATTGTCTCATAGACTTACTTTGCAAGTCCGTATGAAGACAGAGGTGGGAGCAAAAGGCAGGTGCGACAGGCCCATGGAGGGCTGAGCCCCTCCACATGCCCTTGGACATGCACTTGGACATGCAAAGAGAGGTCACAGAGGGTGAGGACCAAGTGAATAAGGAACCGTTGTTCCCCAAGGCCCAGATGACTAGACCGGGGTGGGCAGCCACTGAAAGCAGCAAGAGCGGGGCTTAAAGCCATGCAGAGAAAGTAAGTTTTGCAGGCTGCTGGCTGTGATGCGCAAGGTGAAACCCGGAGATGACACCAGCGTGTCGGCAACATCCAGACGTGCTGTGGTCTGAGTTCCTTGCAACAGAAGAATTGCTTTGGCACCTTTCCTTCGTCAAAAAAAGGAGTGAAAGAGCAGAGCTGGCATTTTCCAAGGGGGTCAGTTGTGGAGCAGACAAAGTCACGGAGGACGAGTCCACTGAACACAGTTAGGGATGTCTCCTCCGACAGCCCTAAACCAGCGATGGAAGATGCCAGGGAGGGTCTGGCAAGGGAGCGTCACTCCAGATCAGTGGCTCTCAACCGTTTTAGACTCAAGGGCCCCCTCATTAGACTCTTAGGGAGTGCCAGATCTTAACGTTCACTCATTTTTGGACTGCAGGAAAATCCTAGCGCAATTAGATGAACATCTTGCTGCAGTCGTTTGACCCCAGTCCTCTTTCCTGCCATGGCAGGGGGTCGGACTTGATGATCTGCTCAGGTCCCTTCTGGCCCTAGAAACTATGAAACTATGAATTCTTCTGTTGCAGAGAGCTCAGGAAACCCCCCAGCCGTTTGGACCCCATGGATTCCTGGTTGAAATATCCGGGTTTTTCTTGTGAACCATGCTTGTCCAGCCAACAGTGCTAGCCTCGAAAGGATCTCCAGGTGCTGCAGGCCCCGGCTGAGAATCACTGCTTTAGATATACTCTCTCTAAGGTGTCTACGACTGATGCTCTGGAGACGGGACTGTAGGCTGGATGGGTCTGACCCAGTGTGGCATGGGGGATAGTCTTATGGAGCATGGAAGAAACTCAGCCGTGGCTTTTTCCAACTCCTTTGGGCCAAGCTCAGCTGCCAGGCCTGCACTGAAGTATTCTTAGGACAGTGACTAAATTGAGTTGCTTTAAAAAGCAGAAGGATGGAGCATCCTGGAGCCCGACACCACCTCCGCCAGGAGAGGAAGGACAGGCAGAGCCGTGCGAACGAGCCAGGCGCCGCCTGCCCTGGGCAGGCGAACAAAGCAGCGTGTAATTAGACTGTGGCATCTTTCATATCCGAGCCGCCTCTATGCACGGTGCAAATTACAGGGCCCGGGGGGGGTCCTGGGGAAGCAGCACATGGCTCGGCGCGCTCACAACGTGCCGCTTCGCCTTGTCAGCTTCGCAGAGGCTTTGTAGAGGCTGGCTGCTCTTGTGGGCTCTCCGAGCTCGTTGCAGCTGGCTTTGCTTTGTGGGAGCAGGGACGGGGGTGCGGCGCTCCCCCTTCCCGCTGTTTGTCGCTCGGAGTGTGATGGGCTCACCTGAGCTCCAGGAGACTTTCAGTCCAAACTCTTCCCTGCTTGCAGGGAGCGGGCTTTGAAGCAAGGCATCCTGTCCCGGGGCTTTGGAGCAAGGCCCTGACCCCTGGGCATTCACTTACCGCTGTTGCACTAGGCATGGATGATTGCGGTGCAATGGGTGCAAATGCTGGAGAGGGTGGGGATGGCTCCCTAGCCCCATGGAGTGGGTGCCCGCCTCAGGAGGAGGACACCCATCTCCCTAGCTTCTGCTCCCATGCCCTTATCGCTATGCTGTCCAAAGCGGTGTGGCATCAGCAAGAGGGATGAAGAGAGCTGCTCCTTGAATGCCTGATAAGCCAACCACAGTGGTTCCCAAAACTTTTGAGACTCAAAGCTGCCCTTCCCTAGACTCCAGGCCCCCTCAGCTCTTTGCTCATTTTTTGCCTATGGAAAAATACCAAAGTCATTCCTTGAATCATAAAAAATGAGGGTTGAAGGGACCTGAGGAGGTCACATCGAGTCCAACCCCCTGCTCCAAGCAGGACCAGCCCCAACTACATCATCCCAGCCAAGGCTTTGTCTAGCCGGGTCTTCAAAACCTCCAAGGATGGAGACTCCACCACTTCTCTGGAGATTGTGGTCCAGTGGTTTACCACCTTCCTAGTGAGAAAGTCCTTCCTAATATCCAACCTCAACTTCCCTTGCTGCAGCTGGAGCCCATTGCTCCTTGTCCTGTCGTCTGCCCCACCGAGACCAGCCCGGCTCCAGCCTCTGTGCAGCCCCCCGGCAGGGAGGTGAAAGCTGCTATTCAATCTCTCGCAGTCTCTTCACAGATTTGTAGATGTTTCTGTCAGAAGGGACCTCAACAGATCATCAAGCCTGACCCCCTGCCTAGGCAGGAAAGAGCGTGGGATCAGACGACCCCTGCCAGATGCCCATCCAGCCTTCTCTTGAAGACCCCCAAGGCAGGGGAGAGCACCACCTCCCTTGGGAGCCCAGTCCTAATTTTGGCCACCCTCACCGTGAAGAAGTTTTTCCTGATGTCCAGCCTAAATCTGCTCTCTGTCCGTTTGTGACCATTGCTCCTTGTTTCCCCAAGAGGCGCCTGGTGAACAGCGCGTCTCCGATCCCTTGCTGCGTCCCCCGATGGATTTGTAGGCGGCCACAAGATCCCCTCCCAGCCGTCTCTTGCAGAGGCTGAAGACGTGCAGGTCCCTCCGTCTCTCCTCGTGGGGCTTGGCTTGTAAACCCCAGGCCATACCAGTAGCCTCCTCTGGACCATCTCGAGTCTATCATGATCCCTTTTGAATCGCGGTGCCCAAAACTGGACGCAGTCCTCCAGCTGCGGCCTGACCAGTGCTGCATAGAGGGGGAGGGTCACCTCCCTGGACCTATTTGTGATGCATCTGCTGATGCAAGATAACGTGTGGTTAGCTTTGCTGATGATTTCGTCGCACTGACCACTCACGTTCATCTTGGATCCACGATGACTCCGAGATCCCTCTCCGCTTCTGTGCTGCTGAGAGGGTCGCGTCACAGCCGGTCGATGCGCTGGATAGTTTTGCACCCTAGGTGCAGCACTCTGCACGTGTCCTTGTTGTACTGCATCCTATTGTGCGCTGCCCACTTCTCTAACCTGGCCAGCTCTGCCTGCAGTCGTTCCCTGCCCTCTGGAGTGCGCGCTTCACCCCACAACCTACTATCATCTGCAAACTTGGA
>NW_017728918.1:10747566-10777418 GCF_001723895.1 Crocodylus porosus | reverse complement strand
TTAATGAAGATGTTGAACAGGATGGGTCCCAGGACAGAGCCTTGAGGGACCCCACTGGTCACAGGGCACCACGATGAGTGACTGCCATCAACCACCACCCTCTGGGTCCGACCACGGAGCAAATTCATCTGGAGGATCATGGTGTGACCGAGGCCGCAGTTGGCCAGTTTGGCCAAGAGGTGATCGTGGGATACCAGATCAAAGGCTTTTCTGAAGTCACGATATATGACATCAATCTCTTCTCCTTTGTCACTGATGAAGACACTGAAGAATACAGGCCCAAGGACCGAACCCTGCCAGACCCCACGGCCCACATCCATCCAGGTCAACACTGACCCGTCTACTACCACTCTCTGGGTGCAACTGCTAAGCCAATTTGCCACCCACCGGGCTGTGTAATCATCTATGTCACAGCCTCTTAATTTACTTATGAGAATGGGATGCGATACTGTATTCAAGACCTTGCTGAAGCCCAGGAAAACAACATCCACCTCTACTCCTGCTTCTAAGCATTGTGTGACCCTGTCAAAACAAAACCGCATTGGTGAGGCGTGATCTTCCTGCTACGAATCCAGGCTGGTTGCCCTGCTGCATTATTTTTCCCACTGGACTCCCACAAACATGATCCTTCATAATCTTTTCACAGACCTTTGCAAGGATGGAGGTGAGACTGACTGGCCTATAATTACTCAGATCCTCATTCCTCCTCTTCTTGAAAATAGGGACCACATAGGGTCCAGCCTCTTCTACGTGGAGTCCAAGAACATGGCCTGCTCCTCCAGGCGATGATCGGCTCCTAAACCCCTTGTGACTCCGGCTGCATTAAAGAAGTGCCTAGAAAGCAAACAAAGAGCGGAAACCTCTGTGCAGGTGGGAAACAAACCTGTTCTGAGCTGCCGAATACTTGAGTTTGGAACAATATGAATTGTCTCTCTTGTCCGGGTTGGTGGCCAAATTGAGGACTTGCCAGTTTGCCCAGGCTTGCGTTTGACTTTTCACTGGCTCTGTGTGCTTTTGGAAACACATGTGCATGTGTGTGTATGTGCGTGCGTGCACGTGTTCCATGCACATAAGATCTCAACTCCATTGTAAACCCATGCATTCGCTTGGTAATTATACATCCATCTTCACTGTTATTACGGACTTGTTCCCTGTGGGGTTAGTGGGTGAGCCGAGTTTTCAGGAGAGTGGGGGCAAGAGGTGGGTAGAGCTGTGCTGGAAAGCGGCTCTGCCTGGGTGCATCTACATGAGACGCTTACTGATAAGTAGCTCCGCAGTAAAACGTCACTGTCTACACGTGCGGTGCTATTAGGCTGGAAGAAACTAATTCACTCTGCCATCAGATAGTACTGCCAGACGCAGGTACTATCCTATGGAGGAACTATTTATTCTGCATTAACACACGTCTAGACGCTGATGGGGCTGGATGGGGCATGAGGATGCTTCAGTGCAGGGCACCCTTGTACCCCAGCCAGCCCCTCCACAGCACGTTGAGCCAGGTCAGAGCAGCCCCAGATGGGCAGGCTGACCCCCTGGGGGATGTGCCACCCCAGCTCAACATGCTGTGGTCCCGGGCACAGGAATTACATGTGTAGAATTGCATTTTGTCACATGAATTGCATGTGTAGATGCATTATGCCAAAGGCATGGAGACTTGCCAGAGGTTAGGGGCAAGAAGAGCTTGGAGGCTGGCACTGGGGGACAAGCACACAGGTAGGGTATGGTGCTGGATGACCCTGCTTTGAGCCCTCCGGACAGGGCTTCCAGCCTTGTTTTTCTGTGCAAGCAGAGGTAGAGGCCCCTAGCCCTGAATGCACTCAAGCTTCGCCCCAGCTCTGGGTCTCGAAGGCGAGAAAGTTCCTTTAGTTTTAATCCAGACTGCTGTAGTCCAGCATCCTGGCCCTGCTGCAGCAAGGGGGTGGTGACAGTGCTGGGGACAGGGAGCTCTGGGAACAAAACGGTGTGCCAGCCGCCCGGGAGCTGAGAGAAAGGAGGAGGAGGAGACGTCAGTGGACAGGAGCCAAGGGCTGTGGGGAGCAGATTGGTCTGTAACCAGGCATTGCACTGGATAATAGACCCCCGACTGGAGGTAATGAGCCCGTGGGGGCTCTGGTACGAGTACGCCGGCACTTATCCTCCTGGCTTACGTCGTCAGCGGACGTGCGCGCGGCCCGGTGGGAGGCGGTGGGAGAAGAAGGGAGCTGCACGATTGCCTTTTGAATGCTCAAAAGAGCCCATGTCAAGCAACTGAGAAACGAAGGCTGGCTGCGCGGGGAGGCTTTTTGGAGCTATGCTGCCCGTTGACCCGCCTCACGCCCGGATAACGACGAGCAAAGCGGTTTGCTCGTCGGAGTGAACCACGCCTGTTGCACCCCTCTCCCCCCGCCTCGGTTTCGAATTGTACAAGCCACATCTAAGTCTATCGGGATCGCCATGCTCTGATGTCCTCCAGGAGCCGGGCAATGGTTCCTAGGTGGGTGGTGAATTATTTTCATTGTACCCAGGGGGAAACTGAGGCATGAAGCAGGGCAGGGGTTGGCTCCAGTTCACATGTTTCAATGGCAGGATGGGGGCTTGTACACCGCACCCACCTTTTCCCTCCAGATTCACCCCTCCAAAACTGAGGTGCATGTCTTAATGGGGGGAACCCATTTTTCTTTGCTGGGATAGAAGCAGGGAGACGCTGGGCTGTAATGACTGCCAACGTGGGTGCTGCTGCTTCTCTCTGCACCAGCAAGCAGCAATGGTGGAGGTCAGGGTTACCTCCTCACTCCCCCACCCCTGAATTGGCAGTAGCTTTGGGCTGACCAGCCAAAAGCTGCTGCCAATGCGGCAGCAGCTATGAAAGGGTTCATACGGTTACCTGATGAGCCCCTGGGCTGGTTGAGGCCTGGTGAGCTGTCACCTGGTGGAAAAAAGATCGCCTTTTTCCTACGTTCTGTGGTCCATGAACAAGGTCACATCTTATTTGGCAGCGTGTGGTGTGCAAGGCAACATGGTAACATCATCTATGTCTGTTGAGTCTCGGGCGCTGCGGCCGCTGGACCAGTACCGGGCTCCCCCTTGAACTGCGTAGCTCGGGGTGTGTTAAAATCTAATCACTCAGCACTCACTAGCTCCACCAACAGCCTTTGCTTAGGTTTTTGCACCTGGTTAACTTTGTTTCTCGTGTGACATTGCCTTCTCCCGACACCCTTGACAGTGACAGGATCTAGGCAGCTCAGAGATGCTTTAGAAAGCCCTGCAATTAACAGCCCCTACTCCCGTCCCCCATTCTGCAGTCAAGGGGAGCAAGAATACTTTATGCACTTAGGGCATGATTACACGTACTTTTATGCACGCCTAAACTTAATACGCATTTGCCTATTGCGCATTAAGGTGATTTATTCATGCGTCTACACGTGCACTCACTAAGGCGCATTAATGTGGTGCGCAGACTGACTCGGGACTGGTCCCAACTCAGTCGACATACACAGTGTTATTGCACCTTAATGCATGTACATGTGCGTTAACCTGCTTTAGCTATCCTCGCCTAAGTTTGATATCTGTTTTTGCTTTTGCAGGTATCAAATTTAAGTGCACATAGCCTAAAACTGCCATTTGTAAGGTGCATTAAAGGTGTGCCCGTGTAGACCTGCACCCTTAATGCACCTTAAAAATGGCTAATGTGACTTAAATTGGCATGTGTAGATGTGCCTTTAAAAGTAAGAGGGAACTGGGTTCCTTATCATGTGAACCAATGAGTCCCAGCTTTGTTAGACTCAAAGACCTTCCTTAGACTCAAGTCCCTCCTTGAGAAAATGTCAGCTCTGAGCTTTCCTTTTTTTTTCACTCTGGAAAAATACTAGAGTAATTCTTCTTTTATGGAGATGTCAAACAAATAACAGGGCAGCATGGTTCGGGTGCTACCCAGCTGGAAATCTCTGGGTTTATCTTGTGAGATAAATCTCTGGGTTTATCTTAGGGGTGAGCACACCTAATGGTGCTAATGTTTCCTGGTATCCCCCAGCACCCTTAAAAGGATCTCATGGCACCCCAGGGTGCTGCGATATCTCAGTTGAGAATCATAGCTGTAAAGGGTGCATTGGGAATGGCGCTGTGCCCTACGGCCAAGTGAATGCTGTGCATCCTCAATGTGCATTTCAAGCCAACATGATTTTTGTTTTCCCTTCAGTCCTTCCCAAATTGCCCAAATTTCATTTTGGATCTGCCAAAATATTTTGTTTAGTTTTCAGGGGGTTTCCACGTTTCATTGTGTGTGTGTGCGCGCATAACAAATGTAATGTAACATTAAGCAGAACTCAGCCTTGAAATGTTTTGAAAGGGAAAGAGGAAGCATGTTGCTTCCAAAATATCCAAGTGAAACATTTTGACTTATTTTAAACCTTTTTACTTCCCTCCCCTGCTTTTTCTTTTATGGCCAAACCTGAAGTCAGCTCCAACATGTGGCCAGTTGTGATCAATCCAACACTGCGGTTTTTTTGGCGGATCAACTGGTTCTCTGACAGACGTTGCCCAGCTCTAGTCAGGAGCAGGGAATTAGGTTTCGAGAGGAGGTGGATGGTTTAGATTGGGATGATCCTGCCTTGAGCAGGGGGTTGGACTAGATGGACTCCTGATGTCCCTTCCAGCCTGGCCTTTCTTTGATTTGCCAGAGGGTCCTAGAGCAAGCCTTATGTGGGCTCCATCCTCCCCACCACCCTCTCCCAAGCCTTGCATGGGCTATGGGCTTCCAGCCCCAGTCCTTGCTCTTCTTGGGCTATGCGCTTCTTGGCCCGCTTGGTCTCCGGCAGGGACCCCTGGTCTTTGGCCCCTCTCTCTGGGCCCTGGCCCTGCTCCTAAGCCAGGTGAGACTCCTGGGTTTCTCTGGCCCCGCCAGTCTCTGGCTGTGGCCATGATCTTGGGTCATCCCTGGCCCCTCTCCTGGGCCAGTGAGACCTTTGGGCTCCCAGACCTTGCTGACAACCTGCCTTTCCCTGCCTCCAGACCCTCTCTATTCGGCCCCTCCTGGGCTCAGGCTTTCTGCCTCCGGGCCCCGGGCGCTCTTCCTGGGCTACAGGCTCCTTGGGCCCCTCAGTCTCCAGCTCAGGACCCCTATCTTTGGTCTCTAGATGGTGGCCCTGCTCCTGGGCCAGTTGAGATCTCTGGGCTCCCTGGCCTGTGATCCATGAACTTTGGCCCATCTCTGAGCCAGTAAGACTTTTGGGCTCTAGTTTTGTGTCCGAGGCCCCGCTGACAATCCTTTCCAAGCTCCGGGCTCGGAGCGGCTTATCGCAGCTCGGCTGTTATCTCAGAAGCCCTTGCTGTCGGGAGCTCCTCTCCCTCTGGCTCCCCGGGCTAGACTGGCCGACCAGCTCGGCCCCAGGTTTATATGCCTGAAGCCCCACCCCTTCCTGGTCAGGTGACTCCCTAATCTGCCCCTGCTGCTGCAGCTTGCTTTCTTAAAGGGACACGCACCCCAAGTGCCCTGTCACATGGTTTTCCATGTTTTGGGGAAGGCTGAGAACGAAGGAGGTCTTAGGTTGACTCTGAGGGTGCTCAAGCATTGCAACAGGCACCCAGAGAAGTGGCAGAGTCTCCATCCTTGGCAGTTTCCAAGAGCAGGTTGCCTGGGATGGGTTAGTCAGGGATGATTGCCTTGAGCTGGGGCTGGACTAGACCCCATGAGGTCTTTTCCAGCCTGATTTTCCTATGATCCTACATTGAGGGAGAAGATGCTGAAGGATGGCATCATGCTCTCTGCTGAGCATGCATTGGGGTTTCAACGGTTGTGCGATGGAGGTGCCAGCTACGCCTCCACCATTGCACCACTCTTATGCACGCACACACAGCCTTCGAACCCCGCTCTGCCCGGCTGTTGCTAGCTGGAAGGTGAGTCACGCTCATGGCACGCAAAGGCGGTGAGGGGCATTGCCGTCACGGTATCATGAGCCTTGGCATCACGAGCCAGGACCACGTCAGCTATTGTCATGGCATGCATGACGCCAGCGCGGGTGCTTTTTTCGCCATCTGGGGTCCTGGTATCACATTTCCTGCGTTATTAAAATCCATTCCAGCCCTGTGCAGACAGGAAGCCTTTGGGAAGCAGTGAGCTCAGCCACTCTCCTCTGGCACAATCACTGCTTGCAGCAACAGATGCCTTCCCACTGTCCCTCTCCAGCCGGCACGAGGAGTCATTAAGAGCTACCGGCGTTGCTTTGAAACAAGCAGGGATAGAGCCATGTTTTCTCACATACAACACGCCTGCAAATATAACACACCATGTTTTTAACAGGCAGAATGAAGGCAAAAGCAGCTTTCCTTGAGACCCTCTGCAGGGGGGTGTGTGGAGGAGGATGTGTTCAAAGAGAGCCCTGAATAGGGCAGCTTTACTTGTGCTTTCCCCCAGCAGGGACTGAAGTGGGAGAAACTGCTCTTACCGTATTTCCTCAACTATAATGCAAGCCCTATTTTCCAGGAGCTGAATTTGGCAGGGGAAAGGTGCATAATCTATGCTGGAGGATAAGACATGCCCAGAGGTGATCAGTTGATTGCAAAGAGTGTTGTGCTTTTTTGGTGCCCTTCTCCCACCGTGCTGCTCTGGGCTCCGTGCACGGCACTGCCCGCTTCCTCTTCTGCTTCAGGCTAGCTGAGATGAGATGAACCCAAGTGTGAGAAAGCAGCAGGGCATGGCTATAACATAACTGCATGGAGAGACGGGCTGTGATGGCCTAACAGGTCTACCCTATCTCTCCTTGCACAGAGGCTATGGGAAGATGGGCCCTTCTCCAAATCTCCTGCCAGTGCCCCCCACCAGTTTGATTCACACCAAGGGGACATCTGCCCACTATGTCCAGGACCACCGGTGCAATCTGCTCCTGCTTGGGGCAGCACTTAATTGCCCTTTGCTGGTGGGGTAACACCAACTGCTAGGACAGCTCTGGCTGGTAGAAGACAGCAGGTGCCTCCCAGTCTGCCAGGCTTCAGGGGCAGTGCTGGGAAATACCAGGGGTTTCCCCTCCTTTGCAGCAATGGTTCAAAAACTGAGCACATCCACACTCCCGGGATGTTGCACTCTGCAGAGGCAGGGCCCTGTGCTCCCAAATTCTAGAAAACGAGGGTTGCAGGGACCTCAGGGGGTCGCATCGAGTCCAGCCCCCTGCTCCGAGCAGGACCAGCCCCAACTCCATCATCCCAGCCAAGGCTTTGTCTGGGATGATGGGCCAGCAGTGGTATTTTGCCCACCTCCGTATCTGCTGTTGCTTATTGCCCCCTCTGCCCCCACCACCTTTCTGTTCCATGTATCGGGGGGTTTTAAGCCTCCTCCAGAGGCACTGTGTGTTGGTTGCATCTGGGGTTGGGGACTGGTCCTGGCTAGAGGGTCTTGTCCCTCTGCTCAGGGTCAGACCCATCACCATATCTAGGGTCAGGGAGCAGTTTTCCCCCCTCCGGTCAGATTGGTATTCGCTTGAGCAACGGAGCAGGCTTCCTGCCCCGGCTTGGATTTATGCAAGCTGAGCATGCTGGGTCCTCCCTTGCCCTGCCAGAGCCAGGGGCCAGGATTTTGGCTCTAAATCCTGCGTGCATTATATATGCACATATATTTTTATATCCCAGCCATCAGTGCGATAAGTCCCTGATGGCGAAGCATGCTCCAGAAATCAGTTAGTTACCTCTGCAAAGAACAGGCTCCAAATTTACCAAATGCTGAAAAAAAAACCCCTCCGGGAGGGGACTGGAACAGACGTGTCTCTCTGGAGACAATTGTTTGCAAACAGTGACGTGTCCCTCTGGAAGGCTTGCAGCCAAACACGGGTGATGGCCCCAGGTGGGGTGGCATGCGTGGGTGCCCCCGGGCCAGCCCAGGGATGAGCTGCATGGGACAGGGAAGTGAGATGATTAAAGCCCTAGGCACGTTCCTGGTAACCTGGGACAGACACCTGCACCGTAACGACCTGCTTCCTGCTCTTTGTCTTTGCCTCGCTGTCTTTAGGATGACTCAGCTCAGTTGCATGGCCCCTATACTGCCAAAGGCCAATGGAGAGTCCCCTAGACAAAGCGTAGGTTCGTGAACAGGAAGCTCTGCTGCTGTCGTTCACTTATGAATGGCCACCGCTTTGCAACCTCAAAGGCTTATTTTTGCCTTCCAGGTGGCTCTTCTGCTGCAGAACTTGAAAGCAAATGTGGAGGCATGATCTGGGGGAAGCTAATCAAGCTGCATGTGTCGGGGGGTGGGGAGGTTTAAGCCTCCCACAGAGGCGCCGGGTGCTGGCTGCAGCCCAGGCTGGGACTCAACCTTTGGAAGATCCTGGCTGGAGGGTCTTGCCCCTCTGCTCAGAGTCAGACTGAGGTTGCATTTGGGGTCAGGAAGGAATTTCCTCCTCTGGTTGGACTGGTGCACAGACCTGGGGGGAGCGGGGAGGATGCTTTCCTCTGTAGCAGGGGCACGATCCTCTTCCTGGGCTCTCTTGCCTATTAACAACCTTTGCAGCAGCAGGATGTTGGCCCCCGTGGCCCCCCACCTTTCCCTGGGACAGGGTCGGGTGTGGTGTCTGGTGTTGTGTCAGGGCTGACTGTTTAATTTTGCTGAGAGAGCCGGTAATGGCGGTATCTGGGCTGGTTTGCATGGGCTGACCCTGCCTCAGGCAGGGGTTGGACTCGGTGGGACCTCGGGAGCCCCGTCCCAGCCCCACTGCTCTGTGACTCTATAAAACACTAGGCAGAGGGAGATAAACAGAATAAGCACCTTTGCTGAATAACGTGATAAGCAGAGGGACACCTTAATAAGCCAAGCAGAATAAATGAACCATTGCATCTTGCTCTGTCGGTCTCCTGCTGGGCTCCGGCGGGCTCCCGAAGGGCACAACCCCCTTGGGTGGCAGCAGCAGCAGTCAGCTCTTACCCTCCTCGTATCCCAAGAGGAGCGGATGGAGGTGTCCGTACCTGCAGGCAAGTTTGGTTCATGCCTTAGGAGAAGCTTATATAGAAGTAAGAGCATCACAAGAGAGGTCTTAGTATCTGGCCCTCATCATCAGGAGGTGACGGGGGTGGAGCAGGAGGGATAAGGTGCAGCAACTCCAAATCTGGGCTCAGAGATTGGGGGCAGATGCTCCGATACAAGGACCAGAGTTTGCCCTGGAGCAAGGGGCTGCTCTGGAAACAGCGGGAGCCAGGCCAGGCCCCAGCGGAGGTGGCCGTGGCGCGCGCCGTGACCCGTGGCCCCAGGCAGGTCGCCGTGCGCCATCCCGGGGATCAGGGCCCAGGCAGCGGGGGAGGCGAGGCCTCCCCACCCCCAGCCCGGCAGCTCCGAGCCCTGACAAACAGGCAGCGGGAGGAAGAGCAGATGGAGACATTTATTAGCAGTGGGCTGGGAAGCAGGCGGTCGGCTCCAGCCCGCCGGGAAGCGGCTGTACCCGCGAGGAGCGTGCCTGGCCCGTCTGTGCCCGGGGCTCACGTGCTGGGCGGCTTCCTCCCCCACCCACCGTCCCCCCACTGCTGTCCTGGGGGGCTCGGTCCGCCGCACTGCCAGCCCTGGCCCATCCACCCGCACGGGCTCATCTTTCTCCTCCCCTTGCAGACCATCCTGCTACCCTCTGTCCCCCGCTCGAGGGCATCCCCTGTTCCCACTCCTTCCCTTGTTGCCGACTGCCCTGGTTCCCTTCAGGGTCTCTCGGCACTTGCAGAGGGAAAAAGGACAATATCCTCTCTTCTTTTGCTCCCTTATCTTGGACCAGCTCCAGGAGGCTGGCTTCCCTTATCCTTGCCCTCACGCCGCACCAAAACCCCTTCCTGCCAGCTCCCCTCCAACTGCAGGCGCTCCCAGGACGTTGAGCCTCCAACCAGGTCTCCCTTTGCTGCCCTGCCTCCCTCTCCTCTCCGCCAGATGCTCCTAGTGCAGGGGTCTGCCTCTCCATTTGATCCATGCCGGGTGATGATGAGGGTCAGCGTTGTCCCTGAATGCAAGCTGCCGTGGGACTCCTGCAGCTGGGCTTTTCTTGCGGATAAAAGGGACCAGGTCAACCCAGAGTAACTCCGCATCTCCACTCTCCGTTCAGGAAGCTGCGTTCTCCAGCAGCTCAACTAAGCCCATTGCAATGGAGATTCATTAACCTTGGCAATAGATAATGGATCTATTATTATTATTATTAGTAGTAGTAGTATTGGTTAGGTATCCATGTTGTAGCAATATGAATTTTCATTTCTACCCAGGAGAACTTTTATAATCTGCTCTCTCCTATGCCTGGTGAAGGGTGTGCGGGCCCAGCAGCTTGCAAATAAATAAAATAATTTGTTTGCATATATCAAGTTGGTCTAATAAAAGATACCACCTCTTCCATTAGTCTTATTAGTATTAGTATTTGCATGATTATTATTAACAGCTGGAGAGTCTCTGGTGTTATAAAGTCCTTTTGCAGCCTGCATGCAAATACGTGGCTTGTGGGCTTGGGAGGTCTCTGCTCTGAAGATAGGGCTCCCCATTTCCTTCCAGCCCCAGCTAAGCCCCCAGAGCTGCCCCGTGGCCAAGGCACACAGCTTACCTGGCGTTTGGCTGGGCTTGGGCAAAGCCCCTTGGTGTCATTGATGCAGGGTGGCCTGAGGAGCCTGTCTGGGACCAGAAGCAGTTGGTGGACTAATGATCTCTGCTGGGAGATAGGGGCGGGGGTGGGGGTGCACCTTGCAGGGAGACATCAAGGCGGCGCCCACCTTCATCCCCCTGCCTCACTTGTGTCTCCCTATTAAGGCGGGGGCAGATGGAGACATGATCTGGGCAGGCGTTTGAAAGGAAGACTCGCGCAGCTGCGTGTCTGGATCCCAGGAGAAGCATCTGCACGGGCAGAGCAGGGAGGCAGTGGGAGAGACGCCAGGGAAAGGGGGGACCCCCCATCACGGGAGGTGTTCAAGGCGGTGGACAGACTGGTTGGGGACGATTTACACGTAGCCGTGTCTGTGCTTTGCTGTGGGCCGGATGTGATGCCTGGCGCTGTGTCGGGGGCGACTGTGGTTTTGCTTAGATGTTGGACGTCGGGTTTGTCCGGGCTGGTTCGGACAGGGCTGATCCTGCCTCAGGCAGGGGTTGGACTAGGGGTGGCCTCCAGAGCTCCCTTCCAGCCTCTATATGTTTCTCTAAAAACTGGGTGCTGCTTCATCAGCAGCCACGTACCCCCTACTAGCTATCGACCTGGACCCCCTCAACATCAGCACATCTGGTTGCCTGCATTCGCTTCCACTCCATGCCACTGCCTTCCTGGCCTGTGAGCTCCCAGGGACAGGGCATGTGTCCATGCAAAGCTCAGTGCAGCAGGGCCCTGGGTGCACCCAAAAACCCTGCTGCAAATCAAGTGATCAGGTGGCAGTTCTGTGGGCTGTCTAGCAGCCTTGCTCTTATGGGTGCTTTCCTCCCCTGTCTTTTGCTGCCGTGCGCAAATAGCAGCTCAGCGCTGTGCAAACATCTGCAAGGGCATTCCTGTCCGGACTGCTGCACGCTGCTACCCGCTTGGCATGGGGCCTTCACTGGAAGTGAAACAACTGGCCTTTCCTGGACTCCAGCCTCTTGCCAGGGTGCCAAGATCATGCTCTGCTCCTGGCCGCTGGCCGCTGAGCCCTGCTGTCCTCTGAGATCCTCCGCTCCTGCAGTGACTTATTCCTTTCCCAAGTGACAGCCTACAGGATCCCTGTGCAATGGAGCGCAGGGTGGTGCAGTGAGCTGGGCTTGCACAGGCAGCTTGCACTAGGGCTCTCAGCGTGCCCTTTGCTCCCTGCACTGGATGGCAAATACATTTTATGAGCGGGCCCAGCTGCAGCACCTGCCGCGTGGTATGGCCTCGGATACCTGTACCTGCTTCCAGTTCTCCATAAGCTGAAGGTGCTGCTGCCGAAGTTGTGAGCTGACAGAGGGGATGATCAGGACATCAGAACAGCCACGTACTGATGTCCACCTCGGTCCGTCGTGCCCAGTGTCCTGAGATCAGGGCCTGGAAGAGGGTGACCTGGGTCCGAGCAGGGTTTTCCCCCCGTCCCTCTCTCCCTCGCAGCCTCCAGCATCGAAGGTCCCGGCAGGTCGGACGCGGAGGCCGTGCCCCTCACTCCCGGCTCAGGAGTGACCGATGCCCCTTTTCTCCAAGCCCGTGCCCAGTCCCTTGGTGGATCTGGCTGGACTCTCAGCTCCCACCACATCTGGTGGCCATGAGTCCCACGCTTTAATACCATGCTGGGTGGAAAAGAGCTCCCTGGCGTTCATTTTAAACTTACTGCCAACTTTTTTCACACTATGCCCCCTTGTTCTTCTCTGATAAGAGACGGTTAATAATAAATCCCTATTGATCTTCCCTTTGCCATTTCATATCTAGTAAGCCCTGCTCATGGGTTGTGGCCTTGACCAAGCACTTTGCTGCTTTGCTACCCAGGAACGCGAGGCCCGAGCGGTACCACCCTGCAGTTATTCCAGCTTCGGTGTTGCAAGGGAGCGTGCTTGCTGCACCTCTCTGCTGCGAGATAACTTGTGCAGGGAGGTTTTATTTGGAATAAGCAGCATTTGAGATGGAGAAGAGCCCAGTGGTTATCCCTAGTGCGTCCCCCGGGCTCCCTTTGCAAGGCTGGTGCAGAACAATGCAAAGCTTTCCCTGGGATCCGGACACTCACCTACAGACCGGTGCAGCAAAGGCACCTCAGTGAGCAGGTGAGGAGTGAGGTCAGAGCTCGCAATGGCTGACGGACCGCAAATGGTCCCCTGGGTATGTGGCTCCAGTTTTGTGCCCCCCTGTTGGAGCAGGGCACAGGGCTCCCTGCGTGCACACAACTCCGGTTTGCACCAGGCTTCCCGAGCGTGACTTTGGAAGCTCCTTTGCACTGACATCAGGACAGGGTGGTGGCTGGCACCATAGTGGGAGGAAGCCAAGAAGCACAGTCATGACAGAGAAAAAGCCCATCTGCATCCTCTCCATCCCAGAGAAAATCCCACCTCCATCCTCTAAATAATCCCCCTTCAGGGGTCTGATGACTGTTATGGATAGGCAGTGTCATCCCCCCTCAAATCCCTCCTTCGATGCGGTGAGCAGATACTTCGCCTCCCTCAGCTGCATTGTCTCCACCCCAGAAGTGGCTGCATCTCAGGGGTGATTTGCCGTGCCCTCTTTGCAAGCTGGTCTGTGTGTTGGCGGATGGGCTCCCAGCTCCTGCTGGGGAAGGCAGGCAGCTCTGACTTGCACAGGCCCTGACATCGCGGGGTTTATTGTATCAGGGAGTCACGACGGCTTTGTTAGGGGAAAAGTCCCATCTCGCTGCTGAGCTGCTACCCTGGGGCTAGATCATAAAGCCAGTGACTGAGAGAGGTGTTAAACAAGGGCCAAGTCAATCAGCCCGGTAGCGTGCGTGACTCCTCCTCGCAGCCAGCCAGAGGCCGAGAGCCGGAGCTGGGCGAATAGCAGGGTTTTCATTTCAGTAGCTGAACTGAAGATGGATTAAAATAACCCCCAAACCCCATAACCCCTCCCCCTACCAAAAAACCCTGGTTCAGGTGGAATCAAACAGACATTTTCCGGGGGAAAAAAACAGAAGGCTTTGGTTCAACCTGACATGCCTCCTTTGGCCGGAGGTAAAGGTGTCCAGTTTTAGTTGGTTAGTTTTTTTTAGCAGAGTGGAGGTTTTTTTCCTCTCCGCTTTTGCTGAAATTACTGTTTTCCCAAGACGCCAGGTCTACCTCCTGTAATCAGTAGAGTTGCCTGGGTGCCTGCCTACCGTGAGAGATGCCAGGTCTACCTCCCTTAGCGATGAATGGGGCTGATGGGTGTCTGGCTGGGGCGAGAGGGAAATCAGGTCTATCTTCCATAGGAAAGAATGGGATTAATCAGGTGGGCGAGACATCAGGTCTACCTCCCATAGGGATGAATGGGGCTCCTGTATATTTTTTTTCCCATTTTTGTTGGGGTTTTTGTCTAACTTCAGATGCATTTGAAGTGAATTGTGCCATGCTGAGATGCCACGTTTCTGAAATGCACCATTCTCTTTTGTGACCAAATCTCAACATTTTTAAACTGTTTGCCTTCTCCTCACCCCCTGGCTGAAGTTATTCTACATAACTATATATAACTAGCCAAGTCTGTCTGACCTGTTCCCATAAATAGTGGGGAATAAACCTGTCACGCAGCTACTAAGCACCATGCCTGGACCATCAAACACACCCTAACTTGCTCCGGGTGTAGCAGGGGGAAGAGCGCACTGCCCACGTCCTGCCATTGCAAGGACAGGCACTGGGTTGTTAAATGCACTCAAGAGATGCCAGGCAGAAGCCGTGTCCCGAATACAGAGGACGGCAAAACCCTTGCAGTCCTTACCAATCTGATTGCGGGGGGAAATCCCTTTCTGACCCCAAATGCAGCATCGGTCTGAGCCTGAGCGCAGGGGCAAGACCCTCCAGCCAGGAGCCTCCAGGGTTGGTGCCAGCAGGAGCCTTGGCACAGCCCCGTGCCCATGCCCAGCCTGGGCTGCAGCATCACCCGGGCAAAAAAAAATACCCCTGATCTTTGTAGCAACAGGAGGGGGGAAAAAAAATCCTTCCTGGCCCCGCGTGGCAATCAAAGCCCAGAAAACAGTGCTCAAAAGAGATTGAGTACTTCACGGCGAAGGACCCACTCCTCAAGGGTGGGTGTGTGGCGCCGAGCCATGGTATGCCACTCTCTGTGCCCCCCGTGCTCCTGGCACAGGAGCTGGGATCTCTTCCAGCCAAGCCGAAGCCAGCCAGGGTGGGAGGTGTGGAGGCCCGCTCGTGCCACGGCCGTACGGTTCGGGAGCTGGCTCCGCTCCCCGAGCCAGGCGTGGGATCCCACTGCCCCGGGCTCCCGTGCGGGATGGGGCTTCTGAGCCTCTCCCTCTTCTCCAGGGCCTTGGCCTTGCCGCTTCGTGCAGACCGGGGGGCTTCAGCCCTGCTTCCTTCACTCATGCACCGCCGTCTCTTCCCGCAGGACAGTGATGCTCTGCTCTTAGCCCCTCGGGCCTCGTCAGGATGTCGGGAAACCCAGAGACGCTGAGCCGGCTCCGGGGGACCTCTCTCCGCAGCCTGGGCGGGACCCTGGACTCCAGCCTGGTGATGGTGCCCATGGACCTGGACAAGGAGGAGGTGCGCATCCTCAAGGTGTGCTTCTACAGCAACAGCTTCAACATGGGCAAGAACTTCAAGCTGGTGAAGTGCACCGTGCTCACCGAGATCCGGGTAAGGGGCGAAGCGCGGGCGGGGAGGTGGAGCGACGAGACCCCGGGGCGTCCGCATGCACGAATAGGCCACGAGATGCTCTGCGGGGCTGGGCCGCTGTGCACGATAGCCCGCTGGAAAGTAGCATAGCCAAGCCTGTCCAGACACCAAGGCCAAGTAGCTTGCAACCCCGAGCCGCTGGCACTCCCTCTTGTCCCCGCCACTGACAGCCTTGGGGCCCAGCACCACATCCTCTGAGCGGCTCCAGAGCGAGCGCTGATGGAGCATTTTATGCCTCGGTGGTCCCGGGGTATGCAGGGTACCCACAGGCCAGCCTGTCCTCCTGGCCCCATGACCTGCCAAGAGGACTGTCTGTCCAGCCAGGCCCAGCGCAGGCCTGGTGGCAGCACAGAGCCAGCCCCGCTTCGGCTGCAAGGTCAAATGGGTCAGCAGTGAAGGGGAGCCTGTATTCTCTGTGGCCACAGGGGATGGGAGAAGACAAGAGAGGGATGAGATGGGATTGAATAGCAGCTATTAGCTCCCTGCAGGGGGGCTGCAAGGAGGATGGAGCTGGGCTGGTCTCAGTGGGGGCAGATGACAGAAGGAGCAATGGGCTCAAGCTGCAGCAAGGGAAGTTGAGGTTGGATATTAGGAAAAGTTTTCTCACTAGGAGGGTGGTGAAGCACTGGAGTGGGTTACTCAAAGAGGCAGTGGACTCTCCACCCTTGGGGGTGTTGAAGCCCGGGGTAGACAAAGCCTTGGCTGGGATGATGGAGTTGGGGCTGGTCCTGCTTGGAGCAGGGGTTGGACTCGATGTGACCCCCTGAGGTCCTTCCACCCTCCTTGTCTCTGATTCTAGGACTAGGAGCAATGGGCCTAAATTGCAACCAGAGAAACGTAGGCTGGAGGTGAACAAAGCGTCCTCGCTGTGAGGCTGGTTCAGCCCTTGAGCAGGCGCTGGCATTTCCGTCCTTGGGTATTTCTAAGAGCAAATGAGACAGACGCTTCTGGGATGGTTCAGTCAGGAATGATCCTGCCTTGAGAAGGGGCCGAACAGGATAGATGCTGGAGGGCTCTGCCAGCCCACTTGTTCTCTGAATCCACAAATGGTGTTGGCCATAAATGGTGAGAAGAAAGCAATTTTGGAAACATCAGAGTGGTCCAAATGTTTCCTACAGGAAATAGTGTAGGTCTTCATTTCCAAGTAACCTTTGGGGGCCAGTGCGAGGAAGGTTACCTAAGTGTTTAATAAACTCACCTTCCCTGAAAACAAAGAAAAATGTTCTAGCTGATCCAATGCAAAGTTATCCTCAGGCTTTCATTTCAGTCAGGGGCATTCACGTGCAGCTCATCCAGCTCCACAGGCCAGAGCTGGTCACCGGGTCAGACCGACTCAGATCGGGTCCGCTGACGGCCCCGCATTGACTCACAGCACCACGGAGCCACGGGGCTGGAAGGGAGCTCCAGAGCTGCCTCTAGTCCAACACCTGCCTGGGGCAGGATCCAAACTATCCCCGAAAACCCATTATCTAAACTCTTCGTGAAACTACCACTGACCCAGACACGGCACCAGGCATCACACCCGACCCCGCCGGGGGGAAGGAAGGGGGCCACAGCAGCCAACATCTTGCTTCCGCAAAACGGTGTGAATATACGCTTGAGACATCCCAGGCAGAGGCCGTGCCCCTGGGACAGAAGAAGGCAAACCCCCCGACTTTGTACCAGCAGGACCATGGGGGGGGATCCCTTCCTGACCCCAAGTGCAGCATCGGTCTGACCCTGAGCACAGGGACAGGACCCCCGGGTCTGAGTCCCGGCAGGAGCACTGGCACAGCACCGTCCCCATCCCCAGGCCCAGATCCATCCTCTGTGAGCTGGATCCAGTCCATGGGCCACAGATTTGACACGCCTGATTTTTGGTGAATGAAATGGAGCTGAATCTCTTTGGCTCTTAGAAAGAAAATTTTATCAAAATGTCATTTCACTTGGCTGCTGGATGGACTGATCCAGACCCTCCGCACGGTCAGAGGAGTTACCAGCTCCGGGACAGGGAAAGAAATGAGCGGCTGCTCATCCCATTGGCTGATGCTGGAGATCACAGTCGATTCAGCGTAGCAGCTCAAGAGAGCTGCAAGCTGTGCTATTCCCAGGGAGCGGCTGTTTCCAGGGCTTTCTGTGACGGGATGTACTTGGGAACAGAAACCCGCCTGCTAACGTCCCCAGCCAGCAAAGCTGGGTCTTGGCATGCAGGGAATCGGCGCGGAGATATCTGCAGGCTGCCCAGTTCTCATTCCTGCCCCAAATCCTCCAGCTGGCTTGGGCGAGCCGTTCCCAGAGCACAGCCCCTGTTTCTGGTGAGGGGTGTGGGACGCATGATGATGCACGCCCCAAAGTTTTGACTCCTTGCGGCATCGCCAGGCATGCTCGTGGGTACACGGTGCAGAGCAGTTTTGCTAAGAGTTTAAATTGTGGATTTACCTGGGGTGCTTTGGAGAGAGCTGGCTTGCCTCAAGCAGGGGTTGGGCTAGATGTGACCTCTCAGCTCCCTGCCAGCCCCGCTGCTCTAGGATTTCAATGATTTCTAGGATTTCTGCAATTATGGATGTGTCCGGGCTGGTTTGCACAGGGCTGATCCTGCCTCAGGCAAATGTGACCTCTGCAGCTCCCCTCCAGCCCCGCGGCTCTAGGATTTCAATGATTTCTAGGATTTCTGCAATTATGGGTGTATGTGTCCGGGCTGGTTTACACAGGGCTGATCCTGCCTCAGGCAGGGGTTGGGCTAGATGTGACCTCTGCAGCTCCCTGCCAGCCCCGCTTCTCTGTGACTATGACGTGCAAAGCTGGTGCCTGGCATGAATGACAATGAGCCTGAATTAGTCAGGTGCGTCCCAAGGGCCCTCTTGGGCACCCCCCAAGTAAAGTGGGTTTGTCTGTAGGATTCCAGGAAAAAAGACATCATCCCCGGAGAAATCAGGGGGCTGTGGGTTGACCCCAGATCTGTTTATCCTGGGCTTTGACTCGCACTGAAACAGGTGCAGGACATTCTCGAGCCCATTGCTCCTTGTCCTGCCATCCACCACTGAGACCTGCCCAGCTCCATCCTCTTTGCACCCCCCGCAGAGAGGTGAAGGCTGCTGTTCAGTCCCCCTCGGTCTTCTCTTCTGCAGACTCAGTCAGCCCATTTTCCTCAGCCTCTCCTCGCCAGTCCTGTCCCCCAGCCCTACAACCATTGCCTCGTTGTCTTCTCCAACTTGTCCACATCCTTTCTGCAGTGGGGGCCACAGCTGGGCACAGGACTCCAGATGTGGCCTCCTCAGCGCCGACCAGAGGGGAAGCACACCTGGTTTTTAACAGCTCTCAGCAAGGTGGAAAAAGATGCCGTATCCCGTGGAAGAGCGGAGCGCGGGGCTCGGTGATTTTTGCCCTGTCCGGACCGTAGGATTAACACCCTTCTTCTTGCAGAAAGGTGGCATGGCATCTTTCCCGGCCCCGAGAGTCCAAGGCCGTTGGTTGTGGTGCATCTCCGCTGAAGCCCCGGCTGAGCTAGGACCTCCCGAGCAGAAGCATTTCTTGCCTCCTCTCTTCTGCCACTGGGGCTCCTGCTTGGAGGGGATTTTGGACCATGCCACGAGGAGTTGAAGGAAGTGGGGAGCTCTGAGCTGTGGAGGTCTTAGACCTGGGGGCCTGCCCCATGGCTGGGGGTCACAGGGGGGGAATGAGTGAGCTGGGCCAGGCAGGCAGGATCCCCTGAACTCACCCCAAGCAGCATGGCTTGATGCCCGCCAGGGATCCTTAAGCAAATAAATGGCAAACCTCCATCGGGAGGTGGCTTTCGGCTGCTTTTCCAAGGCCCCGGTGATAAGGCGCAGCTGAAGCCGGCTCAGCGTGACCCTGGGCCGCCTGGCTGTACCCAAACAAGGAGCCCGGCTTGTCTGTGACCCTGAAAACAAGTCTGGAGCTATAGACTCCTAAGCACTGCCCTTTCCCTTCCTTCCCCTCTCTTTGCCCTTCCAGCAAGCCATCTCGCCCGTGCTTCTTCCCACGAACAAGCGCTGACTGCTCGCACAGCCGACACTCCCGCTGTGGTTCAGAGGGCGGGGGGAAAATACCCTAAAGTTTTCATAGCAAAGCCATAATGCGTAGGAAATACATGCGGTCCCCTTCCTCCAACTCTGAGCCTTTTCCTCGTGGGCTGTACTTTGAAGACACCATCTGAGCATCAGGCGCGCCGGGTCTAGTCAAAAGTACAGCCTGTTCTTGCAGCGAGGCTTGGTAAATTGTCGAGCGCAGCAGCCGGCGCGGGGAGGATGGGAGCAGAGCGGCTCTTGCAGCAGCCACCCAGCAAGCGGTCCGGTGGCACCCTCTAGTGCAGCCTCGGCACCGATGGACGTCCTAATTCGGGTCCTTTGCTCGATGCGGAACTGGGTAAAAAGAAGCTAAAAATAGATGTTGGATTTCTCCCTGGACGCGGCCTTTTATCTTGGGAGGCCACCGGCCCATTTAAGTCCCTGTGAAGTATCCAAGAGGACCCCTTTTCCCAGGACAACCCGAGCTCATTGGGGTTGACTGCCATGCAAGCTGCGGGTGGAAAGGATGGTCCTGCACCTGTTTCGGCGCGAGTCGAAGCCCAGGATAAACAGATCTGGGGTCAACCCACAGCCCCCTGATTTCTCCAGGGACGATGTCTTTTGTCCTGGAATCCTACAGACAAACCCACTTTACTTGGGGGGTGTCCAAGAGGGCCCTTGGGACGCACCTGACTAATTCAGGCTCATTGTCATTCATGCCAGGCACCAGCTTTGCACGTCATAGTCACAGAGAAGCGGGGCTGGCAGGGAGCTGCAGAGGTCACATCTAGCCCAACCCCTGCCTGAGGCAGGATCAGCCCTGTGCAAACCAGCCCAGACACATCCATAATTGCAGAAATCCTAGAAATCACTGAAATCCTAGAGCTGCGGGGCTGGAGGGGAGCTGCAGAGGTCACATCTGCCTGAGGCAGGATCAGCCCTGTGCAAACCAGCCCGGACACATCCATAATTGCAGAAATCCTAGAAATCACTGAAATCCTAGAGCCGCGGGGCTGGAGGGGAGCTGCAGAGGTCACATCTAGCCCAACCCCACTTGAGGCAAACCAGCTCTCTCCAGAGCACCCCAGACAAGTCCACCACTTAAACTCTTAGCAAAGCTGCCGTCAGCTCGACATCACGCACACCACGCATCACACCCGCCCCTGCCACGGGGGACCACCGCGGGGCTGTGTGGTTACACTCGATCAGAACTGACTCCAGGGTGACACCTGCTTTGACCCCGGGAGCCCCGGGACGCGCAAACCGGGCCGCCCTCGCTCCGAAGAGGACGAGGCTGCAATACGGGGAGAGTGCCGCGCCGGGGAAGGGGCCGCGCGGTTCTCACCCTCCCTCCCACCCCGCTTCCCCCGCAGGAGGTCATCAACTCCATCCTTCTGAGCGGCCGCATCGGGCCCGACATCGAGCGGGCCGAGTGCTACGGGCTGCGCCTCAAGCACGTCAAGTCGGACGAGATCCACTGGCTGCACCCGGCGCTGACGGTGGGCGAAGTGCAGGAGAAGTACGAGTGCCTGCATCTCGAGGCCGAGTGGAGGTGAGCGCTCGGGGAGCGTCCTGGGAATGGGGGCTGACCAAGTCGGACCCCTGGGTTCACTTTTACGGAGTGGGTCCCTGTGCATCTAGGGTGGGGGGGTCAGGTCAGGACCGAGGAGCTTAAGCAGGGCTGGTCGCAGGGTCTTGAAGGGGTCTGAATCGTTGGGGTATTATTTTCTTTAAGGTATGACCTTCAGATCCGCTACCTGCCTGAGGATTACATGGAGCGCTTCATGGAGGACAGGACCACTTTGCTGTACTTCTACCAGCAGGTCAGATCATCTGTGCTCTCGAGGCTGGTCCTCCGCGGGCCTAAGGGGGGTCCGTGCCACTTACCTGTATGGTCCCATGATGGCTCTGGGGTGCTGTGTCCCCCCCCCGGGTTCCCGCCTCTCCTGGCCTTCAAATCTGAGCGCCCACCCATTCATAAGCCAGGCGAATACGTGAGTGTTTCTCCCTTTTGAAACCAGCAGCCCCAGAATCAAGGCTGGGAGGGACTGTCAGGATCATCTAGTCCAGGCCCCTGCCTAGGATCCAGGCAGATAGCCCCCTGCCCAGCTTCTCCGAGGCACCTCCAAGGATGGAGACCCCAGTGCTGGGCAGCTGTCTTCTTCCAGGACAAGGGCTTGGTACAAGGTGCCTGGGAAGCTTGTTGAAAGATGCAACTTTGCTGGCTAAAAAAAGCAGGTTTTAGGTTGGTGAGCGAGGTATTGTGCGCTGTATTCGGCATTTGAGGCCTGGCTGTAGATCAAGGTGTTCTTGGCGTGTGTGGGATGGTGATGCATTTGGTGGCGGCATCTGTAGGTGCCGGCAGGTTTTCGGCGCGCCGTTGTCCTTCTGGTGGAGGAACCCGGGCCCTAGAGAGCTGGTGTGGATGTTGGAGCCGTCCAGAGAGAATCGGCTGGAAGGGCGGTAGCTTCTGAAGGTCTGGTGGGAATCAGTAAATAAGTCTGGATGGTTAATAGTAAAGGTTGGGAAGTGCATTTTCCTTAAAAAACTCTTTTTCAGAGTGGCTTCTGGAGAGGTTGCATATTGAGGGGCCGTCTCTGTGCCCAACGTCAGCCACTGAAGATAAAACCGCTGAGGGTGATGAGTTGTGTAACACGCTACGGTTGGGCACCCCCATGCCGCCCCTGTTCTTGCAGCTCCTTCAGGCAGTGCCTTCATGGTGTAGGGTGTGTGTTTGTACTCTGGAGGTATCACCGGCAGCAAGGAAGTGGTCTACATTGTGGATTTGTAGAAAGTTGGCCTTTTCAGTATGAGCGGTCTGAAGATGGCTGCTAGAAACCCCTCTGGTTCTTCAGTGAGTTGGATGCAAGCGATCTGCCAGGGTTTCCCTGATTGTGAGTCCTGCAAAACTCTTGTGCAAAATATTCCTCGGGTGGGAGAATGAGGGATCAGGGTGGGGATGGAGGTGAGGATGCCTTTCAGTTCAAGGCCGGTGAGGAGTCTCTTCCACTTGCCAGCTCTCCCCCTCCTCAATGCAGCCCTTATGTGCATGGGTGACGATCTCCCCCTTCATCCCCTGGTTTGGGTGGCTTCACTTTCTTCCAAGGACTGTGTGGGTCTGTCAGCTAGGAGGCTGCAACTTCTGTCACCCGGAGATGTGTTTGGCTGGCCGTGGTGGGAAGGGCGTGCGAGAAGGGTTTCTTGAGACTGTGGATGAATTGGTGCGAAGTCAGCGGAAGAATCCTTCTGATTCCCCGTGCACCGGTGTCTTCTCCACGTAGATGACCTCGAAGAGAGCAGATAGCTCAGACTGAGGCCTGGGTGGGTGCCGTTGGTGTCGCGGTGGGTTGCTGATGGTGTGACAGGTGCTTTTGTCCTCGGACAGAAGCTTGCAGGCAGTAAATCCCCTGAAGATGATGTCTTGCTTCTTGCTTGAGCTTTTCAGCTGGGCTTTGCCGTTCACGGAGGTTGTGGCTTTCCCAGCTGAAGTGGCAGGTGCCGGTGTCACCTGGGCTGCGGCTCTTGTAGCAATCCTCTTTTTTGGCTGGGGTGGTTCAAGGAACAGGCCGGAAGCATGCAGCTGCTATAGTAGAAAAGTTTTGGGCTGGACTTGCTGTGCCCGGTGGGATCCCTTCTGCCCTGAGCATCCATGAAGCCCAAGAGAGGATGCTTTTCCTTGTAGATTTAACTCTCCAGTCAGGACATGCCTCCTGGCCCATGCCTGCTGCATTCACCCTGGGTCAGGGCAGCCTGGGGATGGGGGTGCCCAGGCTCTTGACGTCTCCCTCTCTCTGCCTTGCAGCTCCGGAGCGACTACATGCAGAACTACGCCAGCAAAGTGAGCGAGGGCATGGCCCTGCAGCTGGGCTGCCTCGAGCTCAGGTACGTACCGGCTGGCGTAGGGACGTGGGACTCTTTCTAGCCAGACACCCTGCCCTTGAGGCCTGTGGTGGATCTGGCTGACCTCTCAGCTCCCACCGCATCGGGTGGCCACGAGCCCCACGCTTTAATGCCATGCGGGGTGCAAAAGGACTGCCTGGTGTTCATTTTAAACGGACTCCCTGCTCGTTTCTTTCTGTGGCCCCTGGTTCTTGCATGCTGAGAGGCAGTCACTAACCAATCCATAGTGACTTGCTTTTCACCATTTAGTTTGTTGTCAACCCTTCTCATGTTCCCCCTCAAGCATCTCTTTTCTGCACCGCCCAGACCTGGCCTCTGCAGTCTCTGCTCGTGCCTCTCCTCATCCTTGTTGCCCATCTCTGCACTTTCTCCGGTTCTTCTACCTCCCTTTGGAGGTGCAGGGACCTGAGCTGGGCGCAGGATTGAAGGGGCGGATGCCCCATGGGCTTATAAAGGGGCATCATGATACTTCCCATACTTGTGCCTGATGCCTAGTCCTCTGGGACACAGTGAGTTGGGAAAGTGCAAATCAGCCTGCGTGTTGCCTTGCACCAAGATGATGGATGCAGGCACACGGCGCAAGGTGAGGAGAAAGCAGGGGCTGAAGAAGGAGGCACGGTCAAGACAGGAGCATGCACGGGTGTTGTGGGAGCGTTAGATGAGGGGAAGCACTATCGAATTCAACCCCCGCTGGGCTCCCCCGGCTCCTCCTGTCCGTGGCTGCGGCTGGGAGCAGCATCGAGCCTGGAAGCCGCGGCAGACACGGAGAGCCGGGAGATGCGGGTGCACATTCAGAGCCCGGAGATGCAGCTCGTGGGCCGGGAGGGGGAAACCATCCCGTGTCACTGAGCAAACTGGGCCAGTTTGAACCAAGTGAGGATTTGGCTCATCGTTTTCTGACTAGCGTGACCCGGAGTCCAGACGTGGATCCGAACGGCGCGGGGGGGGGGACTGGCCCGTGCCCAGCTCCACAGACGCTGCTCCCATTCGTTCCAGTGGGAAGGTCGTGTGTGAAGCCGACGGCTGCGTTTCATAGTTTCATAGTTTCTAGGGTCGGAGGGGACCTGAGTAGATCATCGAGTCCGACCCCCGCCACGGCAGGAGAGAGTCCTGGGGTCAAACGGCCCCAGCGAGGTGTACATGTGGTCCGGTGGCTGGCTGGACATCCAGGTCCAGATGGGGGACTGGGATTTGACCAGCACCGGTGGCGGGCAACAACACGGTGGGCTGGTCAGCTGTGGGGACAGGAGTCTGGGCTTTCTCCGAAGCGCTGACCTCTACCACTTGGGCGAAAGAGAGAGCGGCGTTGGTTACAGGCGGCGGTAGTCGGCCGTTTCCTGCCCGCTGCAGCGAGGTGCGACATGCTGCGTCAAGCCATTGCTTTTGCATCTGGGGTTTTCCTTCGGGTCAGTCTGTTTTAGGGTCCAGGTCCCGACTCGGATGGGTCTGTAGAGCCGGGGGGGTGGTGTCCGCCCCCATGCACTAAGGCCACCCCGCTGGTGGGGGGATTCGGGGGGTGAGATGGGGGCATTCATGTCTGACCCCCTGCTCTCCCCGCAGGAGGTTTTACAAGGACATGCCTCACAACGCGCTGGATAAGAAGTCCAACTTTGAATTCCTGGAGTAAGTGGGTGCATTTTAGCACCCGTTATTATATTTTTCCCTTGCTTCTCCTCCCCAGCCTCTCCTGGTCTCCACAGAGGCCTCCTCAATCGAACCTAAAAACTGGTGGTCCGGGGAGAAGGGCAGCTGCCTAGGTCCAGGCACTCAGACTCAGCACCATCTACCAGCCTTGTTGAGGTTACGTGGAGCCCAGTACGGGCACGGCTCCCACCCTGTCCCAGTAGGATCCATTGGATGATCCAGTAGGAAGGGTTTGGTCCTTATAGTATCATAGGACTTGAGAAAAATAGTGCTGGGAGGGACGTCTGGAGGCCATCGAGTTCAGTCCCCCGCCCAAGGCAGGGTCAGCCTTGTCCAAACCAGCCCAGACAAACCCATTGTCCAACCCCTGCGCAAAATTGCAGTCACCCCTGACCCAGCACCAGACATCACACCCGACCCTGCCCCAGGGAGAGCAGGGGACCACAGCAGCCAGCGTCCCACTGCTGCAAAGGTTAAATACACTTGGGAGAGCCCAGGCAGAGGCCGTGCCCTCGCTACAGAGGAACTAATTTGCCCATGGGAGACTATTCCCTCCTGATCCCCAATGCAGGGGCAAGACCTTCTAGCCAGGAGGCGCCAGGGTTGGGCGCAGCCCAGTCCCCAGCCCTAGCCTGGGCTGCAGCAGCACCTGGTGCTTCTAAGAAAAGCAAAAAAAAAACCCCCAACCCCCCCCCCATCAGCCTGGGTTTCTCTCTGGTGCCAACAATGGTGCCAACTGGGTGCCCCCCTCACTGGGAAGGAGTTTGAGAGCTTCACTTCAGTTATCCGTCAAGTGGGGATGAAGCCAGGCACAACTTGCCAGCCAACGGAGGACGAAACCTTCACGACCCCTTTGCAAGACCCTGGTCTAATCATTGCCCCTCTCTGCAGCCACAGATCATGAGGGCTCATGGTAAAATACTGTATTTTCTCACACACACCGCCCTGGAATCGAATACATCCCTTGTGTTTGAAAGGCAGAATGAAGAGGAAAAATAATCTTTCCTTGGTTTAAATAACTAAACAACAGCCACGGGGCTTGCTCGTTTGTTCTGTTCCCTGTGGGGGGCTGCAGATTTTACTTTTGCTTTGGCCCCGCAAGCAGCCCAAACGGCTCTTACCACATTTCTGGCACATAGTGCACACTGTAAATTCCAGCAGCTGGCTTTTGGGAGGAAGGTACATGTTGCATTCGTGAAAATACGGTACCCCGAGCTCTTCTGAAATGCTGATGGCAGGGGAGGCTTTGGAGACGGTCCCAGGGGGATGGCTAATCTCGCTCTCTCTGCCGTCCAGGAAGGAGGTTGGGCTGGATCTGTTCTTCCCAAAGCAGATGCAGGAGAACCTGAAGGTGAGGGGCGTCTCGGGCGTTCAGGTTTGGGAGGAAACGCTCCTTCCGAGGGCAGTGCCGTGCATCCCGCTTGGGAGAGGAGGGGGAAACACGGCCCCGGTGCAAAGGGGCTGCAAACCTGGGGCAGGGCAGCACCAGGCCCATCCCCGCGGGGCCCGGCTGACTCCACGGCCTCCACCCCGCAGCCCAAGCAGTTTCGGAAGATGATCCAGCAGACCTTCCAGCAGTACGCCTTGCTGCGCGAGGAGGAGTGCATCCTCAAGTTCCTCAACACCCTCGCCGCCTTCACCCACATCGACCAGGAGACCTACCGCTGCGAGCTGGTCGTGAGTCCCTGCCCCGCGGCCGGGTCCTGGGGTGTGGGGCCGGGGCTGCTATACACCGCGTGCCCCTTTATCGTCTCCCCCTGCTTCTTCATAGCCAGCTGCTGCCTCCGCACCCCCGGGGTACCCATCGGTTCTGGTCTTTCCCCTCGTGCCTTTACAGACAGCGGCCGTGTCCCCTTGTAGCCTGAACTTCACGAGGCAAGCCCTGGCAATACGGGGTTTCCTCTGGAGAAGTCATCGTGCACGTTGGGGGAAAATGCAGAGCACGGGGCATCATAGTGCCCGGCAGGAGACCTCTGCTCCCTGATTGAGCCAGCCCGGGCAAATGCTCTTGAAACCTGCTTTTGAAACTTCTCAAACTCCCCTTCTTCGTGGCTCCCAAAGCATCACAGGCACCCTCCCTTTCTCCAGGGAAAGCAAGGGGCTGAGGGCACAGTCCATGTCTAGCATGAGGAGGAAAGAGTTTGTTAAATGCAATGGAGGCAGAGGCTGTGCCCCTGCTGCAGAGGAAAGCAGCCCCCCCGGTCCATATCAATCTGACCGGGGGCGGAAAAATCCATCCTGCCCCAAATGCAGCATCGGTCTGACCCTAAGTGGAGAGGCAAGACCCTCTAGCCAGGACCTCCAGGTCTGAGTCCCAGCAGGAGCATTGCCACATCCCTAGCCTGGGCTGCAGCAGCACCCAGCACTGCTGAGGAAGGTGAAGAAACCCCTGTCCCCTGTAACAGGAAGGGGGAAAAATTGTTTCCCAGCCCCATGTGGCAGCCAGCAAAGCCCAGAAACCTGGGAAATACTAAACCCCCGCCACCGTGCTCTGCAGCCTGGGCACAGCAAGCAGGACTCCTCCCAGCTGGTGCTGGGAGCAACGCTGTTCCCTGGGGTGCAGTTACTTCCGAGCAGATCAGATGCAAGTCTGCACCGGAGAACTTACTCCAGGGCACGTGCTGCTCATCGAGTGGCAGCGCCGGAGTGAGGTTGGAGTCCGGGTGGTGCAGGAATTACAGGAGAGGCAAGGGCTGTTGTGGGCAAACACTTTTATTGGATCAACTTATAGCTGACGGGAGAGACATCACCCCCAAATATCCGAGTAGCATTAGCAACGTCGTTCCTTGCCCAGTCATCCTCTTAACGCACACGGGTCCTTCACCGCCTCGCAGCAGCACTGCTTGTGGGAGCTGGCCGTGTGTCCTCTCCTTACCGCAGAGTAAATTTACCGTGGAGCGACTTACTCTGGGGTAGATGCACCCCGTCTGCACTCTCCATCTCCTCTGGTGAGGCAGGCCCTGACCATCCTAGCGGCCTCCTCTGTACTGGACGTGTGTCGCTTGAGCCCGGATGTGAGCACGGGTGATGGGCGAGTGTGCGGTATTCCCAGCCCCACGGCCACGAGCGCTTTCACTTATATCTAGGTGTCTTGTACAGGAACCTCCATCCGAGGGCTGAATTGTACCTTAGCAAGGGCTTGCTTCTGCAGTGCTGTTTCACTAGAGGCACGCTTGCTTTTCAACATGGTGAAGGCAGGAGGGCAGCGGGGAGCTGGGAGCCCCACGAGGACCCCTGCTAGCATGCAGCTGGCTCTTCCCAAGCTCCCACTGTGCAGATCACTGTAGAGGCTGGGGAAGAGACGGGGGCATAGGGAGGATGGCAGGGTGGAGTTGCATTGCTCCAGAAGGGAACGCGCCATCTGAGCTTTCCGCTCTCTGCTCTGGGACTGAGCCCTGGGAGGCACCTTCAGGACAGCACCAGGGAGGAGGATAATTCCCTGCAGGGAAATGCCAAGCCATAGAAAACATCCCCCGGGGGGCTTTCTTTCCTCCTGGAAACCCTTGTTGTAGCTGCTAGTCCATGTGGGTGCTAGTGCATTTCCCCTTCCAGATGGGTCGGGCTGAGCAGAATTCACCCCTGTGATGCCGAGAGGGTCCTAAGTATCCACACCCCCCCCGGGGCTCTTGGAAGGGGGTGTCAGGGGGTCACATCTAGTCCAACCCCCGCTCCAAGCAGGACCAGCCCCAGCTACATCATCCCAGCCAGGGCTTTGTCTACCCGGGTCTTCAAAACCTCCCAGGATGGAGAGTCCACCACCTCTCTGGGCAGCTTGTTTCAGTGCTTTGCTACTCATGTCCAACCCAGCGTCCCAGTACAAAGCAAGCTGGAGTGAATGCATGTTCCCCTATGCACTGGGAGATGCAGGTTCAAATCCTGTGTCCACTAACAGCAGGGCAATGGGTTGGCTTGGTATCTGCAGCATGGACCTGATTTGCAGCTGTGGGGAAGCTAATGTAGCAGCTCTTGGTGTCTCACCTGCAGGGGCTCAGCTGAGTTATCCTGGCCCAGAAGGGATCTCAGTCCAGGCCCGTTGGGCAACCCATGCCTTCCTGCTGCCCTTCTCTAGCCAACCTCTGCTGGAGACAGGGGAGCAAAGTCCATAACCGTGTCCTTCTTTTCCCTTCCAGCAAGGGTGGAACATCACCGTGGACCTGGTCATTGGGCCCAAGGGTATTCGGCAGATGACGAGCAAGGAAGCAAAGGTATGGAGGTGGTCAGGGCTGGGTGGTCCCCAGAGGAGGAAGAGGGGATACATACACCTACCCCTGCCCACGTCTTGGGTGTGGGTCCTGCTGGCTATGGGACAGGAGTATGGCTTTTGCTCTTTGTAGGGACCTGCTGGGTGTGGGTTCTAGGAAACGGGGCCGGCGGGGACCTCGGGAGTCCATCTGCTGCAGCCCTCTATTCAAGGCAGGGCCAGGCCTTTCTGACCTGCACTTTAAACCTTCCAGTGATGGATGCAGGTCTCCAGGAAGTCATTTTGTGATTAATGAAGTCAGATAGCAACACTGATGGAGTCCATTGGTGTCATGGTGGACTCCATCAGTGTTGCTATCTGACTCCATCAGTGTTGTTTGGGAGTCACAACAGGCTCTCTCTGTTTGGGGACTGTCTGTGATGTGTCCCTAATGGGCTCCGGGCTACAAGAAAGACCACAGGCTTGGTGGCAAAGAGCGGGGAGGGGTTTATGATCCACAAACAAGTCTAGGCGCTACTGTCCGTGGCACTAGCCGGGTTGTATATAGGTGTGGTGCAGGCACGAGCACAAACCCCTAAGGCCAGTGCGGAGTATGCAGGGTTCCCATGTCCCTTTGTGTACATGGATCAGATGGCTTCTTGTCTGTAGCAGACACATCCCAGTGCTCACCCACCACTAACACGTCTTTAGGTTGGATGAATGGACTGGAAGGTGGATAGAAATCTGGATGGGCTGTCAGGCTCAATGGGTGGTGATCAATGGCAGATGGTATCAAGTGGAGTGCCCTCGGATTTGGTCCTGGAGCCAGTTTTGTTCAGTATCGTCATGAATGATGTGGAAGATGGGATGGATGCATCCTTAGAAAATTGCAGATGAC
>NW_017728918.1:10738242-10746766 GCF_001723895.1 Crocodylus porosus | reverse complement strand
GGGGGGGGTACCTAAGTTCCTCTGTATCTTCTGACTCTGCCGGGGCGACGGGTCCTTTGCAGCCCACCTGCCTCGCCGAATTCAAGCAGATCAAGTCCATCAAGTGCTCCAGCATGGAGGAGGGCACAGCCGTGCTGCAGCTGGGGCTCTCTGGGACCCCCCAGGTAAGCAGGAGTGCCGTGCCCTGAGCAGGGCTCTCTGCGGGGTGTGAAGCCTGGAGAAAAGGTGGAAGCGGAGGGGAGAGAAGCGGAGAGCTCTCCCGAAGCGCCTGGGGATGGCACTGGGATGACGGGAGCAGGGAAACCTTCGGGACTGGGGTCCCGAACCCGGCCGGAACAGCGAGCCCTGTTACTGGTCCCACCCCCTTCCCTTTGCTGGGGAGAGCGAGCAGCCGATCCCGGGCATCTGGGCGGTGACCCCGGCTGCTGGTCCAGCTTGGATGCCCCTGGGGGTCAGAGCCGGGGGGCGGGTAGTTGGTCTCATTTTAGGGTCACCTCTAGCCATGTCAGCGTGCCCATGTCTAGACACTCACCTGGATTTCCTCGCTCCGCAGTCCCTGACCATTAAAACCTCCTCCCTGGCCGAGGCGGAGAACATGGCCGACCTCATCGACGGCTACTGCCGCCTGCAGGGAGACCCGGAGACCTCCCTCATCGTCCGCCCCAAGAAAGGTGAGACGTCCCCAAGCTCCTCTGCTCCCTGCCGGCACCGCTCGGTCCCTGCGGAGAGCCTCAGCCCGTTGCTCCTTTCCCTGAGCCTCCCAGCCCCGTCCCCCCCAAGCGTGGGGTGCACGTCAGTCCTGTGCGAGACCCGTCGCACTCATGGCACTCGTGGTCTGCGCTGGAGCCTGGCCGCCCGCGTGTAACAGTGTCGTGGCGCCTCTGCTTGACAGGCACGCAGGGCCTGATCGATAAAGATGCTCAGCAAAACCCCTTCTCCCTGCTGTTCCCCACAGAGACTGAGAAGAGGATCAGCCTGCCCCAGATCCCCATGCAGTAAGTAGTCATCGCCATCCACGGGATGTCCACAAGCAGCTTGCAATGCCAAGGAGCCGCTTCCTCTTCCAGAAGACCCCAGGCTCTCACCGCGTGCGGCCATCAGAGCCCCCCATGAGCACAGGGCAGCTGAGCGGGGGTCTGGGTCCCACAGAGATGCCCACGCAGGAAACCCCCTTGATGGAGGAAGGCGACGGGGGATGGGTGGGGAGGTGGAGGGGCAGACAGGGGCTGGACGAACTCTGAGCTGCATCGTTCCCCGTTGCTTAGGGACGTCGAGGACAGGCGGTCCACCCTGACTGAGAGCATGAGCATCGGTGAGTCTCGCCCTCTTCTCCCCCATCCCAAGTGCAGCCAGGGCCCGGCGAGGCAACCAGGCGGCTCACAGAAGGAGATGAGGGACAGGAGCTTTGTGGCTGGCAACAGAGACAGGACCTCGGCTCCTTTTTTAACAGGGACCAGCCATACACACGTGCACGCGCAAAGCTTTCCACTTTGGGTCTCTCCTATTGCCCGTCTGCCCCGGGGGCCAGCAGTCCTGCCTGTGCAGCCCTTCTTAGCGCAGCCTTGGGCTTGGTCCCGTCTGCCTCCATGGTGCCTTCCCCTGCAGATCTAGTGCGGGGCACGGCCAGGCAGCACCCCTTGACCTGGACAGCCCACCTCTCCCTTGCTGAGCACATCAAGAAGTGCAAGCCTGGCTGGGGTGGCTGCTTGAAAGGCTGCAGCAGGCTGGGATGGGGGGCTCTGAGCTGGGACCCTCGGAGCAGCCCCTTGCGGGAGGATATTTGGATGGGAGCCCAGGGGCTGGGGCTCTGGTGTTTTTTACAAGCAGCAACCTGCACATGGGGCTTTGATCTTACGGCTGCCTAAAATGCGCTTCTTGCCCTAGACTCGGAAATCTATGCTGAGATCCCCGACGAAGGTTTGAGACCCAGGTCTGGAGGTAGGTGCCCTGCCTACTCGTCGGGGCCTGCAACCTTTGCCCGTGGGTCTGCCAGAACCTGGTTGATGGTGGGACACATCCCAGCTGCAAGGGAGAGGAGCTGGCTGCTCTAGGGCTGTGCCCCGGGCCAGGGTATCTCCCCTTCCATGTCGCGGGAAGGGTGAACTGGGCTGTCGGCCACCCTAGGAACAGTGCTTCCCTGTAGGATGAGAGACAACAGAGTACGATCAGAGAAAATGAGGGTGGCAGGGAGCTCAGGAGGTCACGTCTAGTCCAACCCCTGCTCCAAGCAGGACCAGCCCCAGCTACATCATCCCAGCCAAGGCTTTGTCTACCCGGGGCTTCAACACCTCCAAGGATGGAGATCCCCCACCTCTGGGTAACCTGTTCCAGTGCTTTACTACCAACCTCATGAGGAAGATTTTTCTCATATCCAACCTCAACTTCCCTTGCTGCAGCTTGAGCCCATTGCTCCTTGTCCTGCCACCTGCCCCCACTGAGACCAGCCCAGCTCCATCCTCTGTGCAGCCCCCCTGCAGGGGGATGAAGGCTGCTGTTCAACCCCCTCGGTCTCCTCTTCTGCAGACTCAGTCAGCCCATTTCCCTCAGCCTCTCCTCGCCAGTCCTGTCCCCCAGCCCCCAGCCATTTCCATTGCCCTCCGCTGGACTCTCTCCAACGTGTCCACCTCCTCTCTGTTGTGGGGGCCCACAACTGGACACAGGACTCCAGATGTGGCCTCCCCAGGGCTGAACAGAGGGGAAGAATCACTGCCCTCCATCTGCTGGCACCGCTCCTCCCAACGCAGCCCTGGATGCCGGTCGCCTTCCTGGCACCAAGGCGCACTGCCGGCTCCTGTCCAGCTTCTTGCCCCTTGTCACTCCCAGGCCCTTCTCTGCCTTGCCTGCAACAGGGCTTTGGCTACAGGGTTTTCCCACCCTGCTCCCTCCATCACACCCAGACTTGCTTGAGGTTGGTGCACAGAGGCTGCCCTAACCCCTTTTATTCCTTGGCCCCAGGGCCACAGCAGCTTTGTGGCAGCCAATTCGAGGGTAGGAGTCTCCAGCAAGCTCAGTTCAGCCTGGAGCTTATACCCGATTGCTGCAGGGCTGTCTGCATGCTGCCCCCATAGCTGTGGTGGTGACTCGGGCTGCTCTTATTACTGTTAAACCATGCTAAATCACAGGCCTGGATCCGGTCTCCTGGGATCCTTGGAAGTGGCAACATGGTGCCATGCGGGCTGTGGTCATATCCACAGAGAGGGGGGCAGGTGGGGGTATTGGCTTGGGACCCACACCACCCCTGGGGAGGGTGGAAATTTTCTCAGGGATAGGGGTTGGGCGCTATGCATCCTGGGATGCTGGAGGACTGGGACATCAGTCTCTGACTACCTGAAGGGCTGCCGTAAAGAGGAGGGAAAGCAGCCGTTCTCTCGCGCTGCAGAGAGCGGGACGTGGATCAGTGGCTTAAAGCGGCAGCCGAGTAGGTTTAGGCTGGATCTCAGAAAACACGTCTGCACTGGCAGAGCAGGGAGACGCCGGGGAAGGGGCAGCCTCTGCATCCCTGGAGGTGTCAAGGAGAGGGGGGACAGACACTGGTGGGGGGCGCTCTAGGTGCAACAATGTCTGTGCTCTGCAATGGGGAGCTCCCAGGCTTATGGGCTTTGCTAGTTGCCCCCTCCCCACATTTCTGCTACATGTCTGGGGGGGTTTAAGCCTCCAGCAGAGGCACAAGGTGCTGCTGCAGCCCGGGCTGGGGATGGGGACCGGGCTGTGCCAATGCTCCTGCTGGGTCCAACCCCACAGGGTCCTGACTGGAGGGTCTTGCCCCTCCGCTCAGGGTCAGACCGATGCTGCATTTGGGGTCAGAAAGGGATTTCCCCCCGGTCTGATTGGTACAGACCAGGGCGGGGGGTTGCCTCCGTCTGTAGCATGGCCCTCCCTCGGCCTGGGATGCTTTGGGTATATATTAGCAATCTTTTGTAGAAGCATGAGATTAGTCGGTGTTGTCCCCCCGCTCACCCTGGGACAGGATTGGTGTCATGCCTGGGCCTGTGTTAGGGCTGACTGTGTCGTGTTGCTCAGAGGTCGGACACTGGGTGTGTCTGCGCTGGTTTGCACAGGGCTGATCCTGCCTCAGGCAGGGTTTGGACTAGATGTGACCTCTGAAGCTCCCTGCCAGCCCCACTTCTTCACCAGTCCTGTCCCCCAGCCCCACAACCACAATCATAGAAGGACTCTATGACTATAAAGTGATTAGTTGGGGCATTTTTTACACATGTTCCTGCACACAGTGTTGGGCATTTTAATTAGCAAACTGCACTAATTAAAAGTGCCCGCACGTCCCATGTATCAGCATCACCACGTCTTCCTGCACTGAAAAAAAAATGATGGTAGGGCACTTTTAAGTAAAGCTCAGTGGATGTGTTTTATTTCAAAGTGCCCCACTGCCATTTTGGCGTGCGGAGATGCGTGGCAATGCTGATCCATGTGGGGCACGAGGCTGCCGGAGCACATCAATATCCACGCTCCACCAGACTCGATTAATCGGATTTCCAGGGCATTGGAGCAGGCTCCCTGCACGTGTATAGGGGCCCTACGTCTCCACAGAGCAGACTGACAACACCCTAGCTTGAGCTAGGTAGGACAGCGCAAAGATAATCCACACTCAAAGTGGAGTAACTTTAAGCCACTTAGAGAGTACTTAGCACAATTTAACACCCTTTAATGCATCAACACTCCCAGAAATGCTGCTGCAATGCTTTAAAGGTAACCAGTAACACCACCCTCAGTCCATAAGGGGTATGACCTCACCCCCCCCTCCAATGACACAGTTAACCCATAGTGTCCTGGCACCCTAGGATAAGATGGGACCCCCCCAGTTCTTACTGGGGAGCCTGGCTGGCTGTGCTGAGCCCTCTTGTCCTGTGCTCTCTGTCCCCGCAGTCCAGCAGTATGGGATCTCCCGGGAGGACATCACTCTGGGCAGGATCCTAGGTGAGGGCTTCTTCGGGGAGGTGTACGAAGGCATCTATACCAACCCGGTGAGTCGGCTCAGCCTTCCCAGCTGCCCCCAGCAAGTGCAGGATGCCGGGGGCATGGCGTAGGGGCAGCGTGGCCCCCTCTGACCCAGCTTCTCCTTCCAGAAAGGGGAGCGGATCAATGTGGCTGTGAAGACCTGCAAGAATGACTGCAGCCCTGAGAACAAGGAGAAGTTCATGAGCGAAGCGGGTAGGCAGAGCCCTAGGTCCACCCCACAGGCCCTGGCTGGTGGCAGAGGATGGGGTGGGGTGAGCTGGTAGAGAAGCTGGAGCCAGGGAATCTGGGGGGGCCGGGGGGAGGTCAGTAGCCCGCAGCCTGGCTGTAGGGCAAGAAATGAGCCCAACCAGCTCCTCTAGCACGTGACTGGACCCCAGGGCTGTTCTGCCTCCGCTGCGGGACCCTAGGGCTGGCTGGCTGCGTGACCTCTCCTGCTTCTACTGCGGAGGGTCTGGGATGGTCCCAGAGGGGTGCCCATGCCTGAGCCCTTGTGGGGGGGCTCTCGTTCGCAGTGCTGATGAAGAAGCTGGACCACCCCCATATTGTGAGGCTCATCGGCATCACGGAGGAGGAGCCCATCTGGATCATCATGGAGCTGTACCCCTATGGGGAGGTGAGCTGGGGGTACTGGGGGGGCTCTCTTGAGGACCCCTCCAGGGTTACCTGGGACAAGGGTTACCCCTCAACCACCTCCCTCGGATGGAGGGAGCATGGCTGAGTGGTCACAGTGGTTTCCCTCCACTGCAAGGACCGCACAGACTTTTTGTGCCTCAGTTTCCCCTCCCCATCTATGCCCATAGGGTTGTGTTCCCATGATCCTCTGCTCTCTCAAGAGACCAGGGTAGGGCTGGAAGGCACTGGGGCTCTGGCCTATTGCCCCGGCAGGGTCTGGTCTCCCTCCAGTATCCCCGGCCACGCGTCCGACCTCTTCCCTGCCCTGCCCACGGCCCCTTCCAGCACTGCTGGCCTCACCGTGCCCCCACCCTGCAGCTGGGGCAGTACCTGGAGCACAACAAGAACTCGCTGAAGGTGCTGACGCTCATCCTGTACGTGCTGCAGATCGGCAAGGCCCTGGCTTACCTGGAGGCCATCAACTGTGTGCACAGGTGAGGGACGGGGCTTCGCGGGGCTCGGAGGGGCTCTGCCTGCAGCTGGCAGGAGCGGGGCCACGTCCAGATGTCCACCCCTGGCGATGCTGCCCTCCCGGTGGGGCCAGGTGGGGTAAGGGTCAATACTTTTCTGCTGTTGTCTGGAGAGGGGAGTTTGACAACAGTTTTCAAATAACTGTTGATAACAGACGGAGGTCTTCGCATCCCTGAAGGGCAGTGACGGAGAGGATGGAGCTGGACTTTCCTCTGCAGCCTCAGGGGACGCAGCTAAGAGCAACGGCCTCGAGCTGCAGCAGGGGAGGTTTAGGCTGGAGACGAGGAGGGCCTTTTTGAGTTTGAGCAGGGTGCAGCCTTGGAGCAGACTAGCAAGGGAAGCTGCGGGATCTGCATCCTTGGCAGCCTTTTCCAAGAGCAGGTTGGACAGGTGGTTGTTCAGGGCTTGAGCAGGGGGCTGGACTGCTTGTGACCTCCTCGAGGTCCCTTCCAGCCCCACTTTGCTATGGTCCAGTTCCTCACTCCTGCTTTTCCCTGCAGAATCAGAGCCCCGGTGGGTTTCCCAGCCCCCTGCTCCTGATCAGACAAGGGTTACAGTCGCCCGATCGCAGAGCTGATAACCCCAGGGGGGTTGTGTCAAGGGAAGACCCCGATGCCTGGCTCCCCATCCCAGGGAGTGACCGGCCCTCCTTATTGTCTGCAGGGACATCGCTGTGAGGAATGTCCTGGTGGCTTCGTCCGAGTGCGTGAAGCTGGGGGACTTCGGCCTCTCCCGGTACATTGAGGATGATGAGTATTACAAAGGTGAGGGCCAGGGAGGACGGGCCGTGGACCAAAGCCCCGTGAAGTCACGGGGAAGGTGTCCGGTGTGGGGAAAGCCGTGAGGAGAGCAACAGGGCTAGGGGCCGAAGATGTACGCTGCAGTCGGACCAAAGCTATAGAGACTATTAAAAATCTGCTGTTCGCAAGCCAGGTAAGCTCGCTGACCACAGTCTTCAGAGTCCGTATGGAGGAGGAAATATATAATCTCCTCTGGTGGGCTACGATCAACTGGGGGCATCCGAATCCCAAGACCTCTGGGCATGTAGGATGCCTGCCGATGAATTTGGGAGTATCTGAAGTCCCAGGGCGTGGTGTTTAGATCAGTTGGGCCTGCTCAGTCAATATGGTTTTGGAACCATTGCGTCCTGATCCATCAATGGAACCCATTTGGCTAATTGGACCTGGCACACAAAATATATTAATTAAAAAAAATTAATACAAAACCCTATTAGGCACCGTCGCAAATGGATCAAACGCCCCTTTTCAAGGGAGAGGGGAAAGCTCTTTCTCGGGACCTCCCCAAGAAGCAGACTTAGGGGGTCGTGCTCTCTTGAGAGGAGCCCTGCAGCCAGGCCTGCGGCGGCTTCACAAGGGTTGCGCCTTCGAGATCCCGGTCTCAGCCCCTGCCTTCCCCGGGAGGGAGTGTTTTCTTGCAAGGGCTTGAACGTTGACTGTTTGGCTTGATAGGGTTACCTCTTTTGTCTGAGCATTCGTACGCCTTTTGGATCTCAGCACTAAAATTAGTATTACTTATCATTATATTGACTTGTCATTCATATACCAGTTGAATCTATGGCCTATGTTAGAAGAAAAGGGGGATTTGAGTGCCAGCGTCTCTATTGCTTTTCCATCCTCCCCAGGGCCTTTCCTTTTTTCCCCTGTGCACTCTGGGACCTTCTGCCCTGGGACCTTTGCTCTCTCTCCAGCTCCAGCTTGCCCAGCCTCCTTTGTCACCTGCGTTTTTTCTATATTTCCTAGCACACTTTTGGGAAATCAGGGAGAAACATCCAAGTTTGTCGCCAAATCTTTGCTCTTCAGTCTTGGACTCTGGCTGAATGGCCCACATGCCAATACACCAAAATAAACACTTCTTTGCAACGCAGATTTCAGGCCTCAGTAGGAAGGCCTTTTGGCTGACAGCTTGGCCCCCTGGTAAAGAAGTTGAGGACTTTGGACATTTAAGATTCATCTCTATTTCAAGTATTAAACATTGTGTTAGTAATGAGCATTGGATTGTTTAGTTTAATAGGTTTTTACCAGTATTGTCTTTGCATTCATATACCTTTCGTGTTTCAGTCCTAAAAGTGTTATTACTTACCATCATATTGTCATTTTACCATTCATATTTCAGCATGAAACTGGTATTACTTAGCATGATATTGTCTTAGCATTCATATACCTTTTGTATTTCAGTACTAAAATAAGTATTACTTACCATTATGGGTCGCCAACTGGCTGGAGGGCCGCACCCAGAGGGTGGTAGTGGGTAGGTCCTTCTCAACCTGGAAGGACGTGGGCAGTGGGGTCCCCCAGGGCTCGGTCTGGATGGGGGGGTAAAAAGCACCTGTTCAAATTTGCTGATGACACTAAGATGTGGGGGGACGTGGGCACACTGGAAGGATGCA
>NW_017728918.1:10733042-10737947 GCF_001723895.1 Crocodylus porosus | reverse complement strand
AAGAAAAGGCTGAGGGGGATCTAGTGGCCTGTTACAAACTAGTCAGGGGGGACCAGCAGGCATTGGGGCAGTCACTGTTCCCCCGAGCACCGCCAGGAGTGACCAGGAATAATGGTCACAAGCTGGCAGAGGGCAGGTTTAGGCTAGATATCAGGAGGCGCGACTTCACGGTCAGGGCGGCTAGGGTCTGGAACCAGCTTCCAAGGGAAGTGGTGCAGGCTCCTACCCTGGGGGTCTTAAAAGGTCTGGATGATTGCTTTGCTGGGGTCGTTTGACCCCAGTCCTCTTTCCTGCCATGGCAGGGGGTCGGACTAGATGATCTGCTCAGGTCCCTTCCGACCCTAGAAACTATGAAACTATTATGTTGTCTTGTCATTAATATACCATCTGAATCTATGGCCTATGGTTTTAGGACTTCAGGTCTTAGGACACTGAAGAATCATCTCTTTGAAGTATTAAAAACTTCATAGACCTTTTGTATTTGAGTACTAAAATTGGTATTACTCATCATTATTATATTTTCTTATCATTCATATACCATTTGAATCTATAGCATACGTTGGAAGCGTTTAGAACTTCGGACTTTTAAGACTCATCTTTGTTTCAAATATTAACAGTTCGATTAGTGACCAACATTGTATTGTTTGGCTTGATAGGCATTCATATACCTTTTGCATTTCAGCACTAAAATTAGTATTGCTTATCATTATATTATCTTACCATTTATATTTCATACTAAAATTAGCATTTATGTACCGTTTGAATATATGGTATATATTAGAAAATATTAGGACTTCGGTCACTTAGGATTCATCTCTATTTGAAGGATTAAAAATTCAGTTAATCATGAACATTGGATTGTTTGGTTTGATAGGCTTTATATGTGTTGCCTTAGCATTTGTATTTCAGTACTAAAATTGGTATCACTCATTATTATATTGCCTTAGGTTCCATATACTAGTTGTATTTGGATACTAAAATTGCCAGCCAAATTTCTATCCACTAAAAAGCATGTATTGCAATGTATCCTCTTGACTACTATTGGTTGCACAGGCTCCCTGGACCTTCCTTGGACCCTCAGATAACTGAGGGTCAACAAAGGGCATGTCCGTGATCGGTGTAGGGGGCCAGGAGCCCCTGGAGGTGCCACACTTGGCTCCTGCCGTGGTTAGATGCTCCTTGGCCCTCTCCTGGCCTCGTTTTGGGGTGGAAGAGTGACCGTGCCCCCTCCTCTGCCCTCACAGCTTCCGTGACCCGGCTCCCCATCAAGTGGATGTCTCCTGAGTCCATCAACTTCCGCCGCTTCACCTCTGCCAGCGACGTGTGGATGTTTGGTGAGCAAGAAGCCCAGCCATGGCGGAGGGGATGGGGCTGTGTGAAAGGGTCCGGTTCAGAGCGGTACATTGGCATAAACTGAGGGCAAGAGCAGGTCGGTGGGCACCCTGTGCTGCGGGGTGGGGAAGGGAGAGGGCACAGAGGCACCCCGCTCTTAGACTGGATCCAGCTGAGAGTCTACAGGGACTTTTTACAGTCCTGAAAGCAGGTAAGAATCCCACTCTTTCCCCTCCATGCTCAGAGGGACGTCCCCTCCCCTCCCCTCCCCTCCCCTTTCCTACCTCCCCCATCTACCTACCGCTTTTGCTTTCCCTGCAGGATCAGGGAAGCTTCAAGCCTCTCCTGCCTGCTCCAGCGCAGTGGCTGGGCTTGGCTGAGACGGCGGGCAGGGGGGTTTCCCCTACCCCGATTGACTCCCGGTGGGGACAGGCAGGGTGGGGGAATACACCCCCCCATCTCAGCTGCTACCGTTGTCACTCTTCCCAGCTCCCATGCTGCACAACTGGAGCAGCTGGGGTGGCTTGAAGTTTTCCTTTCCCCAGGATAGTGGGGAAAGCAGCAGCACCAGGCGGGGAAGAGGGGAAGGAGAGGGGAGCAGACATGCCTCTAAGCATGGAGGGGAAGGGGGAGATCCTTATGTGCTTTGGGGCTTGCAAATTGTCCCCGAGGGGGTATGTCCCTTATGATGGGGTGGGGGAGAGGAGGCTGGGGGCAGTGGCGAAGACACCCCTGCAGCAGACTTAGTTGCTTCTGCACCCTGCTTTGCCACATCCTGGATCCACCCCTGGGCTATTGCCTTCAAGGAAGCACCAAAAAGCTCAGTGATTTGCCCATGTGCATTAAGTCAGTCAGTAGCAGAGCAGGGACTTCCCCAGGTGCCCTCCACCCCAGGTGGGTCCCCACCGATTGCATCACCACCAGTGTAAAGAGCTCTTGCCCAGTTGGTGCCCGCTCCTTGCTGGTCCGGCCCCCACCTACTGACCCACAACGCGATGTATGCCTGCCCCGCAGCTGTGTGCATGTGGGAGATCCTGAGCTTTGGGAAGCAGCCCTTCTTCTGGCTGGAGAACAAGGATGTGATCAGCGTGCTGGAGAAAGGCGACCGCCTGCCCAAGCCTGACAACTGCCCGCCCATCCTCTACACCCTCATGACGCGCTGCTGGGACTATGACCCCAACGAGAGGCCCAAGTTTAAGGAGCTTGTCTGCAACTTGAGGTAACCGCCAAGGAGGGGCTGGCATGGGACAATATCCAGAGTACCTGGCCGCGTCTGCCTGGAAGGGCAGCTCCTGCAATAGCTGTGCTGGCATTGACATGGCAGCAGGGGGTGGCATGGGAGGATGTTGAACAACTGCAGTAATGGGACCATCAGTGGGGAACAGGGCTGACAACACCGCGTGGCACAACCAGTTCACCTCAATGCACTTCATTAGCATCCCCTTCAACACACCGTGAGCAGCCGTCAAACAGGCAAACAAAACATTAAGAATGAATAAGAAGGGACTTGCAAACAAAATGGAAAGTATCAGAATGCCCTTTTGTCAACCCATGATGCATCTGCACCTTGAATCCTGTGCCCAGCTTTGGTCCCTGCATCTCCGAAAGGAGATAGAAGAAGCAGAGACGGGAAGTAGGGAGGATAAGTAGCATGGAAGGGCTTCCCTATGAAGAGAGACTGAAGGGGCCAGGCCTGGTCAGTGTAGAAAAGAGATGCTTGAGGGGGGCATGGTAAAGGTTTACAAAATACTAAGTGATGAAGAGCCAGTAGGTGCTCACCTCCAACCTTCTGCTGTAACCGCTAGACAATGCTCCATGCCACCTCTGCGCTCCATGCACTCATGCGCTACAGTGAGCTACCTGCAAACCAAAGTGCATCCATTTTCATTTAAGGTGGAGAAGGGTGGGGAGGCCGATAGCAAAGGTGTTGTCAGTAGTGGATGGATGCAGTTAGCCGGAGAGCAGTTGGCTGACCACAAGAGGAATCGGAGTGTGGTCGGACCGGAGGTTGAGTGGGAGCGCGGTTGGTTGGATGTGTGATGGACGTGAACTGCGGTCGACTGGACGCGTGGTGGACTGGCGCGCAGTTCTGTAGCATTCTGCTCTGCATGGCAGCTGAAGGGGTTTTCCTACTACCTTTATGGCACCGCCTCCACGATGATGGGAAGCCTGGCTGGGAGGAGCTCTTCTGTGTGTAGACAGGCCTGTGCAATGCCAGGGGCTTGGACAGTGGGGTGTCCTCCTTGCCAGCGGCTGCCATTTTGCTATCTACCATAGGGCCCATGAATCACAAAGCCAAAGGCCGGTGGTTTTTGAGCTCTCTTGACCCTGGCTTTAACCCCCAGGTAGCTGATGCTGGGTCCACATGCATCTCCATGCTCCTTGCCCATGGAGCAGGCCAGAGGGTGATAAATTCCTCCCCTGGCCACTGCTGAGATGTGGGCACTGGTTTCCTTTTGCATTAGCACAGAACAGGGAGATGGGGCTGAGTGGAAGCACTGGCTTTCATGTCCACCCCTGAGCTCTTTGAGGAGACGGAGGTGGCTTTCCAATTCCTGGTCTCTGTAGTGCCTGAGGCCAAGCAGGCTTTGGCCCTCTGGCTCACTCTGCACCAAGGAGAGCTTGGAGTTGGTCCTGGACCTCCCAAAACCCAGCCCACTGCCCTCCCCACCAGGCCCCAGTGCCTAACGCAGTCCAGTAAAACACCCTGGGATCCCACATGTCTTCAGAGAGCATTTTGATGAAGCCCCACCTTGCACCCAGCTCTGCTCTTCAGGTTGTCATTGCAGACCGAGCAATGAGCCGTGGTGTTGTCCTGATGCCCAGCTGTCCTCAACTCAGTCTTCCCCCTTTCCCCTCTGGAAGTCCCCACCAGAGAATCAGGGCCACATACCCACAGACATCCAGTTAACTCCAGTTCAACACAGTCTGAACCAGCCTGCATGGGTCTGGCCAGCAATCCCTCCAAGCCTTTCTCCGCTATGACGTCTGCCGTGGCCAACGTGGTCCACAGCCCCTGCAGTTAAGAATATAAGAGATGATGTCTCAAGTCATCCCACGGGTCCATCCAGTGTGGCACCTTGCCTCGCACAGTGGCTGGGGTAACGGTGGCTCCTTTTCTTCCCTGGTGTGCAGTGACATTTACCTGATGGAGAAGGACATAGCCAAGGAGCAGGAGAAGAACAATCGCCACCGGCCTCCCAAAATCATGGAGCCCTGCTCATTCCAGGATCCACCTCCCAAGGTAGGAAGAGCACGTGGGATTTGCTGTGGGACACTGGCTCCAGCTGTGCCAGCTGCTGCCCTACCCCAGCTCTACCCAGAGAGTCCATCTTGAGGGACGTGGGGTTCATTGAGGATGGTTTACAGGGGAGGATACGAACCTACTACAGCTGTTACTTGCCCTTTGAGATCAGGGTGGTCAACCTGGAGCACAAGTAGTACGGGCAGGCAGCACAGGGACAAATAAGGCAGGGAGCAGAATGCAGAGCAGCAGATCAGGCAGGATGCTCAGGGCAGGGAGCAGAATGCAGAGCAGCAGATCGGGCAGGGAGCTCAGGGCAGGGAGCAGAA
>NW_017728918.1:10730378-10732942 GCF_001723895.1 Crocodylus porosus | reverse complement strand
CAGGGCAGGGAGCAGAACGCAGAGCAGCAGATCGGGCAGGGAGCTCAGGGCAGGGAGCAGAACGCAGAGCAGCAGATCAGGCAGGGAGCAGAACGCAGAGCAGCAGATCGGGCGGGGAGCTCAGGGCAGGGAGCAGAACTCAAAGCAGCAGATCGGGCAGGGTGTCCGAGTGGTATTCGATGAGGGTGTGGGGCTGATTTATGGCACACCGGGCACAAAGGTTGGCCCCTACTGCGTTAGCCCAGGGTTTAAGCCCTGCTTGCTTGCGGCCCATGAACATACATGATGCTGTCATTAACTCACACTCCCTGTCCCTTCCCCATCGCCGGAGTTGGCAGACGTCGTAGCCCACAAGCCCCGTGGCCATGGGAGCTTTGCTTCTTCCAGCTCTGGGCAGGGCCAAGTGCTTCTGCCCAAACGGCAGAGCCCATCTGCTCAGAGATCATCCTGGCCGCCGCTTGGGACAAAAGGGGTTTAAAAACCAAATGCACACTCGATTTTTAACCTGTCAGGTAGGAGCTCTCTCACCTTGTGGGCCGTGACCCGCAGCGCGGTGCGTGGTGTGACCAGCTGCCTGCCCCAGAAGCAGTGATATAGGGCGGCTCTAGGGTTAGTCAGCAAGGAGCATAACTAAGTGATCTCAATAGCAATCATGTGCTATATGGTTTTTGTGTGTCTGTGTGTGTCAAACAGCACGGCTGTCTGGGCACAGTGAGACAGCGTGTTGTGCCGTTGTACTGAATGCCAGTCCCTTTCGCGGTGTGGTGAGACACGCAAATGAAACACGGGGTCTCCCCCTCCTAGAAAGCTGCTCCCCGAAGCAATTGCCTATTTTCCACGTGTTGGAGTCTGAATGACCCAGTCGGTAATTCAGCTAATATCCTTGATTAAATCCAGATCATAGTACTATAGAAAATGAGGGTTGCAGGGACCTCGGGGGGTCACATCTCATCTAACTCCCTGCTCCAAGCAGGACCAGCCCCAACTACATCATCCCAGCCAGGGCTTTGTCTACCTGGTCTTCAAAACCCCCGAGGGTGGAGGTGCCACCACCTGTCTGCAGAGCCTGTGCCAGTGCTTCACCACCCTCCTCGTGAGAAAGTTTGTCCTAAACTTCCCTTGCTGCAAATGCCAACAGCAGTTGTACCACAGTACCTTCAGCAAATGCCTGAGAAGACCACCACACGATGCTAGCTACGCACTAGCCAGCAGTCTTACCACACTTATTAATTGCTGTGTGCACGAACTAATTACAATCAGAAGCATTTGATCAAAATACGTACACCTGGGACGGCCAGGGAGACGGGCGCTGTCCCGTGCTAGCTGGCTCTGGCAGCTCACACTAGCAACGAAGTGCTGTCGCTTCTTCCATTTTATACCCCAAAATTTCTCATTGCATCCTAGCTGGAAACATCGCATATTTGTCTTGTCTTCTCCCCACACCAGTGCTGCTTCCTTTGCCCATTTGCTCTAGCTTTCCCAGGGATAATGTCCCCTATACCGAGCTGGCACCTTTTCTCCCATGCTTCCTTCTAGATTTTGGGGGTGTTGGTTGTAGCCGTGTCGGGCTAAGGACATAGGCAGACAAAGTTCTTTGGGTAAATGTGATATCTTTTATTTTTTATTTGATTTTATTTGAACTGGTCTAATGAAAGATACCACATTTGCCCAAAGAGCCTTGTCCTTCTAGATTAGCACATCTATGGATATTCACATTTTCACTTGTTCCAGGTGATTGGCTGTCTGACCTGTTTCTCTCTCTCAGCCAGTGGATCCCTATATTGTTTTGTTTGTATGTGATAAAACCTCCCATCACTGTTGGCACTGGATTTATGACCCAGTCCTGACACCTTGTTCCAAACCTTCAGACCGATCACGACTTCTTCCGTTCGATAATAGGCAAATTTCATTTGATTTTATTGCTCTCTATGTCTAGGATCAGTTCACTTCCCTGCAATTTGAGTTTTCTAACCAGGAAGGGCGTTTTGAGACCCTCCGGGTCAAAATACGGGGAGAACATAGGGAGGGTGACATACCTGTAGGAGTCTGCTATAGACCTGCCCACCGAGAGGAAGAACTGGATCGGGAATTCAATAGGGAACTGGTCGAGGCTGTGTGCTCCTGATGCATGATCGTCATGGGGGACTTCAACTTCCCTGACATCTCTTGGGATGAGCACATGGCCAAATCTGATTGTTCGTGCAGCTTTCTCGTTTGCATTAATGACCTCTGCCTAAGGCAGGAGGTCTATGAGCTGACTAGAGGAGAAGCATTGCTGGATCTGGTCCTGGCCAAAGGGAAGGACCTGGTGAGCAATGTGAGGATCAAGGGGAAGCTTGGTGACAGCGACCATGATTTGGTCACCTTCTCAGTTCACTGAAGAGCAGGTAAATCCCTCAGGAAAGCAGAAATCCTCAACTTTGGGAAGGCTGACTTTTGCTAACTCAGAGCTTTGCTAAGTCAGGCAATTAGGGGCCATACCCCCCTTGATAAGGGAGTACATGAAGCATGGTCATCTCTCAAAAACATAATCCTTGAGGCACAGGGGAAAGCCATGTCAACTT
>NW_017728918.1:10701772-10729938 GCF_001723895.1 Crocodylus porosus | reverse complement strand
AAGTCCCTGACACCCTGGAGTCCTGAAGGAGCTGGCCGACATCATGGCATCCCCCTTGGCAAAGACACTTGAAAACTTGTGGCACTTGGGAGAGATCCTGGAAGACTGAAAGAGAGCCAGCGTGGTCCCTATCTTCAAGAAGGTGGGGAGGGATGACCCAGGGAATTGTAGACCAGTCAGTCGGACATCTACACCTGGAAAAATCCTGGAGAAATTGTCAAGGGATCCATCAATGTCAAACTAACAGAAAGCAAGCTGCTGAAGGCCAGCCAGCATGGGCTTGTGACCCGCATGTCATGCCTGACCAACCTCATCTCCTTCTATGATCAGGTAACATCTGCCCTGGACAAGAGAGGTGATGTGGATGTCATATATATGGACTTCAAGAAAGCCTTTGATTTAGTTCCCCACAACGTCCTCATGGCTAAGCTGGGGAACTGTGGCCTTGATCATCTTATGGTCCAATGGCTAGGTAATGGGCTAAGGGGTCGGACCCAAAGAGTACTAGTTGACGGGAGCAAATCAACGTGGTGCAGGGTGAGCAGTGGAGTCCCGCGGGGCTCAGTACTTGGGCCAGTACTCTTTAACATCTTCATTAATGATCTGGAGTTGGGAGTCAGATGAGAACTGGCAAAGTTTGCAGATGACACCAAATTATGGGGGAGGGCTGTCACATCACCAGACAGGCTGGGAATGCAGGTCAATTTGGACATGTTCTCAAGGTGAGGTGACGAAAACCGGATGGCATTCAATGCAAGGTGCTGCACCTCAGTAGGAAGTACCCCCAACATACTTACAGGCTTGGCAATGCTACATTTGCTAGACCATGGCCAAAAGGGACTTGGGGGTCTTGATTGATCACAAGATGAGTATGAGCCACCAACGTGATGCTGTGGCTGGCAAAGCAAAGCAAACTCTGGTGTGCATCATCTCAAGCAAAACCAGAAATGCTATCCCCCCGCTTTACTCAGCCCTGGGGAGACCACAGCTGGAGAACTGCATCCGGTTTTGGGTCCCCCACTTCAAACTCTGAAACTCAAGAGAGTCCAGAGGACAGTCACTTGTATGATCCAAGGCCTAGAGGGAAGGCCGTACGAGGAGAGACTGAGAAGAGAAAGCTCAGGGGGGACTTGGCGGCAGCCTACAATGACATAAGTGGGGTACATCAGGACCTGGGAGAAGAGCTGTTCACCAGAGCTCCCCAAGGGATAACAAGGTCTAATGGCCACAAACTCCAGGAAGGCCAATTTAGTCTGGGTATAAGAAAAGTTTTTTACGATGCGAGTGTCCAGGGTCTGGAACAAACTCCCGCCAGAAGTGGTGCAAGCACCTACTCTGGACTCCTTCAGAAAACATCTGGATATTTTTCTTGCTGGGATCACTTGATCCCAGCTGACTTCCTGCATATGGCAGAGGGGCTGGTCTTGATGATCTCATCTCTCCCTTCCAGCCCCCAATGTCTATGAAATCTATGAAATCTGTGATACACAGTGGTAGAAAATAAGAATAATTGAAGGAAAGCAAGCAAGATGATTACAGAATACAATACCAATTATTTTCCAGTCCCAGGGGGTTCGCAAAGAGATGTGGGTGGGTGAGATGGGCCAGTGGTGTGCCTTCTGCCCATGGTGGCCTCGGGATCCCCCTGTTGCTCTGAAAATCCCTCCTTTTGTATTCTTTTCCCCCGATGACTCTTTATTCCCGGGAATCGTTGAGTGGTCTCCCTGTAGTTGTCATATTGTCCATGTTCTGTCCTGCCAGAATAATTCTTTGTTTCCACAAACCCATCACATGCATACATCTTAATTTGGGCATGTATTGGTGTCTTAATTTGGGCACATCCAACCTCTTGATTTGGTCATCTCTGGGGCTTTCCAGCTGGTCACTGTGACGTAATGCCAATGCTATGGGTTCCCTTGTCTTTGCTAGGGAACACTTGTCTTTGCTAGGGAACACTGTGGTACATGTTTGCACAGCTTGTTTGTCCGCTAGCTTCAGACACAGTGGGGCTTGAAGGCTGAGAATGTGAAACTTTATCACAAACAGACTTTTAGAAACCAATTAACCCTTGCCATTCCCTTGGACTATTGTTTAATGTAATGTTGTCGTCTCTACTCTACCTACAAGCCAATTCCTAAAAGAAAATCTCTAAATATCATTTCTAGCCATCAATCACTGGTTACATTACTGTTCTTAATTCTTACCCCGCTCTCTGCCTAGTCCCCATTCTTGTCCACAGGCTAATGACTTTGAAGGTGAAGTCACATGTTATACAGGTGTCCTCATGTTAAAGTCTGTTAACACATGCAAAGCACCCTTGGAGCGTCTTAAAGTTATGCCGTGCTAGGTGAGGCTTAACTCTGGGCTGTGCTCCCCAGCTCATGTTAGGGTCACTTCACTCTGCTCCACAGAGATAAAATGAGTGGTCTTCCAGCATCCCAGGATGCACTGCTCCTAGCCCCTTCCCCCAGAAGAGCAGAGGTAGAGTGCAGGTGACTCCTAGCCACACCCCTGCTCACCACCCCTCTGGTGGCATGTCAGAGCAGTGCAGGCAAGAAACATTATTAACCCTTTATGTGCGGTGGTTCCCAGCACTTTCTAACTTTAACACTGCTACACGTTGCGTGGGTTTGTCACGGGCTGTGTGTAATGTGGTACCTTACTCCAGTTTGCAGCACAGCCATGGTCTGTACTGACCAGTTCAGTTAGGAAGTGGAGCTGGCAGGGGTTTCCCAAGGAATCCCCAAAATCCTCACAATGGCTTAAGGCACCACTACAAGCCACTGAACCAGAAACCCACCTCTTTGTTTGCTCGGTACCTGTGTCACCTCACCTGTGAGCAAGTGTTGTCTGTGCTGGCCCCCTCTGTGACATTTCGGTCGTCTTCTTCCTTCAGCCCAGCCGGCCGAAATACAAGCCGCCTCCACAGACCAACCTGTTGGCTCCAAAGCTGCAGTTCCAGGTAAGACCCCGGGGCTTTTACAAGCCCACCTGCCAGCACCAAAAGGTGGGATATTGTAGGCTGAGCTCCCACCTGGGGCTGTCAGCACCATGCTCAGGAGTTGAGACCCTCGCGCTTTGGTTGTGTCTCTCGCTAACCAGCTGCTGCCTGTCAGCCAGTTCTGTAAAACAGCTAATCCCCTTTTGCCTTGGGCTCCATCAGGATTTGAACACTCCTCCCTTCCCACTATGGTGATATCGGCCTAATGATGCTCTCACAGGATGCTTGTTTGTGCCTTGAAGCTTCGAGAGAGACTTGCACCCAGCTCAGGTGTCAGTGCACCCAGGGGTTAGCAGAGCCAAACCCTTCCTGCATCTCCTTTCCAGGGACAAACTTCAAGAAGCTGGGTCCTTCTCTCCTCTGCTACAACAGAGCTTCACCCCTGCCCCCTGCTGAATTGAGTGGAGCAGCAGTGTGGTGGCTCTGAGCATAATTTGGCCCTTTCTACCTTGGTCCAGCCTCCATCTAGTTCCTGTTCAGCAGTGAAGTATCATGAGTCACATCTTAGTGCTTAGTGTGCCCTGGATGGGCCTGGCATACACCAGCCAAGCCCTGCTGGCTTCAATGTAGTTGCCTCCAGGGTCAGAATTGGGCCCTTTGGGGCTGAAAGTACTTTATTAGAGAGAGAATGTGGCCTACTGGTTCCAGTGCAGGACTTGGGACTGGGAGCTCTGGGCTCTGCCAAAGACTCACTGCATGGCCGTGGCCACGTCACTTTGTCCCCCTGTGCCTCAGTTTCTCCAACTCCCAAGTAGGGAAGCTGATTTCTCTTGTCAACCCATCACCACAGCTCACCTTGCCGGGAGGCGGTGAGGCTGCATTAGCTGTTGCTTGTAAGGCCCTTTAAGATCCTGGGAGGCAGATGCCTGGAGAAGCATGTAGCTTTAAAAACTTAGCCTCACAACCCTCCTGTGAGGTAGGGAGCACCATTCCCATTTTACAGGTGGGGAAACTGAGGCAGGAAATGGCCAGATTCCCCAAATCATAGAGTCACAGAGAAGTGGGTCTGGAAGGGCCTTCCAGAGGTCACCTCAAGGCAGAGGCAGGATCAGCCCTGTCCCAACCAACCTCTGACCAAAACGGCAGTCACCCCGACACAGCGCCAGGCATCGCACCGCCCCTGCCTCAGGGAAAGCAAAGGGACCACGGCACCAACGTCCTGCTGCTGCAAAGGTTAATATACACTCCCGAGATCCCAGGCAGGGGCCGTGCTCCCACTACAGAGGAAGGCCACCCCTCTCCCCCCCAGTCTGTACCAGTCTAATCCCTTCCTGACCCCAAATGCAGCATTGGTCTGTCCTTGAGCACAGGGGCAAGATCCTGTAGCTAGGACTCAACCCCAGCAGGAACATCGGCACAGCCCAGTCATAGGAGACCACTTGCTTCACTCCCCCCGGGTGAAAGCCCCTCTTTGCCGTGCTCCCCGCGCCTCGCGCTCTCCCTGTCCGTGTCTGCTCACCGTGTGCGTCCTGTTTCTGTGCCCGCTGCCTCCGGCTTCCCCGGACAGGTGCCCGAGGGCCTGTGCGCCAGCTCGCCGACGCTCACGAGCCCCATCGAGTACCCATCGCCTGCCAACTCCCTGCATACCCCGCCGCTCAACCGCCATAATGTCTTCAAGCGCCACAGCATGAGGGTAAGACGGGCCCCCACGGCCGCCCTGCCTCGCACACGGCCAGGGGACACCGGCAGGGCAGAGGTGTCCAGAGAGCCCGCGTCTGCTACCGCCCCCATGGAGCAGGTGGGGGTGTCCAGCAGGAAGAGCCCTGTCCCCGGCCAGTGCTCCCCCCCGTACCCCAAGCGAGGGGCGGGGAGGGGAGGGGGCCGTCGGGGTGCTGCGTCCTGTGGCCTTGGTCTTTGCTATGCTGCAATGTCTGCTTTTTTATGCCAACACCGTTCCCCCTGCCCTGGCTCCAGAATCAGCCCCTTTAACCCCTTCAGCCCCTGCCTGTATGAGCTGGGGTTGGGCAAGCCATCTGGCGGCGTTGTCTGGCCTCGGAGGAAGCCGGGGGCACTGTGGCACCAAGCCACCATGGGCACCGGGGGGCTGATGAGCTCCAGAAAGCAACGTGGTGCATCCTCCCCCCGTGAAGGCTCCTTAGGGCACATTCATGGACAGGCTGCCGTTCTCTTGACAGGGCAGCCCACCCGTGAGCAGCTGGCACAGCTGCCCTGGAAACTGTTGGGAGCTAATAAGCCACTTGTCCAGGACCATGCACAGGAGAGCCCGAACCTGGCTGCTCTGTGCTTTATCTGTGCCAGCGAGAGGGGTTGGTTTGAGCTGAGAAATGAGGTGTATGCCCCGCTCTGCATGGGGCTGCGGGCCAGTCTTGCCCTCGCAATGGGATTGGTCGTTGTGGCTTTAAGAACTGAGCCTCACAGCTCCCCTGTGACGTAGGGAACATTTTATAGGTGAGGAAACTGAGGCAAGGCCTTTGGGATTTCCATTCCCAGCCTCATTTCCCCCCTGAGTCTGGCTGGTTCTGTGGTTTTTCTGCAGACCCCCACCATCCCCTCTTCTGACTCCCCCGATATGATTTCACAGGACAGCCCCACGCACCTCCAAGCACCCTCCCCTGGCCTGCCACCCCTTTCCAGTGAGCAGCCCCAGCTTAGACTGGAGCGGGCACTGTGAGACAGGGTGTTTGCATCGCTCCGTGCAGCACCAAGACGTCCCCAACTTTCCCTGGCACCTCTGGAGACTCCCCAGATGGGAGCAGTAACATAGTGCACAGCCCAGCTCTTGTGAGCAACGAGACAAATCAATACGTCCTGCTCAGGAGTGACCTGCATTGCTACCCTGTGTGCCCCGGAGGAAGGTAGAGCTGAAGGTTTAAGGCTTTGCTTTTGCAGAGGGCCTGTTAGAAAAAAGAGGGTGCATCAAGGACGAGGAAGCCAATCATTACCATATTTCCTCCCATACAAAATGCTGCAGAATAAAATGTGCGCATCTTGTTTTTGAGAAGGTAGCCTGAAAAAAAAAAAAGGATCTCTCCTGGTCACATCTACACGTGCAGCAGACTGTGCAGTTGTTACTGCGCAGTATTGTTGCCGCATGGTATTTTCCCGGTGCTACTGTGCAGTAGCAATGAGCAATAGATCGTTACTATTGCACATTAGCATCACCACGCAGTCAGTGCCCGGCAACGCTACTGCGTGGCAGCAATACGGTGCCATAGCTCATTGCTACGGTGCCGTGGCGTCTTGTGTACACGCGCCGTCGGCATACTAAGTAACTGAGTAGTGGCAGCTAGGATCCTGGCCTGCTCCATGCTCTACTTCCAGCGAGTCTGTGCACATTTTCCTTGCAGGGTCACCAGTAAGTGGCAGCAACTGCTCTTACTGTATTTCTCACCTATAATATGCACCACATTTCCCAGCAGATATTTTTGTGGGGGGAGTTGCATGTTGCATGCGCGAAAATACGGTAGCGGTGGAAAGGGACAGGGTGCAGACGGTTTCTGCAGGTTGCCTTGATGCGGTGGTCGGAGGCTTGGGACCTACTCTGATTCCTTACACAGGAGGGAATCCAGAGTCACGGTGCTGCAGGCGCGGTGGAAGGTCTCTGCAGTGTGGCTAGCTGCCCTGGGCCCAGTGGGTGCAGGGCTGGGGAGGGGGTGGGTGGTCACTGCTGCATGACCCCCTTAGTCACTGCTCACCTTTGTGCCGCAGGAGGAGGACTTCCTCCGGCCCAGCAGCAAAGAGGAGGCCCAGAAGCTGTGGGAGATGGAGCGGGTGAAGATGAGGCAGCTGCTGGACAAACAGCAGAGGCAAATGACGGAGGATTATCAGTGGCTGCAGCAGGAGGAGAAATCCCTGGTGAGTCCCTGTCCCATCCCCTTGGGGTCGGCCAGGATGTTTCCCTGGGAAAAACCCAGGGCAGAGGATGGCAGCAAGGCTGAAATGTTCGGTTTGCCCAGTTCGGGGCTGCTTTTCATTCCCAATGAGTTCATTGCGTTGCTGTACTGTCTCCCATACCATGCACCCCAAGGTAAGACCCCCACCTTGCTTTGGGACGGCAGAAGGACAAAAAAAAAAAAGATTTTTCCAGAATCACAGCCCAAAGCTGACTGCATGAAGCGGCTCCCTGGCTGCTTCAGGTGAGCGCTAGTTTTTACCCTCTCTCCGCCACTGCCAAATTGCCAGCAGCTTTTGGTTGGAAGAAGAGAGAGAAGCAGAGCCCTCAGCAGCCATTGCAGCGTCTCCATGCTTCTATTCCAGGACAGACATCAGCTTCCCTGCATAAGACATGCACCCGCGTTTTGGCAGGCTAATTTTTGGGTGGGAGGTGTGTGTGGTATGTGAGTAAATAGGGTATAATACCTTACATTACATTGTATCGTATCATATCTTGTATCATATCCTATCAGTCTCATTTAAAAATATCATTGACAATCCCTTGGAAAGTCGGCCACTTTTGATTCATAGTTTGGAATATACTGCATTTTTTAAGTGTTTGCCAGTGTTTCAATTGGCTGCAGTAGTGTTTTTTTTAATTGGACATCGAGCTGGATAACGGGCAATTAGCATGTGAACTCAGGCCAGATATGTTCATGTCACATCAGTCAAAATACTCCAATGGGATTTGTTCTTTCTTATTAGTTTGGGTGCTGTTACTCTGCATTCACTTGTGTTTGGAAACATGAGGGCATTTTTGAACTGGGACAAAATGAATGATTCCAAAATGCCCGAAGAGGCCCGCACGGGTATTTCAAGCTAAAAAAAATGCAAAGCAAGAAATGTGTTAAAACTCCTGGGACAGTTCAAAGTTCCCGATCAGCTTTACTGATGTGTCCATCTGCCCTCCGCTGCTGGCATCAGAACTGCTCAATTGCATGTCATGGGGCTTATACTGCTAACATGTAAAAGAGATTCTCCCTATGGCCAGGAGATAGCAGGCTGGGATTTTGGAATAAGAGCCTCTAAAAATTGCCCGGGAGGGAGGTAAGCAGTCTAGTGACAGCAACCATGAACTTCTTAGGGGGCCATATGTTTGTGGCTACCCGGCGGCCCAGTGATGTAGCTGGGGCTGGTCCTGCTTTGAGCAGGGGGCTGGACTAGATGTGACCTCCTGGCATCTCTTCCAACCCTCGTTTTCTGTGATTTTGTGATTCTGTGACAGCTATAACACATATGTTTCTGTGCTACTTATATTTCTTGTTCTTCCATCCCACAGGACCCCATGGTGTTTATGAACAACAACGCTCCTCCAGTGAGTAGCACAAGGCCGATCCCCATAGAGGCTAAAGCTTTACAGGGAACCTAGCTTTCTCTCCATGCATAGCCTTGTGGCAGAAAGCCACCTCGGTTTCTCCCCAAAATCTCTGCCCTGCGACAATGTGATAAAATCTCTGTGCTGTGACCATTTGAGCAGGGTGGGCTCAGCAGAGGGGACCGCACCCTTGCCCTGTCCCTTTAGGTAACCTGAGCTGGCTGCAGTCCTGAGGGGGGGGAAACCTGCTCCCTCTGCCCAGGGACTGGTACCGGGGTGAGGGGCTCCTACCTGCTGGGCTGGGATCTGCCTGGTGACAGGTGATGTATTTCAAATGGGTTGGCTGGCAGCCAACCGGGGCCGGCCTCCGCTGGACCAGTGAATGAGGTCACGGGGGCCATATAAGTTAGGATGGGCGAGGAGGCGGTCTCTTCGGCCATGAGGTGAGGCTGGAGCCAAGGGAGGGACACAGAGAAGCCTTACCATCTGAAACTGGCTCTCTCTCACCCCAAAACTCATGAGCAAGGAACTGCCCGCCTCCAAAGGGAAACTTCACCGGCCTTTGGAGGATGCGTGTGAGTCAGCTACTCGAGATCTGATAGATATCGAGCTGGCAGTCACTCAGATGCGTGATCAAAAGGCTACCTCAGCCAGACTGTTTTGCTCTATGGGATTTGGATATTGCTCAATCTTGTGCCCTATTTTCACCCTACCCCTGTAATCAATAAAGTTCCCTTTTGTGGCTGGTGTAGGAGACTTATTGAGGGGTGGGTCTAAATTATGCCTAAGAGACCCCTTAGGTCTGCGGACGAAGGGAGACTTTACTTCTTGCCCCCTGACTTGGGGAAGTGCCCCAAGTGCCTGTACTGGGTCGAGTACCCGTCGGACATTAGGCCTGTGTTTCCCCGAGGACACAGGGCCGGGAGTGAGTCTCTTTTCCGGGTGGTGGTGGCGATGTTACCCCCAGACTAGCGCGGGTGCTCCGGGAGGGGGGTCAGCCAGACGTGAGGCGCCCCCAGGGAGGCACTCCGAGCCTGGCAGGGGGTCGGGCGCAGGGAGGTGGGCGGCTCAACGCAGGAGCGCCCCCTACTGGCCCGCCACAGGCCTTTCCCCTTGATGAGGTTTCAAACTCAGCTGTGTGTTTTAGTGTCACTCAGGGATGATCCATGATCTCCTTATACTCCCCCCCACCGCGGTGTAGGTCCTCGTTGCATGACTCAAATGTTTCCTTCAAACCCTTGTTGTGAAGCGTGGTAAGAAGAGCCTGGAGCTGCGTGGGTATTTCCCAGGCTGCTGGGTTTTGCTGGCTGCCTCCTTCCCACCTTCCTGCTAAGTATGTCAGGGGGGTTTGAAGCCTCCCCGAGAGGTGCAGGATGCGGCTGCAGCCCAGGCGGGGGATGGGGACTGGGCTGTGCCCATGCTCCTGCAGGATCCTGGCTCGAGGGTCTGGCCCCTGTGCTCAGGGTCCAACTGATGCTGCATTTGGGGCCAGGAAGGATTGTGCCCCCATGGTCAGATTGGTGCAGGCTGGGCAAGTGCATATTAACAGCCTTTTACAGAAGCAGCATGTTGGCTGTCAGGGTCCCTCTGCTTTCCTGCGGTGTGATGTCTTGTGCCAGGGTTGAAGGTGGTTTTATAAAGACTTTAGATGATGGATTTGTCCGGGCTGGTTTGCACAGGGCTGGTCCTGCCTCCAGAAGGGTTGGACTAGACGTGACCACTGGAGCGCCCTTCCAGCCCTGCGGCTCTAGGAGTTTAATGATTTCTAGGATTTTTGTGATTATGGGTTTGTCTGGGCTGGTTTGGACAGGACCAATCCTGCCTCAAGCAGGGGTTGGACTGGATGAGACCTTTGGAGGTCCCTTCCAGTCCCCCGGCTCTGGGATTTCTATGAACTGAGGGTCTTCCCGACACTTGGAAGTGTGAATGGGCTGCTGAATTGCCATGACCAGCCCCAGAGCGAGCTCGGTGCAGTTGGGCATGCGAGTTATGCGAACAGGTTGAATCTGCAAATCTGAAGTTGGCTTGTGTTGAATCTGTTAATGGTAATTCATGGGTAGTTTTACTTTACGTTCACAGTAGAGTCTGTGCTTGCTAGTCAGGCAGCGCTCTTTCCCGCGCCTGCGGCTGGAGCCCCTGGGGCAAGCGTAACGGGGTGGGGACTGGAGATGGTCCCAGTGCAGCCTTCTCAGACCAGCGCAAGGTTGCTCCTGCTGGCAGACTTTGCACGAGTGCTTGCGAGCAAGTGGATGGACCCGTGCAACGGCAAAGGGCTGCCTCCAGCATCCCTTTGGGGACGGCAGGTGCCGACCGCCCTGGGGCTGGTCGTGCTGTTGCAGAGCAGCCGCGGCATCCGAGCAAAGAGGGTGTGCGCGGGAGCAGGATCTGCTGCGCTGCTCCTTTCGTTGTCGGCCGTCTGAGCCGACGCTTACCATAGAAATCCTAGAGCAGTGGAGCTGGACGGGAGCCCCAGAGGCAGGATCGGGGCCGCGCAAACCAGCCCAGACACATCCATCATGTCTAAACTCTTCGTAAAACCACTGCCAGCCCAGCCGTGGCACCAGACACCAGCCCTGAACCTGCCGCAGGGAAAGTGGGGCGCCACGGCAGCCTGTGCCCTGCTTCTCTGCAAGGTTGTTGATAGACACTCGAGAGATCCCAGGTAGAGGCCGTGCCCCTGCTGCAGAGGAAGGCAACCCCCCCAGTCCACACCAAATTGAGCATGGGGGAAAATCCCTTTGTGACCCCAAATGCAGCATCAATCTGAGCCTGAGCTAAGGGGCAAGACCCCCCAGCCAGGACCCCCCCAGATTTGGTGCCAGCAGGAGCATGGGCACAGCCCCGTGCCCATCCCCAGCCTGGGCTGCAGCCAGCACCTCTGGGGGAGGCTTAAAAGCCCCTGAGGCATGAAGCAGAGCAGGAGAGGGGGCAACTAGGGCACCCAGAAACTGGGACAACCCCATAGGAGAACACACTGCTATATACTGTTATATTTCTCTTTCCTTTGCAGCTACTCCCGGAGAAGGAGACCGACTACAGTGAGTGTCCATCCCGGACCGCCTCTTCCCCCCATTGCAGACAGGCCTGTGCCGCGGGGTGGGGGGTTAGCAAGGGATTCCTGTGTGCAGGCATTTCTAATTGCACATGCGGCTCCTCTTCATGCTCATTGCTTTGGGGGGAGAGGGGGGACTTTTTCTGAGCCGCTTGTCTCCATGCTGCCCCCCGTCCGAGAGGACCGCTGGTTCACTGTGCCACACCGGGGCTTGCACCTCCTTCTAGAGCTGCCAGGCATTGCCCCTCTCCTTGTCCCCTCGGTCCAGTGTCCAGTCTCTCACAGGAGCATAGATATTTCTGCAAGGACAGATCCAGGCCCTGCCCCTCTGCCCCGGCAGCTCCCAGCACTCAGAGGCCCAACTGCCAGGTTGTCGCTTAGTTTAGAGAGCCGGTCTCTTCTTCCTAAAGCAATGAAGGAGCTCCTACTGAGTGCCCAGGACAGTGGACCCGATCCCTTAAGGGATCCTTTAATGCACGCAACGAACAGCCGCAGTGCGGCAAAGCCTCCCTGATATAACGAGCTTTTACTGATCCCAACAGCAGACGCCAGTGCTGCAACACGGCGGCTTTCCCTGTTACAGCACCCCCCCACTTCTCATGAACTTTTCTTCTGGTCCCAGGGGCTGTCACGAGGCGGTGCTGGAGTTTCACGTACCGGCTCGGGTGGTAGGGTAGCGGGCACGCTTCTTCCACGTGCGAACGGCACCAGGCTGGGAGGAGCGATGGTTCCTCCAGGAAGGGCTAGGACTGGAAGTGGTCAGCTGAAATAAGGAGCACGCTCAACCAGGACACGAGCAAAGTGCCGCATTTAGGTGGGACGGGGTCAGTACAGGATAGGGAATGGCCACCTAGAAGGCTACAAGGAGGATGCTAGAGCAGGTCATGGGTTGAATGTGGGGGCTGGGAGAGAAGGAAACAGGGACAAGATCCCTGGTATAACCCCTCCATGCAGTGCAGCATCCAGTTTGAGGCACCGTGCCCTGCAAAGGCTTGGGTCAGGTGGGGAGAGCAACACGAAGGACCCTGGGTTTAAAGAGCAGGAAGCCTGGGCTGGCTCGATGGCAAGGAGACCGTGGGGGAAATGTGCTTCTAATAGATGCCAAACACGGCCGTGACGGCGCGGAGGGAGGCTACGAACTCTTCTCCGTGGCTGTTTAGGCTGCAAAGAGCTGAGCTGAAATTGCAGCGAGGAAGACGGGGATGAGAAGAGGCAGGTCCCTGTGGGGCTGCCAGCCCTGGGGCAGGGTAGCCAAGGCCGCCTCAGGTCCCTCCAGCCCTGCTTAATCTGATGCCATAATAATAATAATAATGATTTTTTTTTATTTCCCTTTATTGATGGTGTAGCTGAGCTCACGGGCCCACCACAGAAACCTCCCAGGTTCGGTGCACAGGTAGGTGGGCGACCTCCGCCCCAGCCCGCGTCCCTCCTCTTCCGCTCAGGGTCGCGCGGCAGGACCGCGTCCGAGCCCTGCAGGCCCCGTCTGTCCCACTCCTGCGCGAGTGCTCTGGGGCCACGGGCTTCGGGAGCAGGGTCTCCCCAGCCCGGACGTACGAGCTCGGCGCACACGAGCAGAGAGGACGAGGCCTGCTCAGGAGAAGCCTGGCGGGGTCGTGCTGGGATGTGCTTTGGAAACGGCTCTCCAGTGCCTATTGCCAAAGCCATCTGCAAGGACCCCACTAGGCAAGCTGACCTCTTGCCCCCCGCCCTGTCCCAGCCGTTCCAGTCAGCCCCCACGGCCAACTTGGACCGGACGGATGACGCCGTCTACAGCAACGTGACAGACCTGGTGAAGGCCGTGCTGCAGCTGAAGAACGAGATCTGCCAGGTGCCTCCCGAGGAGTACATCGTCGTCGTGAAGGTAAAGCAACCCTGGGACCTCCACCGGGGGAAAGCGGGGGTCCCTCTGCAGCTCGCGCCACGTCCTGGCACCCTCCACCAGCCTCAGGGACCAAGGCGCAAGTCTAGGGCAGGACTCGAACTCGCGTCCGCCGCCTTGGGCCAGCCTCCGACCCAGGCGCTACCCTCTCCCCAGCATTAGCTGCAAACCGAGAGCATTACCCAGGATGCACCTCTTCCTAACCCACGTGCATCCGGGGTAATGCTGTCGGTGGCTGTTAGGCAGACTCGAGCTATCGCTGCTCACGTCCCCGTTCCCCTCCGCAGAACGTGGGTCTCTCGCTGCGGAAGCTGATTGGCAGCGTGGACGAGATCCTGCCCGTCCTGCCCGCGGCGTCCCGCACCGAGGTAGGATTGGGCCCCTTCTTGTCCCCTCCTGGACATGGAAGACAATGCTGTCACCAGGGGGGGGGGTTTGGTCCAGTGCGGGCAGCCACGGGCGATCACGAGTGTGGGGTAATTTCCCCTGGGTTTTTACACCAGGCCCAAGAGGTGTTATTCCAGCGCCTGGCCCTGAGGAGGGGGAGCTGGCTTTTATGGAGCAGGTGCCCACAGCGTCTCCACAGGGAGTGTGTTTGCATCCTTGTGTAAGGAGGGGGGTGTACACGTGTGTGTGTGAGACAGCCCCTACCAGCAGCCAGCAGCAGGGCACAAACCCAGCACCTGCCGCGCTGCCCTGAACCCCCTCTCTGCTAATGGAAGAGCTCCATCCATCGGCAGATGCAGTAGGTTGTTATCCCTGAAGTCACGGGGGTCAAACTCACGTGGGCGCATGGTCAGACGAGCTTGGCCGCTGTGACTTAGGGGATAACAACCTACCAGGTCTGCCAATGGACGGTTCTTTGGGCTGGATCAGGCCCGAAGCCCCCCTGTCTGTCCCCGTGGGCTGGATCCAGCGCTCGTAGCCGGTCCAGGACTGCACCGGCTGCACGTGGCACGGAGACGCTGCATGCAGCTCATGCGTGCAAGACCTGGCATGTTTTGGGGGGGCCCTGCCCTACGTCACCAGGGACAGGACAGGCTCTTCCCAACCATCACCCGGGGAGGTCCCCAGCTTTTCCCCGCTCTTCGTGCTCCCCCGTGAACGTGCTCTGTGCCGGCAGATCGAGGGTACCCAGAAGCTCCTGAACAAGGACCTGGCCGAGCTGATCAATAAGATGCGCCTGGCTCAGCAAAACGCGGTGACCTCGCTGAGCGAGGAGTGCAAGCGCCAGATGCTCACGGCCTCCCACACGCTGGCCGTGGATGCCAAGAACCTCCTGGACGCCGTGGACCAAGCCAAGGTCCAAGCCAGCCTGGTGAAGCTCTCGCTGGAGTGAGGCAGGGCGCGGAGGAGCGAGCGATGCGGCTGGCGGGGCACGGGAGAGGAGCCTGCCCCGGAGGACGTGGCTTTCTGTATCTTCTCTGGCCTCGACGTGCTGCCCCTTCCCCGCAGTCTCTCTCATGTCTTTGATATCGTCGTGTCGGTCGTCCGAATCCAGGCAGGGGGCTCCCGGGGCCAGGCCCCGAGAGGGCAGCGCTGGCGGGGAGGGGGGATGGCCGTCTTCCTGGGTCTGGCGGCCTGGGCGGCTGGGGACAAGCCTGCTTCCACGGGCCGTGGTGGCTCTAGGCCACAGCCAGCACCGGCTAGTCCGCCCAGCCAGGGCGCTGGCCGAGCCGTTCTCCCTCCCCAGAGGCGGTTGCATCGGTTCAGGGGCCCCCCCGGGGTGAGGATGCCCGTGCTGCGGTGGGCCGAGAGCTGCACGTTCCCCGCATGCCTCTCTGGACGTGGCCCGCCAGCCCCCGCGAGCTGGGGGGGCCGCAGGATCTTCCTTTCCTTGTACATTGTACAGAAGAGTTTATTTAATGACCCCCGGGTGGTCCGCGGGCCTCTCCGGGACCCGCGTTTCTCGTGCGCGAGCCGCCCGGCACCAAACAGCGCCCGGCCCTTTTGATCTGGTTTGTCGTCCGATTCATCCGTGTCCGGTCCTGGGCTTTTCCCGTGAGTTCCCACGAAGCTGTTTGTTCTGGCCGAGATAAACCATGTACAAAGGTGCCCCCGCCTCCGCCTCTCTGTCGCGTCCCGGCGAGCGCCACTTTCGCGTGTCCCTCGGGGGCCGGGGGAGCTCCCAGCAGCCTCGGCGTGTCCCCGTGCACACGCGCACATGCGTGGAGGCAGGCACCCCCATTATATGTCCAGCCGGAAACACACCCGTGCACACAGCCGCACACCTAGCTACCCACACCCACAGGCTTCATTATACAGCCAGCCACAAACACCCCCCATCTCATTATCTGTCAGCCAGAAACATGTACACACATACACTTGCCCCCACAACCACACATCTTATTACACATCCAGCCACCGGCATACCCATGCACACGCCCTCACACCTACACCCACATGCTTCATTATATAGCCAGCCACAAACACCCCCCCCACTTCATTATAGGAACATATCCACACACCTCGTTATATATCCAGCCAGAAACACATGCATATGCATGCACGCACACACCTAACCCCACAACCACACATTTCATTATGCATCCAGCCACAAACACACCCATGCACACACTCTTACACCTACCCCCACACCCACATACTTCATTATTCAGCCTGTCACAAACACACACAACCCCCCATTACAGATCAGCCAGAAACATACCTACACACACACACACCTCATGATATATCCACCCAGAAACACACACACACACACTCCTTCACACCTACCCCCCCACTTCACTATGCAGCCAGTCACAAGCACCCCCCACTTCATTATATTTCAGCCAGAAACACACACCCACCCACACACTTTATTATACATCCAACCAGAAGTATGCGCGCGCACACACTTCACTATACATTCAACCACAAATGTACATACACCCCTCATTATATATCCAGGCAGAAACATACCCACACACACGCACCCACGCATACACCTTATACATCCAGCCAGAAACACAAGCATATATATGCACACACACTCACACCTACCACACCCCCACACATTCAGACACCCCCCCGTTATTATATAGCCAGCCACAAACCCAAACATCACACGCACACATGCACACCTGATTATGCATTCAGCCAGAAATGGACCCCCCCACACACCCCCACATCCTCCATACACCCATCCAGAAACACATCTGAACACTCCCCCACAGCCCCATCGTCATACATGTGGTCAGAAACACATTCACACCTCATATACACCCAGCCAGAAGCAAGCTCACGCGCGTGCGCACACACACACACGAAATCTCATTATACACCCAGCCAGAATCATACCCACCCACCCACGCAAGCACCCTTCATATATGCCCAAGCTGCTAATACACCCACACACACCCCGGCATTATACATCTAGCCAGAAACCCCCCACCCCTCCCCTCCACACATGCACACCCCTCATACACCCAGCCAGAAACACACCCGTGTCCACCCATGCTTGCCCGCTGAGTCACGTGCACCCGCTGTGTCCTGGATGGACAGCCCGGCACATGCATATGCTGCAGGCCCCAAATCCTACTGGGCTGAAAAGGTTTATTCCAGCTCATTTTTGTGCTAGTGTGTACAGCCCAGGTCTTCTCCCCCGTGTGCAGTCATGACCTCTCCCCGGCTGGACCCCGGGCCCGCAGGACGTGGCAGCAAGCACGAGGGGAAGGTCGGGGGTTTCTTGGGAAGCTGTAAGTGAGGACCTGCAGAGCTGCGGGGCTGGCAGGGAGCTGCGGAGGTCACATCTGGTCCAACTCCTGCCTGAGGCAGGGTCAGACCTGTCCGGACCATCGTCCTTTTGATATGAATACGTGGAGGCTGGAAAAAAAGAGGAGGCTTCCAGCAATCAGAGCAGGGGGTGATGGACCCACCACGCTCAGGCAACCAGGGTTTATGGAGCCGATGAATGCGGTACCATGATGCGCGGCCTTCATCAGCGAGGGACTGCTGGGAGATGCCAGCTCCGTGGTTGGCGCGGGATGGTCCTGCTTGCCGGCGGGAGATGGGGGCAGGCTGGGGCCAGTATCAGACCCCATGAAGCGCAAGGGGTGTGATGGGAGAGAGGGGGCTGTGCAAGAACAAAGGGGACCGTTGTGACGTTGGTCTCAGTGTCACCCATGTGGACACGCGTGTCTCTGTCACGGTCAAGGGGGTGTTCGTGCGCAGACCAGGCCCCCCTTGGTGGTAGCCTGCTGGTGAGACTGGGAGACCTGGCAGTGAGGACTCCTGGGTTCGTGGAGCTGCTTAGAGCCCCCCCGGGACCCGCGCCCTGGCCTGGAGACCCAGCACAGCCCCAGGGGGTCACGCATGCTGCGTGCCTCAGTTTCCCTCCCTCTGGAAAATGGCGAGGTGGGCTCCCAGGGGAGCTGTGAGAGTTACCCATCTGCAGGAGGGGGGCAACTGAAAACCAGCAAGTGGGTTTTTTTTTTCCCCCCATCAGTGAAATGAACTTAAAAGGGTTTGTCCTGCTTGGAAATGAGTCAACCTGGGGGAGAGGAAACTGGTTTGGTCTCCGGATTTCATTCAGATGCTCCCCTTCCCTCTGCGCGTGTGCATGCACACACACACGCACACACACACACACACACACACACTGGATGGGATCTGGGGATGTGGGGGGACACCCTATTTGGAGCAAGCCCCCCAGCCTTTTGCAAAAAGTTGCACCTAAACTGCTCAGAGGAACCAGCGGTTGCTTGGAAGACCTTATGCTGCCTCCAGAAAGGGTTTTTTTCTAGAGGTTGGGTCCCGTTAGGAGCTTTTGGGGAGGACGGGGAAGGCGCAGGATAGCTATAGTGGGCGAGCGTGTGTCCGGGGTGGGCTAGGAACCGGCTCACCTGCAGAGTTAGCTTGCGGGGGGGGTCTCCCTTGGCCACTACTCTCCCCGTCCATACATGCCCCACTTCTCTGAGGTCGCATCCCAGGCTTCCTCCTCCAGCCGGGGGTCTGAGCTGGAGCCCGGGGCTGGTCACCCAGCCCTCCTGTGCGAGGATGATTCATGCTGATGCCCTGGCCTGGAAAGAGTCCTCCCACGCCTTGTCTGGATGGACCCCCCCTTGAAGATCAGCCTTGATGGCTGTATCAGAGGACTCGTGCAATGCAGTCACAGGGGGCTGGAGCAGGTGAGCCCAGCCACCCATGCCAGCAAGTGGGGGGAAGAGAGGGGCTTTGCAGCCTGGCTGCTCACACCTGGGCTAGGCCAACCTGGGCACGGATGTGTCCATAGAGGCTCCGTGTTGGCCACCCCGCTGGGGTAGACCCAGAGGTCTCTCAAGCTCCAGGCCCGGCGTCCAGCAGCATCTCAGTGGGGCAGAGGAAGGGCTGGAGTACACAGTGCCCCTGGCAGCTATATCTGGGGGCACGGCGGATGGGGAAGGGGTTGGAGTTGGCCAAGAAACTCAGAGGAACTCGGTCTGCAAACCAGCGTGAGCAAGGCACCCTGTGTCTGGCCAGCTTGAGCGCATTTCAAGCCCAAAGTGCCCTCTGTGCCCTTGGCTGCTGCGTCCAGCAGAGGAAAAAGTCCACGGCCTTTCCCTGGCACACGGCATCGCCACTGAAACGATAGTGCCCACAGCCTGATGCCCCGCCGGGAGGAGCGTGCCCGCCTGGGTCCCCGCGGGGCCATGCTCATCCTGGCTGGCTCTGCACGCCCGGCGTCAGGCCAGGCCGTGCAAGGTGTGAGCGGCGCCGCCTAAATCATCCCGGCCAGGAAAGGGGGGAGGAAGAGGCCGATGGTCCCCAGCAGGCAGACGATGATGAACATCCAGAGGAAGATCCGGTCTATGACCATGGCGACGTATTTCCAGTCCTCCTTCACCTGCGAGCGGACGGGAACCTGGGAGGTTAGCGAGACGGGACCCAGGCGCAGCCACGGAGGGCCAGCGGCTTGGCCCGGGGCTTGGACACCAGCACGAATCGCTGGTCCCGGGCTGGGAGCTGGATTGCTGCTGTGCAAACTTCCCCCCAACGCGCTCGCTCCCACACCCCACGTGCAATGGCGCTGTGATTCACACCCTGCAAAGTCCAAGGAGGGGGGCTCACTCCTTGCCGTGCCCCTCCCTCCTGTGCTCAAGAGTGACCGATGCCCCTCTCCTCCAAGCACGTGGCCAGCCCCTCGGTGGATCTGGCTGGATCTCCCACTGCACCCGGTGGCCACAAACCCCACTTCAATGCCACGCTGGGTGGAAAAAGAACGGCCTGGGGCTAGCTTTAAACTTCTCCTGCTTCGTTCATGCTGTGACCCCTCGTGCTTGTGCGGTGAGGGACACTCAAGCCCTTATAATGTTTTCTTCCTCATCTCATTTCCTAGAAACCCTTCTCACGTCCCCCGCTCCAGCATCTCTTTTCTACACCCAACAGGCCTGGCCTCTTTTAGTCCCCCCTGCCATGCCACTCACCATCCTCGTCGCCCTTTGCACCCTCTCTGCTTCTCCTGCCTCCTTTTGGAGGTGTGGAGACCAGAGCCGAGCGCAGGACGCAAGGTGCAGCAGCACCGTGGATGGCTCGCAAGGCAACACGATCCTTTCCCTTTTGTTCATAGCTCTCCTAATCACCCCAGGGTCCCCCCGCCCGGCTAGCCCGCGGGGCTCCCACTCACCGAGAAGTCGGCATCCTCGGCCCGCAGGTGGTCGGCGATGTAGTGCACCCCCTCCAAGGCCCGCAGCAGGCTGGGAGACAGCAGCAAGCCCGGATCGGGCCCCGGGCTGTCCCCCTTGGCGGGCAGCCGCTGGGCCTGGCTCCCTGGCACCCTGCCCAGGTGGCGAGCGCAGCTGTAGCGGTGCTGGAGGCTGTGGCCGCGGGAGCCGCCAGGGCGCGTCCTCTCCTCTTCCTCCTCCTCCTCCTCCTCCTCCTCCCATCGGTCGTCCACGTCCGTCTCCAGCCAGCACCGGGAGGTACTGAGGTGGGCACCGGGCGGGCCGTACCGCCCCAGCAGCATCCCCGCGCCGGGCGGGCGCTTCATAAAGAGCCAGCGGGGGATGAAGTCCAGGAAGACGCCGCGCACCCACCTCGGCATCTTGTGGGTGCTGGACGAGCGGTGGTGGACATTGAGGACGAAGACGGTGATGACGATGGAGAGGGTGACGAAGATCATGGTGAAGAGGAGGTACTCGCCGATGAGGGGGATGACCAGGGAGGTGGAGGGGATGATCTCGGTGATGAGCAGCAGGAAGACGGTGAGGGAGAGGAGCACGGAGATGCAGAGCGTGATCTTCTCCCCGCAGTCCGAGGGCAGGTAGAAGACCAGGACGGTGAGGCAGGAGATGAGGAGGCAGGGGATGATGAGGTTGATGGTGTAGAAGAGGGGCAGGCGGCGGATGACGAAGCAGTAGGTGATGTCGGGGTAGATCTCGGTGCAGCAGTCGTACTTCTTGGTGTTGTAGGTGCCCACGGCGTTGACGATGGCCCACTCCCCACTCTCCCAGTAATCCTTCAGGTCCACCTGGCGCTCCATGCTCTCCAGGTCGATCTTGGCCTTGTCGTAGGTCCACGAGCCGAACTTCATCTTGCAGTTCTGCTGGTCGAAGGGGAAGAAGGTCACGTCGATGCTGCACGAGCTCTTGTAGATGGCCGGCGGCACCCACTTCACCCGCCCGCTGGAGAACAGGTGGGCTTTGGTCATGTGGGTCACTGCAAACTCCCCGTCGGCGCTGGAGAGGGGGGCACAGGACCGCGGGAGTCAGAGGGGTGGAAAGGACCGGAGGGGCCAAACTCATTGGCAGAGCTAACGTGGAGGATGGGGTTGTGTAGGCTGCTTGGCCGTACAGCCGCGGGTACCCACTTGACCCTGGGGACCAGTCACCCTTGCAGCCCCAGCCCGCCACAGGTGAATGCGAGAGAGGAGTCCATTCATAAGTGCTCGGAGGACCTGAGGAAAAGGACATTATAGTCCGGACCCCACAATCCAGACCTGGGGCAAAAAACTCCTTCTTGACCTCTGTTGGGTGATGGAGCTGGCCCCAAACGCAGGAATAAGACCTACCCCCCAGCCAGGACTGTCTGGGTTGGAGAGATGCCAGCAGGAGCATCAGGGCACCCCAGCCAACCCCCCCCACCTTAGCTGTGGCCAACACCTAGTGCTTCAGAGGACACCGGCAAGGCTCGGTGGCAAAAGGGGGTGCAACCACGGTGTGTCAGGCACCTAAATCCCTTGGGAACTCCATTCCTGGCTTCTTCAGCCACCTCTGCAGCACAGCCCAGCTGGGTTTCTGCCAAACACCAAGGGAAAAACATGCTACACAGCAGGGCAGAGGCACGGCCTGGGTCCAGCATGGGGACGCATCTCCTGTCTGCTCTGGCAGACGGTCCCTAATCGCTCCGGGCTCCGGCACGGGGTCCCCGGGCAACTTCACAAAGCTGGAGGGCGGCTTGGAAGGAGTCACCCCTGCTTCCAGCCCCGTGGGACATGCTCTGCAGTCACTGCCAGTGGCCGCAGGATGGCAGCAACCCCCAAATTTAAGCCGGGTTGGGGGGGCGGGCAGCCTTCAAGGCTCTGTCTGGCCTGACCCTACCTGTGCTGAGCTGGATGAAGTCTGCCAGCTTTTTATTACATGCACTGTTTTTCTTTGCATACAACACACCCCTAGATAGATAGATAGATAGATAGAGGCTAATTTTAAGGATAGATGAATGGATGAAGGGTTTGTATAAGGATAGGTAAATCACTAGATAGACATGCACTTTGTTTTAGACAAGCAGAATGAAGAGGTTGTAAAACCCCCACCCCAATCTCTCCTTTAAAATGCTGCTGAGCAGGGCCTTTCCCCAGGGCAAGCTGCAGCAGAAGCGGTGATCCCGGTATTTCCTCACATAAAAAACGCTCCCCAATTTCCAGCAGCTTGGGGGGAAAGGCTGCAGGTTGTCCGTGAGAAAACACAGCGTCACTCAACAGCCTGGAGTCGCAGGCAGAGACCAGCACCCCGCTGTGCAAGGCACTGTACAAACCCAGACCAGAGATGACCCCCATTTTAAAGAGCTTAGAAGCTAATACAGGTAATAGGAGGGTCGGGAAATACAAGGGGACAGCGAGGCAATGGCAGCCCCGTTGGCTTTCCTGGGGTCGCTCCTGACTGGCAATGGCAAGCAGCGACAGGCTCCCGGGATTGCATGGGAATTGCACCTCCCCGCCCCGTTGCCACAAGCTGGGCACTGCCTACTTGTTATACAGCACGATGTCCGGGATCCAGATCATCTCCGAGGGCACGCGGATGGAGGTGACGTTGTCGAAGTCGGCGGGGTTCCAGCGCAGCTTGTAGTCGCTCCACTCCTGGCGGCGGGCACACAGAAAGGGGGTCTCAGGCTGATGTGCTGGTGGGTCGCTCACCCAGGACATGCGCCCGTCCCCTCTGTGCCCCCCGGGAACGGGCCTCACCTGTTTCAGCCACACGTTCGTGGTCATCATCTGGTTCTTCTCGTCCTGGGGCACAGGGGACAGAGAGTGGGGTTAGCCCCAAGGAAACCAGCCTCAGAGGTGAAACCAGGAGCTCTCGTGGGGCCCATTCAGCGAGGGTCTGAGCCGCCACCCTCTCTACACCAGCCGCCTTCGCCTCTGGGCCAGCGCGGGGCGGGACTGGCATCATTCCCACAAGTGTGTGTGGGCAGGGAGGAAGGGAAGGAAAGAAAGAGAGGAAGAATAATTTTAGGCAAGTGGATAGATATAAGGATAAGTGGATGCACAAATGGATGGAGGCTATGTATAAGGATAGCTACATAGCTAGATAGGGGGTAATTTTAAGGATAGATAGATGGATGAAGGGTGTGTATGATGGTAGATAGACAGACAGATAGGGCAGATGGATGGATGGAGGATATGTATAAGGATAGATAGATAGATTTCATAGATTTCATAGACATCACGCTGGAAAGGACCTTGGGAGATCATCAAGTCCAGCCCCCTCCCAAAGCGGGGCAGCCTGGCAGATCTATCTATCTATAGATAGATAGGTAGATAGATAGATAGAGGAGGCTAATTTTAAAGGTAGATGGATGGATGAAGAGTTTGTATAAGGACAAATAGACAGCTAGATAGAAGGATGGATGGATGGATGATATGTAGGAGGATGGCCGGCTGGATGAAGGATATGTATAAGGATGGATAGATAGATAGATAGATAGATAGATAGAGGAGGCTAACTTAAAGGTAGCTGGATGGATGAAGAGTTTGTATAAGGACAAACAGATAGACAGACAGCTAGACAGAAGGCTGGCGGGCTGAAGGATGTGTATAAGGGTAGATGGGCAGGCAGGCGGGCTATTCCTGATCCATCAAGTCTGGTGCTTGTAGCAAATAAAAAGACTCTCAAACCCGTTGGGTAACAACAGTGACCGGCAGCTGGCTGCTTGGCAGGGTCACACGGCCGACGTGCCCGGCGTCGGCTCAGGGACCGGCCCCTTCCTGCAGATACGTATGCTCATGCTTAACTTCTGCCGGGTGCAGCTGGGCAGGATCAGGGCCCCCAGGGCACCCCCGGCCAGGGCATCCATAACCAGCCGTGCTGAGCACGAGGGGGTTAACAGCCCCAGTCCCTTCTGAGCGACGGGAGCAATGCTGCTGAAGGAAGCTGGGCCTGACGCCGGCCCCCCTCGCCTGCACCTTTGCAGCGCTCCCCCCTGCGCACGGAGGCTCAGCTCCCAGGTCGCGTTGCTGTGGGCCGCGCTGCCGGTCCCAGGGTCGGGCCGGCTGCTTATGCTGTAACAGGGCCTGCCTGGCTGCACAAGCCACTCACGTGCCTGGCATCGCCCGCTCCACTGTCTACCCTGTAAAATCACATCCAACACAACCTCACTTGCCCAGAAGCGGGGGGACGGCAGCATCCCGTGTCCTGCCATGAGACGCTGCAGAGCTACAAGGCGTGTTGCCCAGAGACACCAGAACCGGCCCCAGGTAAAGCAGAGGGGCAAGGCCTGGCAGTGTCCTGCTGCTTCGGTGGGTGCTAAAATGCACTCAAGAAATACCAGGTCGAGGCCATGCTCCGGCTACACAGGAAGGCACCCCCCTCCGAGACAGTACCAATCTGACCCCGGGGATAATATCCCTTCCTGACCCCCAGCGCAGCATCAGTCTGACCCTGAGCAGAGGGGCAAGACCCTCTAACTAGAAACTCCTGAGTTTCCTAAGTCCCCAGTCCCCATCCCCAGCCTGGGCTGCAGCCAGCACCCAGTTGCACCCCATTCACTGAACCAGCAAGCACCCAGCCCATGTCTCGCCTACGAGATGCCCAAGTGGACTCAGGTGGATCCTAATGTCTCTCCTTTCAGTACTTGCAAATCCACAAATGCACCTGCTTCGGTAACATGCTGCCACTACGGCCTTCAAGACCAAGCCCTGCAAAGCAGCGAGGAGGAAGAGGACGTCTGACCCACGTGTGCATGCACAGACTCGGCTGGGATAGGATCCAGCCCCTAGGTCCTTTCATGGATGTTACCACTTATTTCAAGGATGTGCCAGTGAATCTCCTGCCGGGCTAGAGCATCTTGCCCCACCGCTCAGCATCAGACCCATGCCCTTTTGGGGGACTGGGATTTTTCTCCTGGTCAGATTGGTACGGACTGGTCTGCAGTGGGGGCACGGCCTCTTCCTGGCATCTCTCAAGCTTATATGAACAACCTTTGCAGCAGCAGGACGCTGGCTGCCGCGGGCCCCCTGCTTCCCCCGTGGCAGGGTCAGGTGTGACGCCTTGTGCTGTGTCAGTTGATGGTAGTTTTACTAAGGGTTTAGGTGACGGATGCGTCCGGGCTGGTGTGGACAGACTGATCCTGCCTCAGGCAGGGGCTGGACGAGATGTGACCTGAGAAGCTCCCTTCCAGGCGCTCGTTTAATCCTATCAGGTTTCCAAATACAGCCCTAACATTGCCTATTAGGAGCCTTGCAAAGAACAGAAGTTCGTCCCTTTTGGCCCCGCAGCCCAGACAGAACAGAAAGCCCTACCCTCCAGCTTAGGGCTGTGGTATTAGTTGCCCCCAGTGTGATCAGCACCCCTGATTTACCAGGCTCGCAGCGGTCAATCTGGGGGGAGCTGACACCAGGAGCTCACACGCAGCGCACTGCCCTTTTTGCAGATGCCTCGTTGTCCCTTTTTATTAACTGCCGGGCGCTGAAGGCCTCCTCTTGCTGGACGGGGTGTCAGCTGGGATTTACCAGAGTGCTGCACTCCCCCGGGCACGAGCGTCTGTCTTTAGCTGCTGGAGGAGCCCTTGCTGTGAATGGCTCGGTGGGCCCTTGGCTTTCGTCTGGGGTCTCCAGCAATGGCCTTGCTCTTAATACATCCCAGATCTGCAGGGTTAGGAAGGGTCTGCTCCCCCTACCCCAGCCCCGATGGACTGGAAACCCCAGCCCTGCTTGGAAACCTCCAGGGATGGAGACTCCACTGCTCCCCTGGGCAGCTGGTGCCACTGTCCTACCGCTCTGACCATTAGGGAGCTCTCAGTCTTCCCTGCTGCAGTATGAACCCATTGGGTCCTACTTGTCCAGGGAAAACAGCTGCCTCTGAATCTCCTGTGCAGCCTCAACCCACCTCCCCATCTCAGTTTTTCCTCGCATGGCTGCATCCCAGCCCGTGTCATCCTCGCTGCTCACCTCTGGATCCTCTCCGGTTTCCCGACACCCCTATGAAAAGGCAGAGCCCACAAGCGCACCCCAGCTCGCAGCTCTGGGTAGAGTGGTACCTTCACCCACCCCCCGCGTCTTGCATTCGATGCTCCTGTTAATTCGGCCCATAATTGCACATGCTTTTTTTTTGGTTTGTTTGTTTTTTCAACAGTCGGGGTCAGGGACCGTCTGCCCTAGCAGACAGGAGATGCATCTCCACACTGGGCTGCTGACTCGCATGGAGCCTGTGATCCACCAACACCCCCCCCCCCCCCCAGCGTCGCTGCCTGGCCGTTCAGCCCCATCCGGCATGCGTGTGCTCCGTTACTCGTCCCTAGATGCAGCATTTCTGTCTCTGTTTGTTGGCTAATCCTGGGCTACAAACAATGAAGGGAGACAGAAATGTATTGCTGTCCCTTTGGATGCTAAATGTCTGCGTCACATTAGCGGCCGCAGGTTCAAGGATAAGGGACTCACCCACGGCCGCACAGTCAATCAGTGGCAGAGCCACTGAAGACCGTCCATGTCACCCTGGCGGAGGGAGGGTTTTCTTCCTGACCCCCGCCACATGCCCAGAAGCACGAGGCTGGGCTCGGCCTTGCCCGGCTATCGCATTAGCAGCCTCTGAGCCGTCACCGGAGGCTGGGGGAGGGGAGCCGGAGCCCGGCACGGCGTACGTACCACGTCGATCAGCTGGGCAATGGACAGCCCGAAGCGCACGATGACCACGTCGGAGATGTTGGGGACGGGCCGCGACCAGCGGTTGTAGCCGCTGAAGAGGTACTTGAAGAGGCGCTCCTCGGCGTGGCTGTGGGTCTGGGCCGGCAGGGACAGCGCTGCGGAGAGGGACACAGCGGCCACGGGGCTGAGCCACAGCACTCACGTGGGACGCAGGTAGGTGCTGCTTGTTCGAGCAGCATCTCCGTGGACCGGACCCCAAAACCGCGGCAGGGATGGGGTTCAGCCCCGTCTCTGTGGCCTCGGGACCTCTCCAGAGCCCTGGAGCGGGGCTGAGGGAGGAGGGGGGCAGGGGGCTGTGTCGGCAGCAGGGGATGGTTAGGGAGCAGGTGCCTGACCCCTGGGCCAGGGGGTGCGGGGTGTATATCATGTACACCCCTGCGCTCAGGGTCAGACTGATGCTGCATTTGGGGTCAGGAAGGGATTTGACCTTCATGGTCAGACTGGTACGGACTAGGGGGTTTCCTTCCCCATGCCCCTCTCAGGCCCGCCCTTCCATCCAACAAGGTGAAGCTCTTGTATTGGATGCCCGAAGTCTCTGGGAAATCAGGCTGTAGGGCCCCCAATTCATGGTGGAGCAGAATTGCTGCTCGATGCGTGCCAAAAGGCACCCAAGGGACCCGAAAAAATCAGCCCCTGTCCTGAGGGGTTTGCCCTTTCCCCAAACCCCGCTCACAGCTCCTTCATGCAACAGCCGGGCACCCGCCGGCACATCCCTCCTCGGCCTTGCCAAGCAGCCTGGTCCGAGCAGGGCAGCCGGGCACGTTTGATTTCATTGCATCTGATGGGCCGCCGTGCGCACGTGTGCCAGGGCGTGATGGCTCGGCGTGGCAGCCGGGCCTGCCTGGGCCCCAGCCCCCGCGTGGGAGGGGAGATGCATGCCAGGAGAGATCAAGTGCTGTGGCTGCGTGGTCAGTCGCCTCGAGGAGAGGGAAGGGTTTCAGCTCCCCCTGCATGCATCCATCCTCATGTCGGTGGGGGCTTCATGCCCGGCCCCTCGCTGAGACTTAGGCCGTGCCTGCCATACCTGCGTGGCCCATTTGGCTGGGAAAAGCCATTGCATTAGCCCTTAGGGCTAAAAGCGTAGAGAGCAACTGCTCTTAGGCATGTTGGGACCGTCATGGGGAGCTCCCGACCCGCAGGATCCGTGCTCCACTTCCACCCGCTGGCAGATGCATGGCACCCCCTCCGCTCCAGGCCTCATCCAGCTCCTTGGCTCACGCGCTGCCAGCTCTCTATGGCACGGTTCAGTCCTCGAGGTGTTGGCCAAGATGCACTGCTAACCCCCTCCATTAGCTGCTTCCCCCACACAGCCCATTTCCTTGCTACCAGCTCCTGGCATCGAGGCCCAGTAGCAAGCGGCTGGACCAGTGCCTAAAGGGTGGGGAGGGAAACCAGCGTGGAAACGGGTGACTGAGGAAAGAAAGAGGGGCGCGGCGGGGGCGCAGAGCTCAGTGGGATGTGTGAGGAGTCGGCTGCATGTGTCTGCTCTGAATTGGCCACGAAGGAGCTGCCGAGGATGGAGCTGGGCTGTTCTCAGTGGGGGCAGGTGAGGCAGCAAGGAGCAATGGGCGCAAGTGGCAGCGAGGGAGGCTGAGGTTGGGTATTAGGAAAAAGGTGTGCACTAAGAGGGTGGTGAAGCACTGGAACGGGGTACCGAGAGAGGTGTGGAGTCTCCATCCTCAAAGACCCAGT
>NW_017728918.1:10679263-10701663 GCF_001723895.1 Crocodylus porosus | reverse complement strand
GCAGCGAGCAGGCACGGTCCAATGCAGGGGGCTGGGTGTCTGGGGACACATGCACCCTAGCCGTGCTGCTTGCCATCACGCTAGCCCAGACTGGGAGGAATTTCCTGCTCTGACTGGGAGGAAGCAGAGATGGAGGCACGTCAATTAAATCTGTATCCAAGCGACTTCATAGCATGCTGGCTGGAGCCCTGCTAGCCCTCAGCCTTGAGAAATCACGGGCTTTAAAAAAAAAGATGAATAGATGAAACATGACCCTGCCTTAAAAAATCATGAGACGTTTTAACACGCGGTCAATTTGGGATCTGGGCTATTCATCTCGTGAACCTGTTACTGCCTTCGGGCTCTTTCTGTACAAGGGAGAGAGGCAGGGATTTGTCTTTCTTAGAAGGAAAAATAAAAGGAAAGCTGCGATTCCTCTTGGATGAGGTAAAACACGGATCCTCAAGCTTTTTTAGACTCAGACTTAGTCCCCTGCACCCTGCAGCCAAAAGGTCTGGCGTGGGGGAGCTGCGCTGGCTGACAACCTGACTCAGCTCTCGGCTTTGCTTGCTCCCCCAGGGCGGCTGCGACGGGGACGATGGAGAGACACGGGGCACAAGTCATTCTCCGGGGCAGGACCACACCTGTGCAGGCTTCACCGGTTTCTGTATTCCTCCTCCTGCAAAAGTGCTTGATGGCCGCCTGGCTCATAGCTAAGCAGGTGCCTTTTTCCTCCCCAGAGGCGGCTGCATTTCACTTGTGGGTGCAAGGACCCTTGTGCATACAGCTTAGCCTCGGAAGAGTTTGCCAGGCTGCTGGGGGATGCTTCGGGAGGGTAGACCAGGATGTGTGCGTGGATCTGTCACCTGCTAGAAGCAGCTCCCCCATGGGCTCAAGTCCTCTTGGACCCTGGGAGGTGCCGGATTCGAGCCCTGCCAGCACGAGGGAGGAAGGTGGCTGGCGTCACGCTGAGCCCCAGCGAGCAGGTCTCAAACCCCCGGACACCTGGGTTCTGCCTTCAGCTTGGCCTCAGCCTCACCGCACCACCCCAGTGCCGCTCCCCTCTGCTTCCTGGGGCCGTGAACTCAGCAATAATCAGGCTTTGCTCTCCCAGGGGACATGGGGAAGAGGAATCTGCACCCCTTACCCCACTCATTCACTGCCAACCCCTAAAGCAAGCACCAGGGATCTTCTCCCAAACGGATACCCCCAGCTCCAGCTCAGATTGCACCAAAAATCCAAGGATCTCATGTCCTGAGTGCAAATTTTATGTCTCACAAATGCACATGGAGCAGCCGCAGGGCAGAAATCAGCAACCTAGGGGGATGAGGCGGGCTGGGTCCTGGGCTGCTGCTCATGGAGACAGGCTGGCAATCACAGCCCAGTCCCTGGCTGGAGGGAGGGGGGCCCCCTCAAAAAAAATCCAGCATCGCCCTCCACTTCTACCTCTGGAAATCTGGAAAAAGAAGGAGCAGAAGGGTGGGAAGCAATGCAAGGGACCCCTGCCCTGCACTTCTCTCAGCGCAGCAGTCGCCCAGGGGAGCAAGGCTGCCAAGGGAAGACGCCATGGGCTCCAGCTCAGGCCTAGCTGGACAGTAACTGGCTCCTTTCTCTCTCCGTCTTCCTGCCAAGCGGGGAAGCTGTTGGTCCCAGAAACCAGGGTCTGATGCCATTGGGGTGCTTGTCTTCTGCTAGGCTCAGCCCTGCACATGGCTACAGACTCGGCGCTAACTGATGCTCCTTGGGTATCCATCTCGCTCAAGCCCCTGCCCCAGGCAGGGCTGTCTCTGTCTGACCCAGTGCAACTCCGTGTCTCCCTGCCTTGCTCTCAGACGTCCAGCAAGGGAGATCCCGCCACGTCTCCGGGCAGCCTGTTCCCATGCCTGAGCACCCTCAGAGCCAGCAAAGTCCTCCTCATCTCCGACCTCCATTTTGCTTGAGGCCTTTGCTCTTAGTCCTGTCCCCTACAGCCACAGACACCAGTCTACCTCTGTCTGCTGCATAATCGCCCTCCAGGTATTTACAGGCTGTGATCAAATCCCCTGTCGGTCTTCTCTTCTCTGGACATGATCCCAGTTCTGCCACTTTTCTGCCTCAGACCTTGCACCATTTTTTGATGCTCTCTTCTGGACTCTCCAAGTGAGGCATGGTCTAGAGAGGTGATTAAATGTCAACCTTCACCTCCCTGCAGGGGGGCTGCAAAGAGGATGGAGCTGGGCTGGTCTCAGTGGGGGCAGATGACAGGACAAGGAGCAATGGGTTCACACTGCAGCAGGGGAGGATATTAGGAAAAACTTTCTCAACCAGGAGGGTGGTGAAGCCCTGGAACGGGCTCCCCAGAGAAGCGGTGCAATCTCCATCCTTGGAGATGCTGAAGCCCCGGCTAGACAAAGCCTTGGCTGGGATGAGGTAGCTGGGGCTGGTCCTGCTTGGGGCAGGGGGTTGGACTGGCTGTGACCCCCTGAGCTCCCTTCCACCTGAATTTTCTATTGTGACTGGCTGGCTGGCAGTGACCTGGCCCAGAGGTTTTGAAGGGGTAAAAGATGACTGGAGGACTTGGGGTTCCCTTTCCGCACCAATCAGGCCCCAGAGACTCACCCACCATGTCCCCCGATTGGCCCCTTGGGTCACCTGGAGGGGGATAAAAGGCTGACTCAGGAGAGAGACCAGTGAGGGGCGCCAAGGAAGGAGCTTCACAGAGCTGGCAAGAGCTGAGCCGGCGGGGTGGGAGCAGTGCCCCAGAAGCACCAGCACCTGCAGGCAGCAGTGGGGCGCTCAGCAGCACGGCGTGTGGCCGGCAGGAGAGGCCCCCGCTGGGCTCCAGGATCCCCTGGGGGAGGCTGCAGCCGGCAGGAGGCTCCCCCGCTCCAGCCAGGATCTAAGCAGTGACCTGAGGGGTTCCCAGCTCTGCTTCCAGCTACTCCCATCAGCTTGATGTGAGGCCCAGCTCCAGGAAGGTCAAGACCCCTGGCAGGGTGGTATACTGCCCCTAGCGGTGGCTGCGGTGGTGTTCCTGCCTGCCACGGGGGAGATCTGGGTTCCAGTCCCAGCCGAGGTGCCTTGGGTTGAGTGTGCTGACAAGAAGTAAGCTTTCCTGCGGTGGAAAGGGGGCCCTTGTGTTTTCTCCCCTCCTGTATTTCCTTGTCTTTTTGCATTTTGTGCCTTTTTTATATTTCACCAACCCGCATTGTTTGCTCTGCTGTTTTGTGTTTTATATTTTGTTAACCCTGTTTTTTTGGTCCATGATTGTAAGTGTCTAACCTTTGTTGAATCCTGCGCCCTTGGGGCGTTGTAGTGTCCACTATACCCTTTGGTTTATGCCTGTTATGTTCCCAGTATTAAAAGGTATATGGTTAAGTCCCCATTGGTGGTCTGGCTCTGCTCTATAGGGGGTGGAGAGTCCCTACACCTCCCACAGCGCTTGTGCCCCTGCTTTGATCCCTTCAATTGGGAGGGGGGACCTCTCGGAGTACTGCCCGGGTTACACTATGATTCTGTGATTTTTTTTTTTGGAAGTGCAGCACCCTAAGCTGGACACGATGCTCCACACCAATGCTCTTCTGCCATCAAGCACCCAGTGTCCCTTCCCCAGGGGTCTGTAAGTGCCATGCTTCAGCTGTCCCCACCCCCGTGGGCTCCAGTGCTCCAGCTCCCATATGGGTCTGACAGCTGGTACCCAGACAGCCATCCCTCCACTTGCATCCTCCCTGCTCCAGCCCACATCCTCAGCCATCCCGGCTCAGAGTGGATGGAAGCATCCAAAGAGACCAGGTGAGGAGAAGGAAGCAGATGCAAGGAGCTGGACATCTCTGTGCTGCACAGGGATGGATGGTGTGTTATCCGGGCCCAGAAACAGGCGTCACACGGTGGTGCAACCTGCGGTTGATCCCTGACTGCTATCGGAGAGCATCCGCATCAGCAGTGAGAGCCCCCGGCTAGACAAGACAGGGGACGTCATCAAGACACCCCCGCCACCAGCCACCGCGAGAGGGCCGACTGGGATGCGTGCGTGGATTTGTCACCTTGCAGTGACAGCTGTGTGAATAGCTTGCTACTGCTGCTAGCTGAAGGAGCTCCCCCTTGGACTCGAGCGGGAGCTGCTTTTGCTCTGACCCTGGACGGCGCTGCGTTCGAGCCCTGCCGGCAGCCGCGGTGGGAAGGCAAGCAAGGGAAAGCAGGATCCGAGGCCCGGCATGAATTGCCGAGGGCGGGCCCTGGCTTTTGGTGGAAAACCCGCTGGACCTCGGCGACAGTGGGCGAGAAGCCGCTTACCTGACTGAAGCACGGCGAGGCACCACACCGCCGCGTTCCCCACAGCCGGGACTGCACCGGCGGCCCGAGCCATGCTCCTCTCCCAGGCACGATGCCCCGGCCGGGCAGCTTGCATCTGCAAAGGCTTGGCCAGGGAGGGCCCTGGGGGGATCCAGGCAGGGGATATGGGTCAGGGTGCTAAGCAGCGCCAGCCGGGTCTGCGGCCGCTGGCTGGGGCTGGCGTTCAGGGTGCAGCTCCTGGCCCGCGGGCATCCTCGGAGCGGAGCAGGGGGCCCGGTGCTGGTCGGCGCTGAGCCCGGGGCTGTCCCAGGCGTCCGGGGGGATCCACCACCGCCTGTTCCCGGAAAGCCAGAAGCAAAGGAGACTGTGAGAGGCCCATTCAGAGCCATCCAGGAGCACAGAAAGCCCGTGCTGGAGTGAGGGCCAAATCCTGCCCCGTTTACCCAGCACGGCCCCGCACAGAACCAGCTGAGGCTCTTTCCTCATCCCCTTCCTTGCTGATTTACACCAGCTGGGTGGGGGGATTTCTCCCTGCTGACTTCAGGGAGGACCCCAGGTGGTGGGTGCAGCTGAGGGAGAGTCTTGCTTTTGGGTGTCCCCCCTGGTTTGGGGCTGGAGAGAGAAGCAATTTCCCCAGGGATTCAACGGCAAGGAGCAGAGGAAAAGCCTTGCAGCAGAGGGTGCAGGGAGTGGGAAGCCACACACACACCACAGGCAGGGATCGGCGTCCTTGCAGGTCCCTTTGCAAAGCAGGAGACCCTGCGCCAGGCCCTTGCCGCTTGCTGGGCTCTCCAGTGCACCTACAGAGGCTGTGTTCGGGCACAGGAGGGCCTGGGCTCCATCCTGCCTGGTGCTGGGTCAATGAAGGCATGCTAAAGAGGACTGCAGTGCCGTGGTCACTCCCCATCACTCGCGCACACCTGGCAGGTGGGTCGAGCTGTGCCGCACGTTAAAAGGAAGGAAAATAGCTGCTTTGCAGGAGTGTCCAGGAGGCTAATTGCCACCTTCCCCCTGCAGCTGACAGGTTAATTTGGGGTGGTGCGGAGCCAGGGAGCAGCCATGTCAGAACAGCCCCCCGGTCCATCCAGCGCTGCCCATCCCCAGAGCTGGCGGGCAGGCGTGGGGAGATGGTCCCCGCTGCATGGGGCTGCTAGCAGTAGGGATACCTTCCTCATCTCACGTTAAGCCCAGTGAACAGCGAGGGATAAGTAGTGCATAAACTCCCAAGTCCCCTTGCAAACATGGCTTAGACCCCTTGGTCGGCACTACAGGTCTCCTTGCGCACACAGACTTTCAACCTGGCCTTCAGAGACATTGGACTTTAGGCGCCTCGTCCGCCTGGGAGTACCTAAAGCACCTCTGCTCTGCGAGGAAAGCATCCAGCTACTCTGAAGGTTTGGCCTTCAGGGTCAGATTCGAGTCTACCTACAAGACACCGAAGCCTGGCCCTGTTGCACCCTGCTTCCCTCTCTGTGACTGCCAACGGCCTGTGGCGGGGTGCTGCGTTTTGTGATCGGTCTGCGATGACGGTGCGGTGCAAAAGCCAGCGCTTTATTTTTTAGCCTGGAAGAGAAATGCACTGAGGTGCCTAATAGAAACCCTAAGCCCCCAAGTCACTGTTCCCATGGGATGGAGGCGGTGAATTAGGTGGCTTTTTTGAATATTTGCCCCTTTGTGCAAAAGTTTCTGGTCTGCCCAGGCTGAGGGTGGGCTTGGACCGCGACTGGAGGGGGGCAGTTCCAGCTCCCGGAGACCCTGGAGCAGAGCAGGGGGCGGAGATCCCCGTGGGGTGTCTGCAGAGCACCCGGCTGCGAGCAGCAGGAGCAGATGGAGATGCCAGCTGTGGTAATCTGGTTTGCACTGTGGCTGGGAGAGGAGCGGAGCCAGCATCGCTGCAGGCCTGGTAAACAGCTCTGCCATCCTCGCTGCAAAGCAGCTCTCACCGTGGGCAACATCAGGGCACCCCTGGCTAGACCGGGGTGAAGAGTCGTAGTCAAGTAGGGCTGGAAGGGACCTCCAGAGACCACCTAGTCTGACTGCCAGTGTCTGCGTGCTCAAGGAGGCCTTTAGTGCCTAGAGGTGGGTGCAGCGGGCACACGGTCGATCGGCTGCACTCAGGGCGGAGCGGGTATCATTTGGCATGAGCTGGGCAGGGCGGGACAGCCTCTCCACGGAGGCAAGAGATAACCCCAGGGTGCTAGAAAAGCTCCATGCCTTGTTCTCCCGTGTGATCCAGATACCTGGATCTTGCACCCAGTCATGCCTCCCTATTGCAAGGCTGCATATGGTGCAAGCTTGAGAGGAGCTTGGAGCCAGGAGCTCATCCCACCTCTGTTGCTCATGCCCTGGAGAAGTTGCTTGGCTCTGTGGTGCCTCAGTTTCCCCCGCGAGGTGTGCTGGGATGGGCTGAATAGTGTCGGGAGTGTGTAAGCAGTGCATTCGGTGCCTAGAAATCACGCGTGGTGATAAATGCCCTGCCCTGGAATAGCTGGGAGAGGAGGGAAGGGGACACAAGGGTCCTGATGCCGTCAAGGGGTCTGGTCGCTGAGGCCTCGGAAACCAGGTGCCCTCCGCCCGCGAAAGGATGGTGCTCCTCCGCCGTGCCCCAAGGAGACCCACCACGCGTGGAGAGGATGGAGGGGGAAACTGGCTTTCTACCAGCTTTCCACCCCAGGGCCCAGCACAAATCAAAGTAGCCTCAGCTCTACCCTATTCCTAATGGACTGGCCTCCAAAGGCCTTTCTGCTAGCTGAGATCCTTGCAGGGCCCATGCCCGGTACTGCCCAGCCGCTGGGCACACAGCCGCTGAGGCCATCTGGAGAGTCACCCACCAAGGGAAGCCTTGGTAGGCAGCTTTCCATCTCCTCTGCACCCCTGGAGCAGCAAGCTGGGGCCCAGGCTGGATCTGGCCTGGCGCCTCTCAGCTCGTTCCTTGAAAACCGGGTGCCTTCCTGCGTGTCTTGAGCTTTCCGAGTGAAACACAGCAGGCCCTCGGGCCACGGAAATCTGGTTCCCTGGGGACAGCGCAGAGGGGCTGCTCGCATCACTTAGCTCTGAAATAAAGGACCAGCTGTCCACCCACCCGTCTGTCTGCCTCTCCACCCTCATCTGCCTATCCCTCTTTTCTAATAACCTCTTTATCTATCCTAGTACACACCTTAGATCATCTATCTATCTATCTATCCTCGTACACCCCCTCTTTCTATTGTTCTCTTTTATCTATCCTAGTACATGCCTTATGCCTATGTGTCTGTCTGTCTATCTCAACTTCAGTGAAGGAAGTTTTCAGCTGTTTCCCTTTGGGAGGGAAGGGATTCTCCAGCCCCTTGGGGAAGGGCTGGGCGCTGAATCTGGAGCAAGGGTCCCACCGGCAGATCCCATCCGCTCAAAAAGCAGAGGTGAATCGGTGCACCCAAGGCTGCCCGCTCCATTCATGCACACACCGCCTCTCTCACCAGCTTTCCAAATGAATCCAAGCCTCCAGCCCATCTGGTTATGGCCCTGATCCCAGCCATGTGGGAACTGGATCCCAAAGCAGGCCCTCCGGCCCCAAGGAAGCAGGGCAGCACACAACCCTCTGCATCTCCAAAGAGACAGGGAAGATCTCGATTTTTCTCCGAGCAAATGCACATAATGAGGATGCCTTGATTTGGGAAACGATCAGCTTCCCAAGGGGGTTGTTTATTAGCTGGCGTGTTTGAAAGAGGACTTCGTTAGCTGGTCATTATCCTCCCCGCATCTGTCCAGTTGCTGCTGCGTTGATTAATGAATTGACGGCGAAAGGGTTTGGAAACAAAGGAGGGAGGAATGATGGCTCGGGTGTGTTGAAAAGAAAATTACACGGATGATGCCCCTAGCGATGGAGGAGAAATCTAAATATAAGGGGGAGAATTAGCCATGAATGCCAGGGACCCTGAAGCATCTGCTGTCTCTGTGGGCATCGGGGCACAACATGAGGCTGCAGGGAGTTGTGGATTTTAGACCAACTGTAGAGTGAAAAGTTGTACTGAGATAAACAGAGACAGGGTATCCGCCGTGTAAAAGAGACAAGGGAGGAGATCCAGCCTCCGGTACGAAGCACGGAGGGAGTGCACTCAGACACTTGTATGTAAGATGAACATGCATGTGCGTGTAGTAAGTACTGTGTGCCTTTGATGGGTGTAATGTATGTGTAGATGCTTGGGCAAAGTGTAAATGTGAGGTGTGTGTATGTGTGCACGTGATTGTGCTAACATTATGCATCATGATTGTCTATGGGTATGAGTAGTGTGTATGCTTGTGTTGTATGACTAATGTATGTAGTGTGTGCGTGTGTCTGTGCTTGAGTGCATGTCTGAGTGCTGTGTTAGGGGCATGTGTCGTGCGTCTATGTGCATGTGTGTTTGTGTACATGTGAATGCTTGAGTGTTGTGTTAGTAGTATGTGCAATGGGTGTCTGGGAATGGGGACTGTGCGTGCATGTGTGTGGTCGGGTTGTGCGTGACTAGTAAATGTAATGTGTGCCTATGTGAATGGGTGATGCATGGCATGGTGTGTGAGCTGTATGTGTCATGTGTATCTATGTGACTAGGCACTTCTGTGCGTCGGGTGCTGTGCAACTAGCATGTGTAAGGTGTGTCTATGTGCATGGGCAATGCCTGGCTTGGCATGTGTGTGCACACGTGTGTGTTTGGGTGTTGCATGACTGGCATGTCTTGTGTGTGGGTGGCTGTTTTGTGACAGCGTATCATGCCTGCTTCGTGACTGGTAAATGGACTGTGTGTGCAGGTCAGTGTGCGATGTGTAACTTTGTGCTGGGGGATGTGTGTGAGTGGGTGGGCTGGTGTGTGGATACCCCGTTGGTCGGTGCAATGCTCGTATCTCGTGCACACAGGCGTTGGGCTACACATATCAAAACCTGCCCTGAGAACATCCTTGCACTGATCTAATTACACACCGTGGCTGGAAGGCGCTGGGTATCCGGGAGCAGCACCGGGGCCGGGTTCCCGGGGACCACCGGATGTTTTATGCCCTGTCTCTCCCGGTAGCTTTTGAGGATGCCTCAGCAAGTCTGTCTTACAAGCAGCTACTTCAGAGCATCCAAAAACCCTTCAGCTGCCGGCACCTCTGCTCCACCTTTCCGTTCAGATCTGCATCCGCTTTGGCACTTACCCATTTGTCTGCTGGCCACTTGCACGGGGAGGGACAGGCTCATACATGGGAAGAGCTATTTGCTGAATCATTGATGCAATGACTTGGGAGCCAGTGAACATCGTTGATTCAGTTTGAATAGCTGCAAAGCCGTGCTTAGGATGGGTGTGTGTGTGTGTGTGTGTGCGCGCATGTGTGTCCGTGTGTGAATATATTAATGCATAGAATAGGGATCTCTGTGTGTGCACATCTGAATGTGTAACTCACTACTTTGAACAGGTTCCCGTGTGCTCTCTGCACGCATGTGCGTCTGTTTGCTGCTTAGCACAGGGCTCTGCGTGTGTTTGTAGACACATTTACAACAGGTTGGTGTGTGTGCGTGTGCAAAGGTATGGCTACTTAGAGTAGGTTTCTCTGTGTGTGTATGTGTGCTTGCATGTGTGTGAAGTTACGGCTTCTTCAAACAGGTTTTGTATGTTTGTGTGTCTGTGAATATACAGCTACTTAAGGCGGGTTTCCATGAGTGTGTGTGTGTGTGTGTGCCTGTGAACATATTGCTAATATGAACAGGTTTCTGTGTGTGTGCGTGTGTCTATGAATCTATTGCTTCTTAGAACATGTTTCTGTGCGTGTGCTTGTGTGCGTGTAAAGATATTGCTTCTTAGAACAAGTTTCTGTGTGGGTGTGTGTTTGTGTGTCTGTGAATATGTTGCTACTTAGAATAGGTTTCTCCCTGTGTGTGTGTGTTTGTATATCTATGAATGTATCTGTGTGTGTGTGAGTGTGTGAAAATATACTAGTACTTAGAGCAGGGTTCCTTGCACATGTATGTGTGAGAATGTGCCTGTGAACAGATTGTGACTTCAAATAGGTTCCTGTGTGTATGTATGTGTGCGTGTGTCTGTGACTACATTGCTTCTTAGAACTGGTTTCCACGTGTGTGTGTGCACGCACCTGTGAATATACTGCTACTTAGCACAGATTTCCGTGTGTTTGTAACTACATTGTTACTTTGAGGTTTCTGTGCTCGTCTGTGAATCTAATGCTCCTTAGAGCGGGTTTCCGCGTGCACGTGCATGTGAACGAACACATTGCCACTTAGACCAGGGGTGTGCGTGCGAGTGTGTTTCTGCTGAGGTCAGCCTCCTCCATGCACGTGTGTCAATCCCTCCTGGCAGCCCCTGCGAGGCAGGCCCTACAGTACTGCGGGGGGGGCAGCCGGGGAGGGCAGCGCTCCGTTTCGGAGGCACGCATGTCACACCCCTGGGAGACGGCGAATGGAAACGGGACGGCTGCACGCACCTTCCTCCCACCGAGGCCGAAGCGATGTCCAGGCAGCAGCCCGAAGCGCTCCCTTCACCTGGCCAGACTTCTCTGTGCGGGGCAGTGGGGTTTAGAAAGAGCTTCACCCGCCGGCTGGAAAACTTCCTCCTGGCGGAGTTTGCGGGGTGATCTGCTGCACCCCCCGATGCAAAGCGCCACCCCCGTCACCTCCCAGCATGCAAACCTGCCCCCATTAGAAGGACCCCTCTTACCGCCTAAGCGAGCAACGAGGCCGGGTGCAACGTGTCCAGCTGGAGTCGTGCTCGGCGCTGTACAGACCAAGTTCCTCTGGGCGATGGGCAAGGAGAGCTTCACTCGGTCCACGCCACCCCCACCACACACCCCATCACTTCTGCTGGGGGCTTCCAGCCTGGGGCTCCCCCCCACCCCACAGGGCGCTGGGCTTCGTGCCCGGGCCGGCTGCGCTGAGGGCTCCTGCGTGGCGAGCAGCACTAGCAAGACTGAGCTCCCGCAAAGATCCCCCCAGCTCTTACTCCAGCTGGTGACGACACAGGCAGGGATGCGGGGAGGAGCTGCTGCAGGGCGAAGCAAGGAGCAAGTGGCTGCAGCAGGAGGGGCTGGAGGGGGAGCAGAGCCCGGGCAAGGCGGGGAGCTTTGCTCCATGGAGGTTGCTCTTCCCCGGGGAACGGCTGCAGCTGCTTCTCCTGGAGAGCGGCGCGTGGATTAGCCGGGCCGTCACCAAAGGGAGGATGGAGGGGATGCTCGGCGGGTGGCGATGGGGCATGACGGATGCCACCTCGCTGCCCCTTCCACGTTTTTCTCCGCCCGGCCTTCGGGCCCAGCAGGTCACACGAACACGAGAAATGCCAGGGATGGGGTCAGGCCTAGGTCCGTCTTGCCCCGTCTCCTGCGTGCCAGGCTGGCAGAGGCCGGAGGGGAGAGCGAGCCGGGCGCGCCCAGGGTCTTCCCCAGGTCCTCTCTGACCTGCAACCAGCAGTTAGGGTGCGGGCAGCTCTGATGCGGAGGCCGTGCCCATCACTGCCGTGCTCGAGAGGTCCCGGCTGTCGTGGGACTTAGTTCCTCGTCCAAAGCCCCTCACCGAGCCCCAGCTGGGGGTTGGACTAGACGTGACTTCTGGAGGCTGCTTCCAGCCCCATTGCTCTGTGACCTGCCTCGCTCCTCCTATGCCTGGCCGGGATGATGGAGTTGGGGCTGGCCCTGCTTTGAGCGGGCGTTGCGCTAGATGTGACCTCCTGAGCTCCCTCCCAGCCCTCGTTTTCTGTGAAGTTGTGATTCTCTGCCAGCCCCGCACGAGCCGAGGCGTAGTCAGGCTTTGCTTGCACCACTTACGATGAGTCGGTCCCTGCCGAGCTCCGAAGCCTCTCATCACCACTGACGTAAATCAGTGTCACAGTGAGTGGGCACTGGCCGTGCCCTGCCTGGGGTTTTGGTGGGGGCTTTCGGAGAGTTGGGGTAGGATGAGGGGCTGGATTTTTCCTCCCCCTGTGAGGAGCAGATGGGGTTTAAAAGGAGCTTCAATGATGGCTGGAAAACTTCCAGTGCCTCCAGCTTCCTCACGGGCAAGTTTACGGTCTGGTTTGCTAACCCCCCCTCCATGTATAGCCCCTTCCCCATCACCCCCCAGCATGCAAAAGGGGGGCTTGATGTGCTGGGTGCGTGTGCGTGTGCGTGTGCGTGTGCAGGCGCTCCACCAGGGCCAGGCAGCGGCATCCAAGGCCGATCGCCCCCTCCCCAAGTGCAGCAGGCCCGAGACTCTTCTCCCTCCCTCTGCCTTTGTCACGATACCGGGGGACTTACAATTGCCCCGCACCACGGGAAAGCTCAAACATGGCGTGTGGGGCTTCACCGCAGACAGACTGCATCCGCCTGTGCGGGCCACCGGGCCGGGGTGGAGGCTGTCTGTGGCGTGAGCTTGTGTCCAGCTCACCATGGGAATCAAGTCATGATAAATAATGTGTGTACGTGTGTGTGTATGTGCACATAGATAGTGCATGTGTTTGTGTGTGTTCCTGCTTGTGCATGCATGCATAATGTGAAGGGGTGCGTGTGTGTGGGCATGCGTGTGCATGCATATGTGTGTATATGCATGTGGGCACCTGCATTTATGTGGGTATGCATATATGCATTTGCCACCATACACATAGATATGTGTGTGCACACTTTTTGTGTATGGACATGCACATGTATGCGTGTGTGTATATATGTGTGAGTGTGTGTACAGATATGCCCATGTTTGTGTGAATGCATGTGCATATGAGTATGTGTGCACATGGACATGTGTATGTGTGCCCATGTATATCTGTGTATGTGCATGTGTGAACATGCATGCTTCTGGGTGCATATAAATGTACATGTGCATGGGCAGGTGCGTGTGTGAGCATGTGCATGGATGTGTGCGCGCACGTGTGCACATGTGTGTGTATATGCCTGTGTGTGCATGGACATATGCCTATGCATGTGAGGGCTGGTATTCTCGGGGTGGTCAGGGTGCTCCCTGGTGCTCAGCGCAGGGCAGACGAATCTCCCGCCTCCCCTCGCAGTGAAAGAGTGGCTGCCACTGCTGGAGCCCAGGTACGGGCATAACCAGAGGCCTCGTCTGCCACAGCCTGGCCCCCCAGCACCCCAGTGCCCACGCATGCCTCGGTTGCTCGAGTGGGCTGGGAGCTGGCGTGAAGCCCCAGGCGCTCGGCTTGCCGAGCTGGGCGCAGATCCACAGCCGCTGGCCGGTTAAGGGAGGGAGGTGGAAACACAAGCTGACACGTGTGTGCCAGGATCCTTCCTTGCTACCAGGTGTGCTTCCAGGACCGTGGCCATGCCTTGCAGCCCCCTGCCCAAGCATGCCCCCAGGGCCAAGCTCTATCTGGGGGATGGCAGCAAGAGGAAAAGGCCTGCACCCCGGGGTGCAAGGCCCCTTGCTCTGCTCTCCACGGAGGGGCAGGGCCGCCATGCCCAAGGCACACATGGCTCAGAGCGGATCACAGCTGGCTCTGGCAATGGCTGGCAAAACGGGACCGTGCCCCAGGACCCCAGGCTGCCCTGCGCTACCGCTGCTGGGAACCACAGGGTGCTGTACGGGGCTGTCGGATAGGCTCAGTGGCTTTTAAGTTTCTCTCTCTGGCTTTTAAGCTCCCAGTGAGACCCTTGCTTATCAGCAGCTCCCCCATAGCTGCAGCTTTTCAACAGGGCTGGCTGCCCCCTCGTAAAGGGACAGACACCCTGTTACAAGTGCCCTCTGCCAAGGGGAGATCCAGAGGGGTGCAGTGGTGCAGTCCCCCCCACCCCGATTTCTGCTGCACCCAAAGTTTGAAACCAACAGCAGTATTTCTATTCAGGCAGCAGTGAGGGATTGAATCGACTTCCTGGCTCATTATCATACACCGGACTCCTCTTAAACGCTTCATTCCACAGGCGCTAACGATCCTCTCATCTTTTTAAAATATTTTTGATGTTGCATTGATGAAGCTATCCTTTCTCCTGCATTTCGGCTGCCTGCTGCTGTTCCTGGTAATCTAGCTCCTATTTCACAGGCCCTCAGACTGCTTTTAACGCTCGGTAAAAAGATTAACTCAGGTACGCAGGGACGCGGGGGCGGAAATAACTGTCAGAGAAGCATTGGAAGCTCCGTCAAGAGGTTCATGAAGGTTAGTTTGCTTTATGAATCTGAAGAAAGATGTATATTTAAGTCTAATAACTACAGGAAAAATGATACAGTGTCTTTTGATTACTTTTGCTTCATTTGCTGTGGGGTTTTTATACACGGTATAGGATATTGCAAGTTAATGAATGTTCTAACAAAGTTATATATTTTTTTGCTTCAATCTTGAACTGAATAATAGAGCCCCAGGCCCTCAGCATATTAGTAAAGCTTCTAATTTGTTTTTCCCTGGAGAAAAATGGGCGCTGTATTATAAGTGATGATGCTGCACTGCATCTGCACCCTGCCGCTTCTCAAAATCCTAGAGCCGCCCATGTCCTCTGTACACAGCCCTGCCCTTAAAGGGGAGAGATGGGCAGGCTGGGCTGGAGCACTGATCCTTCCCTGGATGCTATGGGCTAGTTGGGTCCTGCTACCTGCTGTCGGATAGCTGGAGCCGGTGCAGAGAAGGGGCTGGTTGCTACTGCTCACAGAAAGGCTTTGGCAGAGCTGTGACCAATAGGCAAAACTGCTTCTGCAATCCTGTTGTGCAAATTCATCATGAGGTTGAGGGGTGAGGTGGGTACTGGATGGTCTAACACACACACATCCGTGAGGGATTTTCCAAGGCGGGGACATACAGGGAGTACCAGGCACGATTTAACTGCAAGGTACAGGATGTATATGATGCCCAGGGGGATGTATTGCAATCACTGTAGGGAAGGAGGGCTGCAAAACCTTGCAACATTGCACTGGCTGGGGGAACCCAGTACGTGGGCTGTGTTAATACCTTGTGGCGGGCATCCAGCTTGTACCTTGTGGACTAATGAGGAGTTGCTTCGTAGGCAATAAACCCAGCCAAGCCCTTCACCGTGGCACCGAGACTGTGGCTATTCTTCCTGCGGCGTCAAGGCACGGAGAGCAATTGGAGGCCAGGGATTGAGCAGTCTCCGGGTGTCGGTCTGGAATAAGCCTCCTGGGTCCCATGCCCTTATTTCATTTTTACCCCCGTGGAAGTGACAGGAAGCTGTGGTCGCCAGGCGTGGGCTGCTTCTGCTGATGCAGGATGTATGGGCTGGAGCAAGCAAAGCCCTGCAGACACCCAGACTGGAGGCTGTCTTCGCTCCTTGTGACCTTGACCTCAGGAGCTGCGGCTGATGAGGGCCACTGCTCTGTCCAAGTGCTGGGCTAAGGCCACATGGAGGTCCTGGAAGGTGTCATCCAGCTGCTTGGCCAGGCGGCCGGTGACCCGCAGCATCTGGTCCATCTCCTGGAGGCCTCTCCTCAGCCTGGGCGCAGAGCAGGGAGGAAGGGCACATGTCAAGGGCAGGGTTTCCAGGGTGGTCCATGCAATCCCAGCAGCTTTAGTGATGCCAAAAGGGCCCTAGAGGCAGTGTGAGCTGGCAGGACCAAGGTACATCTGGACTACTGGGCTCCTGCATCTCAGCCAGGAGGCTCAGCACATGGAGGACCGACCCAGTGGCTTGTTTGGTGAGTGTCCAAGGGAGAGAGATCTGGGATATGTGTCCCCTTTGCACCAGTCTCACTAATAATGGGAGTCCGGAGCTGTAGCCCCACTCAAGCCATAGAGAGATGCATGCAAATCTCAGTGATATTTTGAGCCCTTTCAGCCCTTAATTTCTATGACTTGGGCCTGGATGTCGGCCCAGTTGCACTTACCTCTGTCTCTTCTCCATCAGATGGAGAGGGTCACCTCGGGCCACGTGCTCGTCCAGCTCTCTCACGATCCTGCCTAGTCTCTCAGACAACTCCAGGTTTGCTCCTCTGATGCCAGGCAGCACTTCTGAAATGATGTCCTGGTACGCAGGCTGGCTGGCCTCCAGCCCGGCTGCTCTCTGAAGGCCCTCGAGCCGGCCGCTGGTGTCCTGGAGGAGGTTCTTGAGATGGTCCAGCTCTTCCGGAGAAGCTGGCGAGGGCATCTTGGCACTCGAGCTGCAGGGGTCTGGGGCGTGGAAGGTGAGGCCGCAAGGGCTGGGGTTCATGGGCTGATACCCGGTGTCCTCAGGGCTGAGCCCTGCATGGTCCATCATGAACCTTGATGCAGCATCTGAGCCCCTTTCTTCCTCTGCTCTGCTTTGGGCCAGGTGGCAGGAGAGCAGCATGCAGATCCCTAGCAGCAGGCCCCAAGCGCCGCCCCGCACCGTCGTGGGCTGCAAGGAAGCAAACACACGTGAGACCTTGAGTCACACTTACGGCTTGTTTCTGAACCTTTGCAGCCTCTAAGTCCAAAGTCCTGCATGTAGGAGGGAACAATCCCCCGCACCGGTGCAGGCTGGGGGTAGGGGCTGGGCAGCAGCTCTGCAGAAAAGGACCTGGGGGCAACAGGGGACAAGAAGCTGAACAGCCCTTGTCACCAAGAAGGGTAACGGCATCCGGGGCTGCGTTGGGAGGAGCGGTGCCAGCAGGTCGACGGCAGGGATCCTTCCCCTCTGTTCAGCACAGGGGAGGCCACATCTGGAGTCCTGTGTCTAGCTGTGCCCCCCCCCCCACAGAAAGGATGTGGGCAAGTTGGAGAGAGTCCAGTGGAGGGCGATGAAAATGGTTGTGGGGCTGGGGGACGGGACTGGTGAGGAGAGGCTGAGGGAAATGGGCTGCATTTCTGCATTGCGTTGACCTGGTGTCTGCAAGGCCCTGTAGGCTTGCCTGGGGTTGACCTGGTGTCTGCAAGGCCCCATTCGGTTGTATTGCGTTGACCTGGTGGCTGCCAGACCTCGCTCACAGGGCAGAAGCGAGACTGCACCAAACCAAGCCGCTCCCTTTGGCTGCAGCTGCTTTGCTCGGCTGCCAGGGAAGCGCGGAGGCGACAGAGCCGGAGCTGAGATCCCAGCTGCTGGCTGCCGCTGGGACGGAAAGGAAACCTGAGACTCTGACCACACAGCCCTTAAAAACACAGGCCTCCCCGCAGCCTCTGCCTGAGGCAGACCGAGGGGGCCTGGGAGGACAGCAACGCACCAGGCAGGCCCGGGGAGCTGGCGATGGTGCAGGGCCGATGCTGCGTGTGCCCTGTTACGTGCGTCCACCCGGGGGAGCGGGAGAGGGAGACAGCGAAGCTTCCCCTGGTTTCGTCCACCATAAATGAGTGCATCTCCCTCAAAGCAAGGGGGTCCTGTCCTCAGCTGGCAAAGACCAGCATAGCTGCATGGGCCAAATTCTCAGAAGGTGTAAACTGGCATGGCTCCATTGAGTTGGGGTGTAATTAAGCAACGGGAAATTTAGGCTGCGCCTCCGGAAAGCTTCCTCAGGGGGGACTTGTTAGGCCACATAGACTCTCAGAAAATTCAGGCTGGAAGGGGACTCGGGAGCTCGCATGTAGTCCAACCCCCTGCTCCAAGCAGGACCAGCCCCAGCTCCATCATCCCAGCCACGGCTTGGTCTAGCCAGGGCTTCAAAACCTAAAAGGATGGAGAGTCCCGCACCTCCCTGGGGAGCCTGGTCCAGTGCTTTCCTACCCTCTGAATGACAAGATATTTCCTAATATCCAACCTCAACTTCCCTTGCTGCAGCTTGAGCCCATTGCTCCTTGTTCTGCCATCTGCCCCCACTGAGACCAGCCCAGCTCCATCCCCTTTAATCCCCCTGCAGGGAGCTGAAGGATGCTATCAAATCCCCCTCGGTCTTCTCTTCTGCAGACTAAATCAGCCCATTTCCCTCAGCCTCTCCTCACCAGTCCTGTCCCCCAGCCCCACGACCATTTCCATTGCCCTCCGCTGGACTCTCTCCAATGTGTCCACATCCTTTCTGTAGCGGGGGGCCCACATCTGGACACAGGACTCCAGATGTGGCCTCCCCAGTGCTGAATAGAGGGAAAAATCACTGCCCGTGGACTAACTGGTAACACCTACCAGTGCAGCCCAAGATGCCATTAGTTTTCTTGGCAACTAGTGCACACTGCTGGCTCATATCCAGCTTCTTGTCCCCTGTCACGCCCAGGTCCTTTTCTGCAGAGAAGAACAACGGGCATCTGTACTCTTCCACTTCATCCCAGGATAAAATGGTTTGTCTCAGGATAAATGCAATGCAACCTAATGGGGCTAGTCCCGACTGACACTGGTAGACCTGGGACCCAAACCTGGCCCCTCAGGTGTTATTACGTAGCTCCAGGTTCACAGAAAGCAAGAAAGATCCATCATTCACAGGAGTTAAAGAAGGGCTGGGAAATAAACAGGATTTTCTTGAAGGATTTTTTTTTTTTTAAATGCTAGAATATAAATCTGTTGGAGACCATTTTATTCCAGCTTCTATTGATCTGAAATAAAGGCAGATCCATATTTCACACAGGGGGGAAAGTAGAATTTTCTTTCATTTCAACAATAAAAGCAAAAATGCCACCGAGAGGGAGAACGCACCGCTTGGGAAGGAGGAAAGGGTTTTAGTCTGATGGTAGCTCTTTTTGCTCGCTCTTTGTAGTGATTCTGATTTATGTTCATGGAATATCTTTAATCTTTCAGGAAATAGAGGGCTCGGGTGCTTCCGAATCGATTGTTGCCTGATCCTCACTCACTGGTAGGAAGCAGCAGAGCTCCTCTGAAGTCAGCCTGAATCAGCTAGCAGACTTAAACAGCTAAGGATACGTTGGTGCAGGATAAGAAGCACCCTTTGCTAAAATGCAGCCAGTGCTGGGGTGGAACGTAATGGCAAAACCCTACCAGCGCCATTAGGTTGGTTTGCCATGCTGCTCTGCAGTCAGGCAGATGGCAGGGCAGGGTGGCACCTTATAGACTAACTTGTTCAGAGAGGCTTTTGAAGGTGATAGCTTACTTTGTGAGATGCTAAGAACAGCAGAGAGACCTGCCCCGGCAAGGCTGAGGGCTATGCGGACATCTTTCAGTCCAGAGTTAGGTGCCAGCCTGCCTGAGATCTATGTTAGTCTGCAGAAGAGAAGACTGAGGGGGATTGAATAGCAGCCTTCAGCTACCCGAAGGGGGGCTGCAAAGAGACAGAGCTGGGCTGTTCTCAGTCGGGGCAGACGACAGGACAAGGAGCAATGGGCTCAATTTGCAGCAAGGAAAGTTGAAGTTGGAGATTAGGAGGTACCTTGTCATTAGGAGGGTAGGAAAGCACTGGACCAGGCTCCCCAGAGAGGTGGTGCACTCTCCATCCTTGCAGATTTTGAAGACCTGGCTAGACACAGCCCTATCTGGGATGATGTAGCTGGGGCTGGGGCTGGGGCTGGGGCTGGTCCTGCTTGGAGCAGGGGGTTGGACCAGATGTGACCTCCGGAGGTCCTTCCAACCTGAATTTTCTGTGATTTTATGATCTCTGGAGGCATCTTAGGGCCTCACAGCCCTTCACAACACCCCATGAGGGAGTTTAGCTTTGTTAGTAATGGGCACATAGGGCCAAGCAATAGCTGAGAAGAGTTTTCCCCCAAGTCTGTGATCAGAGGAGCCTCAGCTTCGCCCAAGACAAACCTCTGGAAGAGTAGCTCGCACAGCTCTACTTGGATGGAAATCAGTGATGCTCAGAAGCTCCAAAAACCAGGTCCTGGGTGCCCCAGTCTGTGCCCAAGCCCCACCAAATTGCATGCATCCTAAAATGACAGATGCTTCTAAGATCCTGCATGAACTACCCACTGTTGAGGGTGGTGAGGAACAGGGCAGAGGAAAGGCCTTGGATGGCCATATGGGACTGTGCTGAAAGCAAGGCAAAGGGCAAACTGGTCCTACTGGTAGACTTACCAATGGCAACAGCACGTAGCAAACACGCCGGGTACTTCCACCAGCCTTGGGACAGGTCACCCCCAACACCAGGATCCCAGCGGGCAGAAACCAGGTTGGTCATGGGGATCGGAGCCACGCGGAGAAGGAAATGTCAGAGGGAGAGTAGCCAAGGTCTCTAGGGCTGGAGGGAGCAGACAGGTGTGTCTGCAAGTCGTAGCAGGATCTGATAGCAGCAGCCGCATGGGTGGAGGGGTCACCGATGGGGGGGTAAGGTGCTCTCAAGGAAGTTTGTTCTGATAGCTGCGCTAAGGGTGATTTCCCTTTCTGTTCTCTGAAGATACCTGTTAGCACCCTGCTCCTGGCTGAGACCATCGCTCATAAGGTGGCTGAACATCACCTAGAGAGCAATGCAGCCATGACCTTTCCTATGTGTGTGTGGGGGGGGGGCGGGGGTCCCATAGGAAGTGTGCAATGCATTGCCTCTGGCACACCCTGGTGAGCTGGCTGTAGCACACGCGGCTGCTAAGCCCACTTTGTCCTGCCGACATTGGAGCGGGGCAGCTTTGGTCTTTGCTTCGCACCAGCGTGACCTACGGTCTAGACTGAGTGGAGCCTGGGCAACGCGGACAGCCCCTCCGGTCGTGGCCGGCATGCGAAGCAGGGGATGCCAAGCCAGAACAATGGGCTCTTTCACAAGCAGCTCACTGGCTCGTCCCAGACATGAGCACAGAGATGCCAGGGATTGGAAGCAGACGCTGCCTTTAAAGGCGCATCGTGTCTTTGGACTTGGCCCCGCGGTTCATTGGAGTCATGAAAACCCTTTGCAAGAACCTAGAGGCGTTGCTCAGCTCCTCCCCACACAGCCCTTTCACACGGTTCCTGGTGTCTGGAGCCACCTCTTGCCGATATGCTCCTGTGCTTCGTCAGGGCAAAGGGCAGGACTTTGCTCTTTGGCTGTACAGCACCTTCCACAATGGATCACAACAACCAGTGCTCCTGCCGGGACTTACTGCGGGAGGGTCCTGGCTGGAGGTCTTGCCCCCCTGCTCGGACCGATGCATTTGGGGTCAGGAAAGGAGATCAGGACAGACTGGGAGAGTTTGCAGCATCAGAAGTGCTCTCGCCAGGACCCTGCGGGGTTGGTGCCAACAGGAGCATTGGCACAGCCTGGTCCCCACCCCTGGCCTAGGCTGCAGCCAGCACCCAAGCAGGAGGAGCAGGGGGCAACGCCCTTTATCTGGGATCTTCTGAGCATATACGAACTACTTTCGGATAGAAGCAGGATGCGGCCCCGCCTGCTTTCCCCGTGCCGGGCTCAGGTGTGACGTCTGGTGCCGCGTCAGGGGGAATTGCATCGTTTTGCTCTCTTCCCCCAGCTGCCCTGGGCACCGCTTAGGTTTTAAGGTGAACATAAAACCATAGCACAACAGGAGTCCATTGAGTCCAGCCCCCCGCTCAAGGCAGGACCGGCCCGGTCTGACGCAGCCCATCCCAGGGTCTGTCTAACCTGGGGAGAGATTTCACAACCTGCCTGGACGGCCTGTTCCTGCCTTCAGCACGCAGACGGTCTTCCACCCAACACTGCCCATCTTGTAATTTCAGCCCGTTCTTTCCTGCCCAGACCCGGCAGATGCAAAAAACAGTGGATCGCTATCGTCTTTGCAATGCTCTGTGTCTCTGAAGGCTTGCCAAATCTCCCCTCTGCCTTCTCTTCTCCACGCTAAACAATCCCGGATTGGGTTTCCTGTTTCCAAGACCTCGCACCATTTTTGTCGCTTTTTCCAACCAGGCCCGTGTCCCTCCTGAAGTCCAGGGCCCAAAACTGGGTGCCGTGCTCTGCGTGATACCCAACCCAACCAAGAACAGCTTGTCTTTAGCTCCAATGCAATCTCCTTCCACCTTGCTCAAGTCCCGGAAAAAAAATGTCTGCGTGTGCACGTTGTTGTGAGATGCGTGTGCCGGAGCGGGAGCTTTCCTGGCTCTGGCTGTTCAGGCGGCTTGTGTCGGGGCATTGCCTCTTGGATGCAGAAAAGACGACTCGAATCCACGTTCGGCAGCAAATGCTGGGAGAGGGTTACTGTCTCTTAGGACTAGGGAGTCTGTCCAGCAATGAGCCTAGCCAGGGGTAAGCAATGCATGGTGTGCAGCTGATGCCCCCGAAGTCACTACGAAAGGGCGAGTCTCACAACCCCTGTATCTATAGCCTTGTGCCAATTCGTCTCTGTCTCTGTCAGAATGTCTTTTTTGTTGCCTCCTTGCCCGCAGTTCCCCCCTGCCGAGGTTGGGCATCAGACCACGCTCCCTGCTGAGTCTGGGTTTCATAGACATCAGGGCTGGAAGGGACCTCGGGAGATCATCGAGTCCAGCCCCCTGCCCAAAGGGCAGGAAGTCAGCTGGGG
>NW_017728918.1:10673943-10678398 GCF_001723895.1 Crocodylus porosus | reverse complement strand
GGCCAGTCCCTCAAGGATGGCCTCCTTAATAAACTTTTCTAAGATCTTCCCCAGGATAGAAGTCAGGCTAATGGGCCTGTAGTTAGCCTGAGGGGAAATAGAGGGGAATTTCACCGGCCTCTGGAAGATGCTTGTGAGTACGCTACTCGAGATCTGGTTAGATATCTAGCTGGCAGTAACTCAGATGCGGGATCAAAAGGCTGCCTCAGCCACACTGTTTGCTCTTTAGGATTTCTAAGATATTGTTCAACCCTGTCCCCTAGTTTACCCTACCCCCTGTAATCAATAAAGTTCTCCTTTTTGACCGGTGTGGGAGACTTACTAAGGGGTGGGTCTAAATTATGCCTAAGCGACCCCTTAGGTCTGCGGACTAAGGGAGACTGTACTTTTTGCCCCCAGACTTGAGGAAATGCCCCAAGTGCCTGTACTGGGTCGAGTACCCGTCGGACTATTAGGCCTGTGTTTCCCCGAGGACACAGGGCCGAGACAGTCCCTTCTCGGGGCGATGGCGGCGATGTTACCGCCAGGCTAGCGCGTGTGCTCCAGGAAGGGGTCGGCCGGACGCGAGGCGCCCCAGGGAGGCATTCGGAGCCTGGCAGGGGGTCGGGTGCAGGGAGGTGGGAGGCTCAACGCAGGAGCACCCCCTACTGGCCCGCCACAGGCACCCCTCGAGGTATCCAGCTGTGGGTTTTATTCTTGAATCGGTGTTTTTTGCTCTCTGCCTCTTTTATCAGCGAAGCCTGCTACTCCCAAAGTCCTTCGCTTAGCTGGATCTTGGCATAACGATGCTAACTCTGCAATTATCTGATCCCTGCTCAAGGACCCGTCAATTGACACTGACTCCCCAGCCTGGTATTGTCTTGTCTGGGGAAGGTCATTGCCTGGGGGGGTCACCTAGCAGTGCCAGGCTCATCTGGATGCCATTGGTTGCTTGGACCCTTGTCAGACTGGCGCTCATCCCGGACAGGGAAACTGCACTATTGGCCGTGGATGATGATCTCTGCCTGGTGACAGGGGAACTCGTGCCCTGCAGATCTTCCTCTTCCTGGGGTCTTGGCCTTCAGGTGCGGATCAAGCGCTTACCACACCTGATGGGTGCTGAGGGGCAGCTCTAAATGTGTCCGGCTCTTTCCCAGCAGGGAGGTCCCAGTGGGTGGTGATGGGACTGTGTAATTTTGCTAATTGGCTGGTCTCCAACCAACATCACCTGTGTTGTAATTTCAGCCTGTTCCTTCTTGTCCTGTCCCGGGTGACACAAAGAACAGTTGATTGCAGTCCTCTTTGTAATGAATCATAGAAAATGAGGGTTGAAGGGACCTCAGGAGGTCACTTGTAGTCCAGCCCCCCTTGCTCCAAGCAGGACCATAAAGGTTTCTACTAAATACTGCCTCGGTCTTCTCTTCTCCAGGCCGACAATCCCAGTTCTTCGTGCCTTTCCCCATAGGTCCTGTTTGCTATGGGGAAAGGCTGTAGTTCCTAGGTGTTGTTTTGCTAAGACAAGGGATTTGGATAGGATAGTTTGGAGAGGGCTCTGGCGGGGGGTTGCACTAAATGTGACTTCTGCAGGTCCCTCCCAGCCCTACTTCTCTAGGATTTCTAGTATAAACCCCTCATGGCCCTTGCTGTAGGGTCACCCAGTCCATCTTGTCCTGTTCAGTGTGTGTCCGAGGCTGCGGTGCACGACTGCGCGGGGGGTGGTGCTATCAGGATGCTGAGGGCACCCCGCTCTACCTCTCCTGCGCCTCTCCCCCTGGCCCGCAGTCTCAGTGCCTGGCTGCTGTTGGGGATGGGATGTGGGGGAATCAACTGAAGTTGAATCCAGACAAGACAGAGGAGGTGGCAGTGGCAAACAGCTCGCTCCCAGATCCTCTGCTGCACCTGCATCTCCAGGTGGGGACCGCGGCTGGCAGTGCCTTTCCCCAGCTCCATCGGGCGGGACGGCCGTGGTCCTTTCTCTCAGACCATCACCCATGCTCTTGTAACCTCAAGGCTGGACTCCTGCAATGTGGTCTCCATAGGGCGGCCCCTAAAAAACATCTGGAAGCTGCAGCTGGTGACGGAGATGGGTCCCCAGGAGCACATCACCCCAGTGCTGCAGGGTCTGCACAAGCTGTCAGTAGCTTTCTGGGTGCAATTCAAGGTGCTGGTTTTGACTTATAAGGCTCTTATATCCCTAAGGGTCAATCCTCTCCCCTATGCCCCACTGCAATTCCTAAGGTCAGCCAAAAGCAGCCTTCTGCAAGTACCAGTAGTTACTAAGTCTGCTTGGCATAAAATGCATAGGAGCTTGTTCCCTGCAGTCGCTCCTCAGTGCTGGACGATCCCTCCCTCTTGAGACCACGGGAGCCAGAGCCTGGACAACTTGCAGAAGCGCTGTGAGACCTTCCTGCTTGGGCTTGGGCAGGGGTTAGTGAATGCAGCTTGGCTGGGATATTGTTTATAGAGGGGCTCTGTTTTCTGTTGATTTTCTAGTTGTTAATATGCTCGAGAGACCCCAGGCAGAGGCTGTGTCCCTGCTACAGAAGAAGGCAACCCCCCCAGCCCACACCAGTCTGACCAGGGGGGAAATCCCTTTCTGACCCCGGCGCAGCATCACTCTAAGCCTGAGCTCAGGGGCAAGACCCTCCATGCAGGGCCCTACAGGATTGGTGCCAGCAGGAGCATTGGGACAGCCCAGTCCACATCCCCAGCCTGGGCTGCAGCCGGCACCCAGCGCCTCTGGGGGAGGCTTCAAAAACCCCAAACCAAGCCCCTGACATAGCAGCAAGGGGGCTGACGCTCTCAGAAGCTCGGCTCTGTTCAGGATGCCTCTCGTGGCTTTGGAAAGCATCCATTTCTCCACAAAGTCAGTGTTCACATCTGTTCCCCTTAGGCTTCTGCAATCCTAATTCTCCCACGTTTCACACAAGTGGGTTAAAAATGATGTTCTTCACAGTACAGATGGGGAAACTGAGGCATGGCACAATTAAGCAACTTGCCCAGGAGCTCAGGTGGGAAGACAGCAAAGGTTCCTGGACCCTTAGCTGTATGCTTTATTCACTGGGCTATGCTGACTTGCTGATTTTAATAAACAGGCCTCCAGACCCATGGCAGGCTGCTTGCAAATACACTCGTTCCCCTCATAATGAAACCCAAGGTTCCTGCCTATGCAGACACACTCCCAAATAGTTTCCAAAGTCCACCCCCACAACCTCCCAAGTTTGCCCCAATCTGACAGAGGGGCGACAATCCCTTTCTGACCCCACGTGCAGTGATTGCTGTGCAATGCAAAGCCTGCCCCCTCGGTACTGTATATCCAGAGCTGGTAACCCTTCAACGGGTCCTAGGTGAACAAACTCGTGGGCCCCCAGCTGAAGATGAAATTTTTAGATGCCTCTTTCTTCACTCGATAATTATAACGCGTACAATCAGCACAAGTGGGCCCCTTTTTCACTTAGGGCTCTAGGCATGTGCCTCGTTTGCCTGTGCATTAATCCAGACCTGCTGTATGAGGCTCTGATGCAAAGACAGACCCGATCCCAGAGCCCGCTCCGCCCTGCCCTAGCATCTCCGACTCACCATGGCAAAGCACTGTCCAAGCCTGGCCAGTCCAGGCAGCCGGGCTCCCCTACCGCACAGAGAGGAACCTGCTCCCAGCTCGGGACCCCCGTCTCCTACGAGCCAGGCGCTGTTGACTAGCACTCCTCCAGCTCTGGGCACAGCGTGCATGATCCCTCATCCCCAGGCAAGTGGCCCAGCCAGTGAATTTGGCATCGGGGCTGTGCGTGAGCCAGCTGGAAGGCGCCGGCTGGTGCGAGCAGCTTCTGAGCGAGGCTGTTTGATTTCTTAAACAGCTGTGGCATGCTCGAGACTGACCCCCATGCTCTTGGTTCGAAAGGAAACCAGGAGCGTGGATGCGCCTGGAAATACAACGAGGGAGGCATTGCATTTTTGTGCCCCTGTGTAATTCAGCCTGGCTTTGCAGTGCGGAAGAGGAGCTGAGTGCATTCAACTGCTCTGCTGGGTGTACACATCCATCTCAGGATATTTTTATTCCTGGACAAATGCAGTTACAAGTAATCCAGAGACAAATGCAACATCTGTTCCTAGTCTACGATCAGTACTCTGTCGCCCCCAGGCCAGACCATCTCAGTGCTCTGCACCCAAGCTGGAAGGCAGCTCCTATCATCTGCTAAGGGCACAGAGCACTCCAGGGCTGGTTCATTCGGCATTTGCTGCTATGCACCAAGGGCTAAAGCTCAGCTGGGGCAAACCAGCCCAACTGGACTGATTTTGGGGAAGTCATGCTGATCCACAGTGTCAAAGAAAAATCTTTGATATCAGCTGCCGATGGCAAAAAGGCCAAAAGGTTAACATAACATATTTTGTCATCATAGTTCCGTATTCAGCCCTCCCCCAGCTTAAATGTAAAATACATGCGCAGTCAATCTTGCATGAAACCTGAGCAGAAGTAAG
>NW_017728918.1:10666366-10673843 GCF_001723895.1 Crocodylus porosus | reverse complement strand
TCTGGAACCAACTTCCAAGAGAAGTGGTGCTGGCTCCTACCCTGGGGGTGTTTAAAGGGAGGCAAGATGTACACCTCACCGGGGTCGTTTGACCCCAGTACTCTTTCCTGCCACGGCAGGCGGTTGGACTAGATGATCTACTCAGGTCTCTTCCAACCTGACCACCTATGAAACTATAAACATGCTGTCATAGAATAAGAGAACCATAGAAAATGAGGGTTGAAGGGACCTCAGGAAGTCACATCTAGTCTAACCCCCTGCTCCAAGCAGGGCAAGCCCCAACTACATCATCCCAGCCAGGCTTTATCTAGCCGGGTCCTAAACACCTTTAACTAGAGGGTTAAAAACTGCAAGAAGCTACAAATTTTGTCAAAGCATCAACATTGTGCTGGGCAGAGCTGAAATTTTGAAGAGGAGGCTGCACATGGTGAGGTGCATAGATATCTATGCATAGATATCTATGCATCATCACATCTAAAACCACACTTACTTTTCTTTGGTAAAAATAAACTAGAAGCTTGATTAACACACTAGGGGTTTGGGGCTGCATCATTCCAGTTAAGATCAAAGCCCAAATAAGTGTAACTTCATGGCCTCCAAGCACACGGCAGAAAACAAGAGTTAAAAAACAAACGGCAGGGCTGTGAAATAGGAGGTCCATGACCAGGAGCAGCCAACAGGCAGCAGCATGGCAGAACAACGGCTTGCTTGATTGGTGGAGCACCAAGACCCTTAAAAAGGAGACGGGACGTTAACACCTGTGGAGTGAAGAGTTTAGAAGGAATCAGGCAGATTACAATGAGCTGTGAAGTCAAGTGACTCCCTCTCCGCTGCCTGACTAGAGATGCGGCTGTCACTGCCAGCCAGCTGGAGTTAAATTTTGGGTGGGTCAGGAATCAAAGGGGTGGTGTGATTATACCACTGCACCCCCCAGATCCAGCCTTTGGTGTTGTCACTGACAGTGGGGGGGGAGGATGTTAAGAGACAGAGGAAGTGTGATAAGAAAGGTATGTAGGTGTGAGTGTGTCTGTGCCTGTAAGGTTTTAGGAAGATACCCAGCTGTGACAATTAGATTATAAAATAGTCTGTGAATAGCTAGTACTAGCAATAGCACCTTTCTGCATGTAGCTGAGACATGGGCAACATGCTGGAGACACCTCAAGTCGCTTGAGGAGTACCATCAGTGCTGCCTGTGGATGATCCTCTGCATCCAGTGTGAAGACAGATGCACCAACATTACAGTCCTCTCATAAGCAAAGACCACGAGCATCGAGGTGATGATCATCTGGCATCAACTTTGCCAGGCTGGGCACATCATCTGGATGTGTGACTCCAGACTCCCAGACCAAGTTTCATTCTCCCAGCACAGTCAAGGGGCACGCTCAGGAGGAGGGCAGAGAAAGCACTTCACTTAAAGCCAGTTTGGAAAAAATGCAACATGGCCATCAACTTGTGGGAGACGATCACCCAGGACCGCCCCAAATGGAGAAAAAGTCTGCTGCAGGGAGCTCAAGACAACAGCAAGAGGTGGAAAAACAGGAGCCACAGAAATGGCATGTCCAGGACCCAGAGCCACCCACCCTGCCTGGAAACCCGCGCCGAAGTTGCGGCAAAGTCCGTCATCCTAGATCAGCCTCATCAGACTGTCTTATCGGACCCACAGATTGAACAATCAGGGAAGGCAATCATCCTCAACCGCAAGGGACTGCAGTGTAGTAATAGAAGCAGTAAAAATAGTGCATGTGCATAGTGCGTATGCAAATAACAAGATGTATAAACACAGTTTGGGAACAGAAGGTCATTGAACTACTGGACTGCTGGACTACTAGACTACATGTCTGAATGTCCCAGCAAGACCCTGAACTGATTGATCAACAGCATAGGGAGGCAAGACTCGCTTGCAAAATCACTAGTGCATCTCTTAGTATAGAAGTGTGTGGCATATGCTGAATAAATCTGCATTAGTGGAATGGAAACTCCTGTCCTTTGATGATTATGGCTCTCAGGAATCCACTGATTTCCCAGTCCAAGGGTTTGGGTAACAGCTGATGCAAAAGGGAGGTGACGTGATTTCCTATAAGGAAATGAGGCCAGAAGTCCATCACCCATGGACCTGAAGGAGTCCAGACATGACTTGGGGTTGTAGCTCTGGGCAGTCGCATCCTGGTGATGGGTTAGAGGATGAGACAGATGCAGGGAGACACGGGGTGACGGGTGCATCCAAGCCTGCTCCTGCCGGCTCGCACGGCAGAGCTGAGCTGCGAATGGGGAAGGTGAACCTGTGGGCTGTTGCTAGACTAGTGGAAGAGCTGTCGGGCATGGCATGGGGTGAGGAATTTGCATGGGGACCCAGGCCATAGTAAAGGGCTCAATGGTGCTAGCAGCTACTGGGGTTGCCCATTGCACAAATGGCAGCGAGGAGGCTATCTATCTATTTCTTTTGCTCTGGGATAGGCAGGAGCAGGGGATCTTTTTGTAGGGAGAAGTTAGCTTTCCCCTTATTTTAACAATATCCCCTGCTTGGTGCTAGAAAGTGTCACGCAGCTGCCCGATCGCAGCGCACGGACCGGAGCGGCAGGGTTAGGGGGCCGGTTAGCTATCCATGGGACGGCGAACGCGAGTCCAGCTCATGTCGCCCGAAGAGACCGGAGGTGAGGCGATAGTCACGGAGGCGGAGAGGAGTTGGAGGCAGAGGTTTATTTACTCACAGCGAGCGTTGAGGAGAGAAACGAGATGCAGAGGAGTAGACTGCTAATTATGTCGGGCCGGCAACGAAGCGGCGTCCGGCGGTTGCTCGTCGCGAACGGGAGGGGGACGCAAGGCGATCAGGCTAGCGTCCCCCGTGATAATCGACGCGGGTGATGAACGACCTCGCCTGGGTGCGGCTGCGCGCTCCCTTATCGCACTCAGGTGACGCGCTCAAGGTGAGCCGCCTGTTTTCACCTATCACCTCTCAGGGTCTGTGTCCCGGCCTGATTTGGCGCTGCAGACCGGCCGACCTCACCTATGCTGGTGACGCTCTGATAACCAAAGTGGTGGTATGGCAGCGTTTGTTGTACCCTTTTGCGGAGGTTGCGGGGAAGAAGGGCAGGGCTCGCCATCTCGGTGCCTCGCGCATCAATGCCACCATTACGGCGTGCGTGTGACCTGCCCCCTTGCGCGAGGCAGCAAGGGTTGACTGTGTCTACACCATAGCATCATATTCACTTTCATTATATGGTGCTTGTACGGCCTCATAGCTATTTAGGTCAGCTCTGGGTAAGCCTGTATATATGAAAGCGGATAGGTGAATCAGGCGCGACTTTAGCCATTGTAAGAAAAACCAGAACAAACAACAAACGGTAATACCCGTCATGCAAATAATCAGGGCGGTCAGCACTAGTTTCTTCAAGTGTCTGAGGCCGAACATGTCGAGCCAGCCGGACATCCACTCGAGGTTGAATCCTACGTTGCGAGCTTGGTGCGTGAGGTTGCGAGCGACGTCTGTTCCTCCTAAAACATCGGTGAGGTTGAAACTGTGGCCATGGGATCGCAGGCAACAGTCTGCAAAGTCCTCATGTGGGTTAAGGGGCAGGCGAGGGGCAGAGTTGTAGATGCCTCCTGAGGTTTGACATAATCCCCCCAGTCCGGACGTCCAGATGGGACTGCGAAATGTCATGGTGGGTTCTTCTTGATCGACTCGGTCGTAACCATAGTCTATAACCATCCGGCCCAGCCAGACGAGTGGCCGTTCCCCCGGACGGCGTGCGGTGGACGTGATTAGGTCACGGATGTCTACCCGGGACCTGCTTCACCAGGAGGTCGTCGTCACCGGGTGCCCGTCTAACCCCACCGTGACTGTAGTGGTGCTGATCAGGAGGGCCGTGGTGGGTCGTGGCAAGTCCGGCAGGGGAGGCAGTCCGGGTAGAGGTTGGCGAAGCCCCTTTTGATGGCTCTATGTCCTGGCCCCCGTATGGTGGAGGTGGGGCGGACGGCGCAGGAGGTGCAGCCTCAGGTGGCTGTGCCGTCTTTGCACGTCCCCTTTTTCTGTATCCGCGGCTTGCTGTACTGCCGCACAAAACCGCGACTCGAGATCGGAGTATGAGCGCACGGCATTTACAGAGTGTTGGTAGAGGATACCCAGACACTTATGTTCATCCCAGGCCGGACCAGTCCATTTGTGCGCGGCTTTTCCGTGCGTCTCCAGGTCGCTGATGAGATCCCTGGCCATTTCGTGCCCCCTGGAGCGTTCTTTTACAGGCAGGCAATGGAAATTATGGACCGGTATGGGAGCTCCTCGACCTTTTAGATGTGGCAGACCTCTGGCCCATGTCTGCGTGGGGGGGTCTCTTGTCCCATACCCCTTAACTTTCTTCAAGGACACAGTGTGCCCCTCATCATTTGGGCGGAGCAAGGTCTTGGGGTCTGAGAAGCAGCCGAGAGCAGCCGGGGACCCCTCGAAGGCCCGCTCCTTTTGACCCTTCTTTAGAGACAAGGACCCTCGGCAGTCTTTTGGGGCCGGGCTTGCAGAGCGGTAACTCGTATGCACCCAAAGTTGCGTATCATCATCGGTGGTACGGCGACCAGCGGATCCGTGAATCCTGTTCGTGACGCCATGTCACGCAGCTGCCCGATCGCAGCACAGGGTCCGGAGCGGCGGGTCAGAGGGCCGGCTAGCTCCCTATGGGACAGCGAACGCGAGTCCAGCTCATGTCGCCCGAAGAGACCGGAGGTGAGGCGATAGTCACGGAGGCGGAGAGGAGTTGAAGGTAGAGGTTTATTTACGCACAGCGAGCGTTGAGGAGAGAAACGAGATGCAGAGGAGCAGACTGCTAATCATGTTGGGCTGGCAACGAAGCCGCGTCCGGCGGTTGCTCGTCGCGAACGGGAGGGGGACGCAAGGCGATCAGGCTAGCGTCCCTCGTGATAATCGACGCGGGTGATGAACGACCTCGCCTGGGTGCGGCTGCGCGCTCCCTTATCGCACTCAGGTGACGCGCTCAAGGTGAGCCGCCTGTTTTCACCTATCACCTCTCAGGGTCTGTGTCCCGGCCTGATTTGGCGCTGCAGACCGGCCGACCTCACCTATGCTGGTGACGCTCTGATAACCAAAGTGGTGGTATGGCAGCGTTTGTTGTACCCTTTTGCGGTGGTTGCGGGGAAGAAGGGCAGGGCTCGCCATCTCGGTGCCTCGCGCATCGATGCCACCATTACGGCGTGCGCGTGACAGAAAGAAATGAGACTCCTTGGGCAGCTTGGCAGCAGAGGCTTGTGCTTTTGCAGTGGGAAGAGAAAGGGTCATGGCCAGATGCAGGCATAATCTATCAGGTTGTTTTGCACGCAGTTGGCAGCAGGCAGATGTGTTATACTCCAGCCAGGGCTCTGGCATTTCTCTCTCTGAAGTCCTCTCTCAGGCGGAAGAGTCTGGCAGGCGAGGAGCCCAGATCTGCGTCTCTGCAGCTTATAGCTGGCACACAAAGCTTTGATGGTCTTGCAGCCTCTCTTCTGGGTTTCCAGCAACTTCCCTGCCCTCTGCTCCTTTTTGATCCCTGCGGACCGCAGACGAGCGTCAGACACCTTCATAAAAGCTGCATGTAAAGAATGCATTAGCTAAGTGCTTCTCGTTAGCTGGTTATTAGCAGCTTTGCTCCGAGCCAGAGAGAGGCCGAGACTCCTTTCAGCACCGAGCTGAACTTAGCGTTGCAGAAGGACCAGCTCTTCTGTGCCGTTGTGTGCAGGCGCTAACATGCCCGCGTGTGTGTTCGCCCACTCGCAGGCACACCCAAGCATATCAAAGGTATTGGACCCTGATCAAAACCATATGCAGGTCAGTTAGGAGCCTGAACAAACGTTGCAGCTGGCCCTCTGAGTGGTACTAGTCAAAGCTGCTTTTCCGATGGAAAGCTTAAAGGTTACATTAGACATGAAGCTTTTGTCCGTGCCAGGAAAAACAGGGTCTGTAATTCGTCACTGGGAAAACTCATGCAGGAGAAACTGGTGGGTAAGCAAGACACAAGCAGCTCACCACTGTGGGGACAAGAAGGTTGTGAGTTCGGGTCTGGGTGGGTGGCTGGGCCTAAGCTTCCCAGCTGGAAATAGAAGGTCTTGTGGGTTGGAGACATTTTTACAGGACTGGTGAGGAGAAGATGGGGGAACTGGGCTGATATAGTCTGCAGAAGAGAAGACTGAGGGGGATTGAATAGCAGCAGTCACCTCCCTGCCAGGGGGTGCAAAGAGGATGGAGCTGGACTGGTCTCAGTGGGAGCAGATGACAGGACAAGGAGCAATGGACTCCAGCTGCAGCAAGGGAAGCTGAGGTTGGATATTAGGAAAAACTATCTCATGGGAAGGGTAGTGAAGCGGGTTACCCGGAGAGGTGGTGGAGTCTCCATCCTTCGAGCTTTTTAAACTCCGGCTAGACCAAACCTTGGCTGGGATGATGTAGTTGGGGCTTGGAGCAGGGGGTTGGACTAAATTTGACCTCCTGAGGTCCCTTCAACCCTCATTTTCAGTGATTCCTGCTGCAGGGTATGTGAATGTGGGGCAGTGCAACTGAGGGGGAAGGAAACTTAAAAGTGGTCCAGGGTGAAGCTTTCTTATGCATCTCAAAACAAGATCAGGGAAGTCACAGCTATGTGGTATCTTAGAAGTTGGGAGTTTGGAAGGATTTTGAAAGAAAAAGGGTTTGGACAGATATGGTTAACGCAGAGGTTCTCACTGTTTTTAGACTCCAGGTTATCAAAGAATCATAGAAAATGCAGGTTGGGAGGGAGCTCAGGAGGTCACATCTAGTTCAACTCCTGGCTCCAAGCAGGACCAGCCCCAACTACATCGTCCCAGACAAGGTTTTGTCTACCCGGGGCTTCAGCACCTCCAAGGATAGAGATCCCACCACCACTCTGGAAAGCCTGTTCCAGTGCTTCACCACCTTCATCATGGGAAAGTTCTCCCTAATATCCAACCTCAATTTCGAACTGAGACCATTGCTTCTTGTACCTCCTCCTCATTGAACCCCGAGGGCCCTCAAGGCCCTTGTCAGAAAATGCCAGCTCTGAGCTGTCACTCCTTTTTTGACTGCAGAAAAACCCTGGAGCAATTCTGCTGATGGACCATGACAGGTCAGTATGGTTTGCACACATACTGGATTCTCATTGGAAATCTTCGGGTTTATCTTGTGAATCACGTGCAGGTGTTGGCACACCTGGCAGCGCTGATACTGCACAATCCCCTTCAAAGGATCTCATGGTACCGTGGTTCACTGAGCTAAGGGAAATATCACAGCCAACAGGGTAGAGAACATCCAGAACGAATATTCACCCATCAGGCTTCAGGGCAATCATCGCCTATAGTTAGGGAGAAACTGCCCCAAGATGAGCAGGATTCCAGGATTTCATAGATTTCATAGTCATCAGGGCTGGAAGGGATCTCGGGAGATCATCGAGTCCAGCCCCCTGCCCAAAGGGCAGGAAGTCAGCTGGGGTCATAGGATCCCAGCAAG
>NW_017728918.1:10652944-10665593 GCF_001723895.1 Crocodylus porosus | reverse complement strand
TATGGGTCCAAGGACAGAGCTTTGGGGGACCCCACTGGTCACAGGGCACCACAACGATTGACTCCCATCAACCAGCACCCTCTGGGTCCGACCACGGAGCCAATTTCCCAGCCAGCGGATCGTGGTGGCCCCAAGGCCACAAGTGGCTAGTTTCGCCAAGAGGTGACCATGGGATACTAGATCGAAGGCTTTTTTGAAGTCAAGATATATGACATCAATCTCTTCTCCCTCGTCCAGGTGCTAGGTCACCTGGTCGTAGGAGGAAATGAGATTGGTTAAGTAAGACCTACCCGCAACAAACCTGTGCTGGCTATCCCTTAGGATGTTGGCGTCGGCCAGTCCATCAAGGATGGCCTCTTTAATAATCTTTTCTAAGACCTTCCCCAGGATAGAAGTCAGGCTGATGGGCCTATAGTTAGCTGGAACCACTCTCCTCCCTTTCTGGAAGATCGGCACCACATTGGACTTCTTCCAGTCTTCGGACACTTCACCAGAGCGCCAGGAGCTCTCAAAGACCCGTGCCAGGGGCTGGACAATGATGCTCGCCAGCTCCCTGAGTACCCTGGGGTGCAGGTTGTCAGGGCCGGCTGACTTGAAGGTATCCAGACTCTGAAGCTGTTCCTCCACAAGGTCGGCATTGATGAAGGGCAGGCAGGGGATCTCCCTCACCCGGATGATCCACTGAAGGATCATTTCTTTCACTTGCTTGGGTGCATAGGTTCCAGATGTGATACTGTATTGAGTGGGCCTGGGCTCTGTTCACATCTGGCAGCATTTATGGCCCCAAAGGTATTTAGGCACTTAACTTCCCATGGGGATAAATCAGATAAACCCATGCCTAAATCAGTTCCAGGCCCCTAAATACCCATGTGCACCTGGCTGTATGTTCCTTCCTCTGTTTAACTTAATGAAGAAACAACTTTTGTTGAAGCAAGGGGTGGGGAAAATCAATACGAGGCCTGTAAAAGCTCCCCAGTCTATTTTAGCCCAGGTACTTCCTTGTATCATCGTCACCACTGTAGTGTCTGAGCATTTTGCAGCACATGCCTGGCATCGCTCCTGTGCTTTGCCTGTCATTGCCTTCCCACAGGAGAAGTGTGCCATGGGGCACTTTGTTTAAATAAGATCTTTTTGTAGCTGTTATGTAGGAGGTGGATTTTCTTTCCTGTGCTTGGGCTTGTTTGCTTTCATAAGAACTCAAGCTGCTGAGCTAGCTCTGTGCCAGAAGGTAAGGTCCAAGCCAGCCCCGTGAGCAATGAGGCGAGTGAGCGTGAAAGCAATGTATCCTTGCAGTTCAACGTGAATATTTAAATGGGCAATTATAAAAAAAAGAAAGATGCATTTCAGGTTGGCTGCAAGATGGCTTGATACAGTGTCCTTGGATGAGGGAGAGCAAAAATGTCGTTGCTGACAACAGGCCGTGATAAACGGTGCTCGTTTGCTCAAGGTGGTAGGGAGGAGGTGAGGGAAGATTAAGGACACATCTCTATTAACATACAAATCACCATAGTGGTGTGTGGGGGGCAGCTTATTAAGCTTGTCTCCACTAATAATCTCAACCAAACCATGTTAATGATATTAACTAATACTAGTGAATGGCTCAGGGTTGCAAAAACCCGGCAGAACAGAGGCATCCGGATGCCCTAGAGAGGCTGGCGATATGCAAGGCGTAGAGCAAAATAAGGCTCAGGTGGGAAAATGGCAGCAGTGTGGGACGGGAAGGGGGAACTCCAGAAGCAACACAACCAAAAATGTTCTAGAGGGGAAACTGGACAGGAATTAAATGTGAGTACAAGGTCCAGTGTCCTCCAGAGTCTTATAAATATTTTCCAGAGGCAGCTGGACCCAAATGTCCTTTAGGGCAGAGAGAGAAGTGGGTGAGTGGGGTGCACTGGTGATTTGTTGCTATATCCTAAAATGGACCAGGACATCCTTGCCATGCCTCCTCAGCACTGACACCAACCCGTGGGCCCACTGAAGGCACCGGTTCACAGTGTTGTGGAGCTGGGAGTTGGAAACGATCTCTGTTCAGCTTTGGTGCAGCTGAAGCCATCGTAGACAGGGCCGGGAATTAGGAGAAGGTCCCTCCCCATTGAGCAGGGAGGACGTGAATCAGCACGTAGCAAATTTATGCCCACTCAGTTACTGCGCAGTCAGGCACGTGTAGACGCGTTACAGCGCAGTGATCCTGTGCGTGCTCTGACTCGGGAGCAACTTCACACTCAAGTCGGAGCACGCACACAGCGTTACTCTGCAGTAACGCCTGCACGTCTAGACGCAGTCTGAAAGCCGCTTGCTGCGCAGTAACCTGCTGCGTAGTAACTTATTGCGCAGTAAATGCACGTGTAGACACACCCAGGGATGGCAAAACGTCTCAGGGGTCGTAAGACTGATCTGGATACCCGCCTGAATAAGGCTGCAGGAAGCAGTTGCCCAAGATAATGGTGGAAGGTGTTGGCTAGCCCATGAGGTTGCTTCCAACTCTCAGCTCCCTCTTGCGCAGCTTTCCGTGTGATAGCGTGGCACATCTCCTCCAGGCAGCCCTGCGAAGCAGGGAGGCATCCTCTATCCTCCCTGACAGCAAGACAGCTGAAGGACAAAAAAAAGGTGGTGGGGGGCACTCACAACACAGGAAGTCTGTGGCCTAGGAGGGGCTGTTTTTTTGGGGGGGCAGCACGCCCCCCCTTCTGCCTCAGAAGAGCACGCACAGGGCAAGGCGCTTAGCAAAACACTTAGCAAAAATCTAGAAATCTCGGTTCCAAAACGATCCTTTTTATTAGCTCAACTGAGACACTGCGCAACAACAAAACCCAACCTTTTCCTGCAAGCTTTCCGGCTCGTGGCCCCTCATCGAGCTCAGGGAAAGTTCAAGAGGGTAAAAAGCCTGGAAGGGGTTTGCGAGGGCGGGAAGCACCCCCCCCCGCGTCCCGCCCGCTTGGGAACGCGGCGCCTTTAAGACCGGGAGGGCTCCCGCCTCCCCGGGCGCCGGGCGCCTTCCGGGCGTGGGCGGGGCCAGCGGCGCCTCTTGAGGGGAGCGGGCGGCGCGCACCCCGTCGTGGCTGCGGCATGGCGCGGCGGGCCGTGCTGTTCGACGTGGGCGGCGTGCTGGCGGTCCCCGGCCCGCAGGCCTTCATACGGCGGCACGAGGAGGCGGCCGGCCTGCCCCGGTAGGCGGCGGGGTGTGTGGGGGCCTCGCGCGCCCGCCTGTGCTTCGCGGTGCGAGGGGGCGCGGAACCCAGAAGTGACACGGTGCATTCGTTGTGTGTCGCGCCCGGCCGCTCCGCCGGCTCCAGCTGCTGGGCGGGGGCTATGAGGCGGCGTCATCCGTGACTTAACAGGCGCTGATCTGCATTGGCGGGAAACCGAGCTGTAGCGGCGCGCCAGGAGGGCTTGATAATTAGTTATGATCATAACACATCAAGTGTTGTTATTGGCATTATTAATTATGATTGGCACTTATTAATAATGAGTGGCATGAGTGTCTATGATGTATAGTAATGACTGCCTTCTATGATGAGATGACGGGCTTTGTGGATGCAGGGGGATGTGGGGTAGGATGCCTTGATTTTAGCAAGGCTCTTGATACAGTCTTGCAGGCAGGCTAAGGAAGTGCGGTGCATTCATCCAGCCCGTAAGGTGGATAGAAAACTGGTTGGAGGATTTGGGCTCAGAGGGTTGTAATCAATAGCTCGATGTCTAGTTGGCAATCGTGGCGTGTACAAGCTCCCTATGGTGAGATGACTGGCTCTGTGGATGTAGGGAGACCAGTGGATGTGGTGTACCTTGATTTCAGCAAAGCTTTTGATGCAATCTCCCACATCATTCTTCAGGCAAGCTAAGGAAGCATACTTTCTTAGCTCGCCTGCAAGAATGCAGTGGGAGACCATATCAAAAGCCTTGCTAAAATCAAGGTGATTGCACTGGACTGTAAGGTGGGCAGCAAGCTGGCTGGAGCATTGGGCTCAGAGGGTTGTAATCAGTGGCTCTATGTCTAGTTGGCAGGCGGTATCAAGTGGAGCACCTCAGGGGTTGGTCCTGGGCTAGTTTTGTTCCATGTCTTCATCAATGACCTGGAAGATAGGATGGGGCACACTGTCAGCAAGTTTGCAGATGACACCAAGTTGACAGGAATAGTAGATATGCTGGGGGGTCAGGCTGTGATTCAGAGTGACCTTGACAAATTGGGGGATTGGGCCAAAAGGAATCTCCTGAGGTTCAACAAGGACATGTACATTCATGACAATTGATCTCTCCTCCTTCTACATATGCAGTGCAAGGAGAGGTCTTGTGTGGAGTGGGTGTATTGGTTGTACAACAAAGGTGAGAGCTGGTTCAACCTCCTGTGTATTGAACTAGTTGTGTAACAGTATGGTTGACGGCTCTTTGTTAGACCTATTGATGACTGCCTCTCACTGCAACAATTGCAATTAAAACTTAATAGGACAATGAAGAAAGAAGAGTTTAAAGCGTTGGAAGTATGGACTGTGGTGACTTTTAAGGTGATCCCTCATTCCCATTGCCTGCAATCTCTTGCATGGTAAGGGAGAAAAAAAACCCGTGCCTGATTATTGGTTTCCCTAGCAGAAGGGATGAGATGTCTAGTTCAGATGACCTGGAACTGTTGTTGAATTCACTTCCTCTTTCCCATGAAATGGGCCACAGGAATAGCAGAGGTCGGAGCTACGCTTCCTGCCTCTAGTGCTGGTTCATGGAGCTAGAGGGACATAGGACTTCCTGGGTCTTCCCAGGACACAACAGGTAGTCTCTGCCTGTAGACCATCATTTATCCAAAGAGCCCTAAAAATCCACTCCCAACACAGTCATAAAGCCTGTCAGGAAAACCAAGCCAAAGTTGATGCTCAGAAGCTAGTTGCTAACATTTGCTTGGAAGACTGTAGGTTGAGATTTAGCTGGAGATGTCAGTCCTTTCCTCTGACCTAGTTTGAAGATGTGGTGGACGGGGCTTGGACCTCGTGATGGTGACTGAAAAGGGCTGAGATGTCTGTGAGATCAAAAAATGCCCAGTGGAGCTAAGCAAGTGGAACAGAAGATCTTGTGCCTACTACAAACGAGGCTCAGTAGAAAAATGAGATTATTCTGGATTGTGTTTGTTTTGAAACAAAGACTTAAATGGTTAGGGCAGAACATGTAGTTTTGAGGGGGCTGGGTTATTTTAGTTTTAAAAAGAAGTTGATGTTGAATCTGTATTATTCCCCCCCCCCTTTAATCGCTGGCTGTAATTAAAAGCTATTTCAGTAATACACTCCACATTTAACTGTACCCGCTTGTGTTTTCCCACCTCAGTTTCCTTCTTTCTTGGGGAAACAGACAGCCCATGGGATGTGCCCAACCCTTGTTTTCTCCTCCTGAATCTTGGTTTCTTTTCTTTTCGGTTCCCAATCCATTTCTTCCTCAAATGGTCCATGAGACCCTTCTGTAACCTCCTATCTCCCTTTTATCAGGAGACTCTGTGCTCTGTCTTGTCTGATGAGCTGTTCCTTTACCTCCTTATGGTTTGCTGTGGGAGGTCGCCGTTTTGGGTCTAGAGTTTGTCAGCTAGACACTTCTAAACAGCTCCTGAAATCTGAGAATCACAGAAACTGAGGGTTGGAGGGACCTCACGAGGTGACATTGAGACCAGCCCTAACTCCATCATCCCAGCCAAGTCTTTGTCTAGCCAGGTCTTCAAAACCTCCAAGGATGGAGAGTTCACTACCTCTCTGGGGAGCCTGTTCCGGTGTTTTACTACCCACCTAGTGAGCAAGTTCCTAGTAATATCCAACCTCAACTTCCCTTGCTGCAACTTGAGACCATACTTGGAAAATGGAGGTAGGAAGACAGCAGATGGGCTGAGCCCACTTTTTTTTTGCAATGCAGCTTGAGTTTGCAATTTCACGAGGTGATAACTGGTGCATAGATTGATTCCACAAGTTGGAAAACATTGTGCCCATTTTACAGATGGAGAGCCAAGGCCCATGGAGGTCCTATGGGGCGGAGCCAGGAATGGAGTCTGATCTCCCAAGCCTCAGTTCAGTGACTAAGCTCCAAGGCTTGACCATCATGGCTGGAGCTAGTCATCTTCCCTGAAATGCTGTGCATGCCAGGCTTGTATTGGGATGTGGATGAAGCTTGACATGTTCTACCCTAGTTTTAGCTGATCCTGGCATCTGAATCCTGCAGTCCTGGCACTTTGTATGCGAGGGCTGCAGTATTTCAGTAAGAGTCTCTTCCCCAAGAGCATGAAGAAGCAGAGAAATCTGATGTCCAGGTGGAACTGTCTCTACCTTCAAAATAGCAAGGAGCTAGTCTTTCAGCAGATAATGCTATCAGACTGCTGAGAATTTTGAGCTGCTCTTCCCCACTCTTACTCCACTGGGTCCTCATCCGTGATTTGGAGCCAAAGAAGCCTTGTTTCTCCAGACTAGTAAATACCATCTGTTCAAAGCAGAGTTGCAGTCGTACTTGCAAGGCAAGAGGTTCCAAAGGGCTGTTCCCATGCAAGAAATAGCCAGGCTTAGGCTGACAAGATTGGGTGCAATCAGTCTGGACAGGCTTCATGCTTTGAGGTTAAACATTTCTCAGCCCTGTTCCAAGCTGTTCCTGTAAATTAACTGGAAGGATCCCAGAGTTGGGAGAAGAGGCATAGTGATATTGCTGGCATCAGAAGGATATAAGCACAGAGACGATCCTACGCCTAAGGGCTCTGAGCAACTTGATATTGATGGTGCTGTTTGGCACATGCCATCTGCTATGCAGTGCAAGGTCAAAGCCTGGGTTAACTTGTGAGGACTGGTTTTGTTACCTTGGGCAAAAAGGAAGACTAGGGTGCAGGTGTGAGGGGCAGCTCCACTGAATATCAAGGGGAAGAAGTAGCTTAAGTTGCAGCAAGGGAAGTTGAGGTTTAATATTAGGACAAACTCTTTCATGAGGAGGGTAGTAAAGCACTGGAACCGGCTACCCAGGGATGTGGTGGACTCTCCATCCTTGGAGGTTTTGAAGACCTGGGTAGACGAAGCCTTGGTGGGACTAGATGAACTCCTGAGGTCCCTTCCAGCCCTAATTTTCCATGGTTCTGCGTAACTGCAGGATCCATTAACTAGCTTTCCAGAGGGCCTGTTGGGATCCTTGTTGCCAGCTTCACAAGCTATCAACAAAAGCACCAGAACATAAGGGTCCCAATCCTGCATGGGCTGGTCGTAGGGGTAGGTGTAAGGCAGAATGTGTTCCAGTGCCAGGAGCAAGCAACATAACCGGCATGTCTATACATTCATTACTGTGTCTTAAATACTGCACATTTTGTTTAGCACTTGCTTAATAAAGTACTAACTAAATGTGCAGTACCTAGAGTTGCTGCTCATTAGCACTGGTACATGGTTATTTGTGATGTTTACTGTGCACTGGCCTAATAACAATGCACAGTAGGCTATTAGCACAGTTTGTGCTGTGGTGTGCTACTGAGCAGAGTTATTAGGCTAATGTGCAGTAAGCATCTCATGTAGACAGGCCCTCCCTAGTACTTGAGCTGTGGCTATCCTCTGAGGGGGGTGGCCTGTTACAAACTAGTCAGGGGGGACCAGCAGGCATTGGGGGGAGTCCCTGTCCCCCCAAGCGTGACCAGGAATAACGGTCACAAACTGGCGGAGGGTAGATTTAGGTTAGATATCAGGAGGTGCGACTTCACAGTCAGGGTGGCTAGGATCTGGAACCAACTTCCCAGAGAAGTGGTGCAGGCTCCTGCCCTGGGGGTCTTTAAGAGGAGGCTGGATGAACACCTTGCTGGGGTCGTTTGACCCCAGTACTCTTTCCTGCCCATAGCAGGGGGTCAGACTTGATGATTTGCTCAGGTCCCTTCTGACCCTACAAACTATGAAACTATGTATAAGTGTTTGCACACCTAACCATCCTATCATTGCATGGCACTCTGCAGCAGTCTGGAAAAAGTGTCAGGGCACACCAAGGTGCTGTGACATCCTGGTGGAGAATCACTGTCCTGGAGAGAAAAATATCTGAATCTGTGCTCGGTGAGCTTGTCACCAGTGCCTTTATACCAACCACTCCCTGGCTCTTTGAGCTAGTGATATATTCCCATTGCTGTTCGTAGGTGATGGGGTGCATGGCGATAGGCATCAAGGCCATTCTGCCACCCCTTTTTCCAAGTTGGACTCCACTATAGGTGAGTTCAGCGACCAAGCTTCCTGACGGGACCAACTCTGCAGCCAGTGCTTGTCCTCATCTCTTCCCCCACTGCATTGTGTTCATACACACCTTTTAATTTCTAGGAACTTTCTAGCAAGTGTCATCCTGGAAGCAGGCGCTACTGGTCCCTATGGCCGACTGATGACGGGACAGATCACTTTGTCTCAGGTAAGAGATTATTGTGGGTGAACCTGTAGAGCATGAGCATTGTGAAACCAGCCGGTGGTGGTGGCTTGGTCCCAGGCTTTGCTGGCACCCGGCCTGGCTGGCTAAGAGGTTCTTATTGAATCGTGTGCTAATATCATTGCCCTCAGATTTTTTCGGGACTGGGTTCAACAGTGGTAACTTTATGGGTTCCTCTAGCCTTCAGGGCAGGGAGGTAGAAGCTGTCAAACTATTTCAGATGAATAGGAATCTGGTGAGGACCGTAATGTAGAAAAAACCTTTACTAGTGCTGGAGTCGTTGACCCAGCTGTGTTCTGTTACCCTAGACTTCACCAGTAGTAAACTTCTCATGATGGACTAGAAACACCGTATCCCAAGAGATGGACAGTTTTGAGGGGGTTCAGTTTCTCATGCCTGCTTGTTTTAACATATAACATGATCCTTTTTGGGTGATGGGAATGTCACCCTAATTTTTAAGCTGGTCACTGAGCTGGATGAAGATTGCAAGAAGGCGGCTGCTGCTGCTGAGATTTTTCTCCCAGAGAAATTTTCCGTGGCTCAGATCTTTGGGGACTTTTTGGACGAAGGGAGGCTCAATACACCCTTATTGGATGCTGCTGTAACTCTCCGGAAAAATGGTAAGTGCTGGTTACTTATAAGATGGGAAATCCTAACTCTATTATGCCAGGAACTGGGAACGCAGCCCATTCATGTCACAAAGTAGACAAAGCTCACAAACTCACCAGAGGATCATCTTTTAACTGTCCTGGATTCCTAGGTCAAAACTTCAACTTACTACTTTTCCTGCTGGCCAGAAGACAATGGCTGGGCTACTTGTTTGCTTTCTATAGTGAAGTCTCTTCCTTCCTCCATTGTCAGTAAACCCAACTTTATTTCCCCAATGACTTTATACTGCAACCCCAAATGTACAGCTTGCCTGAAGGGGGTGTTGGATATACCCATGTTGGCCTAGAGACATAGGCAGGTAAGGTTTGGGGGTAAATGTGATATCTTTTATTAGACCGGCTAAATAGTTGGGAAAATTGTTCTTTACAAGCTTTTGGGCACCAAGGGTGTTTGGGCCCCAAAGATTGCAGAGAACAATTTTTCCAACTTCTAATAAAAGAGATCACATTTAGCCAAAGAGCCTTGTCTATTTAGTGTGCTCGAAGGCGGGGAAGCAGAATTTTGGGGGGTTGGCTCATGTTATAACTTGAGTGGCTGCAGTATGGCTTCAGTTTGGAAACATGCTAGAGGTGGAAATTGAGATCCAGGTGGGTGCAGAAGCCATGCTCTAAGTGTGAAGTTGCATGTTACATTTAGATCATACCAAGGGTACTTTAAAATGTTAAAGTTCGTTAACTCATGCCAGTGCCCTCTGAGCATCTCAAACCTTTATGCCACTTCAGGAGGGGGTTAACTTCTGGGCTGTGCCATCTAAGTCATGTTAAGGTAACTTTGGTCTCCTCCATGGAGATGCTATGAACAGCTTAAAGTCCTCCATCTTCCCAGAATACATTGTATCTGGGTCATAAATCCACTGCCAACAGCAAGCTGAAACAAATACAGGGAATACTTTTGCAATATGCACTATTTTTTAAATTTGTTGCCCCTGGGGTACTTGTGGAAGCCAATGGGATGATCCAAGTATGTGGAGGACAAGTCCATCATGCTTAATATGATAGTCGGGGATAAAACTTCTGTTTCAGGATATCCCTAAATCTATGACTGCTAGTGAGTGGGTGGGTTTGATAAAAAGGGGATCACTGTGTATAAGGCATAGTATACCTTGCCTGTAAACCAGTTATTCCCTGCCAGGGTGCTGTGGTACCCTGGGGTGCCTTGAGATCCTTTGAAGGGTTCACAAGATAAACCCAGAGTCTTTTAAATAGTGTTAAAAACATTCAGACCTGTTATGGACTTGCTGAACTCTTTGCACAACAAAAGCTTTATTCGCTCTCTGCATTAAAAAAAGAGAGAGAACTAACATTTGGGACTTTCCCAGGGTGCCTTGCATCTAAAGTTGCAAGCCACTGCTGTAAAGCAGCTGTTTGTTGCTGACAGAGGCAGGATGCTGGGCTAGATGGACCATAGATCTGCATGGCAGTTCTTATCTGCTGTGGTACTGGAAAATGGCCTTGCTAACCTTATTCTTACCTGTACCTTTGGTCCCTGGTCCCCATCCTGTTCCAGCTGTTCTTCACTGTTTCATAGTTAGTAGGGTCAGAAGGGACCTGAGCAGATCATCAAGTCTGACCCCCTGCCATGAGAGGAAAGAGTACTGGGGTCAAATGACTCCAGCAAGGTGTACATCTAGCCTCCTCTTAAAGACCCCCAGAGTAGGGGCCAGCACCACTTCTCTGGGAAGTTGGTTCCAGATCCTAGCTGCCCTGACCGTGAAGTCGCGCCTCCTGATGTCTAGTCTGAATCTCTCCTCCTACAGCTTGTGACCGTTATTCCTGGTCACTCCTGGCGGTGCTCGGGGGGACAGGGACTCCCCCAGTGCCTGCTGGTCCCCCCGACTAGTTTGTAGGCAGCCACCAGATCCCCCCTCAGCCTTCTCTTGTGGAGGCTGAACAGGTTCAGGTCCTGTCGCCTCTCCTCGTAGGGCCTGCCCTGCTGCCCCTGATCATGTGAGTGGCCTCCTCTGGACCCTCTCCATATTGTCCACATCCCTCCTGAAGTGTGGCGCCCAGAACTGGACCCAATACTCCTGCTGTGGCCTGACCAGTCCTGCATAGAGGGGGAGGATCACCTCCCTGGCCCTGCTCGAGATGCATCTGTGCATGCAGGACAAGGCGCGGTTGGCCTTCCTGACCGCGTCCCCACACTGCCGGCCCATGTTCATCTTGGCATCAGTGACGACTCCAAGATCCTTTTCTGCTTCTGCCCTGAGGAGAAGGGAGTTCCCCAACCTGTAGGTATGGTGCCGGTTCTTCCTCCCTAGGTGCAGCACCCTGCACTTGTCGGTGTTGAATCTCATCCTATTCTCATTCGCCCACCCCTGTAACCTGTCTAGGTCCGACTGCAGCCTATTGCTCCCTTCTAGTGTGCCCACATCCCCCCACATCTTAGTGCCATCAGCAAATTTGAACAAGGTGCTTTTTACCCCTTCGTCCAAGTCACTGATGAAGATGTTGAACAGTGCGGGCCTGGGAACCAAGCCCTGGGGGACCCCACTGCCCACGTTCTTCCAGGTCAAATAAGACCCGTCCACCACCACTCTCTGGGTGCGGCCCTCCAGCCATTTAGTGACCCATTTGACTGTGTAGGTGTCGACACCACAGTCCCCCAGTTTCTTCATGAAAACGGGGTGAGAGACAGTGTCGAAGGCCTTCCGAAAGTCCAGGAAGACGATGTCCACTGCTCCCCCTGCATCTAAGGATCTGGTGACTTGGTCATAGGAGGCCACCAGGTTGGTCTGGACGTGCCACTAATGAACCTGTGTTGGTTGCCCCTAGACATAATCTCCCCTGCTGGCCCCTCGTGGATATGTGCCAGGATAACCCTCTTAAAAAGCTTGCCCAGGATCAAGGGAAGACTAACTGGACTATACTTTCCTGTGTCCTCCTGCCTCCCCTTTTGGAAGATGGGAACCACATTGGCCCTCTTCTAGTCCTCTGGCATCACACCAGAGCACCATGAGTGCTCGTACAGCCGTGCCAGGGGTCCTGCAAAGACTGCAGCCAATTCCCGAGCACTCGGGGGTGGAGATCATCCAGACCAGCTGATTTGAATACATCCAGTCCCTCCAGATGTTCCCTGACTAGATCCTCACTGACCCTTGGCCTGGGTGCGCCTCCCCTGGGGCCTGAGGGGGGCCCAGTGGGGGGTCTGATCTGGTCCCTGCTTAGGAAAATGGAGGCAAAGAAGTCATTGAATAGGTTAGCTTTGTCGTCTGGTGTGATGACGAAATTTCCTAGCATGTGTTGCAGGGGCCCCACATTACCTGGTACCGTCTTTTTGTCCCGTGTGTATTTAAAAAAAGACTTCTTGTCCTTGATCCAGGTCACTAGTCCCAGTTCCATCTCTGCCTTGGCCTTCCTGGCCGCCCCCCTGCATCCCCGAGCAACTGCAGTATAGTCCTCCCTGGTGACAGCCCCTCCCTGCCTTTGGGTGTGCACCTCCCTTTTAGCTAGGAGACATTCCTGGATGCTTTTGGTGAGCCGTGGGGGCTTTTGCGCCCTCCTGCCCCCTTTGATCTGTGTTGGAATTACTTCCCTTTGGGCCTGGAGGATCGTCTCCTTAAGGAACGACCACTCTCCTTGGACAGCCGGCTCCCCTCCCC
>NW_017728918.1:10643897-10652764 GCF_001723895.1 Crocodylus porosus | reverse complement strand
CTTGCTGCCGGCCTTTGCCACCTTGCGCTGGATGGTGAAACCCAGCAGGCGATGATCGCTGTCCCCCAGGGGGTCGAGCACCTGCAGCCCCCGCACCAGGTATTCACTCGTGGCCAGCACCAGGTCCAACAAGGTGTCTCCCTTGGTGTATCTTCCCACACCTTTCACCTGCTTGCTCTTTCATCCTTTTCTCGTCAGCATCACTCCTGCACTCTGCTTCTTCTGAACTCATGTCATGAAATCTTAGATATTTACGAGCTCTCCAGCCAGGGAAGTTCCTGTGAAATCCTGCTATCTGTCAATAGGTTTGATTGTGGCTATTGCTTATGGTTCAAGCCGTAGCATGGCCAGCGCATGAATCATTCCCACAGCACACCTTTCCAAAGCTGTGTTCTCTAGAAGCTTACGGCAATCCGTGTTTATCAGCAACCAGTTGCAAATCTTCTAACCAGTGAAGTTATGGGACTTGATGCTTAGATGGTGCTATTCATTTTCAAAGGGCTTGGATGATGTTTACTTAACAGAATTTCACCAATTTAAATATTTCCTGCATGGATACTAATTAAGTCGGGTGTGCTGTCACCAAGCAAACAGTTAACAAAATGGTTTATCACTTCTCAAGTCTGCATCCTTCAGCTGATGGACCATTTCCTCTCTCCTCCAATGTTATATTAGCTATAAGCCTGATTCGAAGCCTGTTGGCTTTAGCAACACCTGGATTGATGGGAAACCAGTTGAGAATACTGTGGGAAGATATGGGTGCAGAAACTACTGCTTTTGATTTAAAGATGACATTGAGCTCCCCCGGTGTGATTGCCTTGGTCTTTGATAGTGGCAGCTGTTGATAGGGTTTGGGAGATCAAGCAAAATTCTGCTACTTTTTGATGCCCAATTGGTCAAACACAAGTCTCTACCAATGGCCACCTTCTGTTCTGCCTGCGTCAGTTCCATTGGCCATCTTGGTTGGATGCATTAAACACTTATTGCTCTAAATAACGCAGGGAAATTGTGTTGTCAGAGGTGTCCTTTCCTGCATGGTACAAGTGTGCTTCAGGGAATCCTAGAACAAAAGGGCCAGAAAAAGAACCTTAGGAGTCCATTTCATCCAATCCTTTGCTCACAGCAGGACCATCCCTGTCTAATCCATCCCAGACAAGCGCTGGTCTAACCTTCACTGAAAAACATCCAGTGACAGATTCAACAGCCTCTTTTAAGGATGAATTTGTGTGTCACTCTCACTCCATACTAAATTTGTGCAATATGAAATGGTATTAAAATTAGAAGGTGCTGTGTGTAGTTGCACATGAAGGGTTAATGTGGTTTCTTGCCTGCACAGCACTTATTTGTCATTAGAAGGCTAGTGAGCAGGGGTGTGACTAGGAGCCAGGGCACCTGGGCTCTGTCTGTGCTCTGGGGGTGGAGGGGGGATTTGGGAGCAGTGCATCCTGGGATGCTAAAAACCTGCAAATTGCCCATTTTATTTCTATGGTGCAGACAGAAGTTACCCTAGTACAAGCTGGGTAGCACAACCCAAGAGTTAACCCTCACCTGATATGGTGTCACTAAGATGCTCAGATCTCACTTTGCATGAGTTAATGAGCTTTTAAAGTGTGGACACCTGCATTTTTAAGTGCCCATAGTATAGTCTAAGAGTATTGTGTAACTTTTCCCTAAATCACCTGCTTTAGCCACAGAATGAGAGACTTCTTCCTAATGTCCAACTTGCATCTCCCTGGTTGCAGTTTTTTAAACCCCTCATTGCTTGTCAAGTTGTCTGTGGATCCAGAATAATTGTTTGCCATCTTTATATCAACCCTTTTTGTCTTGAAGACTTATCAACTCCCTGCCTTTCTCCCAGGCTTGTCTTCTCCCCATTGAATAATCCTAGTTCTTTCAAACTTTCCTTGCATACCTTGTTTCCTAGACCTCTGACTCCTGTTGTCCTCCTCTGGACTGTCCAGTTGGTCCATGTCTTTTAAGGAGAGTGCCCAAAGTTGAGTACTGTGATTCAGTTGACAGAAAGATCTTGGACTGAGAGCTTCCACAGGGAGTCTTTACTACCAGGAGTAGCTGCTTTGATGCCATTAGGGTCTCTTACATGAGTAGAGATTTGCAAATTCAGGCCCCTAGTTTGTTAAGCTCTTTTCCATCCTCTGGGATAAAAACATGGTGATGTACTGGGCAGCTGGGTGGTGGAAAGACAGAATTCTCCTTCTGCCCTCCCCTAGTAAGAGTCTCTTGATCTTGCCCATTCCAGGATTCAAGACCTGTGTCCTAACGAACAACTGGATCGATGACAGCCTTTGGAAAGGCACTGTGGCTCTTATACTTCCTCTGCTGAGGAGACATTTTGACCTGGTGATCGAGTCATGTCGTATTGGACTCCAGAAACCAGACCCTAAAATCTATGAGTATGCTCTGCGGATGCTGGAGGCAGAACCGCATGAGGTGAGGCAAAAAACATTCTCTTTTGAGATGGCAGACATGATCAGTGCTGGTCAAATGACTTAATTTTTACAGGGTACCCCGCTTAGGGGAAAAAAAAAAAAAAAAAGAAAGAAAAAAGTCCACATTAAGTCCCTTTGTGTTCTTCCCCAAACTTCCCTCCTGGCCCTAAGTTCAGATGTTCTCTCTTAAATCTAGGTTATTTTTCTGGATGACATCGGAACAAACTTGAAGCCTGCCCGGGAGATGGGGATAGCCACAATCCTTTTTAGAGACCTGGAGATGGCCTTGAAGGAGCTGCAGGACTTGTCTGGTGTTCAGGTACGCAGTGGCTAAAGGCTGTACCGGCCTTTGTTTCTGTCTCCCTGTTCCACTCTAAACATCATCAGTTTGGTGCTTGGATACTGTGGAGAGGGATGCCATAGGGAATCTGCATCTCTGTATACAATCAGGGAAAAATGAGGGTTGGAGGGACTTCAAGAGATCACATCTAGTCTAACCCCCTGCTCCAAGCAGGACCAGCCCCAACTACATCATCCCAGCCAAGGCTTTGTCTACCTGGGTCTTAAAAACCTCCAAGGATGGAGATTTCCCAACTCCTCTGGGTAACTTATAGTAGGCTGAGCAAGAAAAAGGATCCTATAACTTACACTGGTTTCCATGGAGCAACCTTTGACTTTCTACTACTGAGGTTTTTCCCTAGTAATGCTGCAGCTCTGACTGTGATGGTCCTTTCCTTCTTAAGGTCCTGGGGCTTTTTTTTGTTTTTTTGGCTGATTTTAAAAAATACAAACCCAGTTCTATAACTTCCACCCTAAAGGCCGTTTCTTGAGCTTAATCTCTACAAGGTGAGTCCTCCTTCTCTAAAAATTTGGATAAAGTAAGCTTCAGGTTCCTGGTTTTTGCAAATCAGACTCCTTTTCTGATGGAGCTTTCTTCAAATCGAGTACTCTGCTTTACATATGTCTTGGAAAAAGCCACATTTTACTCCTGGGCACACTATCGATGTTAGCCTCGGTTGACACTAACTCCATTGTTCTGTGACTGTAGCTGGGATTAGAGTTTTGGTTCCAGTTCCGAAGCCTCTTTTAAGCATCTCACAGTGGGGACAAGACAGCCCAGCTTCTAAAACAGCAGATCAGACCTCTTGTCTGCAGGGAATTTTGTGGCAGCATTAACTAAGTAGTGAAGGTTAAAGATCTGGCAGCCCCAATCAGGTCTTCCAAAGGTCCTGGGTAGGGAGTTGCCAAGGAGACTTGGCTATAAGCCTGAGAGGTGAAGCCCTGTAAGAGATTAAAAACGGTCTGAGAAATGAAGCGGAGTGGGAAATTTTAATGAGTGTGGAATGAGGCTAATAAGGTCAAGCCCTGCGCTCTAGAAAGAGGCTGCTGCTTCTGCCTTATGGTGCTCCTTATTTGTAACAGTATTCGGTAAGTCCAAGCCTCTTACTCATATTGGCTTATTTAATTATGGTGAGACTGGATCCTGTTAGCACAGAGCATTTTAGAAGCTTTCCACATTTCTGCTTTTCCTAGCCTGATGCAATGCTTATACCTTCGAAGGCTTAGGGCAGCTGGGTCCTTGTTCTCAACAGGTCCTTTGCCCTTTTCCTCTGGGCTGGATCCTTCTAGCTCACTCCCTTCATTTGGCATTGCACGGGGAAAGTTACCTATAGTTAATGGTTCCCCAAATTATTGGTTAGCTTTGGGTAGATTTCGTTACGCTGAGTGTACTGTGACTCTGACCTTTGTTTTCACACTAAATCCAATGTCCACACAATATTTGCCATCTCCAAAATGCTTTGAAGTTTGAAACTATACAACATCTACACACCTGGTAGGTAATCGGGGCCAGGTGACACTACTATAAGAGGAAGTCGTTTAACGTCTTTGACAATCTGGTTTAAACATGCTGTCCTGCCAAAGTCCATCTTTGTCAATATGCTCACTGTTTCCTTGCATTTCTTACCAGCTGTCTATGCCTGCTGTTTCTGGCCTCAAATTTAATTACTGCCCTGAAAACAGACTGTCTAAATTTTGTCTTGCATGCTGTTTGAGCACAAACATGGGGTTCAGCTGATAGGTATTCCTGGGTTGCTATTCTCATGCAAGTAGCCTTCATCATAATTGCTCTGGTTGGACTTACTGCCATGACCTTTGGCAAGACTTGTGTAGCACTGGGCCATGAAGGGCCAGAGGTAGCTGCAGCCACCCTCAAGGAAGTCTTAAAATGTGAGGTTGCTTCAAGGCTTGTGCCCTAAGGAGGCTTCAAATGATTTGCTGCAAATACCCTGTGGTAACTGTGTGGCTGGCAGCAGAGTTAGACACAGCGGTGTTGGTGTGGAACTGAGTTTCCTCTGTTCACCATACAGCTTCTTGGCGAAGAGGAGGGATTTCCAACTGCCTGTGACCCTGCCAGTGTGAGCCATGGATATGTGCCAGTCAAGGTAGGCTTTCCAGTGGGGCTAATCCTATCCTGTATTGATAGCTGGGTGTAGCAACATGATGACAGTGATGGATGGCCTCATCAGGACTCCTAAGAGGATGTTCTTGCTTCTATTGCAAGTGTCCAAAGGATGTGAAGACCAAGGAAGGGTAAAATGCAGTGGGCTAAAATTAATACAAGTCGGGTATAGGCTGATGGTCAAAAAGGGCTCTGACCATGTGACGCTAGCCATTACCCTCTAGGCCATTCTTTAGAAGAGTAATCACTTAAGTTGGGCTTGGAGGGAGCACCCGTCCAGGTGCTACAGTGGATTAGGCCAGGGACAGGTAGAGTCCAGAAGGGTAGGGAACACTTTTGTAGGCTGAGGACCCCAAGTACCTGACATCTGGGTTGTGCAGCTGGGTTGTGTGCTCAGCTATCCAAAGACCTTGGAGTATAATAACATGTGGCAGATTTTCAGCTGTAGCTAGGACACGAATTATAAGGATCTGTCTCTTCTCCAGCCTGGAGTCCAGCTGCACTTTGTGGAGATGGGGCATGGCCCAGTGGTATGCCTGTGTCACGGGTTTCCTGAATCCTGGTTCTCCTGGAGGTATCAGGTAAGGCTAATACTTGGGCAAAAGTTGCCAGAAGTCTGGCTTCTGTGGGAGCCAAGAGGGAGGAACGAGCTGTAGGGCAGCACCACGTCTTCCCATCTCGTGTGGACCAGAAGGGATGGATTCTTGTCTTGCCCTTCCATGGTTCCATCATCTCCACAGCTGCTGTGACCAGCAGCAGCTCAGAGGCGTGGGGCCTGGCCTTTGCAGACCTAGCTGTAATGGGATGCTGTGTTCCACCAGTCTGCTGGCTGGTGGAATATCCCTTGCCAAGTTGGGAGACTTCTTGGACTCATGGGCCAGGCTGGCTATCTCAATGGCTTCTGCTGAAAGGTGTCTTATAAAGGGGTCAGTGCCATGCTCTGCTCACATCTCAATGCAGGGGTGGTGTTTTGACTCAGCATGGCCCTTCTGTTAGTCCTGTGCTCTGCCTACCCATGGCTTTGTACACCAATCCTGGTCTGCTGTCCCATATCTCTGGCCCTTGCTGGTGACCTGCACCACATGCCACCATCCACTCTTGATGTCTGTTCATTTAAAGCCCACTCTGGAACCTGTATCCAGGACGCAGTTGTGTATTGGCAGGCCCTGCTCCCTGACCCTCCTGCTATCTCACTGATTCAGTGTTTAATACAGGTCCATGTGTGCTACTTCATCTCCTTCAGTCTCTGCTTCTCCCTCTAGACCAGGGGGGTCCAACCTTTTTGAATGTGGGGCTGGATCATGAACTTTTTTATTACCCAGTGGGCTGGCAAGCCATATTCAAAGACCTCACAGTAAGTGGTATTGCATCAGGAAGTAGTCACATGACCTTTGACACCAATGAAGTTGCAGGAAGTGGCAATGAAATGGGTCTAACCAGTTCAAAACTCTCCCTCTATAGCATCCACCTCTGCCACTGTTCGGGACAGGATACTGAGCTAGATGGACCATGGGGCTGACCAAGCATGGCTCTTTTTATGCTCTTATGTTCAGAAGCTCTTATGTTCTTTGGCTGAGCTTCCAAACTGTGGCTGAGGGGTAGATAGGCTTGTTACAAAGTTGTCATAAAAGAATTGGAGCCCTCTAAATCCCATTCATTTTAATGGAAGTTGGCCTTTTGACTCAGCTTTGAAAATCTCAGCCCAAGGTGCCAACCAAATAAGTCAAAATATATTTTGCATTTCTATACAGTGCATCTATGTGGGCCTCTCCAAACACTTTACAGACATTAAATGAACCTCAGGATGAGCCCAGCCGGAGAAGCAGGGGCTCAGCTGCACTTTCCCCCTACCAGCGCCAGTCAGTCCCAAGTGGCACATGGCTCCTCTGCTGCTTCTGCTGGCTGCTGCTGACCTGGGCGGTCTGTCCCACGTGGAGCAGCACGCAGCTGAAGCTGGCTTCCCATGTGCTGCTGGGGACAGGAGGAGCCTGGCTGCGTTGGCACCGGCCAGCAGAAGTGGCGGCGGAGCTCGGGATGGGATGAGCCTGGCCAGAGCGGCAGGGGCTGAGCTGCATTTTCCCCCTGCCTGCGCTGGTCAGTCCCAAGCGGCACACGGCTCTGCCACCACTTCTGCTGGCCAGTGCTGACCTGGCCGGGCTCCTCCTGTCCCCAGCAGCATAGAATCACAGAAGTTGGGTCGAAGGGACCTTGTAGATCTTCAAGCCCGACCCCCCGCCTGGGCGGGAGAAAAAGACTGGACTCAAATGAGTCCAGCCAGGTAGGCATCAAGCCTCTTCTTAAAGATCCCCAGGGTAGGAGCCAGCACCACTTCCTTAAGAAGTTGGTTCCAGATCCTAGCTGCCCTAACTGTGAAGTAGTTCTTGCGAATGTCTAATCTAAACCTACTCTCTAGTAACTTGTGTCCATTGCCCCTTGTCATGCCAGGGGGGTGCTGGGGAAACAGCGTCTCCCCCAAACCCTTCTGGTCCCCCCTAGTGAGTTTATAGACAGTCACCAGGTCCCCCCTCAGCCTTCTCTTGCAGAGGCTGATCAGGTTCAGGTCCCGCAGCCTTTCAATGTAAGGTCTGCCCTGTTGTCCCCGGATCACGCGGATGGCCTCCTCTGGGCCCTCTCCATGTTGTCCACATCCCTCCTGAAATGGGGCGCCCAGACCTAGACGCAGTACTCCCGCTGTGGCCTGACCAGTGCCGCATAGAGGGGGAGGATCACCTCCCTGGACCTGCTCGAGATGCACCTGTGGCTGCACGACAAGGTCCGGTTAGCCCTGCCAACCGTGACCTCGCATTGTCGGCCCATGTTCATCCTGGAGTCAGTAATGACTCCCAGATCCCTTTCTGCCTCCGTGCTCTCAAGAAGGGAGTTTCCCATTCTGTAAGTGTGCTGCTGGCTCCTACTGCCCAGGTGCAGCATCCTGCACTTGTCAGTATTGAAACGCATCCTGTTTATGTCAGCCCACTCCTGTAACCTGTCCAGGTCTTGTTGCAGTCTTTCCCTCCCTACTAGCGTTCTCACCTCACCCCAAATTTTGGTATCATCAGTGAATTTAAACTGGCTTCCCACATGTGAATTTCAGGATGTGGGAAGCCGGCTTCAGCTGCATGCTGCTCCGGAGGGACGGATGTGCCTGGGTTGGCACTGTGGCAGAAAGCCACCTCGGTTTCTCCCCAAAATCTCTGCCCTGTGACAATGTGATAAAATCTCTGTGCTGTGACCATTTGAGCAGGGTGGGCTCAGCAGAGGGGACCGCACCCTTGCCCTGTCTTTAGGTAACCTGAGCTGGCTGCTTTCCTGAGGGGGGGGAAACCTGCTCCCTCTGCCCACGGGACTGGTACCTGGGTGAGGGGCTCCTACCTGGGGAGCTGGAATCTGCCCGGTAACAGGTGATGTATTTCAAATTGGTTGGCTGGCAGCCAACCGGGGCTGGCCTCCACTGGACCAGTGAATGAGGTCACAGGGGCTATATAAGTTAGGACGGGCGAGGAGGCGCTCTCTTCGGCCATGAGGTGAGGCAGCAGCCAAGCGGGGGACACAGAGGAGCATGACCATCTAAAATTGGCGCTCTCCCCCAAACGCATGAGCTAGAAACCGCCTGCCTCCAGAGGGGAAACTTTACCAGCCTCTGAAAGATGCTTGTGAGTAAGCTACTCAAGATCTGATAGATATCTAGCTGGCAGTAACTCAGATGCAGGATCAAAAGGCTGCCTCAGCCAGACTGTTTGCTCTTCAGGATTTCTAGGATATTGCTCAATCTTGTACCCTATTTTCCTGCCCCTGTAACCAATAAAGTCCTCTGTTGTGACCGGTGTGGGAGACCTATTGGGGGTGGGTCTAAATTATGCCTAAGAGACCCCTTAGGTCTGCGGACTAAGGGAGACTGTACTTTTTGCCCCCGGACTTGGGGAAGTGCCCCAAGTGCCAGTACCGGGTCGAGTACCCGT
>NW_017728918.1:10641778-10643797 GCF_001723895.1 Crocodylus porosus | reverse complement strand
GGGAGGCATTCGGAGCCTGGCAGGGGGTCGGGCGCAGGGAGGTGGGCGGCCCAACACAGGAGCGCCCCCTACTGGCCCAACGCAGGTGCGCCCCCTACTGGCCCACCACAGGCACCAGCTAGCAGAAGTGGCAGCGGAGCCGTGTGCTGCTCGGGACTGACCAGCGCAGGTAGGGGAAAATGCAGCTGAGCCTCTGCCGCTCCGGCTGGGCTCATCCTGTCCCGAGCGGCACATGGCTGCTACTTTTCCCACGCGCGCCGCATCGGCAATGTCAAGCTGACGCGGTGTGTGTGGGAACCTTGTCCCTTCCCCAGCCCTTCAGCAGCCATTAGGAAGCTGCTGAGGGGTTGGGGGAAGGACAAGGGGTGGGAACGAAAGTAAACAGTGTTTACTTTAGTTTCCCGTCGCAGCACCAGGGGCCTCAGAAAACGGCTTGGCGGCGCGGGCCGTATGTTGGACAAGCCTGCTCTAGATTCTGCACCACCCCTTGGCCAAGACTTTATATCAAGCTATTTTTACTTGACATTTGAATCCCCTGCTTGCTTTTTAGTAAGGAAACCCCAGTCTACTAATGATTGGCTAGCTTGGCTCCTTTACTAGAGCACTGCATTGTTTAATGTTCATATGAATCCCCTTCCCAGCACATCATGCTGGCTTTGTAACCCAAGAGCCTTGGCTGCAATGAGGGAAAACAGTAGGCAGCTGGTTGTATGTAAGCTGATATAGGCTCCCAGCTATTAGTCAAGTTAAAGCTCAAGGTTTTTATTTAAGGTTATATGTTTCTGCTCTAGATCCCTGCCCTGGCTGATGCTGGCTTCCGGGTCATTGCTTTGGATATGAAAGGCTATGGAGATTCCTCTGCTCCACCAGGTGAGGGGGTGGGAATGGAAGATCATAGGATCATAGAAAATGAGGGTGGGAAGGGACCCCAGGTGGGTCGCATCTAGTCCAGCCCCCTGCTCAAAGCAGGACCAGCCCCAACTACATCATCCCAGCCAAGGCTTTGTCTACCCGGGTCTTCAACACGTCCAAGTCTGGAGATTCCCCAACTCCTTTGGGTAATCTTGTCCAGTGCTTTATTATCCTCCTAGTGAAAAAGTTCTTCCTAATCTAACCTCGACGTCTCTTGCTGCAACTTGAGATCCAGCTCAAGACGGGAAAGGGGCGGATGAAATTCTTTGCTTTGCCCTTTACCCTGTGTGGTCAGGGCTGGGATTTAGCTAGAGTCATATTGAGAAACTGAGAGTTTTGGCCAAATTAAAAAGTGGTGGGTATTGTTGGCAAGAAGACCTGAGCTTCTAGACTACCTGTGTTCCTTTAGAGATGGCTGGATGTTCATGAACTGCTGCCACACTCCTAAGTATGGTCTTCAGTGTCAAAGGTAGTTAGGTGCTTTAAAATAGTAGTAGTAGTAGTAGTATTTCATAGAGTCCTAGAGAAGGGGGGCTGGAAGGTACCTCCAGCGGTCACATATAGTCCAACTCCCTGCCTGAGGCAGAATCAGCCCTGTCTAAACCAGCTCAGACATGTCCATTGTATAAACTTTTTATAAAATTACCGTCAGCCCTGGCACAACATAAGACCTTCTACCCAAACCTGCCATGGGCAAAACAGGGGGACCATGGCAGCCACAGAGAAAGCAAGGAGACCAAGGCAGCCATAGTCCTGCTTCTATAAAAAGTTAATATATTCATAGAAGTCAGGTTGAAGGGACCTTGTAGATCTTCAAGTCTGACCCCCTGCCTGGGCAGGAGAAAAACTGGGCTGAAATGACTCCAGCTAAGTAGGCATCAAGCCTCTTTTTAAAGATGCCCAGGGTAGGAGCCAGCACCACTTCTCTAGGAAGTTGGTTCCAGCTCCTAGCTGGTCCCCCCTAGTGAGTTTATAGACAGTCACCAGGTCCCCCCTCAGCCTTCTCTTGTGCAGGCTGAACAGGTTCAGGTCCCGTCGCCTCTCCTCATAGGGCCTGCCCTGCTGCCCCCTGATCATGCGCGTGGCCTCCTCTGGACCCTCTTCATG
>NW_017728918.1:10595441-10641678 GCF_001723895.1 Crocodylus porosus | reverse complement strand
GCTCGTAAAGCCGTGCCAAGGGCCCTGCAATAACCCCTGCTAGCTCCCTCAACACCCTGGGGTGGAGAGCATCTGGACCCGCTGACTTGAACAGGTCCAACCCCTCCAGAAGCTCTCTAACCCAGTCCTCCCCAACCTGAGGTCTGGAAGCGTTCCCCTCGAGTCCGTTTGGCATCGCAGGGAGGAAGTCCCCGGTCCCTGCACAAGAAAACGGACGTGAAGAATTGGTTAAAGAGGTCTGCTTTCTCCTCTGGTGCAACCACCAGATTGCCCAGCGTACTTTGCAGAGGCCCCATGTTACCCGGTGCCTTCATCCTCCCTATGTATTTGAAAAAGGACTTTTTATTATCCTTGATCTTGGACGCTAATCCTAGCTCTATGTCCGCCTTAGCTTTCCTGACAGCCCCCCTACAGGCCCGAGCAGAGGAGATAGCACCTCCCTTCCACTGGGTGTACTCCGCCTTTTTGGCAATTGGGCATTCCCGGACGCCCTTGGTGAGCCAGGGGGGCTTTCGGGCACTCCTGCCCCCCTTGCTTCTTGTTGGGATGGTCACCCCTTGGGCCCTGAGTATCGTTTCCTTAAGGAACGACCACTCGTCCTGGACACTGAGTTCTCCTGCCCTCAAGGACCCCAGCGCCTCTCCCACTAGTCTCCTCAACTTGTTGAAGTTGGCCCTCCTAAAGTCTAGGGCTACCATCTTGCTGCAGGCCCTTGACACCCTGCGCTGGATGGTGAATTCCAGCAAGCGATGATCGCTATCCCCCAGGTGGTCAAGAACCTGGAGGCCCCTGACCAGGTCATCGCCTGTGGCCAGGACCAGGTCCAACAGGGCGTTTACTCTGGTGGGACCGTGCACCTCCTGAATTAAGTGGAGGTCCTGTATCTCAGCCAGGAACCTCCTGGGACAGTCCATCCTGGCTGACTGTTCCTCCCAGCAGATGTCCGGGTAATTTAAAATCACCCATGACAACTACATCCCTTGCCTTAAGTGCCTCTGCAAGCTGGCCCGAAAACTCCCAGTCCAGCTCCTCCCCTTGGTTTTGGGGTCTGTAGTAGACCCCCACTGTCAAATCGTTCTCCCCACGGCCCCTTTGAATCTTGACCCAGAGCACTTCAGCCTGCACTTCCTCTGACCCCATTCTGCTGGCAGAGGATGTGTAGTGCTCCCTGACATACAGCGCCACACCCCCACCTCTTCTTCCTTCTCTTTCCTGCCTGTAAAGCCAATAGCCCCTAATGCTGACTGCCCAGTCGTGGGATGAATCCCACCATGTTTGTTAGCCTTATGACGTCTGGGTTTGAACTAGCTATTCTGAGGGCGAGTTCCTCCTGTTTAGTCCCCATACTGCGAGCATTGGTATATAAGCATTTAAGGCCTTGCGAGTGTTGTGGTATTTGTAGCAACAATCCTTTTTTGCAGGCATCGAGGGAACCTATTCCTACAAACTAGCCTGGGTCTACTGTCTTGCCTGCTGCCTATCTGCAACAGACATTTAAATCTAGCTCTGTGTGCTTCCCTGATTCAGCCAGGGAGTGCAGACTGGGGGTGTAGTGCATATGGCAGCTTTGTAATATTTAATTGTACAACACCAAAATAACCCCTGATTTTATTTGCAGACATAAAAGAATATTCCCAGGAAGAAATATGCAAGGTAAGAAATGAGATTGTAGCTGCTAGGACATGCAAATACTTATCACTCTGGAGCTTAAGACTATGTTTCTCAAAGTAGTGGTGATTTCTTTATATCACTTGATATCCTCCTCCCCTATTTGGAGAGGTCCAGGTGACAGATGTCTCTTTTATACCTGAGCTGGCTGGGTAGGGAGGAAGCCTGCTAATTGATTCATCTGAATGTTGTTGACCCTAATGAAAGTTGTATAAATCCAGCTCTTCTGATGGCTTGCAGAATTTTATACCACTAAGCTAGCTTTGCCTAGGGTCTCTTGAATGTCCTGGGATCTTATTTCTTATTGGATAAAAAAATATGACTCCTTTTTTGTTTCCCCTTCACCCCACAGGATCTTGTGGCCTTCCTGGACAAGCTGGTAAGAAATGACTTATGATTTTCCTTTGATTGCTCCAAGATGCTGTGCTGCCTGAGCCCGAGCAAGTGCTCTCGAGTGACTCGGGGCTTGGAGACCCAAACTTGGGCCCTGGTGACCTTCAGCACTACCGTCTGCCAGATGCCTTCTCCTAAGAGAAGCTCCCACTCCTCTCCCGCCATGCATTGATCTTTAGAAGCAGGTGCAGGAGGCTCCTGTGTGATACAGAATGACTTAGGCACACTCCGTATGGACATCCCTTGGGGCTCCACCTTCCCTACACCCTGTCCATGTGCCAGCTTGTTGGTATCTTGCTGTGTGGTTGATGGCCTGGGCTGCTACCCAGTCAGGCCTGCCCTCTTACCCTGGCTGGGTTGACGGCATTGTCTAGGTGAGGCTGGTTGGCAAGAATTGTAGCCACAGGGCTGCCATGGAGTGGCTGGAGTACTTCCAGCCCCAGCTCTGTGTATGATTCTTAAACAGAATGTCAGGCGCCACTCACAGTTCAAGTCAGCTTCAGGGATGTAGTCCAGCTCACTGGGACTGCTCTCCTTGGTTGGATGGGCAATTTGACCCTATCCAGGTATAGTTCTTTGTCTGGAGTTCCCAGGAGCTCCTGGCCCTGGTAGTGGCAGCAAACCAATCTCCCCAGTATAAAGAATGAAACAAGCCACAGAAATAAAGTGGAAGAAACAGGGAGGCAGTGCCCTTCCTCCCACTCGTGCGTCCCTGTAGATTGCCGGAGCATTGTGTCCTTGGCCCCTCTGTTCTTCCCAGTCACTGGCGTCCTTCCCGGTATGGGTAGTGCCTTCTGTTGGCGCTCCCTTGGCATCTCCAGGATGCAGCATGACTAGATGTGCTGGCTGGGAGCCTGCAGCTGCCACACTACTGCCTCCCACTTCTCTGTCCCTTGCCGGCTCTTGTAGCCACCTCCTAGTGCTGGCTGATGTCGCACTCCCCCCAAGTGTACCGAGAGCATGCTTAATCACACAGGTGGCCCTGGCCACTGTTCTGTGCCTCTGGGTGCTGAATCTGTGGCAGGTAAGTTTGTCTTTTTTCCTGGTTTTGGCCCCCTCTGGGCTGCTTGCCAGGGCCTCTGGCGTCCTCTTGCTGCTCCTCCGTCCCTGGCACTGGGGTTTCCAGCCCCTCGGGGCCCATTGCTCTGTGACAGATGCATCTCCATGCTGTTGCCTTCCATAAATCAAAAAAAACTTACCTCCCTGCCTGGCCTGAACTAAACCTATTCTTATTTGTGCATCTTACGTGTAACTTCCCTGTCTTCCTTATGAGACATCGTAGATCACTTGCCTGGGGAGGGAAGAAATGAGCTGGGAAACGTCTGTAAAATTCAGCTTCATTTAAACTTGAATTACAGAGACAATAGGATGGTCCCTGGTGCCTTGCAGAGCAGCTAGAGCAGGTGTCTTAGTCAATTCTGCCTCTTGATCAAGAGGAGGAACGGCTTAACAGCAGGTAGTCCTCTGATGGCTGGGGTTGCTGCATGGCAGTGGTCACCAGCTGGTTGATTGTGATTTGACTGGTCAATTGGGGAATGAGGAAGGTGCCTAAAGGCTTGTGAAGGGAGTGAATATGGACAAACTGGAAAGAGTCCAGCGGAGGGCAATGAAAATGGTTGTGGGGCTGGGGCCCATGACTGGTGAGGAGGGGCTGAGGGAACTGGGCTGATTTGGTCTGCAGAACGGGCTCAAGTTGCAGCAAGGGAAGTTTAGGTTGGATATTAGGAAAATCTTTCTCATTAGGAGGGTGGTGAAACACTGGAACAGGCTCTGCAGAGAGGTGGTGGAGTCTCCATCCTTGGAGGTTTTGAAGCCCCGGGTAGACAAAGCCTTGGCTGGGATGATGTAGTTGGGGCTGGTCCTTCTTGGAGCAGGGGGCTGGACTGACTGTGACCCCCTGAGGTCCCTTCAACCCTCATTTTTCTGATTCTCTATGAAGTCTGAGGTGGAAAAAGGATGATTTTACATGATGTATGCAATCTTGTGAAGGGCCAACATGGGGACTGCAGCTTGGGACCCCTCCTGCCTCCATTCTCCTCATGGCCTGACCACACAACCCAGGCTAATCTCCTGGGAGATATAGGAGCATTGCCAGCAGATTGAGGGCAGTGATTCTTCTCCTCTATTTGGCACTGGGGAGGCCACATCTGGAGTCCTGAGTCCAGCTGTGGCCCCCCACTACAGAAAGGATGTGGACACATTGGAGAGAGTCCAGCGGAGGGCAATGAAAATGGTTGTGGGGTTGGCAGCAGGACAACAGGTCCACCAATTTCCAGACTTGTGGGCTGGATGTGGCCCACAGGCTGGAGGCTGAGCACCCCTGGTTGAGGCTATGGATGGCATTTTAATCTCTTTCAAACTGGGAGATTCTCTCTCTGGGAACGTGTCTCGGCTATTGCCTCTGCATGTCCCTGTAAGGACACAACCAAGCTAAATTCCCATTGCTTGAACCCTAAATGCATCAGGGTTACAGTTGAATGGGCTTTGCAGATGCAGTGAGCATGGGCATTTTGAATAGGTGACAGTACAGCATTTGAGGCATGCAACCTCTGACTTGCTGCTGTGATTTCAGAGGAAACCCTTCCATGGAGAGCTCCTTTCACCTTGGAGGGGGAGCATGGGACTAGGTCCTGGTTGAACCCAGTCTGGCCATTGCTAGATTAACAGGATGGGTGATCAGTCTCCTCTCCTATGCAGTTCCCATCTCGCTGGCCTTCTGCAGCGAGGGAGGGGGCACGCTCCTCTCTGATCGATGGTGCAGCGCGTGGAAGAGAAGCTGATGACAAGGCCAGCAAATTGTCGCTGCCTATATTAAATATAACGTTCCCTCTTCTCGCACCCTGTGGGCCATCTGTCTACCTTGACAATGTAATTAGGCCGGTGGCTTCATCCTGCTGCCAGAACTGAATCAATCTCCATTTCATCAAATGAGATGAAGAAGAGAGAGGTGCAAATGTCGATACCTGCAGGGGATTTTCCCGTTTAGCTCATTTAAAAAAAACCTCCCGAACTTTTAATGTGGTATTAAAGGGCTGGCTGTTCCTTCATGAAATGGCCCTTTTAATAACTGGCTACTGCTCAGCAGTTTTTTCCTCGTCCCAGCTAGAGTTGGGTAAAACGTGACCAACGCATGAGCTCTGACGGCACCTGTGGCTTTAATGCAACATTTTGCTAATTTTTTTTAATCAATTTTCCCAATTTTTATGCTTGGTTTTTTGTTTTTTGGATTTTTTTGAGGACAATTCCAATATCTAGGAACGTTTGGTTATTTTGAAGGGGTGAGAGCATCCTTGTATGGAATCAAAGCCTGTAATACATTCTTTTTAGGCTCGTTTTTAAGTTCAAATGGCTTAAAATTAAAAAAACAAACAAACAAAAATTTAAAAAAAAACAATCAAGGAGTTTGATTATCACCTGCGCGGTTCTTCTTTCTCTTCATGCTTGAAGCCTCAGAGCTTAAGTTCTGGAGCTTGTACTGACTTTCTCTGGAGGCCAATTCTTTTGGGCAACAGCTGCGAGGTTTGGACTTGAGGGAGGTTTCGTAAAAATGTGGCCATTTCAGTGACTCATTTCTTTTTACTCCCATGATGCCAATATTTAAAATGCCTGAGAGCAAATCAGTCTAATGAGTTCCTTGTTCTTTCTGAACAGGTTTTTGATAAAGGATGCAATGTTTGGGAGAACAGGCGTGTATACTAAGCCATTATTGCCCTTTTGCCACAGGCATTGGCAATGCCGGGGTCACTTCTGTAGGCCGTTCTTGGTGTTTCTGGCTTGTGCAATGTGGTGGATGAGGTTTGTAAGTGGTGATTTTATTTTTTTTTTGGGTGGGGGGAGAGGAGAGGGGTGCTTTCCTTGGATTGCTTATGAACTTCCCAGCCCAATGTTTCCTAATTTTTACGTCTCACCAGGTCGGCCCCAGTCTCCTCCGGGCGTTTTTCTTCCTTGGATTGAATGAGCAGACCCATTAGGGTTTTAAACCTGATCTGGTCTGATCACGTAGTTCTGGCGTGGAACTGCAAGTGTCCACACTGAAAGCTGTCCCACGGTGGTGGCCCCCCTTCTTTTTGCTGGTTCAGCACCACCAGCTCATGGGCTGAGAGTAGCCCTCAAGTGGCTGGAGGGACGTGGAGATGTCTGTGTCTTTGGCTGAGTCCTGCAGCCCCTTCCCAGAGCGTACTTGGCAACTGTCAGCACGATGGAGCTGCCCCTGAAGTTCCCTGTGTATGTGCTTGGTGTCTCTTTAGGTGGTGCAGCCTCCATCCTTGGAGGTTTTGAAGAGCTGGGTAGACAAAGCCTTGTCTGGGATGATGTAGTTGAGGCTAGTCCTGCTTTAAGCAGGGGGTTGACCTCCTGAGGTCCCTTCCAACCTGAATTTTCTGTGACTGATTCCTGTGTGGCTCCTGAAGTTCTGGTGGCAGAAATAGCCTTGTGTAGACAAGGGCTAGGTATGGTGTGGTGGATAATGCCATGTTAAATACTACTCAGGAGTCCACTGCTTTTTAAAGGCTCTCTTCCCTCCCCCCTGCCCCCAATGTAGATAAAGCTAGCTCAGGAAATGGGAGGCTTCCAAACCACCCTCGGTGGCCTTGTGCATGTAATGTGCATCTGAAGGTGGGACGTGGGATTGGACATGGCCTTGGAGGAAAGGGGCATCCATCACTATTGAGCAGGGAGTAAGCACGGCCTCTGCATCAGACCTGCCTGGACCTTCGATGCTGGAGGCTGCAAGGGAGAGAGGAACAGTGGAAAAACCCTGCTCAGACCCTGTTCACTCTCCCTTTCAGCCTCCGCTCTCTGCCCCCATGACACAGACTGGGCAAGACGGACTTGCTGATCCAGCACATTGCAGTTCTTGTGTTCTAGGTAGGGATGGAGGGATGCTGTCTCCAGCTGCACAGATGCTGCCCTGTCTTCCTCTCTTGGCTAGATCTTCCTGCAGAGCATCATCTCACTGAAGCTGCTCTTAGCAGGGAGTGCAAAGGGAGTGGGGGGGAAGGAGGGGAGGCTTGAAACTGAGAAGCACAGTTGCATTTGAAGCATGGATAAAATAGCTGGGGATGGCCTCCATGCTTGTGGGCCACCTCCCATGCCTAGCTAGTGATTCGGTGGCAACATGTCCCTTCATTCCCATCAGGCTGCAGTGAGGCCGGTGATTCTGCACCTCGCTGTGGAAAATTTCCTCCATGTAATCATGTTGTTTTGTAGTTGGCGCCATACATCTCTCCTGCAGTGACCTGCTGCTCGATGTCTCTTGTGGAGCAGAGCCCACCTTTGGTGCTGAGCTTGGGATCAGTAAATTGGTTTGACAGTGAGGGGAGAAGGGAAGAGAAGCCAGCCTCATGTCTAATGCTACCTGCAAAAAATTGGATTTTTTTTTTTTGCCTTTTGCTTTCACGTCAGCCAAACAGATGTTGTGCAGAAAGACCAGCCTTTGAGTCCAGGAGCAGCATGTGTAAATGGAGGGTTCCTACATAGCATTTGTGCATTGGAGGATCACGACATTGGAGGCAGCCCTCTCCTCTTCCCAGGTCCTGTCCCCTTTGGTGCTCATGATGGACTTGTGCTGATGGACTCGTAGTGGATTTTCTAGCTTTAGAAAGCATTAAGCCACTGACAGACATTCAGTTAAAGGCATGGTACAATATGATCCCCAGCCATCCCAATAGTTGTCCCCTGCCATGCACATATGGCAGGAGGTGTGATTGTGGGATTGGGGATCAGATCCCAATTGCACCCTATTGCTGGTACAGGTGGAGCACCGGCAGGTAGTGAGCTAGGTGCCCAGTGTACCCATAGCTCTGAGCACCAGTCAGCTGAGAGCCCTGAAGGGCTCTGGTGCACATCTGAGGCTGAAAGCACTAATCAGCTGATCAGTGCTGGCCACACCTTCAATTTAAGGTGTGATGGGAACAAGCCACAAAGTTTTTTGTGATGCATTTTGTGTAATAACTTTCAGCTTATTCCCTATTTTATTGCACCCTTCGTTACATAAACATGTGGCTGGGTTACTACACAAAATGCGATTAACCAGTTAGTCATTTAAGTGTAACATCTGCCAGGGGCCTTAGGCTCAGACTAGGAGAGATCAGAGGTGAGGGAGATCAAGTGTTCCAGTTAATCTCTTAAGTACACATGTAGTTCCCAGGGCACACAAGCATGTTCTTAGTCTTTTTTTTTTTTTTTTTTTTTTGGGTAGGAATACTTAAATCCTCAGTCTGACCTGCTGGCCTACATATGCAATTAATAGACCTGGATTTTCTTTGGAGAAAATTCAGACTCATTAAGTGCTCCAGGGTGCAATTCCCCTCCCCACATCAGGAGCAAATTGCACATTGTCCCAACTAGCCTCTATGGGAAATGCAGCAGTCACAGCTGCCACGACAGCTCTCATGGCCATGTGGGGTAGGGATTAGGATAGGTCCCAATTCCGCATGTGGTGGGGAGATGGCTGCCCCTAGAGCTAGCATAGCTCCCCCCTCTGGCATTGGGGTTATCCAGGCAGCAGCAGGCCCCCTGCTGACTGGGAGTAAATTGCTCCTGGTCAGCATCTACATGTGCACAGTAGCTAATACATCATGGATCTAGTATCTGTTTTTCCTGGTACAAGCAAACAGCACATTAGCCTAACTTACTGCACAGTAAGTTCTGTGCATGTGCATTGGTGATGCTTTATTTACTGTGCTTTAGATTAGCTTAATGCGGAATAAAGCATTATGTGTAGAGGTGCTCAGCATCTCTTAAATCAACATCTCTCTAGGCCTTAAAATAACAGCTGCTCTTTACGATAGAAACCTTGCAAAAATGTCTGTTCTGGAGACATGGAAAGAGTGCTGACAGGGTAGGATAAGACTTGAATCCCGAGTCTGGACTGAAGGTATAAGCCCTGTGTTAAGTGGTTCTGTTGACCAGCACAGTGGTTTGAAGTCTAATGGATAACCCTCCTTACAGGGAGCAGGTTGGACTGGGTGAGGAACAAGGCTTTCGGAAAGTGGTGATGTGTCCCTAAATATGACTGTACAGATACGAAGCTGTGTGGCAAAGCCTTCGTGGGAGGTGATGCATGTTGGAACCAATGAACCACACCTCTTGTGGCCACTGTGATTAGGCAGGTATCCATTCAGGATGGTTCGGGACCAGCTAATCCTGCATCTCTGCCAAGGGTTAGACTTGGGAACCCTTGGGGTACCTTCCGGCCCTGTGGACCTTAATGAAGACCTCCAGGATCTTGGAAGGGTTGGGGTTGAAGGACATCAGAATGACCCATTTTCAGCCCCTTCCAGTCCTGTGATGAGGCAGAAAATACTGGAAGTGACTAGTTGGACTTGTGCAGCTGAAGGCTTGGGTTCTGTGAGATGCTGGGGCCACATCCCAGAGTGTAGGTATGTATGACAAGGACTGCTGGCATCTCTTAGTGAGGGAAGGCTCATTTTGGCTGGTGACTAGTTGGTGTAGTCTGGCTATTAAGCTAGCAGCACAAAGCAGGGCTGGCGCACATGTAGTTCAAACTCAGCCTATGCCGAGTACATGCATCTCTTTATTAATTTAAAGAGTCCATTTTATACTTATAAGCAGGATCTACTCTCTGCAAGAGTGAGATTGAAGTCTGTCTCCGGCCATTTGTAACCCAAGATGTCAAACACCATTCACTAGGACAGAAGCATTTTGTTACAGGTCCAGATTAATTTGTACCCAATTGTTCTTAGCCATCTTTTGAAGCCATCTCTGGCCCACTCATAACTCTTATTACATCACTGAATGCTTCAAAAACTCCAGAAAACTGTAAAGATACTAACGTCCAGGATTAGAAAAAAAAAAGGGAGTGGGGTGACTTGGGTAAATATAAGTAAAATAATGGGGGGGAGTGGGAGAGAAGGTATCAGGTTCACTCTGTAAGGCCCCTGCCACACATTACATTTTATTGCACGATCCCTCAGTTCATTACATAATATATGTAGACCAGCCACACATGGGATATAATTATTACACCATAAAAATGCCATCCCACTATAAAAGAGCCAACCATCTACCAAGTTAGTGCTTGAGAATGTGTAACAACTTTGTAAATGTTTTCTATCCAGCTTTCATTTGAACATGTGGCAGGGCTCTAAAGAACTGAAGGATGGAATTGGTAATGCCAGTTGATTTGGTTTTATGGAAAAAAGGAGGGCCTATTAACCTGATTTGGGATGACCGGGCTGGCTAATGCAGGTAATTGCATGGAGAGTCAGTAGCTAGTTTTAGATGGTTTTAATACACTTCACTGTGCATTTTTAAAATAAATTTTTTAAAAAAATTATAGACCTGTGCGATAGCAGCAATGAACATTTTAATTTGATTAAGAACTGGCTGACAATTCTCAAGTCTCTGCCAGTGGGGAATGGTTGAATGGAAGCATTGATGGAGAATTTCACAGGGCTCAGTAATGGATCTCACACTATTCAACACTTTAATCAATGATCTGGGAAATGGCTTTAAAACTGCTGCTGATTTAGAAGTGGCAGAGTAGTGAATGACAAAGATGGGACATTTGTATGAAGCAGGCTGGATAGCTGGGAAAGCCAGGTATCTTAGCCCAACGAAGAGTATTTATACCCGAAAGCTTGCAAAGAAGAATTTTTCCAACTATTTGAGTTTGTCTAATAAAAGATATCCAATTTACCCAAAGAACTTTGTCTTAAAACCAAAGGCTTTTTCATGCAGCCAAGTGCCAAGCTGTGCATTTTAGAATCAGGAACATGGATTATAGCTCCAGGCTGTATGGGGCATGGTATCCTGGGAAGAAGTGACTTGAGCATCATGGTGGACTGATGACTCCATATCTGGGGCAGGCAACCTATGGCCTGCAGGCAGGATCCAGCCTATAGAGTTCCGGCTCTCGGGGATTTGGTAGCAAAGAAGCAGTAGTGAGTAGGAGGAAGAGTGGTGTTTTTGTACTCATGAGATACTAGAATAGCATGGACAGTTTTGTGGTGTGAAATGAAAAAAGATTGGGAAAGGGTGTAGAAAAGAGCCCTCTGAAATGCACGTGGGAGCTTGGGGGAGGGGGGAATACTTTTTACTGTGAAACCTCAGCTCTTATCCAGATTTTTTTGTAAACTAAAACTACAAGTGATGCAGAATACCTTCGTGTAAAAGAAAAAGAGTCCTGAAGTCACTGGTTACTCAAAAGTAATGGACAAAGCCATAACAAGGATCAGTGGCCAGATGAATTCAAGTTAGAAATGCGGCACAAAGTCGGTGAAGCTGATTATAACCTTGGTACAAGGGGAGTAGCGCATTCTCACAGTCTTGGCGGCATCACACCTAGATCCAAAAGCTTGCTGGAAACTGTGATTTCCATTAACTATACAAGTTACTACACTCAACGCAGGAGTCACCAGCGGAAACATAAGGTTTTGGCATCTTTTGTACTGTCTTCCTTTGTGAAGTGCTCCTATGCTGTGATAATGTTATGGTATCCAGGTTGTAGCCATATTGGCCCAGAGGGAAAAGTAATCGGGATTCCTAGTAGAGGTGATTATCTTTTATTAGACCAACTAGATTTTTGCATAAAAAAATTCTTTAATTGCAAACTTTCAGGCATGAACACCCTTCATCAGGCATCAGAGAAAAGATTGTAAAGTTCTTCTTGGTAGAAATGAAAGCTCATTTTGTTAGGAGAGTAGGAAGTTGCTTAACTTTACAGTGTGCTGCTGAGGCAGAGAGGTGCTGTCCTCATTGACAGATGGGAATAGTCTTAAACATGCCTTCATACTGAAATCAAGCTTCTGGGTTATCTTCTACCCCCTTAAGCCCATGAGCTGCTCCTCCTTATCTCTGCCTTGTAGCCTATGCTTCAGCAATGCAGTAGAGCCCTTCTTGGAAGAAGTCTGTCCATTACTTGTCTCTCTTTCTGTGCTTGGCTCAAATTGCACACAAGCAATGGGAAAACGGGGTGCAGAAGGGCAGGAATGCAGGTGGATTGCACTGTGGGATTGCAACTCGTGGTCTTTTCTGCTGGGCGCTTGCAACCCCTTTGCATGTGAGAGACTGGAGGAAGGTGACCTAGGACTAGGTAGCACTTAACACTTTCTCCTTACTTACAGTGCAGATGGCTTAATCTCGGGGTGGCCAACCAACACAAATGGCATGGGCAGCCTCTGCATGTGGCATGTGGCCCATTGGGGTGGGGACAGGCAGCACAGTAGCAGACCGGGCAGAAAGCAGAGGAGGATATCCAGCAGGGAATAAGGAGCAGAAAGCAGAGCGGGCAGGAGGCAGGGATTAAAGTGGTGCTTGGAGGGTGTGGGGTGAATTTTTGGGGGTCCCACTGGCCTAAGTGACTTGTCCAAGGTTACAGGGAGGCTATCCTAGCATGGGCTTGGAAAACAGTAATTCAACCTTGGGGTGGTGGGTGTAGGGCAGAGCTTGTCGCTTCACTGATTTATAATTTCCTCCTCTCTGCACATGGTTTTTGTTCCTGACCTCCGTGCCCCAGACTTGGGTGGCCTTGTTTGTGCAAATGGTGCATCCCGCCAGGCTGCTGTAGTCGCTCGTGTTCATTTCCCGTGGCCTGATTGGAAAATAAAGTGAGTCGCAAGGCAATTACCGCAGTGGGATAGGAGTCTAGAGAGCCGGGCTGGGGGGTGGTATCACTATCTGAGCTGCATTTGCTATTTCAAAGCTAGCTTTGTCTCCCAGAATGCCAAGGGCAGCAAGCAAGAGACTAGCTGAGAGGAGAGACCTCTGGTCACCCCCCATCTAGCGCCATATTCTCGATAGCAGTTTTTTTTTCTACGCGTGAGCTGAGAGCCCAAATGTCACTGAACAAAGACATGCTGGAGCTTGCTCTTCTGGCTCCTTGTCCTCTTTTCGGGTCCTTTCTGGCTTTTCTTCAGCCTTAGGGCTACAGAAGGAGACTGGACAGGTGGATGTGGAGTGAGCCCCAAAATGGGGCTCGGGAAGTGTGCTTACAAGAGGCCGTCTCAAGACCTGGGGCTCTCACTTGGGACACCTGGATTCAATTTCCACCTGTGTCCCTGGCTTGTTTTGAAGCCTTTGTAAATATTACTTCCTTATTCCTGTTCCCACAAAAGCATCCTTTGCCTTATCAGTTCAAGTTCGTTGGGCAGGGGCTTTTTGCTGCCGCATGTATGGCAATCCACAGGGCTGCAAGGGGCTGGAACTCAATCCCTTTCCTCAGGTCAGTGGGCATATCTACACATTCATTAGTGTGCACATTAAATGCCTAGAGGTACCAGATTTATACACATACTTTTTTTCTAGCGACACACCGGAGATCTGCTGCTTCGGAGGAGGCTCGATTAATCGAGTCTGCTCTGTACACAAGCTGAAGGGAATTGCACTGCACCACGTGCAGTTATATAAGTGGCAAAAAATGCTCATCAGCACACAGAAAATGGCGGTGGTGTGCTTTTGGACTAATGCATCTCTGAGAGGTTTTAGTTCAAAAGCATGCTGCTGCCATTTTCTCAGTGCTGATGCACATTTTGCTGTTTATACAACTGCATGCATCACAGCGCCAGACACTTTTTTCAAAGCACCCAGTGCTGTGACACATACACATGTAAAAATGGCCTCCATTGTGAAGTGCTAGAAAAATGTGCACTAGGCTATTTTAATGCACATTGGCTAAAGAGCACCGTTTTTTGTGACACTTGAATGCATGTTAAAATAGGCTAATGCGCATTAAAGCGCACATGTAGATGTGCCCAGTGTGCTTTAACTGAAAGAACTGAGCCAGGAGGGGAATTCAGTTCCTCGGGCCATTCAAGTCTTGGCCTCTCTACCCAGGGGCCAACCCCAGTGAAATGTCTTGGGGTGCAGGTACATGCCCTTTTTTGTTGTTGTTGGGTCCGGACAAATACCTTATTAAACTCATCTCGGAGGCCCACGTGGTCTCGTTGTCACTCTCTGATACCTGGGCTTTGTCCTCAGAAAGGTAGCAATTTGATTGCAGGCTTTCTTGGGCAGATCCTGTGCAGTTACAGTCATCTGAGCACTGTGGTTTTAGAAGCACAGCCCTGGACGGTACTACTGTACAGGTACTTGAGAGAAGTGTAGCCATAGTTTGTCCATATGTTCCCCAAATGTCTGTCCCTCCTGGCTTCACACGTAATGTGGCATAGTGGATTCTGGCCAAGGGGCACGTTCACCAGTGAGAGAAACTCCAAAGCAAATCTGACTCCCCCTCTGCTTTGCTACAGCTGCTCCTTCCACATTGAAAAACATCCCACATACACCACGTGCTTCAAAGCAGAAGGTGAGTTGTCAGCCCAGGCACGAGTGCATCCAGGGCACACGTGAGCAGGCTTTCATCTGTTGCTAACATGGCTCTTTTAATTGCGTCTGTAATTTTACAAGACTGAGGCTTTCTTCTTGCAGAGGGAGAGCAGAAAATGCCTCCGAGGAAATGAAAGGTATTCTCTTTCCTTGATCATGATTGCTCTTTTTCACACTTTCAGCCATCTTAATTGCAAGTGGTTGCACTCGATTTAAAGGAGGTGACTGTCAGTTTTTATTGAGGCTAGGAGTATTTGATCTGTATGCACTGGTTTCGGAAACTGGCTTGCTAGCGAGAGCCTCGCGTACCAAATTGAAAGCACCCTTCCCTTTTTGGGAAGAACGGCTGTTCTTTTCATTTCAGGAAGCTAGACATTTTCTCTTTGCCTTCTATGGGCTTGATCTTGAGATGTTAAATCACTGCCATTCTTGCTTGGAGCTCTGGGTCTCGTGAGGCTTGGGGTAGGGGTGGGAGGGATCAGATGCCTATTTATGGCAGTCATGAAACAAAGGGTCACATGAGATGCGGAAGTGTAGGTAGAGTTTGGTGTTTAACTGTACTCCCCTACACAGTAGGTGTGTCCACACGTGTACATTTAGTGGGCAGTAATCGAAATTACTAAGCAGCAAGGATGTGCTTTTAAATGTGCATGCCCATACTGCACAGTAAATATGGCAACTTATGCTGATTTGCAAGTAAATTTGATACTTGCATTATGGAAGTATCAAATTTACACTGGATTTATTTAATGCGCAGTAACGCATGTGCGGTAGACATCATACTGCACAGTAGCACTGTGTGTACGGACTGACGTGGGAATAACTTTAATCCCATGTCAAACCACACTCAGTGTTAATGCACTTTAACACCTGCATGTATAGACACCAGCCTTCCTGCTTACTGTGCAGTAACTTATTGTGCAATAAATTTAAACTGGCATAAATGCTCATGTAGACATGCCCAGTGCATCTAGAGGTGCCTTCCAGCTTTCCTCCGATGCCCAAAAGTCTCTAGGCCATGTGCACAAACTCCTGTCGACCCTTGGGAACATGCTCTATTTATTGGCTTTGCTTCCGTTCATTTAGATTTGATTAACACGTTTCACTGCACAGCGGAGCAGATGTTCCTGACATGCTGTATGAGGAGATAACCTATGAGGTGTTCTTTTGTTTCTCATTGCTCTAATTCCATGGGATTTTTAGTGCAGAGAGAATTGATGAACATGCTGGCCGGAGGGAGACAAATGACAAGCTACTCTGTGCTTGTTAGCTGTTCTGTGCCTCCTTTCTCTAGCCATTGCCCTGGTACCTGGGCTGCTGACTCTTCCCTCAGAGGAAATCCTTACTGAAAGAGAAATCCAACAATTGCTGCCGTGAAGCACAGCTATTGCCATTTATCAGATCTTGCTCGCGGCTCCAGAGAACGTGATGACTTTAGCTTTGCAGCTTGAAGGGGAATTTTAATTACTTCTTAAATATCAGCTGGCTAATGGGGAACTCTTTGCTCCATTATTTTCAATAAACGCCCACACTGATTTTGTTCAGAGATGAGGAAATACATCTGCGTATTGTTCAAAGGTCTCATCTTTCCCCAGTCTCCAGCTTCCAGGATCACACAGAAGAGCAGAAGACATGGTAGAAAAGCAAATTGCCAAATACTAGACAAGTTACTATGTCAACTGTTTTCACTCTCGAGCCAGGCTTGGGTTGAGAGAGTGCTTGGATAGGCACGTTTGTAGGGTTTTAGTTGCATGGCCTTATTTGTTTTGCCTAAGAAACAGGAATGGTGCCTACGCCTGGTGTGAGGAGCGTGCTGTGCTGTTTGAAGTGCTATCTTTTGGGTGAGGTCTACTGCCAGAGCCCTGGCAATCATCTAGGAGTAGCTTTTTAGGGACATGAGTGAACAACGGGTCTCTTGGGCCAGAGAGTTCAGTCCTCTGCATTGACAAGCAGCCATCTAATCAAAGAGGCCTAAAAATTGTCTACTCTAACCTTTTACCCACCACAGCTACCAACTCTGTTACAGAAACAACCTTCCAGTGTACAACAGCTATAAAGCAGGGGAGATGTGGGTACTGCTAATGTCCTGTGCCTGCAACAATATATAGTGTGTGTGTGTATACATGATCCCTGTGTAGCTCTAGAGTTTCTGGGTTTCACCTGGCTGCTGGCCCTTTGCGTGGGCTAACATGTCTAGAGGTGCTGTCACTTGGCCATGACTGTGACAAGGATGACACCTTGACCAACGACCAACTTTGGCCAGATTTTGGAATGGAAACCTTGATGACCCTCTCCACTCAGCACTGGTGAGGCCTCCCCTGGAGTACTGTGTCCAGTTCTAGGTCCTACACTTTAAAAAGATGTGGACAGTTCAGAGAGAGTCCAGCAGCGAGGAGTGAAAATGACTGGAGGCCTGGGAAGCAAGACTTGTATGAGGAAAGGCTGAATAAGCTAGTTTGGAGAAGAGAAGGCTGAGGGGGATTTGATAAGCTTTCAAATACCTGAAGGGCAATTAGAGAGGATGGAGATGGGCTTGTTTTGTGGCCACAGGGGACATCGGCGATGAATTCAAATTGCAACAGGGGAAATTAAGGTTGGAAATAAGGAGAAGCTTTCTAACTCTAAGGGTGATCAAGCAATGGAACAGCCTCCTAGAGAAGCTGTGGCCTCTTCATCCCTGGAAATGTTCAAGTGAAGGCTGGATAGACACTTGTCTAGGCTGATTTTAGTTGGGGGTCCTCCTTCCTTGAGCACAGGGCTGGACTAGATGACCCTGTGAGGTCATTTCATATAGACTCATAGAAAATGAGGGTTGAAGGGACCTCAGAAGTCGCCTCTAGTCCAACCCCCTGCTCCAAGCAGGATCAGCCCCAACTACATCATCCCAGCCAAGGCTTTGTCTACCTGGGTCTTCAAAACCTCCAAGGATGGAGACTTCACCACCTCTCTGGGGAGCCCGTTCCAGTGCTTCACCACCCTGCTACTGAGAGAGGTTTTTTTTTCCTAATATCCAAACTAAACCTCCCTTGCTGCAACTTGAGCCCATTGCTCTTTGTCCTGTTTGCCCCCACCAGTCCAGCTCCAGCCTCTTTGCAGCCCCCCTGCAGGGAGGTGACGGCTGCTATTCAGTCCCCCTTGGTCTCCTCTTCTCTTCTCCAGACTGTCAGCCCAGTTCCCTCAGCCTCTCCTCACCAGTCCTGTCCCCCAGCCCCACAACCATTTTCATTGCCCTCCACTGGACTCTCTCCAACTTGTCCACATCCTTTCTGCAGTGGGGGGCCCACATCTGGACACAGGACTCCAGATGTGGCCTCCCCAGTGCTGAACAGAGGGGAAGAATCATGTCCCTCAATCTGCTGGCAGCGCTCCTGCCAATGCAGCCCCGGATGCCGGTAGCCTTCTTGGCACCAAGGGCGCACTGCTGGCTCCTGTCCAGCTTCTTGTCCCCTGTCTCCCCAGGTCCTTTCTGCAGTCCTGCGTCCCTTCCAGCCTTATGTTCCCATAATGAAAGTCTGTCTCCTCTCCCATCTTCTGATCCATGCCACGGAGCCCTTTGCCTTGAACTTTTGCAACCTGTCTTTCCTTTCTTCTTGATTATTTTATTCCATTGCTTTTCTTGACCATTTCCTAATTTCACAGGCAACTGTTCTCCGTCCCTGTCTTGTTTTGGGTTTTTGCCCCAATCCTGCCTGCAGTGCTCAGCCTCTTCCTCAATTTTAATTAATTTTTTGGTACAGCGCTCTGAATGTGCAAACACCTGACCAGTTCACAGAGGTGTATGTTCAGCAGTTTACCTAATTCGCTTGCAGATTAAATGTTCTCTGCACCATCTGCTGCTCTGATAGAGCTGCAGAGGGGGTTGGCAGGGAGGGATGTGTCTGATAAAGACTGTAACCCCGACCCCAGAAGACACTTTATCTAAAAATGTTTGCAGTAGATACTATCAAACTGCTTCCCTGGAGAGGCTGGCTGTATTTAATGGGAGTGATTGACGCTGAGAGAATACCATTTGATCATTCGATACAGATCCCATCTGGAAAAATCCAGTCTTTATTCTTAGCTGGGTTTGATCCTGGAAGGAAGATCTCTTCCTCCTCTTAATAATTGTCTGGATTGACAGCAGCACTGTCTGGGAGCGTAGTGCTAGCGTTTGAATACAAAACTCCCCAACGGCCTGTTTTGGAAATTCTCTGCTCCATTAAGAATGCTTATAGTGCATTTAGGAGTTGTAATTAATGATGCCTTGTACACCTGGGGGATCTCAACGGGCCTGAACTGCTGGTTGTATAGATTAATTATGCTAGTGATTTGCTTAGATTGCAGCTGTAAGCCAGGGGTTTGTGGGAGGGGAGCTTATTCTAATAATCACAATTTTAGGAGTGAAGGAAACCTATTGGATCTGTTGAACCCAGATAATGAAGGTTTGTCCCTAATCGGGCTTTTCTTTCAGTGTCCATCTTTCTAGAAGAGCGGTTCTCAGTCAGGGTATTGCAGCACCCTGGGGTGCTGTGAGGTCCTTTTGAGGACTGCCATGACATCCGGCTCTTGAGAGAAGAGGCAAGTGCCTGGGATCCTGCGTCTGCCTCAGGGACCTGGCAGCCCACCCTGCAGCCCCTCTCACCTGCTCTGGGAGCACGGGAGGAGCAGGGGAATGAGCTTTTCCAGCCTGGATCCTTCCCCCTCTCATCCCATGCTTCTGGACCCGGTGGGAGCGGCAGCAGCGTATTCAAGTCCCTGGAGGAGCTGCCACAGCCATAGGGGTTGTGCTCGCTGCCTTCTGTACAGGCTAAGGGGAGGGTCTTGCCCCTCTGCTTAATGTCAGACTAATGCTGCACTTAGGGTCAGGAAGGAATATTATCCCCTTGGTCAGATTGGTATGGTGTGTATGTGTGTGGGGGGTGGGAGGGGGTTGCTTTTCTCTCCACTGGCTCATGGCTCTGTACATGGGATCTCTCGATTGTATATTAACAACCCTTGCAACACCAGGACGTTAGCCACCTTGGTCCTCTGCCTGACCGGTGGCAGGTTCGAGTGCTGTGTCTGGTGTTGTGTTAGGAGTGATGGTAGTTTAACTAAGAGGTTAGATGGTGGGAGTTGTCTAGGATGGTTTTGGCAGGGCTGATCCTGCCTTGGGCAGGGGTTGGCCTACAAGTGAGCTCTGGAGCCTTTTTAGCCCCACTTCTCTCTGATGCTATTCCTAGCTAAATATCCATGACAGGAAATGGGAAGGGAAACCTGAGGCAGGGAGGTGGACTGACTTGCCAAGGTTGAACTGGTGGAGCCCACAGTGAAATCCCACATCCTCAGTAGACCACGCAGATGTCCCAAGTGCTGTGCTGCCCTTTAAAAACTTTTATGTGGAATGACAGTCAGGAGGGTAGGAAATGTCTCCAGTTTTAGCCTGTTTTAACATTTTGTTGTCTTTGTACCTTCTAGAGGCCATGTCTAGTAGTTTATGCCAGCTTCATTGCTAGGGGCTTTTGATGGGTGATGGAGCACAGGCCCCGTTTTACCTTTCTCTACACCACAGTTCTCCCATTATGCACAAAGCAAGGGCTTTGTGAGTGATCTTTCACTGGACCAACTGCATGGGTGGGATAGATTAGAGATGTCAAAGGTATGGTCCGTGGGTTGGATCCAGCCTGTGGACCGACCCAGTGCACTGCATGCAGTGGCCCTGCCCTGCATGCTGCATTTGGCCCTGCTTATAGCAGAAGGGCCCAGTCTGGGCCATGCATGATCTGGGGGCCAGATAAGTTTGACACCCCTGGGATAGACTGTAGACAAGTTTTTGAAGACAGGGGAGTTGAAGAAGAATTGCCTTGCGTTCTGCAGCTTGTCTAAGTCTATCCCAGCCATACAGCTGATCCCTGAAAAGAGATCACCCGCAACAGTCCTTGTCTCTTGCACCGTCACGACTGTAACATCACTCCAGCACTACTCTCCTTTTAGCTAGTCTCAAATGTTTGACTTTCCCTGTCCCTCCCTTCAGTTCCCACAGGACTGTGCCCATATTTATTAGCCTCTCCATGCTGCTTTGTAACTTAGCCTCAGGCTCTTTGCTTCTTCCAGTTCTTCAGCCCTGCTGCTATATACCAAGCTGGTCCATGCCTTTGTGGCCTCATTTGGATGGAGTAACCTGCGAGTGCTGGATTTAAAGCAGCAGATGGAACGACATTGATCTACCAAAGAGAAGGGGTTAGTTATGGTGTTTTAGCAGAGAGTCTGATTCATTGAGAATGAGTTATCCATAGCTAAGGATCAAATCATCTAATGATGGCTGCCCTTGAAGAGGATGGCTTATGCCTTCTTGGAGTGAACAGCATTTTACACTGGATAGGTGGAGGACAAGGTGTTTCCCCTGCTTTGTCCAGGTGTGGACGAGACTAGATGGGGCAGGGGAGAATGAAGCCTGTTTATATTAAACCTGGGATTCTTAGGCAACACCAATACTCTGCAGGAGATTCTGGTGATCTGCATCATGTCTCTCCCATGGGGTCCTCCTCCAAGCAAAGGATTGCATGGGGTGGTCTCTGTGTTGTGCCTTCTGCCCTATATCCTCCATGTCTCTCCTTTTATTTTATCCCATTAATTTCATGACTCTGTGCCATGATGAGGTGATTTTGGAAGGATTGGAGTGTTCTGACTAGGTTCGGTCCAAGAACAGCGTTCACATCCACTTCAAACTCAAATGAGAGAATACGAGGTTAATGACAGACGATAAAGCTCCCTGAATGCCTGAATGAATTCCTTTAAGGAGACACGAGCAAGATATTTATGACTCTTGAAATCTTCGGTTTGTGCTGTCTTCCTAATCCACAAAGATGTGACACTGGGTCACTGGGATGTTGTTGTGTGTATGCAGACTGGCTCTTGGGAGAGCTAGCAGCCTGTTTATAGCAGGGTTAGCCCTGAATGTGAGTTTGCACGCACGGGTGGTCGTCTTATTGTAGGGTTCCTGTGCTGTGTGCTCTAATACCTATGCATGTGCAGACATGCCCAGTGCTTTTACACTGGCCTAAATTTACTGCGCAGTAAGCAGAAATAAGCTGACATCTACACGTGTACGCGTTAAAGTACATTAACGCTGTGTGCGGACTGACTTGATACTAAAGTTAGTCCCAAGTCAGTCCATACACAGTGTTACTGCACAGTAAAGCGTCAACATGTGTGTTAAGGTACAGTAACTAATTGGGCGTAAATCTGATACCTGCATGATGCAGATATCAAATTTACATTCAAGTTGGCATAAATCTCCATATTGACTGCACACTATGGGCATTCGTATGTTGACATGTGCCTGTACTACACAGTAATTTCGATTACTGCACAGTAAATGTTCCTGTGTAGATGTGCTCATTGTCAGGTTGTTTGTATTACCTACCAGTTGGTATTTACCTTCAGTGTGTGTTGCATCTCCCTAGTTTTTTCCTCTGGGCGACTTCCACTGGCAGCCATAGTGTGTGTGGCTCAGCTAAGATTCAACCCAAGGGTCTTGTAGTCTTAGTTGTCCTCCTAAGTGAGCCTTTCTCCAGATGAGAGAAGCAGATGTTCTAGTCATGCATCTTTGTTGCTTCTGGATAGTGTAATTATATCAAGGGGGGGGATACATTCAAGATTCATGGTGGGCTCCTATCCTCGGTAGTGCCCCTTAGGTCACTTGAGGGAATTCGCTGGTCATGGAAATGGTGGGCATAGAGGGGATGAAGCAGTTCAGTGTGTAGGGATTAGGTCTGGGACTCAAGACCCTTGCTTTGCTGTAGGCACCTTGTCTAAACTTAGGCAAGTTGCTTAGTCTCTGTGCAATGGGGTTAACGGCATTTCCTTACCTTGCCGGCTTGTAAGACTGCTACACTAAGCTCATACGTTTGATGTGAACCCTGGGAATACATGGGGCTTTGGCCACCTTGGACGTGATGCTGAATTTGGTTTCTGAGTCCTGGTTCAGTGCCTTTATCACAAGAAACAAATTTTTGACCTCTTATCTGTTCCTTCCACCCTGAAGACTTGTACCAATATCCTTCTGCAACCTCCCTGCTTTGACAGGAAAAAAAAAGGCAACGGGAGCCAACAGCAGCCATGGACATCTTGAATGCCTGCTCGCTGCGGTACGCTGAGCACAGAGCTGATTTCCTTATGACTTGGATAACACGATTTTTTTTTTTTTTTTTTTTGGAAACCAGGGCCCCAAGCATCAATATCTGTGTCTGATTTACAGAATGCCTTAAGACGAGCTGACAAGCTATTATGCTCGTCCCTCCCCAGCCTCCGAGCTGGCTCATCCATTTTTCTGTCCACAGAACAATTGCGTTGTGAAGACCGGCTGAAATAAATCTCCGTGCAGCCGTAGCGCGTGTTTATCAGCCAGATGGAATATACTTGGCTATCGACATGCCAGTTGGCAGATGGACCTCGGTCTTCCCACCAAACATAAATCTTTTATGGTGTTGAGCTGTTGAAAGGGGTATCTGTTACCTTTTAGTTAGTTGCAGGAGTGAGGCTGACTGTTGGGTTGCATTACTTTTGGAGATGCATCGCACCAGGTTTTAATAGCTGTTCAGGGAAAGCAGGCACTTAGGTGGATGTGTTCTGTTCTCCCTGTGCAAGTTGGACAGGGCCCGTTGAATAGATGTTGGGTGGGTGGAGGACACGGTTGAGGGGTTTAGGTAAAGATGGATTTGCCTCAAGGTCAGAACATCTTCATCTTGTCTGCCTTTTGCATTGGCACTGGTTCTCCTCCTTGGAGACTGGAGCTGGTGCCCAGCTATGGTCACCCTGTCATCAGAAGGATGCTGGGAGGATATAGAGGGGGTTGGCCTGTGAGTTGTATATGGGCTGAGAAGAACAAGGCGGTTTCATGCAGAGAAAAGATTTCATGGGGTCGTGATAGCACTAGTCAACTGTTTGAAAGAAGATGGAGTACAACTATTCTTTCTGCCACAGAAAGCAGGAGACAAGGCTATGAGACCACCAACTGGAGCAGAGCAGGTTTTAGATGAAACCTCAGGAGAAATTTCCTGACTGTGAGAGCACTGGAGCAATGGCACAAACTTCCCAAAGATTCATAGGGTCTCTTCTTTGATGGTTTCCAGGCAGAGAGGCAGGGCTGGCATCATCTGGGCTTGGGTAGGGACAGTGCAGCCTGTGTCTGGGCAGGAGGTTGCAGTTGATGCCTCCTGAGGCTTGTGTGTCCCCATTTCTGCAAAGCGTGCAGTATCCGAGGATTAAAGAGATGGGGGGAGGTTGTTGGGGAGAAGAGGGTGAGTGAGTAACGTATTCATTTCCTCCAAGACCTACCGGCTCTTGGCCTCTCTCCTAACACTTAGTGAGTAACCTGTGCTGACTGGAAAGGGAATACCTGTCGGCTTAAAATTTGACCGAGCCCCTTGAATTCTTCACCCTGCACTAACAGCTTTTTTGTTATTAGATGATCTTAAAGGCCCACAATTTCCCAAAAGGCTGTATCCACTGGTTATCCATTGCCCTCCACTAGGCTCCCCGACTCCTTCCTGACTGCCATCATCTCCTGCCATTTCAGTCCTAAGGCCCAGCTCTGCCAATGCACTTTAGTCCCAGCCACTTGTACCCTTATTGGGCCCACCCAGTCTTAGGATAGCACTTAAATAAGGCCCAGTTAGGCCTTATCTAAAGCCAGGCCAGGGCTGCACACAGTGACTGATGCTGAAAGGGTCTCCCACCCCTGCTGCTATCCCTCAGCCATGCCCCCATGACTCAGCTGCTTGTGATGGTCCAGGAGCATCATAAGAGACTGGAAACCCCCCCTCCCTATGCCCTTTCCCTGCCTCTGATACATGAAGGATGCAGACCAATGGCTTGAAGTTGCAGCCAGATAGGTTTAGACTGGATTTCAGGGGAAAAAAACCAAACTTCTTTGCTGTTGGAGCTGGGAGGCAGTGAAACAGGTTGCCCAGGGGAGGTGCAGACTTTCCATCACTGGAGGAGTTCGAGAAGAGGTGGGACAACTACTGACCGAGGCTCATCTAGGTGTGGTGATGCCTATCTTCTACTGCAAGGATTTCTGAGGGTTTTGGGTTTTGCTAGTTGTCCCCTCCACCCCTTTCTGCTCCATGTGTCGGGGGGTTTTAAGCCTCCCTTGGAGGTGCTGGGTGTTGGTTGCAGGCCAGGCAGGGGATGTGCACTGGGCTGTGCCAGTGCTCCTGCTGGGACCAACCCTGGAGGGTCTTGCCCCTTTGCTCAGGGTCAGGCCAAAACCATACTGGAGGTCCCCCCCGGTCAGATTAGTACAGACTGGGGGGAGTTTGCCTTTTTCTGTAGTGAGGGCATGGCTCTACCTGGGATCTCTTGAGTGTATATTAACAACCTTTGCAGCAGCAGGACATTGGCTGCTGTAGTTCCCCTGCTGTACCCACGGCAGGGCCAGGTGTGGTGTCTAGTGCTGTGGTGGGATTGTCAGTCATTTTATGAAGAGTTTAGACAATGGATTCGTCGACTCTGGAGAACATCGAGTATTTCCCTTCCCTTGAAAGCACCCTCTCCCAGAAAGCTGATGTCGATGAAGAAATCCAACATCGCCTCAAATGTGTAAGTGCAGCCTTTGGATGCCTGAAGAAGCGGGTGTTCAAAGATCATGACATGAGTTTGAAACAAATCTATGGTTTAATTGTGATCTCCACCTTGCTGTATGGAGCTGAGGCATGGACAAGGTACAGGAGACATCTAAAATTGTTGGAGAAGTACCATGAAAGCTGCGTGCGGAAGGTCCTCTGAATCCAATGGGAAGACCGACTCACCAACATCATTGTCCTCTTGCAAGGAAAATGCCACAAGTATCGAGGTGACAATCATCCAACATCAACTTCGCTGGGCCGGCCACATCACCTGGATGTCTGACTCCAAACTCCTAAAGGAAGTTTTATTCTCCCTGCTCAGCCAAGGTGCATGCTCAAAAGTAGGGCAGAGCAAGTGCTTCAAGGACGTCCTCAAGGCCAGCTTGAAAAAGTTCAACACCTGTATCAGTTCATTGGAGACAATTGCCCAGGACCACCCCAAATAGAGGAAGAGTCTGCTGCAGCGACCTCAGTACTTTGAAACCTCACGACGACAATAGGAGATGGAAAAGCGGGAGCAGCAGAAACAGCGTGTTGCGGACCAAACCGGGAATCCAGAGCCACCCACCCCGCACGGAAGCACGTGTCCAAGCTGCAGCAGAGTCTGCTGATCCCGGATAGCCGGCATCAGCCCTCTTTGGACACGCAGATAAGACTATCGTGGAAGACAGTCACCCTCCACTGTAAGGGATTGCCAAAGAAGAAGAGACAATGGATGTGTCTGGGTTGGTTTGGACAGGGCTGGTCCTGTCCTTGGACGAGATGCGACCTCCAGCCCTACTTCTCTAGGATTTCATGAAGATGAGCTGCTTGCCTGTGGCCAATGGTCTGTATGTTAATCTCTGGAGGACAAGGGGGGGTCTATGGAAAGACGGATCTATTGAAATACCTTTCTGTCTTTATCTCTGAGCACTGGCAGCTGCCACGAGCCAGTCGTTTCGCGGGTGAGCAGCTCTGCTCTTGACTTCTCTGGCTCACTCCTGACCTTTGGCTAAGACTCATTTCTCTGGGCACCCTTATTATTTCCCCACTGACATTTTCTCTTCCTCCTTCAGCCCCAGCCGGATACGCTTTCATTACTTGCCTGCTCCCTCTCCAAGCCTGTTGGCAGCTGCGGGTTGTAAAACCTTTTGGCAAGCCCTTGATCCTGCTTTATTGCTGCAGCAGTGTCCTGAGCTTTCTCACTTACGGCTGAACTGTTCAGACAAAATACCCTTACATCTAAATTCGCCCCGTGTGCTCCAGCTAAAACGTGGTGTAGATGAAGTTTGACCAGTAGGCTTTAAGGCTTTTGCCGGTCACCTGAAAGCGCTGGGGTAGGATTTTTTGCTCCCCCCTGCATGCTGCTGGCTTGTCTCCCTTTCTTCTGAAGCAGTGGGATGTTATCCACAGTGTGCTGATGCTTCTGCCAATATATAGCAAACCTCTGAAGTTCTTGCCTTTGAAGGTCTTTCTCTTCCACTCAGTGCCCAGTGTGGGCTTAGGAAGGATTTTTCCCCTAGGTCTGACTGGTGTGGACTATAGGGTTTCCACCTTTGGTAGCCTGGGGCAGGGTCCTCTTCTTCGGGTCTTCTGAGCATCTAAGAAACAGCAACTTTCTTGCTTTGCAGGGCATTTCTGTTTTTCCCTCTGGCCTGTTGTAGGTGCTCTTGGCCCATCAGGTTTTATAGCTGCAAGAGGGTTTGTAGTGGTGTCTTCGGGTCCAGGGATGGATCACATCTGCTCTAATCAGAAAGCACATCAGGACTGACTATCAAGAGATGTGCCCAAAAAGAGGGAGCAGCTTACTGGGCCCATCATGTCCAGTCCCTGGCATTCATGGGCAACGGTTGACCTAAGGATGCTCTGGAGGGTGGTGAAGAGGTGGTGTCCTTGCTCAGTGAAGTCCGGACACGGAGCATTAGCAGAGCTCAGTGGATTGAGCCATATCTTTGCAAAACACATGCTGCTGAACAATAGGAGACAGCCCTTTCAAGTTCACAGAGAACCTGGCCGGTGGGAACCAGAACAAATCGTCTTCCTTCTCATGCTCCCTTGCTGCAATTTCTCAGAGGTTTAGTGGCTTCTCATCAGAGCCAGCCCCCTTGACCTTGTGCCACGGCACTGTTGGGCACTGCCATGACTATTAGCAGCTGCTGAGCTGCCCTGTGAGATGGTTACAAGGCAGTGGAGGATAGCAGTATGCGGCTCTCCTGATACTCTCCAGCTGTTGCTTTCCAAGTCTTTCTTGTCCTGTGGTAGCAATGCAGAATTGGGGGCACAAAGGTTTGTGTAGGATCTGTAGCAGGGCTGGAAGTAGGACTTGAGCTGTCTTGACTGCTACCCCAAGTGCCCCCTCTTTTGTCTGTTGGCCATGTGTTCAGGCTATATTGAAGCGGGGCACCCCTCTCAGTGTTTCAATCCAGTCTGATCCTATTTAATGCCCATATTTAAACCGCACAAGACCTGCTGAATTGAGCTAAATCAGCTTAAGCTCATTTTCCTGAGGCCTTTCAGCCTTTGATCTGAAAACTTTCTTTCGTAGATGTTTGGGTCCGAAGGGAGCTCCGTAGAGCATCGAGTCTGACCCCCAGCCCTGGGCAGGAAAGAGCGCTGGGGTCAGATGACCCCGTCTAGGTGCATGTCCAGTCTCCTCTTAAAGACCCCAGGGTAGGGTAGAGCACCATCTCCCTTAGAGCCCGTTCCAGAGTCTGGCAAACCTTACTGTGAAGTTCTTCCTATGTCCAACCTAAATCTGCTCTCCATCAGTTTGTGGTCATTGTTGCTAGTTGCTCCAAGGGGTGCCCTGGTGAACAGAGCATCTCCTGTTCCTTGCTGCTCATCCCCACGATGAATTTGTAGGTGGCCACAACATCCCCTCTCAGCCTTCTCTTGTGGAGGCTGAAGAGATCCAGGTTCCTCAGTCTCACTTTGTAGGTCTTTGCCTGCAGGCCCCTGACCATATGAGTGGCCTCCTCTGAACCCTCTTGAGGTTGTCCACATCCCTCTTGAAGTGCGGCACCTAAACTGGATGCAGTACTCCAGCTGCGGCCTGACCAATACTGCATAGAGGGGAAGTATCACCTCTCTGGACCTGTTTGTCACGCACCTGCTAATGCACAATGAAGTGTGTTTGGCTTTACTGATCACTTCGTCCCATTGACCACTCATGTTCATCTTGGAGTCAGTAATGGCTCCGAGATCCCTTTCTGCTGCTGTGCTGCCGAGGGTCATCCCCTAGCCTGTAAGTGTGTTGGTGATTCCTTCTTCCTAGGTGCAGCACCTTGCACTTGTCCTTACTGAACTTCATTCTATTCTGTTCCACCCACTCTTCTAACCTGTCCAGATCTTCCTGGACTGATTCCCTATCCTCTAGTGTGTTATCTTTACCCCATAATTTGGTATCACCTGCGAATTTGGAGAGACTGTTTTCCACGCCCTTATCCAAGTCACTGATGAAGACATTGAATAGCACCAGTCCAAGGACCGAGCCTTCTGGGATTCCAGATCGATACCAACCCATCCACCACCACTGTCTGGGTGTGACCCCTAAGCCAATTTGCCACCCACCTGACCGTGTAATCATCTATGTCACAACCACTCAGTTTATCTGTGTGAATATAATGAGATACCATGTCGAAGGTGTTCTTAAAATCCAAGTAGATGACATCCACCATGATTTCTGTGTCTTAGCATTTTATGACCTGGTCATATAAAGAAACAAGTTTAGTCAGGTAGGATCTACCTGCTATGAACCTATGCTGTTTGGCCTTTAGCGTTGCTTTCCCCTCTGGACTCCCACAAATGTAAACCTTAATTTTTTCAAAGCTTTTCCTGAGGATAGAGATGAGATTAGCCAGTCTGTAGTTACCTGGATCCTCCTTCCTCCCCTTCTTGAAAATAGGGGCCACACTGGCCCTTTTCTAGCCCTCTGGGACCTGACCTGAGCACCATGAGTGCTCGAACAGCCATGCCAGCAGCTCTGCTATGACACTGGCCAATTCCTTCCACACCCTTGGATGAAGATCATCTGGGCCCACTGATTTGAACACATCCAGCCCCTCCAAGTGTCTCTTCACTAAGTGAGTGTTAGCAGTTGGTGGACTGGTTTCCCTTTTGTGCCTCTATGATCCAATTGGGAGATTTGTCTTGCTCTGAGTTCAGGAATACTGAAGCAAAAAACTCATTGAAGAGCAGGGCTTTATCCCCTCTATATTTTCATAGTTGTTAGGGTTGGAAATCACCCTATCTGTCACAAATTGCCCTGGTTTGTCCTGTAGGGGTCCTATGCTACCCTGTGCCTTCTTTTTGCTCCCTGTATATCTGAAGAATGACTTTTTGTTGTCTTTAATTTTTGTTCCATTGCTGCTTTGGCCTTCCTGACTGCCCCCCTGCAAATGCAGGCCAAGTAGGTATACTCTGCCTTGGTAGTCACCCCCTGCTTCCACAGCCTGTTAATGCCTCTTATTTTGCCCCTAGACTTTCCTTTCAGCCAAAAAGATTTCTTGACCCCTTTGCCCCCCCTTTTCTGCGCAATGGGATTGTCTCCATCTGTGCCCATAGGATTGCTTCCTTTAGGAATGACCACCCTTCCTGGGCTCCCAGCTCACCAATGCTCCTGTTCTTCAGTGCCTCACTAACTAGTCTCCTGAGCATACTGAAGTTAGCCTTTCTGAAGTCTAACACTTCTGCCCTACCGGTTATCTTTGCCTCCCTATGGCAGATAGTGAATTCAGTCAAGTGATGGTCACTGTCCCCTAGGTTACCTTGTGTCAGTAGATCCCACACCAAGTCATCCCCTGTAGCCAGGACCAAGTCCAGCAAGGCATCTCCCCTAGTGGGACCGTATACCTCCTGCACTAGGTGAAGGTCCTGTAAGCAGGTTAAGAACCTACATGAACGGTTAGTCCTGGCTGACTGCTCCTCCCAGCAGATGTCTGGGTAGTTTAGGTCACTTGGGACAACCATGTCCTGTGACCATATGGCCTCTGGGAGCTGTCTGGAGAATTCCAGGTCCAACTCATCCTCCTGATGTGGCGACCCTGTAGTACACCCTCACTAGCAAGTCTCTTTCCACCTGACCCCCTTATATTCTGACCCACAGTACCTCAGTTTGCCCCTTCTTTGCTCCCATTTTGATTATGGAAGATATATATTGCTCCTTCACAGAGACAGCAACCCCCTCCCTCCCCTTTCTCCCTACTTTATGACGTCTGTACAGCCTATAGCCCTCAATGCTTACTGCCCAATCATAGGTAGGGTCCCACCAAGTTTCAGTTAGCCCAAATTAAATCAAAATTTTTGTTTGCAAGCAGGGGTGTGAGTTCTTCCTGCTTATTCCCCATGCTTTTAGCATTAGTGTAAATACATTTAAGTCCCTGATTCGTGCCCTTGTTGCCCCCGTGTCCTGATGCCCATTGGGCCCCTTAGTACTTACGTGGGCTGTTCCAGCACATGGCTCGTGTCTTATTGATCCTAGGTTCTCTGTGTCTGCATCCCTGTCCCCCGATTAACCTAGTTTAAAGCCCTGCATAGGAGATCAGCCAGCCTGTAAGAGAACAGACTCTTGCCTTCTGTAGAAACATGAAGACCATCATGTCAATTCAGTTTGAGGGTGGGTCTGTTTCATACCTGTTCACTGATATGTGACTTCCACTCCAGCTTTGAAAATGGCCGCTGGGAAAATGGCCACTAAAATGTGGCACATCCTCGGGTGGCAAGCAGCTGGAGCCAGCAGCACTTGGCAACAGCGGTGGCAGAGTCGGCGGCTCAAGGCAGCAGCGGTGCGTGGGAGCTGCAACGGGTCCTATAAAGCAGGGGGCGTGGAGTGGTTGCCCCGATTCACACCCACTTAGGGGTGGCCCTGTTGAGGACAGCTCTATAGGAGATAGTCAGAAGGCTCAAGTTAAAGTAGTAATTATCCAAGGCTTCGTGCACACAATCAGATAATCTGGGAAAATTCTCCCAGGCTTGCTCTCCTGGTATAGAAACTTTACTTAGAGCTGCATGTACACATATGCAAATACTGAGGCTTTAAAGAGTGGAGAGCTTGCAGTGCTGATGCTGCTTTGCACTCTCCCTTTAGTCTGCCTTGTAACAGGAGGTGGTAGTACATAGATCAGACCCAGATGCAGAAACATTCTGTTTCTCTTCTAAGAGAAGCCACAGCATATACAGACATTCACTTTCCCAGGAGAAACTCTGCTGGGAGTGCTTTAACTCTGGTTGCTCCTGGGTTATTTCTCTGCTGGAGTGGCCATTTTTATTCTGGGAGAAAAACCCTGGACATCTGAACACTCATGGTTTCTCCTGGGAAAGCAGTGACTCTCCCAGGAGAAACTGAATGTCTGTATGAGACTCAAGATGGGTCTTCTCCTAGCTCCTTTATTTATAAATCATGCTAATTATGACGGCTTTACAGTGATAGCCATGAACAGACCAGGAGATAGACCCTGTGCCCTGGCATTGTCTTGCTAATGTTTTAGCAACACCTTGGAGGCCTCACCTTCTAGCAGACATCTTTCCCTCTTTTTGTAGTTTTAATAAAGTCTCTGCTTCCAATCAAGTTACCCCTTTCCTCCTCGTTCCTGGAAGCTAGCACCAGGCTGGGTTGAGCTGCCAGAAGTGTGATGAGAAGGGAGTTTTGAGGCCTTTGAAGATTGCACGTGGAGAATATACCAGTTGACACATCTCCCAGGAGGAGAGGAAGGTTTGAAGGAAGGTTCAGCACTGATGGGGCAACTAGTTGGTGGAAGTGGTAAAATAGAGTACAGCTCCATGGGTCCCTGGGTGGTGGCTGGCAATTGGTTGTCTTATACAGTCATTGGAATCTGATTAGTTTCTTTTGTTATCCAGTGTGTATAATGAATGAAACTATCCTAGCACGCTTCAGACATGAAACCCCTGCATGTTTTCCTTCTGGCAGCTGGTCTAATCAGCCGGCTAACATTACAGGCTCTCTGGTCATGCCTGCCAGTCACTTCCTTAGGTTTAATAAGTACCATGTGCAAGAAACCAGAGACAAAGTCAAACCATGCGGGTCTGGGACCTGGCCGGCCGAGCTACTTGCCACAGAATCTGGCTAACACATCATGCATCTCTTCTGCATTGGGTCCTTGCCTTGAGACTTCCCAGCTCCCTCAGAGCTGTTGACTTCCTTTCTCAGAGGCAGCAAAGCTCAAGCAAGCAGCTCATTGACCTGCAGTTGTTGTCCCTGCCATCAGCCTGCCCGTGAATGGGTGAGAAGATAGCTTTGTTCCCTCTACTGTAGCCCCTGTCTCTGAATAAAGCCAGGGCATTGCGAGTGGAAATTATTTGTAATAGCCTGATGCACTAAATTTAGTGCTCAGAGGATTAAGTAGTCACCAGGAAATTGGTTTACACTGGGTATGTCTACACGGGCACATTTACTGTGTAGTAATTTAGGTTACTGCACACTAACTGAAAATTACTGCACAGTACAGGTGTGCATCTACACATGCATGCCCGTACTGCCCAGTAATGATGGTGACTTGCACTGACTGGGCATAAATTTGATCCCTGAATGACTCCTGAGGTTCCTTCCAACCCTCATATTCTATGTATATGTATTTGTGTGTAATATATCCACCCACATGTGTATGTATTTGTGTGTGCAATGTGTGTAATCTATGCACAGGTGCATATACATATATATAATGTGTGTGTGTGTATACAGATGTTGATGTATACATATAAGTACATACATACATGTGTGTATGAAAACATACGCTATCAAGGAAGGGCCAACCTGTGTGTGTGTATATGTAATATATAGAGAGATATTACACACAGCTACGGCTGATCTCCACAGGGTTGGGGAGTGATGGGCACCCCTTTCCCCCACACCTTGCTGTCCAGACCCCTGGGTCTGTAGAGAGCCTTGGGCAGCAGGGGGAAATGGTGCCCAGAAGATGCTTAACACCTGTCCTTTGACTGAGAGAATACCCCCCACTTCTCCTTCCCCATTCCTCCGTGTCCCTCGCCTTGGCTCAACTTGTCTAGGGCTTCCAGCCCTCCTTCCTGAGGCTGCTTCATGCTTTTGGTGACTGCACAGACCTTGCAGCTCTGCTCTGCCAACCCACTCACAGGTCCCCTTTTTTTCTGCAGGGCATTTTCCAGACCGTGTTCATCGGCCACGACTGGGGTGGCTCTGTGGTGTGGAACATGTCTCTCTTCTACCCAGAGCGAGTGAAGTAAGTCTCCTTGTGATCTCTCACCTAGTCATTAGCCTTAGAGGGAGTTCTGGAGCTCTCTGACCCACCCCCGTTCCTGCCCCGTCCATCCCTAATCGTTCCTGAAACAGGATAATTTTGAAACACATTGCTAAGGAAATGCCCCTGCTATCACCATCATTTTTTTGCTAGGTTATATCTCATTGGCCCAGCTAACATTGAATTTTGAAAATATTACTTGAAATGCATTTTTTCAGCCTGAAAAATGACTCTTGTCATCTTATTCACCAGTTCTTCCCCCCTGTTTCCCATGTGTCAGTTGTTCTGACTCTCTTGAGGGATAAAAGGGATTTTGGTGACTGGTGACTGTGCAGAAGTGACACGCATCCGAGACCTGGCTGGATTCTCCGTCCCTCTGAGTGGCTTCCTGTTAAATAACTATTGCTTTGCTAAGGAAACGCATTAGCGTTGTTTGAATACTGTCCTACTAGTTTCTTTGACAAAGAAAAGTATTCAGCCTGGTGCCACTTGATGAATTTGATGTCAGTCAGTTGCTTGCTCCTGGCTAGACCTCCAGACCAGTGTACCCCCGAGCTGCATCCTGCCCATGGAGCAGAGTCCTCTGGCCTGAAAAGGGTCCAAAAAGTTGGTGATACAGGAGAAGTAGCAGTGTTTATTGCCCTGACTCCAGGAGATAATTATTGTCTCCACTGCTTCCCTGATGCTAAATTTTTGGACCCATGGGGAGGCTGGATGACACGGCCCCATGTGCCACATTGAGCCAGGGTGTGGGTCTGGATCTAATGGTTCACAGGACAGATCTGGCATGTAGGGTTGGTTTGTGCACCATGTCTAGCCCATGAACTGGCTGCACCCCGCTCATCCAGCCCATGCCCTGGGAAGGTCGAGCACCCTTTTAAGCATCAGCTCTTTGAAGCAGAGCTGTGCTAGGTGATGCTGATGCTGGGGAAAGCTGGCCAGCTGTGAAGGCAGGCTTGCTATTTAGGCATAAGTATGGTACAAACGTTATAATAAGCTGCCTCTTTGCATTATCCTGCGCGTCTGCTGTACCATCTCTCCTGGATACACTAATGGGCTCCTTTCCACTTCTGACCCTCCATTAATGCTCTGCATCAGAGATGTTTTTCTTGAGGCTACAGCTGTCCCTGCTGATCTTGGCCAAGTGTGGGAGCTGCCTGCCGAGCTGGCAGGGGAAGGCGTGGAAGGCGGTGGTAGATGCTGAGGGTTTGCTGATGTTATTGTAGCATGTGGGAGTCCTAAGCAAGGACCAGGCAACTTGGTGAGAGGGCAGGGTGCAAGGAACATATTGGAGGCCTTGGCGTAGGTGCTTCTGTCTTGTAGACATCCTCCATTATATAAAGATTGGAACTTTGGGTAACCTTGTAGATAAACTTTGGGTAACCTTATAGAGAAATAGGCTTGCAAGGCCAGCATCCATATTTTTACTAATGTAAATGCTGATTTAGGGGTTCACACAAAGCAACTGAAACCCATGACTATAAAGAAGAGCAAGCATTGTTCAGAGCAGTAGCTGGACTGATAACTTGTGAGGCCATCCTAGTTCAAGAGTTGTTAAGAATTTGTCCTAAATTCCTTGCTGTGCTGAGGTGGGGAGGTCTTTATGATCAACCCCTTGCATTGCCATAGACCTGATCAGGTTGTAGATAGATGCATGTCATTAATGATTGTATGGAAGTGATTTGTAAACCCAGGGGAAGTGGAGAATTGTGAACCTGAGCTGTGGAAGAACAGAGCAAGATCCCGGCCTACACCCATCTTCCTAGGTGTTAGTATTTCTTTGCATTTCCATTGCCTGGTCCAAATGCTAGTCACACTCATGTTTAGCTCTCCAGTGAAGTGATGCTCTTGAGAAGAGACAAGTGCACTCTCTCTTTATTCTGACAAAGTAATCTTCCTTTGTCCCAGTTTGGGAATAAAACACTTCCTGTCCCAGAGGGGCACAGTCTTGACAATCTAACACATGGATAATGGAGCCTGGGACCCTCAGCTGAGTACAAGTAGGTAGGAGCTAACCTCTAGTTAGTGCTGGGATGTCCGGGTGAGGATGTGCCCTTGCAGATGAAGACAAATAGCTTATACTCCTCAAGGGATGAAATAACTGAAGCCCTGGGCTAGCACAATGTGCTTTGCAGCAGATTTGCTTTGCTGGTGACCGTTTGGGGTCTGGGGCTCTTTCTTCCAGTCTTCCCCCTCCCTGGGAAGCAGCACCTCCCCCAACAGGAGATGATCTGGACATATCCATGTGCCAACTAAATGTTGCCCTGTTTAGGCCAACTTGGCTCTGGTGTTTCTCCTGTCTGAGAACGCAGCCCATGTGCTCGCTGTGCCCCATGCGTGCAGCAGTCTCCACTCACTGTCCGGCTCCTTGCTGCCATCCCAGCACAGAAGGCAGCTCTGCTGGCTTTTGAAAGGGCAAACCTCCCCCCACCCAATTAAGGAAAAAGGGTTATAAATTCCAAATATGTCGCTCAGGTGCGACAGCTGGAAACACCTGCCTCTCCTTTCCTTGCTTCTGCTCTGCTTTCCTCCCCATGTACCTGCTGCTCCAACTCCAGCATGCAGATTCCCAGGCTGAGTGAAGTTTGAGTGTCTCTGATGCCTCTGCCCCAATCCCTTTTTCCTGCGTTACAGAGCCGTGGCTTCGCTGAACACTCCCTACAAATCTGCAGACCCCAACGTGGATATCATGGAGGCCATCAAAGCCCATCCAGCCTTTGATTACCAGCTATTTTTCCAGAAGCCGGTGAGTACAAACAAATGATACCTCTGCTAAGTGTGCTGGTTGGGCTCTATTCATTTCCCTGACCATACCAGATGGTTGGAGGTTTGCAGAGGGGGGCGATCCTAATTCTTATTTTAAGAAAATGTAGTTTAAAAAGGTTCAGTGAATGGAAGCTGCATTAAAGTGACGGAGTTTGTTGAAGTGAATGGAATGAAGATTTTATGCTAGCTGACGACCTAACTTCTAGTCTCGTGGGTGGAGCAAAAAGGTGAGGACCTGCTTGCACGGTGCAGTGTTTATGGGTGTCTCCATTGGAAATGTCCGTGCCTTGATTTTCCAGTTTACCACTGATGCTGGGGCTTATGCTGGCTGGTATGCTGCCTCCAACAGAGGTGGTTCGAAGCAAGATTCACCTACTCTTGTCTTCAGTCCCACATCTTGAGAGACTCAAGAGATCCCAGGACCCACTTCCAGCGTAGCAAGGCAGCTGGTTTAAGCTCCTAGCTCATGTGCAGCACGCCCCCTCCACTTTGGCCACTAGGCATTTGAAAGTCTGTTCATGGTACATGGATGGGTTCTGGCCTCTAAGGTGCCCAAGTGTGACTCCATTCCAGCCTGCTCAAGTCCCTGGAAAAATATTAGCCCATCTACTTCTGCAGTGTGCCATCATCTGACCCTTCAGACGTAAGTCACGCAGTGGTGAGGAGGAGGAATTCCCTCTTGCACAAAGTGTTTTTTGTTTTTGCCTAAGTCCATGTATGTGTCTATTGGATCAAAGAGGACTGGCCCCAAGGATGTAGAAATCATCATCTAATAATGGAAGGAGCCACGGGGCTTCCTCAAGGATCCTGAACTCAGGAGCTTGCATGTGAGCTTTTGAAGAGCCTCCCAAGTAGCTAGTTCCTGCTATCACTTTTGAAGCCAATGGGGCTTTTGCTGGAAAATGCTATGCAGGCATTACAGCTTACAGGGCATCATGGGGTTTTAAGTGGGGGTTATGTATATGCAACAACAGTCTTGGACATAGGCAGCGGTCATAAAAGGAGGTGACAGGCATGGGCTGTAATGGTGACAAGGCCAAGAGGCTAGGAAAGGGTTTTGATGGCCTTTTGGAGCACAGACAAAGCCTGGAAAGCTTGAGAGGCTGTGACAGAGGAGCAAATCCACACTGGGCTAAGGTTTTTCTATGCCCTAATCTATCTTCTGGTCCAGTGCAGCTGGTAGGTGCCCTGTTGTGGCAGTCATGACATGTATGTTGTGATCCCCATGACACATGTGTTGCATTTATTTCCTGGCTGCTAGGCCAGACTTCAATAAGGGCAGGTGTACCACACCCTGGTAAGCATTTTCTAGCCCCTGGTCTTCAGTGTGGGGCTGTGAACAGGTCTGACCAGGCAGGGATGGGGACTGTGCTCTTACTCTGTCACCTCTTTGCAAGTGTGTGGCTTTACAATTCATTGCACCTCACAGCAGGGGCGACCAGTCAGGCTGAGTTGGTTGAGGGTCTCTTTCAGACCCTAGGAGGGAGTACATGAGAAGTACAAATACTGTTTTTGGAGCTGCACTTGGTCACGGCCCGCTGGTGGGAGCAGAATGAACTGCTTTGGACAGGGGTCATATGGAGAAGGTGGTGCAAGGATGCTTGATTTTCAGCCAAAGCGATGCTCTCGCGGCCTGGGGACAGAACACAGCCATGCCAGAGTACGTCTTTGCTTTCTGGAGATGGGAGGCCAAACATGAGAAGCAAAAATGCTGTTTGGAGCATAGCTCCAAACACAGCTAGGTCAGCTAGACAGCTGTTTGCCCACGTGTGTTGCACGCTTCTTGCCTCTACTATAATATCTTCCATCATGGGATAAATGAAGAAGTAGAACAGTGTAACCTGGCACTAATGGCCTGGCACATGCAAGACCCATGTCTAGTGGTTTTTCAACCTTGTTAGACTCAAGGCACCTCTGCAAAAATGCCAGCTCTGAGCTTCCACTCATTTTTTGACTGCAGAAAAATCCTAGTGCAATTTTGCTGTTGCAGAGGCCTTGACCAGCCCCGAGCAGGGCAGGAGGGTTTGGGCATGGTAGATTCCTATGGGAAATCTCTGGATTTACCTTGTGAATTATGTACAGGTGTCTGTACACCTAACAGTGCTGGTAGTGTTCAGCATCCCATTGCATCCTTCAGAGGATTTCGTTGCACCCCCAGATGCTGCAGCCTCCTGGCTGGAATCCTGTCTTCATCCATGCTCTGCTTTGCCATTTGACCCGCGAATCCCCCATAGATAAATGACCTCCTTCCCCGATTGTCACGGGGGTACCAGCACTGCCCACCCTCTCTCATGGGCTCTGAGACCACTCATTACATTCCTGGTCTGGCACAGACTTTCCCTGTTGTCTTGGCTTAGTCAGTTCACAGTTGCCTCAGTTTTTACATGTTTCTAAAAGAAACAGGGATACCGATTGCATTTTGTATGGAAAGCACTTTTCCCTCCATCACCTGCTGGCCAGCTGTGGTTTGGTGGCCTCTCCTGCCTGCCTTGCCTGAGTTTTGAGTCAAAACCCTAACAGTGGAGTCGCAGCATGTGCTTAATCAGTTGTTTTGAGCTTTCTGCTTAGTTTCCTAGTGAGCTGGGATCTATACAGTGGACCAGGTCTGCATTTGTCCCATGGGGAGTTGGCGAAAGACTTGGAAGCGGTGGAAACTGCTGAAGTGTGTTGCCTGTTGGAGCTTTTTCTGGCACTGCTCTGCCTGTGCTGTGGACATGCTTGGGTCCCTGTGGGCATTAGCAGATCAGCAGTCTTTAGCATCAGTGTCAAGTCGTGTCCACACACTTGCCATAAACCCACCTGGGGTTGCGCAGATGTGAGTAGGCCTTGGCATGTCACGGCTCCAGACTGGCCACCTGTTCCTCATCACTGGACTGGGCAGTGAATTATTAATAATTGGCTGCTAATGGGAAGTGCATGGTAGCACTGTGTCCAGGCAGAGAGATGGAAATGGTCTGGTCTTTGACACAAAGCGGTGTGTTGGGCTTCGTGCACCCCAGCTGTTTCCCTCCCAAGATTTGCCTACGATGCACCCATCAGATCGAATCATGCGGTGGTGTTGCAACGGGCATGCTAAGATGAGACCTGAAGCCTGCGAGGGCTTGAATCTGGACTGTGCTGGGAGTCGTGTTGGTGGGACAATGTGCAGGAAGTAGAAGGGGAAGGAACAATTTTAGTCTCTAGGCCAATCTTGTCTGCAGTGATGCTATATCAGAGCATCTGATGGAGGGGGCTGTGGCTCACAAAAGCTTATGCATCACTGATTCAGGATATAAGGTGCACCTCTACCCTGCCTTCTGCCTGGCTTCAGCCTAACACAACTAAGTGCCTCTCTAATCACTGACACAGGAAGACTGGGCCCAGAAAGCATCGCTCTGTGAACTTCTGTCTTTCATAGTTTGTAGGGTCGGAAGGGACCTGAGCAGATCATCTAGTCCGACCCCCTGCCATGGCAGGAAAGAGTACTGGGGTCAAACTACCCCAGCAAGATGTTCATGTCTTTGATCTGGTGCTTGGCTCTTTGGGTTGAAGCTGGTCGCCCCCATTCCCTTGGGGCTGATGTTTCATCTCCTTTCATTGAAGAAAGCTAACGGCATCTAGGGCTGCATTGGGAGGAGCGGTGCCAGCAGATGGAGGGCAGAGATTCTTCCCCTCTGTTCTGCACTGGGGAGGCCACATCTGGAGTCCTGTGTCCAGCTGTGGGCCCCCCACAACAGAAAGGATGTGGACACATTGGAGAGAGTCCAGTGGAGGGCAGTGAAAATGGTTGTGGGCTGGAGGACAGGGCTGGTGAGAAGAGGCTGAGGGAACTGGGCTGATTGAGTCTGCAGAAGAGAAGACCAAGGGAGATTGAATAGCAGCCTCCACCTCCCTGCAGGGGGTTGCACAGAGGATGGAGCTGGGCTGGTCTCAGTGGGAGCAGACGACAGGACAAGGAGCAATGGGCTCAAGCTGCATCAAGGAAAGTTGAGGTTGGATATTAGGAAAAACTTTCTCACTAGGAGGGTGGTGAAGCACTGGGGCAGATTACCCAGAGAGGTGGTGCACTCTCCATCCTCAGAGGTGTTGAAGACCTGCGTAGACAAAGCCTTGGCTGGGATGATGTAGTTGGGGCTGGTCCTGCTTGGAGCAGGGGGTTGGACTAGATGTAACCTCTCGAGGTCCCTTCAACCCTCATTTTCTGTGATTCTCCTGGTCTTTCTTCTCTTTCCTCATACCTGCTTCGCAGGCCTGGGTTCTCTCCCAGCATCCCTGGGTACGGCGCCTGGCTCTCCTGTTCCCCCATGCTGGACTTCCCTCTCCTGCTGGGATTGGATCCTTACTTCCCGTCTCCCTAGGGTGTCTCTAAAGAAACATCTAAGCTCCTTCCATGTCCTAGTTCCCGGCTCCTGTTGCTCCTCATTCCTTCCAGCTCCCAGCGACTGCAGGAAAAATCACAATTTCCCAGCATTTCTTGGAGCGTGGTTTGCCAGTGGCTGATGGGATAGGGAGCCAGGGCTTTTTGGTTTGGTCCTGGGCTCTGCTGCTAAATCCAGGTGCGAACAGATGAAACCATCCTACTGCTTCAAAGGCAGCGATGCGCATACTGCCAAAATGGTTTAATCTGTCCTCTCTATCCCATGGTAAGTGGAAGTCAAACTGGTACAAATTAGGATGCGTTTCATTTTTGGGGTAAATCAGTGAAGCTGTGACAGATGTCATAGGTAATACCTCCACTGATGCATGCTCAAAAGTGGCAAGTACATTCCCCTAAAGCAACGTGGTTGGTCTCTCTGCTCCCTCACTTGGGCAAGGTCCTCAACCTCTTCGTGCCTTGGTTTGCATGGCTAAATACATGAGGATAACGCCCCCCTTTCCTACCAGAGCATGGAGGCATTTCCCCCACCAAAGCTTGCAGTTCACAATACCCCTTGCAGGAGGCGCTGAGGTAGCCACGCAGGCTCCCCCCACGTCCCCTATGCCTGGCACATGCTGCAGCCGCCCTTAAGGCCCCAAGCACGTGTGACAGGCACGATTGATCTCCCCGCGCCGCGCCGGGCTGCGGTAGGCAGGTTGCTCCCATGCTGCTCACTTCTGAACAGCTGGAGCGTTAGAGCCTGTCACTTGCTATTTATCCACGCTCCGCGCTGACGAACGATTGTGTTGTGCAGAACCAAACGAACTGCCTGGCAGGCCCTTCCTCGGTGCGGTTATTCAGGTGCTTGTAGTCTGAGCCCTCAGTGTTGGTGCACTGGGGAAGGGGCCAATCTCCGGCAGGGTGACAGGCGCCCCAGCCCTGCACAGGGTTGCTGAAAAGCAGCACTGCCTTGGAGAGGTGACAGGGCTGAAGCCCCTTTCTTTGAGCCGTCGGCTCTATGCCAGACGCCCTTGAACTCATGAGTGCAAGCCCCCGCTTCAATGACATGCTGGGAGAAAGGACTTCCTTGTGTTGGTTTTAAACTGGCTGCCTGCTTGTTTCATTTTGTGACTCCCTAGTTCTTGCATGGTAAGAGACAGTCAATAATACACCCCTCTTGACTTTCTTCACCATTTACTATGTTGTAAACCCTTCTCCGGTCTCCCCTCGAGCATTACAAGAAATAATGGCCACAAGCTAGAAGAGAGCAGATTTAGATTGGATATTAGGAGGAACTTCTTCACAGTTAGAGCGGCCAAGGTCTGGAACAGGCTCCCAAGGGAGGTGGTGCTCTCCCCTACCCTGGGGGTCTTCAAGAGGAGGTTAGAGAGGCATCTGACTGGGGTCATCTGAAGCCATCTTTCCTGCTTATGCAGGGGGTCGGACTCGATGATCTATTGAGGTCCCTTCCGACCCTAGCATCTATGAATCTATGAATCTTTTCTACACTGAACAGGCCTGGCCTCTTTAGCCTCATATAGAAACCACCGTAGGGATAATCATCTTTTTTGCCCTTCTCTGGACCTTCTCTAGTTCTTCCACATCCTTTTTGAGTTGTGGGATCCAGCCTTGTATTCACCTCACCAAATGCCAGGGCTCCTTGGCTCTCCCCAGCATGGACAGGAGGAGAGAGAGAGACCCCCCGCCCTATCCCTGTAAATCCTTCTTTCCCCTATCTTCGGTGCACGTGTGACCACTGCACAACCCAGTATCCCCACTGGGCTTGCTGGGGGAGAGACCTTGTGGCTTGACGCTGGTGTTTGCTGGCCTGATACGTTGTCACTGCCGGTGGTGCGGTGCAATGCAGCAAGATAATTGCCCAGTGCTGAACTAATTAATCTTTTCCTTCTCTTTTCTCCTGCGAGCATTTGGCTTCTTCACAAACAAATTGCTCCTGGAATTGGCGCTTTGTTTTTGCTGATGGCTCGAGACATCAAAAGCGGAACCGAAGGGCCAGAGCCATTAGATATATTGCACTGGGGGTCTGCCCAACCAAGAGCCAGCTCAGACAGCCAGTCCCCTGGGTCTGGGACTGACTTCTGGAGGAGGTTGGGACAAGGTGGGTGGATGGCGTTAGGTGATGGATAGGGGCCAGGGCTTGGACCAGGAGACCTTCACAGCCCCTTCCAGCCCTATGAGTCTGTGATAAGATTGCAGCTGCCAGAGGTGTTTGTGTTGCTCTGCTCAGTGCCTCTCTGGGATATGACTGAGTCTCAGTCCTTGAGGGTGGATACATGTGCTACCAGACTGCTTCCCTGCCTGGCTCCTTAGCTGCCACTCTCGTTCTCCTTTCAGGGTTACAGCAGATGACTAGGAGCCAGGACTCCTGGATTGTCTGGTGTGGCTTGACTTCTCTCTCCACCTTGGGTTAACTCTATATCAGGGATATATCGCCATGCTGTACAGTGGAAATTGTGGGTCAGGGAGCTGCAGAAACATGGAGGAGGACGCTAGCAGAATTGAACCACCCTCTCAGCCTGGGATATGGCTCCTCTTAAGGGCCCACAAACCTGTTATTACAAAGGAATTTACCCTGGATTTTAATCCATAGTAAATTGATTCTGGAGTAAGGAGCAGACACATGAGCAGTATCTCCCAAGTTAGATGCTCACTATAGGTGCTAGTACAGCACCTAGCCACTAAGGGGTGAGTTAGCCATTTTGCATTGAGCAAACAGCTGTCCCAGGATAAAACACAGACATGTAGTATGGAAGCTACTGAGCACGTCTACACATGATGCTTTAATGTGCATTAGCCTAAATTAATGCAGATTAAGGGAATGTGTCTACATATGTGTACCCTAATGCACATTAAAAATGGCAAAATTTAAGCTATTCGCACTTAAATTTGATACCCGCAAAGACAGGTATCAAATTTAGGCGCAGATAGTTAAAGCACATTAATGCACATGTAGACATGTTAAAGTGCGTTAACAATGTGCGTGTGGACTGACTTGGGGCCATCTTGAGTCTCAAGTCAGTCTACACGCAATGTGTTTTAACGCCCGCGCATGTAGGCGCCTGCCTAAACCTGCTTAATGTGCATTAAGCTAATGTGCATTAAATTTAGGCGCTCTTAAATGCACGTGTAAACACACCCAGTGTGTGTTACTTGGGTAGTTTGATCCTGGATTTGAGTGATTTGCTCCATAATAAAGAGTGTTTGCATGTGTGTCTGCCTCACTCTGATTAGGCAGTAGTCAGTTTACTCCAGAGTAAGCATGTCATGTGTCTGATCCCTGATTGGGTTGGAGGAACAGGATCCTGTCTTCCACACTGTCTCCATCCCCCCTAAACTGTTTCATGTGCCTTTTTTAACCAATCACTGCACAGCCAGCTGTCCTTGGCACTATGGACCAGGTCTCACCAGGTAACCCAGAGATTCAGCAGCTCCATAATCCATTTCCCAAAGCCCTGATCTGTCGCCTTCTTAGACTAAGATTCCTCCATATTACCCCACTGATGCCTAGCACCGAGAAGACCTCTTCCCACAGAGGCCCATCAGCAATCTTGTTTGCACTGGTTGACTTTAAAGCAGCTGGTCTTTTATTTCCCTCTCAGGGGGTGGCCGAGGCCGAGCTGGAGGAGGACCTGGCTAGGACATTCAAGATCATGATCCGGTCCATCAAGAAGCAGGTAGGTCTGGACATGTGGCTGTGTAGGGAGGGGCCTGGGGGCAACTTCACGGGCAGCAAAGGCAGGGGATCCAATCCTGGCTTTCCTGAGACTAGTCCCTAGGGTTGCATCAGTAGACAGCCTTCTTTGTAGCCAAAGCTTCCCACTCGCAACCCAAAGGATGAACAGACAGGCAGGGAGGAAGAAGAGATGTGGTAATGCTGCTCCCTCTTGTGTCCCTTGGCTGGACATCCTAAGTATGAGAGTCACTTAAGTGCTGGTGCTGGTGACTTCCCCCGTCTCCTTCACCCTCTTTCCCACCTTCCCCTTCTCCCTGCTGCCCTCACCACCCAGTCAGGAGCTGGAAGCTCTGCTGAGGCATCTGGATCCAGAGGATGCCCATTTAATGCTGGAACGTACATTGCCAACAGTAGGCTTCAGAGTCAACACACTAGTGAAGTGAAGAGCATCTGCATTCACCCCACTCTTGGGGGTGATATTTTAGGCTCACTTTGGATGTAGACAGACAACAGTGTGTTGGCTTGCATCCATGTCCTGCCCTGATGTTCTCGCTGTCAGCGGCCTGGCCTCGTGGATAATGGGACAGACAATGCCTGGGACATACATCCCCCCCCAAAACTTTCTCCAAGGGCTTCCTGAGGTCTTTCAGTAGCTCTTCTGCAAGAACATCATCAATACAAATAACTTCATTAGCGTTGAACGGCAGCTCTAAATAGTCACTAGGCACTTCAGGGCAAAAACCTTCAATAGATCTCTCCTGAGTCTAAAAGGCAGCAGCTCCGCAGCTGCAATTCCAAGGTTGTTGCACTGGGAGGGGGAATATGTTTAAATCCCAGCTCCCTCCCTGCCTGGCCTTGAATTGCAAGGTCCTTGACTGTTGTGCTCTGTGTTATTGATGGAGACGGGCGGTAAAGCTGTTTACCTAAATCAAGGCACATACAGCCCATCACAGCTGCCCTGTGGGGGTCTCAGCCAGCTCCTGGCATCAATCCTGAGGAGGGCTGGGAATTGGTGCCAGCTCTCAGATCAGGATGAGGTGCCAGGAGGAAAGCAGGGGTACCTCTCTTTCCTCCTTTGTCCCAGCAGAAAGTAAGGTCCCTCCCAGGTGGCTCCAAGGGAGGATGGAGGGAGGCAGATCAGCTCCTACATGCACAGCTTGGCTTGGGTGGTCTCTCCTCTACATGCACCATCCAACATCCCGCAGGCTTGTAAGAGGAGCCTCTCTCCTGAACGGAGAGTGGAGAGCTATGGGCACGTTAACAAGAGCCAGCGCACTGCCTGCCTGATGCACCCGGGGTAATGGCAGTTCCTACCCTGAAGTTCCTGCCCTTGTTATCTGGCTTGGTCAGAGCAATTGATCTTGTTGTAGTGTCTCAGCCTGGCATGGGGAGCCCTGGCTGTCTGGGGCTGAGGCACTCAGCTATGTGCAGTGTGCCAAAGCAGTTGACTTTGAAAGAGCATTGAGCCCTGTGTGCTTGGACCTGCACCTCCTGCCCTGCTCTTGTCTGGGTTCGGTGGGTTAGGGAGCTCTGCTTCCCCAGCATGCTTTGGCCATTCGTTGGGCTAGGAGGGGCTGGGTGAGGTACACGAGGTCTGCGGGCCATGGAGGCACCTTGCTGTTAGCTCTGGGGGATGATCCCCTTGCCTTCTGAATGCAGGGGGCTGGACTTGATGTCCCAGCTGGCACCCTCCAGCCCATGTTCCCCTGAAATTCAAGGATGGGTCCCCAGCCCCTACATTTCTGTGGGCAGCCTTGCTTGGAGCTCTCATCATGCCCGTTATGGACACAAGTGGGACAGTAACAAGTGGGGGAGGAGAAGGAAATAACCTCCTGCCTGATGGGCCTGAACCCCCAGAGGGTCCTGATTGCCCTGGACCCCTTCGGCACCATCTCTCCTCTTTCCCAGGAGCTGCATGTGTGACCTCACAGGCTCCTTGTCCTTTGGACCAATTGTCTTTCAGCAGCTCTTTCACGCTCTGGTACAAGCTGTGAAACCTGTCTTCATTGCGCGAGGCTCTGTTTGCCCCACTGTGCAATTTGCCTCACTTCGCATGCATGCCAACGAGCTGCCTCATGGCTGGATTAGTTTCCAGCCCCATCTAGCTCCATTACCCGAAGGCCTTTGCTGGTAAATGCTGCATTTCCAAGCTGGTTAGGTTCTCGTTCAGGTGCAGCTGGTGTTTCATGGTTTGTAGGGTCAGAAGGGACCTGAGCAGATCATCGAGTCTGACCCCCTGCCATGGCAGGAAAGAGTACTGGGGTCAAACGACCCCAGCAAGGTGTACGTCTAGCCT
>NW_017728918.1:10591721-10595430 GCF_001723895.1 Crocodylus porosus | reverse complement strand
CCCGATGCACACCCTATGCCCAGGAGGGACACTTTGCTCGATCGCCTGGGCCCAGTCCAGCCCGAATGTCTACTCTCGATCTGTGCAAAGGATTCTGGCAAATGGCACTGGATCCGGATGCCATAGCCAAGTCTGCCTTTACCACCCCCGTGGGACTGTATGAGTTCACAGTTTTACCTTTTGGTATGCGCAACTCTGCTGCATCCTTCCAAAGGCTGATTAATAACCTGCTACAAGGGTGCGAGCAGTTTGCCATGGCGTACATCGATGACATCGCCATCTTTAGTCAAGACTTCGAATCGCACCTGAGCCATCTGACCACCCTGTTAGGCAAGATCAAGCACGCTGGTCTTACCGTGAAAGCTAAGAAGTGCCAGTGGGCACTATCTGAGGTAGTGTATTTAGGACATCGGGTGGGTGGAGGTCAGCCCCAGCTCGCTGTCAGCCAACCAATTCGAAATACATCACCTGTTACCAGGCAGATTCCAGCTCCCCAGGTAGAAACCCCCCACCCAGGTCATTGATGCCAGTCACAGAGGCAGAGGGAGCAGGTCCCCCCTCCCTCAGGACTGCAGCCAGTTCAAGTTACCTAAAGAGACCGGCCAGGGTGCGGTCCCCTCCGTGCTGACCCACCCTAATCAAATGGTTGCTGCTCAGAGATTTTAGTCAGTGTCACAGGGCAGAGATTTTGGGGAGAAACAAGGTGGCTTTCCGCCACAGATCGAGGTAAGACTAACTGGCCTATAGTTCCCGGGTCCTCCTTCCTCCCCTTTTTAAAGATGGGAACCACCTTGGCCTCGTCCAGTCCCCCGGCCCCACACCAGAGCCCCACGAGTGCTCGTACAGCCGTGCCGGGGGTCCCGCAATGACCGCAGCTAATTCCCGCAGCGCTCGGGGGTGGAGATCGTCAGGACCCACTGATTTAAATACGTCCAGTCCCTCCAGACATCTCCTGACTAGATCCGCCTGACCCTGGGCCTGGGTGCGCCTCCCCTGGGGCCTGAGGGGGTCCCGGTGGGGGGGGCTGATTTGGTCCCTGCTCAGGAAAATGGAGGCAAAGAAATGGTTAAATATGTTGGCTTTGTCATCTGATGTGACGCCTGGATTTCCTAGCGTGTTTTGCAGGGGCCCCATGTTACCCGGTACCGTCTTTTTACCCCCGATGTATTTAAAAAAGGACTTCTTGTTGTGCTTGATCCAGGAAGCTAGTCCCAGTCCCATCTCCGCCTTGGTCTTCCTGACCCCCCCTGCAGCCCCGAGCAACTGCAGTATAGTCCTCCCTGGGGATGACCCCTCCCTGCCATCGGGTGTGCGCCTCCCTTTTAGCTAGGAGATGTCTTTAATTGGGAACGGGATCCTAGGGTGGAACAAACCAGCATCTACAGGGAACAGCTCTAGGGGGGAGATGGGATAGCTGGGAAGAGACAGAGAGGAGTGGGGCTAGAGAGGACTTTGAGAAGTTGTCCAGTCCAACCCCCTGCCCGAGGCGCGGAGCTGGGGTTTCCTCTCCCTCCTCAATTCCATGCAGATGGGCTTGACGTCCAACTCCAAACTGGGCCGTAGCCCGCAGGTTTTGTAGGGGGAGAGGGGTGCTAGCAAGGGCAGCATCCTCTCCGGCGCTCAGTGCCACAGTCATGTCCATTCCCAGCAAGTTGCAATCAGGCTTGTGGCACTGGGGAAATCACAAGAGGCCTCTTAGATTATTGCACCCACCCAGGTGCCTGTATTGTGCTTCTCCCATAGGGACTGCAGTCCCACCACTGGCCTTCACCGAGCATCCTTTAGACCAGGAGCACTCAGTGGGCTGGATCCAGCCTGCGAGGCCATATTATCCAGCCTGAGAGTCCCCCGATAGGTCCAGAAACTTGGTGGTGTGAATTGCCATTCCCCTGCTGCCAAATGTCTGAACCCATGGGCCCAAACTCACTGTGCACCCCTTCTCCGGGCCATGGGGCTGGAAGTTTGAGCATCACTTTTGTAGAACCATTACTAATGGGGTAGGGACATCTGCTCCAGTTGGAGGTTTCTGGGTGTATCTTGTCATGTGCCGAATGAACAGTGTGAACACGGTACGGTACCCTGCAGCACCCTTGGCAGGATCTCAAGCCACCCCAGGGTGTGGCAGCACCCTAGTTGAGGGTCCCTGGTCTAAGGGGACTAGCTATGCGCATAGAGGGCAGGTCTATTGAGAGCTGTTTGGCAAACCAGTTGGACATCCCTGCACCAACGTTGGTGGAGACCATGGAGGGTCTGACGGGGATGGATCGCTCTAGATACACCCTGTTCATCTGCTCTTTCTCTAAATGTCTGCTACCAGTGTCAGAGTTGGGGTGCTGGGCTCAGTCAGTAGTAACTAATGGTTTTGGCAGGCGTGCCATGGACTAAGCTGCCACCCCCCTCTTTTCTGCTGGCTTATCTAATGGTTTCCCCCCGGAGCACTGGAAAAGTGTCCCAGCTGAGACCCAGGTTTATCTTTCCCTGACCTGTGGTGACTGCAAATTTATATGGCAAGAGAGCATCCAAAGCCTTGAATTTGGTGGCCCTTGGTCATGACACCTGATGTCTCTCACAGCAGCATCCTGCCCTTTCCTCCATCCCAAACCCTGCATGGCCAGAGACTCAAGCCCACCTGCCTCCATCCTGGTACCTCCGTCTACTCACATGGGGTTTCACATGCTGTGCAGTGACGTGTGCCACGGGTTAGCCCCCCCTGATCTGGATGGACCATTGGCCTGATGCAGTGTGGCACTGTTTATATTCTTACTCCCTTCCTTGCACCCATCATGGATTGTTCTCACATCCCTACCATCTTCCCCTGGCTTCGTGCCTCAGTCAGTGCCAAAGCACATCCTTCCATCCCATTTTGGGGGCTTTGCTCTACCCCTCTCCTCCGCCAGGCTGATCTAGGCTAATTAGAGGTGCTTCCCTTTCAGGACTGGTTGACCGTCCCACTCAAACTCAACAATGTCCAGCAACGAGGTAAGGCCGTGTCCAGTTTTGGGCCCCAATACAGAAGGGATGTGGGCACATTGGAGAGAGTCCAGAGGAGGGCAATGAAAATGGTTGTGGGGCTGGGGGACAGGACTGGTGAGGAGAGGCTGGGGGAAATGGGCTGATTCAGTCTGCAGAAGAGAAGACCGAGGGGGACTGAATAGCAGCCGTCACCTCCCTGCAGGGGGGTGCAAAGAGGACAGAGCTGGGCTGGTCTCAGTGGGGGCAGGTGGTGAATAAGGAGCAATGGGCTCAAGCTGCAGCGAGGGAAATTGAGGTTGGATATTAGGATGAATTTTCTCACCAGGAGGGTAGTAAAGTACTGGAACAGGTTACCCTGGGAGGTGGTGGGGTCTCCATCCTTGGAGGTTTTGAAGACCCAGGTAGACAAAGCCGTGGCTGGGATGATGTAGTTGAGGCTTGTCCTGCTTTGAGCCTTTGGGCAGGGGATTGGACTAGAGATCCCTTAATTTTCAAACTTAATTTTCTATGACTCCACAGTTCTATGACAATCTGTTAAATGGGTACTTTGTGTCAGTCTTTCATCAGTCCCATGGGATGCCCCTGCCCATTACAGGACAGGGAGGCCCAAGTGAGGGAGATCCCCTGCCCTTCATCAGTGCTGACCTTGTGAAGGAACACCTTGAGAGGCTTGGACACGTTCAAGTCAGCCGGCCCTGACAGTCTCCACCCCAGGGTACTCAAGGAGCTGGCGAGC
>NW_017728918.1:10540003-10591621 GCF_001723895.1 Crocodylus porosus | reverse complement strand
CACCTTCAAGAGAAATTTGGATGCTTATCTTGCTGGGATCCTATGACCCCAGCTGACTTCCTGCCCTTCGGGTGGGGGGCTGGACTTGATGATCTTCCGGGGTCCCTTCCAGCCCGAATGTCTATGAAATCTATGACATGGGGTGGTGGGTCCTTTATGGTGGGAGATATGGATCCATTGGAGCTCCCCACTGGGTTTTTGGAGCCTGCACTGTCTCTGGGCCTGAAAGGGGCAGTGCAGAGGCCACACTTGGTGATCCTTCCATGCCACAGCAAGTGTCAGCCTTGTGGCAGAAAGCCACCTTGGTTTCTCCCCAGATTCTCTGCCCTGTGACAATGAGATTAAAATAGGCCCAGCACAGAGGATTCACACCTCAGCCTGTCTCTTTAGGTAACCGGAGCTGGCTGTATTCCTGAGGGAGGGGGGAAACCTGCTCCCTCTGCCCACGGGACTGGCATCAGCCACCTGGGTGAGGGGCATCTACCTGGTGGGCTGGGATCTGCCTGGTAACAGGTGATGTATTTCAAGTTGGTTGGCTGGCAGCCAACTGGGGCTGACCTCCGCTGGACCAGGTGAATGAGGTCACGGGGCTATATAAGTTGGGGGGGGAAGGAGGCAGGCTCTCTCTTGGGCCATGAGGTGAAGCAGCAGCCATGCGGGGGACACAGAGGAGCTTAACCATCTGAAACTAGCTCTCTCTCACCCCAAAACTCATGAGCAAGGAACTGCCTGCCTCCAAAGGGAAACTTCACCTGCCTTCAGAAGATGCTTGTGAGTACGCTACTCGAGATCTGGGTAGATATCTAGCTGGCAGTAACACAGATGCGTAATCAAAAGGCTGCCTCAGCCAGACTGTTTGCGCTTTAGGATTTGTAAGATATTGCTCAACCCTGTACCCTAGTTTCCCCTACCCCTTGTAATCAGTGAAGTTCTCCTTTTTGACTGGTGTGGGAGACTTATTGAGGGGTGGGTCTAAATTATGCCCGAGAGACCCCTTAGGTCTGCGGACTAAGGGAGACTTTACTTTTTGCCCCCGGACTTGGGGAAGTGCCCCAAGTGCCTGTGCTGGGTCGAGTACCCGTCGGACATTAGGCCTGTGTTTCCCCGAGGACACAGGGCCGAGACAGTCCCTTCTCGGGGTGGTGGGGGCACGTTACCCGGAGGCTAGCGAGAGTGCTCCGGGAAGGGGGTCGGCCGGACATAAGGCGCCCCTAGGGAGGCATTCGGAGCCGGGAAGGTGGTCGGGCACAGGGAGGTGGGTGGCTCAACGCAGGAGCGCCCCCTACTGGCCTGCCACAGGCCTCTCTACCATAACAAAGCGAGGTGTTGCTGGAGAGAGCTGCACTGGTGTATTAGCGTAGATTGGCTGCTAGAGGAAAGGATGTCTAGCAAGGAGATGGCGGGGGTTGCGTAGCACAGCGTTGCATCCCTGGGTGAGGTGGGACAAGCAGGAAAGACCTACAGAGGGATAAAGAGGAAGAAGAGGTGACTTGTTCCATTGCAGCCGAATCCCGCTTCAAGGCCTCAGTTGCTTGTTGGTGCTTTGGCCACATGGCCTCTCCAACTGCTTGTGAGATGGTCTCCCTCCTCTGCCCCTTTCTGCAGGAGGCGTCCTGGTCGGCCTGCCCAAAGACCCCCCTCCGAGCCTGATCCTCCCAGAACCTGACCTGCAGTACTACATCCAGCAGTACAAGAAGTCTGGCTTCAGGTACGAGGATGGTGGGGGCCAGGTGTATAGCACCACGGATGCAGTTACCATCCTGTGGACTGGTTCTGATGCAAATGGACTGCTCTCTGCAGGGTGCTGTAGAAATCTCGCCATGCTTGCAGATGAGCTGTCTACACTAGAGTCTAGCTGAGGTTTCCATGGGCACCCAGTGTTGACCGGCTTCCTTAATGCATCCCTGTGGAGCAGATGGGGAGGGCTGTGCCAATAAAGTCAGGCAAGACCTTGGCTCGTGGTAGCAGGTGCCCCTCCAAGGTAGAGCAGCGTTGCAGGGTTCCCCATAACGATGTCCATCCTTCCCCCTCCCCTGGCCCTTCTCCTCTCTCTCAGAGGACCGTTGAACTGGTACCGGAACATGCAAACCAACTGGAGCTGGAGGTGCTCTGCAAGGGGCAGGAAGGTAAGAGCTGCCGGGGTTGCCTTAGGAGCTGCTGTCTGTACTCCAGCCCCAGGACCTTCGGCCAGGGAGCGTGACCTACCTAGCAGCCTGCTGTCCAGAGCAAGGAGGGATTGTGTTGAGACCAGCCCAGGCCTTCTTCGTTACTTGGAGAAGCACTGATTTGGTCGTGATTGTACCGACCTGGTGGGTGGGTGATTGCACCTATCTAGCACTGACCTGGTGGGTGATTGCAGGGTACAATGAGCCCAGTCCAGAGATCTGGTGGCCTTTTGGGGCTGGATCCCCTTGAGAAGGGATGACCTCTGGCCAGCCATGGGATAGAGGCCTCCTACCTTGAGCCTGTCCGTGGATGGGGTGGGCTTGTGGGACACCTCTGAGCTAGGTGCAGTCAAGCTAGAGAGCAAATTGGAAAAAGCTTTGAGACTAAGAAACACAAGGCAAGCTGCCCAGGGTACTGGAGAAGTCTCCATCCCTGGGGAGTCCCAGAAGGGGTGGGCAGGAGTCTGTCTGGACTGGAGTAAGGGCTGCACAGCCTGGGTCTGGATGACTTCTGAGGTCCCTTCCAGCCCTGGGATCCTCTTACTCTACCTAGGGAGAGTGTCTGCTGCATCCCAGACCAGGGTGATGGCTGTCCCCGTGCTGTGTTAGTCAGGCTGGCAGTCCCAGCCAGGACCATCCGCAGCACAACCCAGGCTGCCCTCGTGCATGGGTTTTAAAGAGCCCTTCCTAGGGTGTCGTGGGCAGTTCATCACCCCCTGACTGGCAACAAGGAGCTGAGGCTGCCAGTTCTGTGCACTGCATCGTGGCCCCGATCCTGACTGGTCCTTGTGGGCCCCAGACAGGGGAAAGGAAGCTGCTCCAAGCAGGGGTAATTTACTGGGGTCATGTCCCCTGTCCCATCCTCACAGATCATTTCCAGGTGATGCAAATCTGGGTGGTTCGTCCCAACACTGTCCTCACCAACCCCATTTCCTGTATGTGTTGTCCCACTCAGCCCAAACAGAGGGGAGAGATCCATCTCCCTATGGTAAATGAGGCACAGCTGTGCTTCTGAGCAGCAGCTACCAGCCTCCTGGAGAGGTACCTTATTGTTTGGGTCACCCTAGCAGCAAGGAGCCCCAGTCCTAGCTCTAGAGCCTGCCGCGCTCAGTGCCATTCACCCCCAGAGCCCAGCGATAGTCACCAAAGACCTGACAGTGCAAGACGAGGGATAATGGAGGAGATGGGGGATTCAAGGAGACAATGACACCGTGGTCAGGCAGTGACTCCTGCAGCCCCCAGTTCCCTGCAGGGTTTGCAGAGAAAGAGAGTTTGGAGTGGGGCAGCCAAGATGACAAGGAGCTGCCCCCAGGCAGGAGTGAAGGCGTGGGGGAGAGCACAACATTGCTGGTTGGAAAGTCAGACCCATGGGTGCCTCCTGTTTCAATTCCTCCCATTCTGTCTGTGTCCTTTGCAGATCATGGTCCCCGCTCTGATGGTGACCACTGGTAAGGACCAGATCCTCCATCACAAAATGAGCAAAGGCATGGAGACATGGGTAAGTGACCAGTGTTTCCCTCCTGGGCTGTGATGCATCCCGACCATCCTCATGCGGCTTGAGAGGACCGTGTTGAATCACTCATGGTGTAAAGCTGCCCCGGGTAGGCTTCCAGTAGCAGGTCACAAGAGTCCTGCAGCTGTTACTAAAATGGGACGGCACATGGCCCTCAAATGAAAGCTGGATAGAAACCAGCTATAAAGTCATTATACATTTTCTAGCACTAATAGTGTAGCTGGGCAGCTTTTTCATAGCTGGACAGCCATTTTTTTAGCATGGTAAGTACTCTGAACATATGGCTGATCTACATTTATTGTGCGATTCGCCAGTTAATAAGGTAATCATTACTTGGCACACATAGCTGGTCTCTACTTCGCACTTATGGCCTTTCTAAATTTATTGCGTGATTACCAGTTTATTGTGCAATACATGTAACATGTGGCTGGGGCCTGAGTGTCACAAATGGATGCTGGAGCTGTGGAGAAGGGCAGTTGATTCTCCCGCTTCAGACCCCTTCATGCAGCGGTCAGGGAAGAGCTGCCCCTCGCGCAGGGATGGGTGAGGTCTAGGAGGACAGTGCCTCTGCAACGTCAGTGGTTGACCAGAGGGGTGGGTCAGTATCCTGACCTGGGCTGCAGCTCCAACGGTGTTTAAAAGCCTCCTTAGCTTTGAGAAGTCCCAATGGCATCTCATGGCTCTTGTGCATTTCTTTCCAGATTCCCCAGCTGACCCGGGGGCACATCGAGGAGTGCGGACACTGGACGCAGATGGAGAGGTACCCACGGTCATTGCTGGGAGGGTTGCTAGCTCAGAAACTCGTGTCTTCATCCCCTAATGGGCCCATGAATGTGACCAGTACTTGGGCTGGGTCCATGTTGATTCAGAGACAGCTTCTGTAGGCAGGGTGGCTCAAAGGCTGCTGAAACTTTTCGGAGCCTGACAGGCTAGGAGGAGGCAGAAGCTGATTTGCTTGGAGGGTTCAGCAAAGACTTTGTCCAGCAGATGATGCCACCGTGGCCAGTGAGTTAAATGGGTTATAAGCTTGCAACCCCTTTCCTTGGCCAGTGCTGCGTGGGGCAGCCTGGGGGCAGAGTAAGGAGCGTGTGACCCTAATTGTTGCCAGCGCCTCTGGAGGCCTTTATATGCATGCAGCAGGGCACCTTACCTGCACAGCTGTGGCTCTTGGGGGAGCTGAGCTGAGCACAAACTGGTTTTATCCACAATCCTTTGTTTCTGGACTGTGACATTGCATGGCAGGGCTGGCTTCTGTGGTACCTGCTCAGGCAGAGCTCCCATTTAAGTCGGGGGGGTTCTCTGAGCAAGGACTGAGCTCCCCAAGTAGAGACAGCTCCTTAATGAACTGCTGAGGGGCAGGGCCTCAGTGTCCCCCCCACCCCACCCCGCTCTACATGTCATCTCTGACCTAGGTGCCTCCTTTCTGGGCATACTGGCTCTTGGCAATCCCCTGAGGTGCATGAAGGGCTCGTAGCCAATATGACTCCAGGGATAGAGCTGTAGTGAAGAGTAATCCCCTGTTTGCAGCTACATCCTGGAAAGGACCTGGCTTTGTAACAAGGACCAGTGTTATGGGGAGTTTTGGCTCTCCCGACAGCAGGTGCATGAGCTGCACTTCTCTTTATCGCTCTGATCCTTGTGGCTGGGGCACTCCCAACCTCAGCTGGCTTTTGGGGAAGTTATATGGCGTGGTACTTCATCAGGGCTGCTTGGGCTCATTCTCAGTGAGCCCAAATATGCTTTTCCTCTCTGCTGTCCGTATTGATGGGGACAGGCAGGAAGGGAGTCGGTGCTGACCTGCATGTAGGGAAAAGGCAGGCGAAGTCCAATGATACGATGATGATGATGATGATGCTTTCCCTTCATGCGGTGCCTAAAGAGCGCGTGAAGCAGCAGTGACTGAAATCAGATCCGTCTAGGTCAGCAGACCCAAGAATTTGGGCTATTTCAGATATTTGAAATCAGATATTTCTAGGTCACTTGCCTCCAAGAACTTTAAAGGATCTGGCCAAGGTGTATTGTGGATCCTTAATACTGATTCTTTTTTTTTTTCTTTGTAACTTACTCTGGGGATAATGAGGAATTTACAGTGGACTAAAAGAAAGCTAAAGTAATGGCAGTGGTGCTAAACACTGAACAGGATAATGCAAGCCTGTTAGCCCAATGTCAATGCCAGGGAAGACACTGGGATGGCTGATATGACTCTATGAATAAAGATGCGAAGAAAAAAATGTAGCTAATGACAGTCGGCAAGGGTTTATGGGTGACTTGATCCCAGACTGTAAGCCTCCCTCAGTAGGAGCAGTGGAGGGGCCAGAGGGCTGGTCTTGGAGAAGGAGAGATGAAGCCTAGTGGGACGCATGGGAGGCCAAGGGGAATGAGAACCTGTGCCCAAGGTGTTTGGAGGCTGTGAACGTTGGTAGCAGGGAGCTGCCACAGGTAGGAAGGGAGGAGGAAGAGGATTGTCCTTTTCTATAACAGCTCTTCTGGCTTAATAATGACTGTTGAGGGTGAGGGGATAGGGAAAGAGCTCCCCCAACCAACTCCAGCTTGGCCTTGAAGCCCATTTAGCTGTTCTGGGCTCCCATGGGGCTGTAAAGGGAGCTCGGGTCACTTGGGACATGACAGCTAGAAGACTGTAAAGAACAGCCCTAGCCTCCATGCTCAACGCTGTGTGCTCTCCTTCCAGGCCAGCTGCGCTGAACAAGATCCTCATCAAGTGGCTGGAGGACATTCACAGCAAGGCTTTGCTGCAAAGGATCTCCCGGCTCTGAGATTGTCCTCTCCTTGCTGGTGCCATGGTAGTGGCAGGGCCCTTTCTATTTTCAGGGCCATTGCTCTCTCGATAAGTTGGATCTTTGCCATTGGACTGGGGTTTTGTTGGTGGAAATTAGGGGTCAAGCAGGGTTTAGCTTTTCTTACTAAGCTTGTTGGTCTCTCCTTTGCACATCTGTGTTGCATTTGGGGCTGTTTTTTCCCTCCTTTTTTTCTGGCATATGGCACTGAACGCCGATGGGTCTCTTATCTGTAGAAGAAGCTACACTTTGATCTCAAAGTGGCAGGCAGCCTTTACCAGGGGGGCCAGAAGAGGAGGGGGAATAGCCCCTGAGGAAGAGGGTTTCAAGAGGAAAAGGTTGCTTGAGGGGAGAGGTGACTTCTGAACTCTGTGCCCTTCATGCATCGATAATGTGCTATTAATGATGCTGCTTTTCTAATCTAAAGCCCTGTGGGAATTTTCCAGGGTTAAGCTTCAAATTCTAGTGCTGTGGGTTTGGGTTGGATCCTGAAGCAGAAGAGGCTTGCCTTCTAGTTCATCTGATATCCAAAACGTAGCCAGGAGTATGTCTCGGGATAGCGGAAATCTTGCAAGAGCAGCTACAGGCATGTGCTTGTCACCTTGCATATTAGATGATGGGGGTCAGGACCCAAAGAGTGATTTGCTTGGTCTACTGCCATTAATTTCTGCTGTGATTTGAGACGCCTGGACAGTCGTTTTGCTCCCTTCCCGTGCGCATTGGGAAGGCAACATCTGTACATGGAGTTTGCTATGTATAACTGTTAATAAGTATTTTGGAAATGAGATTTTGCTTTCATCACCTTGACAGTCTTTTGTGAATGAGTAATCGGTATAAAACAGAAAATTGCTCTTGTGGTGTCCCGTGTTTTTTCCGGGGGCGGTAGAGATACTTTGCCAGGCATGCCCCAGTGCATGGAGGTGCATGCTGGAGATGACTCCCTAGCTCATCCTGTGGCGTGCATGTCGGATGGGCCCAGTAAGGGACTCTTCTAAGCCAAATATGACAGCATTTCTGTGTGCATGTGCTCATGGTAATGGGGGACTGATATCACATCTGTCTGACGTCCCAGCAAGCTGGGCTATGGCAACATACCCAACCCTGTAGCCATGTACCTGTGAGGAGTCACTGCACCAGCTGGGGTTGAGCCATCTTTCTGGTGGCCTGGCATCAGCGTTGGCCAGGACTTGATGGCCAACTCTGCCACAGTCTCAGCCTTAGAAGCAGCGAGCAGGGAGCTACCTGCACAACCAGCCTCCTGAGGAGTGTGTACATGTCCCTGGAGCATGTCCAAGCATCTGAGGGCAGCCCCTCAACTCCTGCCGTTCAGTCTGGCTCCTTGGGGTGCCCTCCTTTCTCCCTTGTCTGCCATGCCTTGATGTACTTTTAATGTGAAAGAGAACCTGCTCCCAAGGTCCAGCTCCACTTGCCCCTGGGGCCCTTAGTTGTGGCCCTCCATCTAGCCTTATTATTGCCCCAGGGTGCTAGTCACCTTATGGGCTATTTGTGGCCTCTGTCCACCCATACAGTCATGCCCATGCCTTGCAGGTGGTACTTGATCATTTTGGAGGTGTCCCCTGGCCCCCATTGCAACACTTGCCCCCTCAGGCCTCAAGCCTTTGTTGGGGCTTCAACCTTCCTGGCTTTGGCCGCTTTTCTCCAGCTGTGCCCCCTTCATCCTAGGTCTACTGCCCTGGACCTCAGCTTCTGGGCCCCTGGCCCTGCTCTCACCCTTTGTGGATAACATCGAGCTGGGGTGTATAGTAGGTACACTGGAGGGTACGGCTAGGATTCAGTGTGACTTAGAGAAATTGGAGGATTGGGCCAAGAGGAGTCTCCTGAGGTTCAGCAAGGACAAGTGCAAAGTCCTGCACGTAGGAGGGAGCAATCCCATGCACCGGTGCAGGCTGGGGGGGATGGGCTGGGCAGCAGCTCTGCAGAAAAGGGCCTGGGGGACAGGGGACAAGAAGCTGAACAGGAGTCAGCAGTGTGTCCTTGGTGCCAGGAAGGGTAACGGCATCCAGGGCTGCATTGGGAGGAGCGGTGCCATCAGGTCGAGGGCAGTGATTCTTCCCCTCCGTTTTGTACTGGTGAGGCCAGATCTGGAGTCCTGCATCCAATTGTGGGCTCCCTATTACAGAAAGGATGTGGACACATTGGAGAGAGTCCAGTGAAGGGCAATGAAAATGGCTGTGGGGCTGGGAGACAGGACTGGTGAGGAGAGGCTGAGGGAACTGGGCTGATTTAGTCTGGAGAAGAGAAGACCGAAGGGGATTGAATAGCCGCCTTCACCTCCCTGCCGGGGGGCTGCAAAGAGGACGGAGCTGGACTGGTCTCAGTGGGGGCAGACGACAGGACAAGGAGCAATGGGTTCAAGCTGCAGCCAGGGAAGCTGAGGTTGGATATTATGAAATTATTTCTCACTAAGATGGTGGGGAAGCACCTGAACAGGCCCCCTAGAGAGGTGGTGCAGTCTCCATCCTTGGAGGGCCCAGCAGACCAGGAGAAGTTTGCTGACCTTCAGATAGGTGTTGAGAACCAAGAACAGTTCAAAGAGCCAGTCTAGTCAAATTAAATGCAACATAAGAAGACATAGCCCTTTTAATAGCTTCTCCATATGTTAATATTAAACTTGCTATGACTGACTAAACAGCACAGAGCCAAGATGTTAAGCAAATGATTAAAAGTGTATAGGGTGTGCATTTCTTGTAAGGTGTACCAATTTTATTTAATATTTGAAACCAATTACATTGTGAAATGACTACGTCCTAACCGTCTGTCATCTGTAAGGTCCTGGGCTTTCCCCAGATGGGTTTATCTGGGAATGATTTATCTTTGCTCTAACCCCAGGGTTACATACATAGTAAATGAGTGATTTCACTTTGTGCTAGTTCGTCCCCGAGGCGATGCCCTTGATTAGAAAATCAGCAGAGGCGTTTCTTGAGCATCGCACCAACTTCTGAAGGCACCACTCAGAAAATGCCAGCTCTAAGCATTCACTCCCTTTTTTTTGAGTATGGAAAAACCCCAGATAAATTCTGTTGCAAACTCAGGGACCTGAGACCTCAGCTGGAATGATGTAGTTGGGGCTGGTCCTGCTTGGAGCAGGGGGTTGGACTAGATGCTACATCCTGAGGTCCTTCCAGCCCTCACCATCTAGGATTTTATAAGCCCACAGCAGGGCAGGAGGGTTTGGACACGGTGGACTCCTGTTGCTTGACCTTGTGTATCACATCTAGGCATTTGTACACCTGACAGTGCGAATAGCATGCAGCACCCTTAAGAGGATCTTGCAGCACTTGCCACCGCACCCAAGCTAAAAATCAGAGGTTTTAGGAATACAATCTCCAGCTGCACTTAGAATAGGGTGAAATGCATTGTGGGTGTAGCTTAGCTCCAGGATAAGAGAGGGCTTAATACATTTATATATGATGGATGAGAAGATGAACATGATCATTCATAATAAGTTTATGAAGAAAATAGAAAAACGTAGCAACTGTATTGGCATCAACCCATGTCCCCTCTAAGTGGACTGCATGTCCCCATACCAATATAAGTGTAGTGAGACCAGTGCAATGTTAACCCTGTTTTGTAAAGGGTGAAAGCTGCAGGGATTTTAGCTCCCCGGGATGCCTACGGGGGCACACAGTGGCAGTGGTCCCATCAGAACAGCTGATGCCCGTTTCCTACTCCACTAGCTTGAAGGCTAAGAGTTGCATCTATCCTCTCGTCAGCATGAAGGTAAGCCCCACAGACTCCCCCCAGCTCTGGATCATCCTGGAGCCGTCCCCAGCCATCGCATGGGATCGCAGCCAGCTTCCCTTGTTCTGATCTCAGCTCCCAGCCCTTGGCAGGCTGAGCTACAACCGTGTGATCCGAGCGAGCTGGCAATTACCGCCAGCCGCCGGCCCTGGAAATGGATTTTATGAGCTACCTTAAAGAGTTTGCTGTCAAAGAACAGGCGCCGTTGATGGGGACCGTGCAGTTATCGGCCAGTTAGGCAATTGGTCGTATTGGACTTCAGGAACAAGGCTCTCCGAGTCAAGGAACATTGTTAATGCCAGGTTCTGAGCCAAACACGATGCCAAGAGGTAAATGGACTTGGCCAAGGTTGCAGGGTGAGTCGGTGGGAGAGCCCAGAAGGCAGCAGAGCTGTTCTTCCCTACTGCCTCCCGTGCTGGCACTGCTAAACCACGCTACCCTCCTGGGCGTGGGAGGGGAACTCAGGAATCCCAGTCGGAGGTTGGAGCCCAGTGCGCTAGGTGCTGTACATGGTAGGAAGTAAATGGGCAAGGAAAAGATGAACCTCCGTGTTTTCCAGGCAGGGGCAAAGGGTCAGGGAGACAGAACAGTTCAGCCAGCGTCACAGCGGGGATCTGTGGATGATCCAGAACTGAACCCCGCTGGCCTGAGTGATGTGTCCATGCCAAAGCCATTCAGATTGCAAGGTCTGGTGTCAGGCAGAGGCTGAGATGCTGTGCATGGAGCTGTTTGGAGTTACAAGGCGGTAGAAGGGGAGTCGGAGTCCTGGCACGCGCCACTGACTCCCCCACGCGGCCTAGTCAAGTCACTCAACTCCATCCTGCCTCTGCTCCCCATCCGTGGAGCCAGTATGCCCACACCTGTGAGAGAGGTTGGACTCATCAATTAGTTAATAAAGGCTTAGTGCTAAGATGCTGCCGTGCTGGATGCTACCTAGACAGACAGATGGATGGACCATGAGCCATATCAAGGCTGTCCAGGGAGAAAGGCTGCAGTCCTTGGGAATCTGTGCTGATGTGATGTGCGACTGCTGTTCGTGCCTCAGTTTCCCCATGTGGATAATAGTAACCCAGCCAAAGAGCTTGCCATTGTGCACGGTGTGGGTGATTGGGCTCAGCAAGGACTGAGCTGCAAACAGCACCTGTGGGTGCTGTCGTCTTTTCATGGGTGTCCCGGGAGAGGGTATGTGGCAGGACTCCAAGAAAGACATGAAGGGCGGTTGCAAAGAAGCCATATGGGGCTACATGTATGTAGCCGTGGCTCCTCGGGGGGAGACGTCCAGCAGCAGTTTCCAAGGTAGGCACAACTGGATTTTCCAGTGCATAATATGCAGCCCACCCTCTACTAAAATTGAAGGGCATTTTATACACTGACATGCTGTAATGTAAAAATAATTGCAATAGTGATGATCAAGTGTGGCCACATTTCAATCAAATGAATGTTTTCCTGACGTTTGTCCTTCTTAAATGGATGTTGGAAAAACATCTAGTCCAACCTCCTGCTCAAAGCAGGACCAGCCCCAGCTACATCATCCCAGCCAAGGCTTTGTGTGTACCTGTGCCAAAATACCCACTGCTCCCTCCTCTGGATAGCTGATTCGGAGTAACATCTAGTTGTGCTCCTAGTAATTGTGTTTGTCATCGTGCAAACAACACAAAAGAGTCAGCGCCAGCTTAGGGGAGCTTTTAGTCTGAAAAGCTGGAAAGCCCAGACGCACCGGGACTTTGTCTAGACTAGGAATAAGGATGATTTTCCTAACAAGGGTGGCTTAATTATATACATGTGTGCCTTGTGCACTGGAATACATACTGCTAAGTTTGTGGGGCATTTGCTTCAGGGCTTGTGGAGAGGGTGAAGATCCTGGCAGGGTGGGGTGTATTAAAAGCAGCTGGCTGGAGGGTAGGGTCCCAGCTGCAAAAAAATACGCAGTACTGCAGGATAATGAGTATGAGGGCTCCTTGTGCTGTTATGAAAGTATTGCAGCTCTGAGCTGGGCCTGCTGGGCCAACCCCACAGCTGGGGTAAAGCTTCCCTTGCAATGAGGCTCCGAGTTGCACTGGTTGAGGCTTCAGCCCCTGGTGCACTAGTGATACCAGCTAGCTGTCCAAACCCAAAAGCCTCCTGGAAAAGTGAGCAGCACTAGCTAAGGGCAGTCCAGACTTTAACTTGTGCAGTTTGCTTGGGAAATGTGACTTTGCTTGGTTCAGACCCGTGGGCCAGTAGTGGCTCAGAGCTAACCCCAGCCTGTCACCCCCCAAGAGTGCTGGTGGTGGCAGACATTATAATTTAGCAACGCTTCCCCCACCTAAAATGCTGAAGAAGTTCAGAATTGAGACATTGTCCCTCAGTTTGTGGTTGGTTTGTTAGAGATGCAGGGACTGCAGAGGTTACCCACTGCTCCACCGTAAAAAGTGGTGGTTGAGCTCTTCTCATTTGTGCACAATTGCGTCGGTTGAACCTGCAACCTCAGTGACCCACTCTGCTACTGACTTCCTATGCATCCTTGGGCAAGTTTCTGTGTGTCTGCACTGGAAATACCGCACCCTTTGCCTACTTGAGATGGTACACTCTGGGCATGTCTACATGTGCACATTTAATGAGCATTTGCTCAATTTAAGGTCATTAAGGGTGCGTGTCTACATGTGCATGCCCTTAATGTGCCTTAAAAATGGTGATTTAAGGCTGTTTGAGGCTAAATTGGATACCTGCATAAAGCAGGTATCATATTTCTGTGCAAATAGTTACATCGCATTAGCAAATGTGTAGATGTACTAATGCGCATTAATTCAGTGCATGTCCATTGGGCCAAATGTGCAAACACGCATTAATGCAGTGTACGTCCATTGACTTGGGCCGAACATGTAGACATGCGAATGTGCATTAATGCAAAGGCTATCACAGAGATTCAGGGACTCTCCACGCTTCCTCTCTCTCAAGCCAGCCCCAATGTCCTTGCTCCTCTCTCCCAGGGTTTATTACTCGGAGCGATATACAAGCCATAAAAATGAGCTGTAGGCAGTGGAGAACCCAAAGAGATTTCTTTTCTCTGTGATGGGTCACACTGTATCAAGCTAATAATTGTCCCCGCTGTGACTCACAGGTGGCTGTGACTGCCGACTCCTATCTGTGCACTGCCGTAGCTGCATGCAAGGAAGAAAGTGGGAAATGGGAAAATAAATCTAGCCAGGGATGTAAGTCCTCCGGGCCGTTTTACTTAGAAATCACCCGAGCAGTGTTTAGAATTGCTGTTCGACAGCCCTGGTTCCAGAGGACGCAGGTGGGAGCAGGCAGCAATAAGCTTGCTTGAATCTGCTAAGTTGTTGGAAGGGGAGGAGTAGCTGTTACATTGGTCCCATAGCTGGATGGTGCTGAGTACTGCATATAATCATAGAAAATGAGGGTTGCAGGGACCTCAGGAAGTTGTATCTAGTCCAACCCCCTGCTCAAGGCAGGACCAGCCCCAACTACATCATCCCAGCCAAGGCTTTGTTCACCTGGATCTTCAAAACCTCCAAGGATGGAGACTCCACCACCTCTGGGTAACCTGTCCCAGTTCTTCACCACCCTCGTGAGAGTTTTTCCTAATATCCAACTTCAACTTCCCTCGATACAGCTTGAGCCCATTGCTCCTTGTTCATCACCTGCCCCCACAGAGAACAGCCCGGCTCCATCCTCTTTGCAGCCCCCCAGCAGGGAGGTGAAGGCTGCTATTCAATCCCCCTCGGTCTTCTGTTCTGCAGACTAAATCAGCCCAGTTCCCTCAGCCTCTCCTCGCCAGTCCTGTCCCCCAGCCCACAACCATTTTCACTGCCCTCCGCTGGACTCTGTCTAATGTGTCTGCATCCTTTCTGTAGGGAGGGGCCCAAAACTGGACACAGGACTCCAGATGTGGCCTCCCCAGTGCTGACGAGTAACCAGTCTCTGTAATGGGGGAAAAAAAACAGAGTTCAGTGCAAAGAGGACTCCAACTGCTCCCTGGACAAGGAAAGATGACCTGGGCCTCCTTGATGAGTTGATTGAGTTGCAGCATCAGGGTAGCAACAAAAGTGAGGAAGTCCTGTGCAACTGGGGCTCGTAGTAGAGATGATATCTTATATTAGACTAACAAGATTTTTGCAACAACAAAAAAAATCTTTAATTTTTTGCAAAAATTTTGTTGGTGTAATAAAAGATATCATCTCTACTATCAGTCCTGATTGCCTTTTCCTTTAGACCAACACAGCTACAACCTGGATACCTAAGTGCTATGCAGACACTGAAACAGCTTGGCCACGGCAGGGAGAAGCCATGCTGGAGAGGGGGAAACTGAGGAAGGGGGAGTCCAATGTGAGCCTTGCAAGGAAGAGGCAAGGAGCTCTGGGCACCAGGGAGGGAGTATAATGACCTTGTGTTTTGTTGAGTCCTGTTAGACAAAGCTTTTCTGGACTGGTTTGGTCAGGGGTGTGATCCTCCCGAGAGCAGGGGTCTGGATGAAATGGCCTCTCCAAGTCCGGTTCTTCTTAGTCTAACCTCCCCCCTCTCCTTCCTTCCTTCCTTCTTCTGACTCTTAGCACCTGGTCAGAGACTGATGGACTTGGCTTTTAAAACACCCACGTTATGGCAGTATTTCTTTCATTTGCTTTTTTTTCTTAAAGGCAAGAGGAGAATCATCTCATAGCTGTCAGCTTTGGTTGGATCATAAAACCAAAGCTAGGATAGGGGCAATTTGAAAAGCAGATGGAAGATGCTGAAAATTACACCTAAAGCACAGAGGAAATGTAGCATCCTCTCTGCAGGGCGCCCTGGCACCCCTGGCATTGCAGCGAGCATGACTGAAGCGAGCCTGGCCACAGGGCCGAGTCCCAGACAGGGTTGTGTGGATGCGGTGCTGCTTTGCTTCTCTGCAATCAGTAGACAAGGGGTGTCAAAGATATGGCCCACAGGCTGGATCCACCCCATAAAGCCACTTCATCCAGCCTGCTGTGCTCCCAGCGGTGGTGTTGGGGCTAGAGGGGACACAGCCTGCTGCAGAAACTGGGGCCCCGGGGCTTGGTGGCAGGAGGGCACGTGAGGGGTATGCAACACGACCGCACTCATCTGGCAGCTGCTTAGCTGCCACCACGACTCCCAGTGCAGCGGTCACCTTCTCCCCCACCAACCCACTGGTGTCCTCGTCACAGCCACCACCCTCCCTGCCACTGGTCTCCCAGTGCCCTCATCACCAGCCCATGCTCTGGGATGGATCTGGCCCACAAAGGCTGGTCCAGATCCAGCCTGGGGCAGGGAGTGAGTTTGACATGCCCTGATCTCGACCAAAGATTTATTTTTTAGACTTCAAACCCTTCTTAGAAACTGCCAGCTCTGAGCTTTCACTCCTTTCTTGATCACGGAAAAATCCTAGAGCCATTTTGTTGCACAACAGGGCAGGAAGGTTTGGATGCTCTGGATTCCTGTTGGAAAAGCTCTGGTGAATCGTGTGCAAGTATTTGCACACCTAATGGTGCTAATCTTGCGCATTGCCCTTGGAAGGAGCTAATAGGCCCCAGGGTGTTGAGACCTGATCTAGACTAAATGTCCGAGAAGATACCCCTGAACCCACTCCCAGAGAGGGTGGTCTCATTTCTTCTCTGGGAAGACACCTTTTCCAGCCTGCTTTGCTGGTTCCTTCACAGTAGACACCTTGAACACGTAGGGGGTGCACCTGATGCTGAGCATCTCACCTTTCCTTGTGCTGTTTCCATCCTGGGACAGACAGGTTGGCTATGATCACCACTGCCTGCAATACCCTGAGCAGGTAGGGTCAGGAGGAAGAAGAAATCGGGTGAATAATAGCGAAGGAGCCAAAAATGCATCTGATGTCTTGAGAATATCTGCAGATTTGGGGGGAATTCACTGAAAATTCACCCTGGGGGGGAAATAAAGTAGATTCTCAAAGTGGATGCGAGGGGGTTTTGCTAGCACCTTCCTGCCCAGCAGCTCGGGGGTTGAAGCACACCCCTGGGATGGGGGGAGACCTGGGTCCAAGTAGCTGCTATGCTTGAGAGGGGTTGAACCTCCATCTCCTGCCCCAAGGAAAGCACCCCGTCCCCAAGGCCATGAGCATGCTTCAGGGCAGCCAGGAAGGAGTGGGAGTGCTCATCTCCCTTGCCGACGCTGTTTTAATTTAGATGAGCAGGGCGTCACTGGAGCGAAGACTGGAGCGCGTCTGTCCCCTGTCCCTGGGGATCGTGTTCACCATCAGACCCTCCCAGCCTCCAGTTACATAAGCATATTCTTCAAAGTAGGGCAGCTCCCCCAGAAGACACGAAGGGAGTCCCATCCCTGAACCAAAGGCAGGTCTCATGGGCTGGACGTCTTTATGGGAGTCAAGAGTCTTCTTCTGCCTAAGGCAGGGCAGGGATTGAATCAAGGTCATGGGGCATCTACTGCTTTAGACAGACAGGCCGAGATGCTGAAAAGCAGGGCAGGGACTGTGGGAATTTGGGAGGAGGGTGAAAATGATGGGAAGGAGGAAAGAGAACTTGACTCTGACCTCCCCCAATTCCCAGAGGGCAGTCCTAGTCTCCCACAATGCAGTCAAGCGCAACCTCCTGAACATGCCACCAATGCACCACGTTTGCTTGGCAAAAATGTGGCTGAAGTTGTTCCCAAATCTAGATCTCCCTCCCCCTTGAGCCACATCAGAGCCTGGGCCTGGACCTCTTCTGGAAGCACTATGAGATCTTCCTATTTATACAGCAGGTGTCTAGCAAGAAAGGTTAAGCTGGGATATTGTTTGGGGGGTCAGCCCATAATTACGCTAGAAGTCACTGTATATATATGTGGTGTGTAACCTATGGGATGTCTTCTAGTGTGGATGTGGCCAAGGTGCAGGGCTTGTGGTATGTCATCCAGGAGTGTAGTGCACTAACGTCACACTCGTGCACTCTGTATCCAAATTCTCTGCTAGTTTAGAAGAGGATTTTGCTTCTCTCCTGTGGTGTGCTCTTGCTTTACGCATGGTTTTGCTCTCTTCGGGAAGCTGCCCTGAGCCTTTCTTGGGAAGAGACTCATGTAACTCAAACCAATAATGAATAATGGGGCAGCAAGCTGGTAGTGTCGTGGAGGATGCTGGGAGGCCTACTGTCTTGGCACAGCCTTTTGCTGACACACTTAAAATGAGGGTGAGTAGCAATGGCAGAGAGAGGTCAGTGAGCATGTAACCTATGGGATGTCTTCTAGTGTGGTTCTCAACATGTGGTGTGTAATCTATGGGATGTCCTTTTGGGCTAAGGACAGACAGTCAAAAACCCCAAGGTTAGAATAAACTGAGAAATGACTGAACAGACATTCACTTTTGATTCGGGGAATGCAGCTGCATATCTGCAGTGGCTCAGGACAGAAGCCAGAGGGTGCTAGAGCATGGCTCTGGCATGTAACCGGCAGGGGTTGTGTGTTTGCTTCCTGTTCCTGCTGCCCCCGAGGTCTCTGGGATTTCCAATCCAGAATCACAGCAGCGGGACTCTGCAGAGTTGCTCATCAGTTCCTCTTCCTGCTTCCAGGTGCCTCTGGGATTTCATAGAATCATAGTATCAATGAGTCGGGAGGGACCTAGACAGATCATCGAGTCCGACCCCCCGCCATGGGCAGGAAGGAGCACTGGGGGTGACAGGGGTCACAAGCCCCCAGCCAGGTGCCTATCCAGTCTCCTCTTGAAGATCCCCAGGGAAGGGGAGAGCACCACCTCTCTGGGATCCTGTTCCAGGCTCTGGCCACCCTTACCGTGAAGTCGTTCTTCCTAATATCCAACCTAAACCTCTCCTCCCTCAGCTTGTGGCCGCTGCTCCTGGTGACTCCGAGGGGGGCCCTGGGGAACAGACGTTCCCCGAGTCCCTGCTGCTGGCCCCTGAGAAGGTTGTAGATTTGTAGTCCACAATCACAGCCAGCAGTAAGTATTTAGCAGGGCAGGGCAGCTCTGTCTTGAGGGGAAGGGAAATTTAACCCCACTTCCTGGCCCCAGACCCCGGCTGGGGTTTGCTGGCGGGGGAGGAGGGGGAAGTCCCTGCCTCTACCCCCACCGACCCTCCTTTGCTGGAGCAGACTGCACAGCCCAGCCCAGGGCTGGAAAGCATGCTGGGATGCCAGGGGACTCTGATTTAACTTGAACCAGGAAGGGGGCTGGGACAGAAGTTTCATCAACGGGTTTGACTCAAATCAGTTACTAGTAAGTCTGATGCTGCATTCAACCAGGTTTATCTTAAACCAGTTTCAGCCATTTTGAAGCTGGTTTATGCACGCTGAACTTCTGTTCTGTTACAAGTTGGAACCAGCTTCTGCTCACTTAAACCGGTTTATGCGTAACTTCTGTCCCCAGCCCTCGTGTGGACATCCGACGTGTGTGGCATGTCATCTATGGGATATCTTCTAGTGTGGATGTGGCTTAGGTGTTAGGTTTGGGGCATTTAATCTATGGGATGTCTTCCAGTGCGGCCATGTCCTAGGGTCTAGACTTGTGGTCTCAGGTCCCAGCTCACTTCTTTGAGGGGGAACAAGTAAGGAAATCTCAGGAAAACTCAGCACACGTTCACCACTCTGCCAAGTGCTGGTCAGGCCTCCTCAGGAGTATGGCGTGCACTTCTGAGTCTGCATTTTAAGAAAAAAGTGGAGAAACTGGAGAGGAACCAGATGCAAGCAGTGGAGGTGGAGAAGGGTCTGAAGCAAGACGCAGAGAGCAAGGTGGGTTTAGTTTAGATACAAGGAGATTCAGGAGGGATGAGACAACAGCTCTCAAATCTGAAAAGCTGCCATTGAGGGAGAACCACCATCCTCTCCGCTGCAGAGGGCAAGTCAGAGGTTTAAGCTGGACCCAAAGAGATGTAGATCAAGCCTTAAGAGAAACTTCTCCGCAGTCAGAGCAGCAGGACAGTGAAACCAGCCGCCCGGGGGAGCGGTGGGGTCTCCGTCCCGCAGGTTTGTACCGGAGGACGAGCAGCGTCTGCCCGGACTGGGGTAGGGACAGCGCAGCCGAAGGTCTTTCCAGCCCCAGGATCTGATGAAACCCACTGGTCTCTGTGACATGCTCCTTCCGAGTATTAGCTACCAAGTCCACCGTGATACCGGCAATTTATTCCCCATGCAAAAAAGCCCATGGAGAAGTATGAAAGGATTACAGAAAAACAAATGCAGCGCCAGTTTTGTTTAAGAAGAACAACCCTGGTAATTACTGCTCTGTGCATCTATATTTCATCCCTCATGAAAAAAAAAAGGGAAACATTGATGAGCATCTCTGGGATAACAGAGCCTCAGAAGCCATGAGCAGCGAAGGGTTTCCAAGGAATAAATCCTGTTTGACAAATCTGATTGCTTTCCTGCTAGGATGCTAAAACAGGGCGATGGATAAGGTGCCCGTTGCTGTGATGCATTGGGATAGTATTAAGCTATTGGCTCCCGTGTCTCATGAAGTCTTAGCTTGAAAAATTAATTCCAGCTGGCTCCAATCGAGGTGGGGTCACGCAGCAGCTCACACACGGTATTTGCAGGGCGGGTTCGTTAAGCAGATGGCTAGATGGATCGGGGTTAGGCTCCTTCGCATTAATGATGTGGAAAAGGAAGTAGATGGAAAGTTAATATGATTCATAGCTGGGACCATTGTACCTTGGAGCTCTCCCAGCCATCCTGTTTTCTGCTTTGATGCAAACACAAAAACCCAAAGGACGGTGAATCCTGATAGACGGCAATGCAGAAGGCGATCCAGCCGACCGTCAAGCATGAGGTGCGATTCAGAAGAGGAGTGAGGTCCCATTCCCCTCACGCCACTGCTCATAGCAACGGCTGCCCCTTTCCTCCAAACTGTGTCCAGTCCCTCGGTGAATCTGGCTGAACTCGCAGCTCCCACCGCATCTGGTGGCCACGAGCCCCCACTTTAATGACATGCTGGGTGGAAAAAAAACTTCCTGGTGTTAGTTTTAAACTTATGACCTACTTCTTTCATGTTGTGGCCCCTGTTTCTTGTTCGGTGAGAGACAGTCAAGAATCAATCCCTATGAACTTTGTGCCATTTCATTCATTCATTGGCAGCTGTCGGTCTCCGGAGACCATGGGGTTGTACCTTTGGTAGGCTTCTTGAATGGCTGGCAGACCCTCCGGCAAGCTGCCCGTACAAACTCAGTTGAGCGTGCACTGGCAGGCTGAGTACCATTTGGTCTTGCCCACCTTGGACGCCTCTTCTCTAGCTCATCATTGACCCTCTTCATCTTGAAGCGATGCAGGCACTGACTGCTTCATGGCGGCTTTACACTCACAGTTGATGCCCAGCATTGGCCATCAATGCACAGGTCATGAAGGTTTTTCTTGGAGACGTCAGCAAAACAGAGTTTGGGCCGCCCAAGTTGACATTTGCCAGTGGCCAGCTCACTGTAGAGTATGTCCTTGGGGATTCAGCTATGGCTTGTATGGTTCACATGTCCTAACCAATGGAGGCATTGGTTTGCACTTCGCCATTTAGTATTTAGTAAACCCTTCTTGTGCCCTCTTGGCTTACCAGAGGAGTCAAGGAGTGCTTAAAGAAGAAAAAGGAGGCGTACAGCAGTGGAAACAAGGGGTATTCACCAAGGAGGAATACACAAGTATAGCTCATATTTGTATAGGGAGAGGATAAGGAAGACAAAGACGAGCACTGCAATCAAGAACAATATAAGAAGTCCTTTAAGTACATAGGGAGCAGGAGGAAGACCCCGGGAACTGGGGGGCCCTTGCAGAACGGGATGGGACAGCTGCAACAGGCAGTCAAGAGAAAGCCTTGACTCGTCCAAGAATATTTGCGTCGGTGTTGCGGCATATAAATGGTGGTCGTCCACCTGGTCGGACACTGGACGGATGCCAAGCGGGGTGGGGGGCAGTTGCCAACCAGTGGTCAGTGTTGACCTGGTGAGGGAGCACTTAGAGCAGCTGAATGTCCTCAAGTCGGCAGGACCGGATGGACGACACCCGAATCTGCTGGGGGAATCAGCTGGAGACACTGCAGGACCATTGGTGAAGGTATTTGAAGATTCATGGTGCTCGGGAGAGGTCCTGAAAGACTGGAAAAGGGGCAACGTGGTGCCAATCTTTAAGAAGGGGAGGAGGGAAGATCTAGGAAGCTATAAGCTGGTCACTTTGACCTCAATACCAGGCCAAATTTTGGAAAAAATGATCAAGAAGTCCATTTGTGAGAGACTGGCAGAAGGCACAATGCTGAAGGATAGTCAACGTGGTTTCACTGCAGGCAGGTCGTGTCTGACCAACCGGGACTCCTATGATCATGTAATCAACCACTTGGGTGCGGGAGACGCAGCTGATGTCGTACACTTGGATTTAAAAAAGGCCTTCGCTGTGGTCTCCCGTGATGCTCTTATTAAAAACCTGGGGGATTGTGGGCTGGCAGGGTCCATGGTGAAGGGGGTTTGGAAAAAGGGGTCGAACCCAGAGAGTGTTGATAGATGGGAGGTGGCCACTGGTGTCCCACAGGGTTTGCTTCTTGGCCCCATGTTGTTCAATATCTTTATCAGTGATTTAGATTAGGATGTTGAAAGCGCGCCGGACAAGTTTGCAGATGATACTAAGTTATGGGGAAAAGCGGTCACGCTAGGGGATAGGATGCAGATCCAAGTGGACCTGGACAAGCTGCAACGAGCGGAGCAGAACTGGATGCAGTTCAATAAGGATAAATGCAGAGTGCTTCATGTGGGGAGAAGTGACCAGCAACATCGATCTAGGTTGGGAGGAGACGTCCTGGCCACAATGATGGCTGAAAGGCACCTCGGGGTTATGGCTGATCACAGGATGAACAGGAGGTGCCAAAGTGACATTGCAGTCAGCAGAGCTAATGGCACGCTGGGATGCATTAGCCGATGTGTCGCGAGCACGGCTAAGGACGTGATACTTCCTCCCTACTCAGTGCTGGTGAGACCCAGTTGGAGGACTGTGTCCAGTTCTGGGTGCCGCATTTCAAAAAAGAAGTGGAGAACCATGAAAAGGTCCAGAGAGGGGCCACATGAATGACTGAGGGCCTGGAGGACAAACTTTATGGGGAAAGACTAAGAGATTTGGGACTGTTCAGCCTGGGGAAGAGAAGACTGATGGGGGACTTGGTGGCCATCCGTAAGTGTGTAAGGGGTGAATATTGGGAGCTGGGAGATAAACTGTTCACTGGACTGGCCCAGGGGAGGACAAGGAGCAATGGCCATAAACTGTTAGAGGATGGTTTCAGGCTGGACGTAAGGAAGAGCTTTTTTACAGTGAGGGTGACCAGGATCTGGACTAGACGTCCCAAGGAGGTGGTGCAGTGCTCAACCTTGGAAATCTTCAAGAGGAGACTGGACAGACATCTGGATGGGATCATTTGATCTCAGCCGTATTCCTACCCAGAGCAGGGGCTTGGGCTCGATGATCTTTTGAGGTCCTTTGCAACCCTTAATTTCTCTGATCCTATGACTGAGCCAGGGGCAGGTTTCCTTCCTGACCCCGCGTCTACCAGCCGCAGTGGCTAGATGTCCTCTGCCCATGCTGGCAGTGAGTAGGAGCCTCCAGTCTGGGGGGCTGGTTTCACTCGCCAGCTCGACGAGGCTGCGCCTGCGGTCGAGCCGGTGGAGGGTTTGCAAGCAGAATTGTTTTTGTTGGCGGGGAAAGCCCATCCACCTTGAAAACACCCTTGTGCTAACGTGTCGACACGGGAGATGTTTGGATCCTGCTATTCTGCTTGTTGGAGCCCTGTGGGGCTTTCAGGTGAAATAAATGACCATCTTAAATGACAGTAAGAAAAAAAAAAGTAACCCGTGTAATTTAGGTCTGTTTTGAACGCTGTTGGAGGGGGGCGGGGGGGCCCAATTTTAGACCTCTGACGAGGATTTCATTTCACCCTACGTCCATCTCTGGTTTCTAGGCAGCTTTCTGCAAGCGTTCGCGGGCACGTGTTCGTGCCTCCATTATCCCTCCAGTGGGCAGGTGTCAGCGAAGATGACGTCCTATAATGTTTCCTAATGAGGAGCAAAGAGTACAGTGCCGTAACAAATCAGAGACGAACATGCAGGCGTCTCTCCACCGGGACGCTGCACCTAGGCAGTGACTGGGTGTGTGAGGGAGATCGCACAGTAGTCAAAAGGCAGAGCAAATGGCCAGCCCCCCCCGCACGGGTGTACGACGGGATGAATCAGCAGCGCCCGGGCCTTGTTCTCGCCGCCGGAGCTGTCTGGCTCCCTGGTGCTGGTGCTGTGGCCCTGGAGGATTGCCACGGCGGGGTGCAATCCATTCACCAGGGCTGCGGGGACCGTTACCCGGAGTACAGGGCACTCGGCGGGTCGGCTACTGATAAAAGAGGTGGAAACAGGCCAACAGCCCAAAACAGAAACAAACCTTTATCCCAGAGTCTACCCGGATACCCGTGCCAGCTCAGCGTGGTTTCTCGCTCTGCCGGCTGGAGACACTCGCGAGGTGGGAGGAAGGTGTCACGCAGATCGGCAGCAGAGCTGCATTTGCAGAGCTCTCCAAATTCCCCTCCAGCCCATACCATACCCCGTGTTATAGATGGCTTGTACTGATATCCGACTGGTTTTATTGACATGTATTGGTTTCACTGAAATGTTTGGAACGGAACCCATTTTCCGTGGATGGTGCCAGTGTGTCAGGATTTCTGTTTCTGTGCAAATTCCACTTCTGGAGGGAGGGATTCCCACTCCTGCAAGTGAGTGCACACTCCAGTAGTTACAGGGGTGTAGGTTGTAGCCGTGTCACATTAAACACTCCAATTGTTATATTTGGTTTTGCTTTGATCTGATATGGCATTATATAATGCTGGCCCCCCACCATATTAGTAAAGCATTTTCTCTTTAATTGGAGAAAATCTGTGTTGCGTGCGATGATGCACCGCACCGCCTGCCCCCACTTTCCAAAATCTTAGATCCGCCCATACCTTTTGCACTCACTATTTTAAGGGACTTGAGCAGAGCGAGTGAATCACACTTTTTTGGGTGATCACACTTTTTTTGGGTCACAAGTTCCCTTCCAGCGGTTGCAAATTATTGGGATGCAGTGACCTATTAAAGTTGTGGTAATCATTAATTAAGGAGATCATCCTCAGCTGGAAGGGAATGACTTTGCAGTGCTTAAAAGGGCACTGAATGCATGCAGCGGCTTAAGTTTTAACTGCACTTAGCAAGTGCTAAGTTGAACGTGTGACACCACCACAGGTACCTAAATCCATTGATGTGCCTAGGGACCTCAGGAGCTCATCTAGTCCAACCCCCTGCCCAAAGCAGGACCAGAGCCATATGCTGCGTGCTACCAGTTCCACCTGCAGACGTTTGAGATGAAGCAGGAGGGCTGTCTGTAGCAAAGCCCTCAGCCAATTTCCCCCTTGTTAAGATCTTTGCCAGACTTTAACTGTTTGGGGCTAAAATTTCTTATGCTCGATGTCTGCCTTGGGTTGAATCTTTTGGGCTTGTTTCAGCCCAGAAGGATAGAAGCAGATGGCAAACCTAGTTAATATTCACTCTCCGGGGCTGGAGTCGGACCCGAATAGTCCACAGTTCCTGGACTGGGTGTTCGGTGCTGCACGGACACAGAACGCAAGGGCACGGTGGGGGCTGATGACAGGACAAGAGCAACGGGCTCAAGTTGCAGCAGGGGAGGTTGAGGTTGGATATGAGGAAAAAAGACTTTCTCAGTAGGAGGGTGGTGAAGCCCTGGGACAGGCTCCTCAGGGAGGTTTTGGGATCTCCATCCTTGGAGGTTTTGAAGCCCCGGGAAGACAAAGCCTTGGCTGGGATGATGTATCTGGGGCTGGTCCTGCTTGGAGCAGGGGGTTGGACTGGATGTGACCTCCCGAGGTCTCTTCAACACTCCTTGTCTGTGACTCTTTGAAGGGGCTTCCACCTTAAGTAGCTGTACGTAGGCAGCTGACCCGCCTCTGGGTTTCCATAAGTGGAAGATGCTTATAGCTCTCTTCTTGTACATCTGTATAAAGAGACAACAGGCAGAGACTAAACTCGGATACTTCCCTTCAACTCCATTTGCACTGGTCCTTCAGGGACAATCCCCTTGGAAGTCACGAGATTTTTTTTCTACCACCAGCAAGCATCACCCACATCACGATGGAAATTGTGACGCTTCCTTTGTCTCAAGCTGTGCCAGCGTCTCTGTGCCCCCTCCAGCCTCAGGGCTTTGTTCTCTGCTGGATGCTGGGCTAATGAACGGTTATGTCACCGCAAAGACACCCACCGTGTCTGGGACCAGTGATACAGAGACGGTCAGGCCGGCGCTTGCGTTTGGAGAGAGCGCAGCCGTCCTGCTGCTTGTTATTCAAAAGCCGCTCGGCTATTGGCAATGAAAAGCCCAGCTCTGCTAGGACAAACTCGACAAGAAGGGTCCTGGCAGCAGTAGGGAAAGGAGCTCCTTAGGGACAGAGCTGGCTCCCCGAATCAGTGGTGGGGATGGACCTGGGTGAGGCCCAGCCTTGTCTCAGAAGACTTGGGGTAAGACCTGAGCTGGAAAATACCCCGAGGTGTTTGCCTCTGACCTGCGAGGCATGGGGTGACTAAGGGGAGCAGGCAGGGTGCAGCTCGGGTACCACTGGCAGACCGCTTTGGGGATGCTAAGCCTTGTAACCGGTGGTCTAACGAGCCCAGGCTCGTGACGGGGGGATGGTTTGGAGCTACAAGTCTTTGGGACTGTTCTGGGGCTGTTGGGTGGACGGAGCAAGGTTTGCAAAGACGGGGCATTGCAAGGGCCGGGCCAAGGGGAATCTGCATTGCAAAGCGGGACGGGCGCTCAGTGTTGTCGCCTTCAGACCAGATGGCACCTTCATTACTAGCATCAAGGCATGGCAGGGAGCGAGCCGGGCATTCGGGCGGGCATGCAAGAAACAACTCCTAAGGCAACAGGGCACAATAACCTGCGCCCATCGCTTCCTCTGGGCTTCAGCTCCCTGTTCAATGCAGCTTCCTCTCCTTGGAGAGGTGGAGGGCTTCTCATTCAGACCTGTGGCTACCAGCTATCCCATCCCCTCTCGGGACAGTGACCCTGGACCAGCAGGCAGGAAGCTACTGGCCGCTGGCCGCTGCTCGCTGCCAGGGGTGCGTGCGGTCCTCCTGCAGTCTGTGTTAGCTGGGGAGCTAGCCGTGTCTCGGGCACTGCAGCGTGATGGGCTCTGGCTTTGCTACCGGCAGAGACGATTAGTGTCGGGGTCTCGTGGGCCTCCATGGAGGAGTGCTGGCAGCATGCAGCTGATGCCCAGCCATGCATCAGACATACCCAGCGCCAGCCCCTGGCTTTCCCAGAGACCAGCTGTAGTCAGCAGTGCAAGATGGAAGAGCAGCTGGGCCCAGGGGTGACACGGGTAGAAAAGACTTTGCTTTCTCTGTAATAACCGCCCTCAATTGAGTCCATCCGTCTCCGGCCTGATCTGCAGCCCTGGGCTCCTTTCAGCCGCTGTACTTTTCTCGGATGCTTTATGTATTGCCATGAGGCTTCACAGCTCTTCGGGCTGATGGGGTTATGAGAGCAGGGGTGGGGGGAGCAGGGGGAGATGCCTTCTGCTGCTATATCGATGGTGAGGTGCAGACGTTCAAAAAGCCTGAAGCAGGCTCGGTCTGGGTTACGTGGTTTTCTGTACGCTGCATCGTGTTTATTGGACTTGTCTTCAACCGCTACACGTCGCCTGGGGTTCAGCTTCAAGTCAGGCCTGGTAAACGAGGGAGACAAAGCTGGACTCGAAGCCGTGTAGGATACATTTGTGAAACAGGCTCCTATATGAGCAAGACTTCAGGCCCACGAGAGATGGCTCTCGGCGGTCCACTTCGATGACAAGACTCCCTTTCTGCATCCCTTGAGTTGCCTCAAGGCCCGCGCTGGAGAGGCAGTGAGATGGGTGGAAAAGCTGCGTAATCCCTTATCAGCTCCCTGCACGGGGTGATGGGGGTTGGGGTCACTGCCTTCAGCGCGTGCACATCGCCAGGCTATCCGGCGCTGCTGCAGTTGGGAAGCAGATGCCAAGGAGCGAGCCTGATCCCAGTGCAAGGATGAGCGTAAAGTGGTACCAGGTGCCGTTCATTAAGGACGGTGGCAGGAGGATCCCAGCCCCAGGCGAAGCTGTCACTCCTGGTTAGCAGATATCTTGTAATGCTACGCAGACCCCCACGCTTGAGGCATAAGCTAATCCACAGCTGCGATGAAGGAGGAAACCCCATTACTGTATTGCACAACTCAGTAATGACTCGGTGGAGGGCGAGGCTTTTCCTCCGCTGGAAATCCCCGCCTGACTGCCGCCAGACACGAGATGGATTACCCATCTGATTCGGTCGCTGGTCCTTTGCGGCAGCCCGACGGCGTTTCGGGCTCCTTCGGCACCGAGCGTCGTGAGGACGACGCATCCGAGGCGTAGCACCGCTCCTGGTGCACGTTGCTTCCCCGGCCAGCCCCATCATGCCGGCGACAGCCATTAATCCATCCCGCTCGTCCCAGTAGGGGACATCGCCTGTGTTTGCTGCAAGGAAGCTGAGGCTTTTTGGGTGGGTAATTTGGGAGGGGAGGAGCAAGGAGGTGAGAGCAGTCGGGCTCCAGCCTTGTGGATTCTCCATCCGGACCCTGGGGACAACGCGTCCGTGGCACAATGAGTGGTTTTGGCCTTGAGGCCAGTGACGGGGGGCACAGACATCCCCCACCGAGGCCTGACGGGGTAGTGGTTCAGACACGTGAGCAGGGGGACACTTGAGGGCCTTGTCCCTTGTCCCCAGGAGGCCTTTCCCTTCCCTCGTCACCTCTATCCCCAGGAACAAGGACCTGAGCCACGAGAGGTTGGATGTGGGCAGAGTAGGACTGGAAAGAAACATCCATGATAGGTTATAAGGGGATTGTATCCTCCCTCGGGGCTGAGCTCCTGGAGTACGACCAAGTAGCAGGTCCCGTGGGTGCCGGCATGAAAAGAGGCAGATGCATTGCTGAGCACGTGCTAATGAGTTTGCTGGAGACCGGGAGCAAGTGGGCAGAGCCTGCTCCGTGGTGGTCCTCCTGGTTGTGGCACAGAGGCCGATATGCCTTGAAAGGCCTTTCGTGGACTGACCTGGGCCAAGCGGAGCAGGGCCTAGTAGGTGGGAACGCCTGAGCGGAGGAGAGGAGCATTGTCGGGCACGAGGTTAAACCGACGCCAGGGCACCTCAGCTGTGGGTGCTTGGAGCTAGGCACGACGTGGCTACAGGTCTCCACCCCCCGCCGTGGCTCACCATGTGGAGTCAAGGAGGAAAACGGTTGCATCCAAGCCCCCAGTCAAGGGCATCCCTCAGTGCTGCTGCTGTGTAGAGATTTGTCTTCGTTTCCTTTGGTAGTCACAGACTCAGGCAAGGTTGTAACCCCCGGATGGACAAAGCCCTGGCTGGGATGATGAAGTTGGGGCTGGTCCTGCTTGGAGCAGCGGGTTAGACTCGATGTGACCTCCTTCAGCCCTCATTGTCTGTGATGTAGAGGAGGAGAATCTGTCATTAGGGAAGGGGAAGCCGAGGCCCCCAGGGAGACAATATTTCCTGCCTCTCCAGGGGTTTGGGGATGAATTATTTCACTCTATGCTGTTCAGGTGGCAACTAGATTCATCGCCGTCCTAGCCCCTGCTCCTTTGGCTGCTAGTCTGTGCTGTGCTAAGCAGCCGGGGAGTGGGCGCGTCTACACGTTCATTAATGCACCTTTGATACGGCTAATTTAGTTCAGTACTAATGTGCGGTAACTAGAGTTACTGTGCAGTAGCACCGGTGCATGGTTATTTTGTGCTGCTCGCTGTGCATTAACCTCATAACACCATGCAGCAGGCTGTTAGCACCGATTTTAACTGCCATGCTATTGCACGGTGTTATTAGGCTAATGCGCAGTAAGCGTCTTGTGTAGACGCACCCAGTGACCACAGGACGAGGAGCTGGTACTGCATCCCTATCTTCATCCCCTGGGGAACTCCCTGGTTTGGAAAGGACATGGCCTCTGTTGGGGTACATGAGTGCACTCTGGATCCAGGCACTGCAGAGTATCGGTGCCAGGGTGTGGCAACCGGCCTGGTGGCTAACTAGGGGTCAAGAGGATTGGATGGGGGCAGAAGCCAGAGCTGATTTCTATTCCTCGCTCTGCGGCTGGCTCGCTGTGTGACCAGGGGCGAGTTACTTTGCTTCTCTGTGCCTGTTTCCCTTCCCACGCATTGCCCATCTGGATGCAGATGCTCCCTCGCCTTGGGGACAGCACCCAGTCCAGAGGGATGTTGGATGGTCGGGGGCTGCTCCCACCCCGCACATGCATCAAAGGACGGGGGCGTTCTCGCAGTCCGCCACGATGTCAGCTAGCTCGTTGCCACCGTAGATCAAACCGTTTGCAAACATCTCCCAAAGGTCAGAGAGGCATCCATCGGGGGGGTTGATCTTTTCAGCTTCCCGAAGCCGCCTGAATCTATAGCTGTGATTACTGCAAACGGCTGGCTGCCTTCCACCGGCGATTAATTCTCCCGGGACGGAGGCGGAAAATGACATCTCTGCACAACAAAAGATTTATCCATGCGCTTGGCTCTGTCGGCAGAAATAAAAGCCTTCATTTGCCCATTAGTTAGTGGCCAATTTGGTTATTGTTTGCAACAAAAAGAAAAAATGGATTCTGTTCTGGGTTGACGATCCCAGGCATAGAAATGCTCTCCCCAACCTGCCTGGGGCCAGTAGCCGGCCCAGCTTCACCACCGTGCGTTGGCCAGTCATGCTGGTCCACGCTGGCCCGTTGTTTCCTTGCACTCCTCCACCTGCCCGTATCTGTAGCTTGTCTCTGGTGCTGCGCACAGACCAGGATACAGCCCCTGCCCCAGGCCCTTGGTGTACGGGAGCAGACGCCTGCCCGGGTTATTACGCAGGGATCTACCCTGGATTTTATTCGTGTTCAGAAGCGGACGCACAACTCACTCCCCTGAGCTTGGGGGTGCTCTTGTAGCTTGGAGTAGGGGAGCTGGCTTGTGTGAAATGGGCTGTTCTGGGATGAGATGGGCTGTGGGAGTGGGGACGCAGCCGGTGCGCTGCTGTGACTTACACCGGGGTAGGGTCACTCCGTTCTGGCTCAACGTGACGCTGCAATGACGGGATTTAGACCAAACCTAGGCTCTGGGTCACATGTCTGCTCCGTTTTTATTGCCAAGTCAAGTCAAACTACCCCCTGAGCAGCTTGTTGTGGGTTGGCATCTTACGTAAACCCAAAAGCAAGCGTCTACTCAGCTTCAGGCAGTCGGTGGAAAGGTGGTAGCGGCAGGGTTGGTGCTTTGTCTCCCTACCCGCCGACGGACAGAAGAGCTCCGCATAGCTCCCGTTGCTGCTGCATCCCAACGCGCCAGCATCCCTTGCAACATGACTCATGGGACATCGTACGTCCCTGTGAGAAAATGCTCCACCTACCCGGATGGATCATCCAGCAGCAGGGCCGGAAGGGACCTCAGGAGAGCATTTAGGGATGCCTGCATCTCAGCCAGGTTAAATACCATCCTCCCCATTTTAAGAGGAGGATGCCAAAGTTAAGTAATTTGTTTCAGGTCATGCCTTTGCAGTGGGTGCAGCACTGTAGGGTCCAGAAGCCGCCCGATCCTATTCCTGACCCTGGTTTTCACCTGCCCAAGGACCAGCAGTAATCAAGGGGCTGAGCCCGGCTGCTCCCCGAGCGCCACACATTGCCTTGGGCTCCCCTGACAAATCGTGAAGCGTCCTCCGAGTGGGAAGGAAAAGGCCCCTCAGCAAAGCCGTGGAGCGCCCATCACGGATGAGGAGGGCAATGCTACGTGACCTGGCCTCTCCTCCCGCAGCCGTGCGCAGCTCGGGCAATCGGTGAGACTCTGCTTACGATCAGCCCCGCTTGCTTGAGCAGCGTCGCCTGCTCTACTGCTGCTTTCTCCCCGCCAAAAAGGAGTCGCAGCAGTTTGCAGAGCAGACATCTGGCCACGTGCTCCTGTCCCCGCTCCTCTAATGGTGGGGGATGCAGTTGGGCTGGAGAGTGCTGACTGTCCGCAGGCTGCCATGGGGGGCCTTTACAGGCCTGGCTAGGTTGTGAAAAGGGCTGTATCGAGGGTTGCATTGCCAGCTCCTTCTGCTGACTGCAATGCAAGGCAGAGAGCTGGTTTCTTGAGCTTCCAGCCCTGAACCACCCCGCCATGAGGTCTGAGTGCCAGCTCAGTCTTTGCTTTCGCCACCCCCACGTTAGCCGTGTTACGTGCTGGGAACTCCCACGGCTGAAAGCTCACAGGGCACAGAGGGTGCAAACTTGGAGACACGTTTGACCCACACTAGCTGCGAAGGGCCAGGTTTATTCCACTTTTTAGGCATCTGAATGGACCTAGGTACCTGAGTGGTGGGGACGGGGGACAAGAAGCTGAACAGGAGCCAGCAGTGTGCCCTTGGGGCCAGGAAGGCTGCGTTGGGAGGAGCGGTGCCAGCAGATGAAGGGATGTGATTGCTCCCCTTTATTCAGCACCGGGGAGGTCGCATCTGGAGTCCGGTGTCTGGTTCTGGACCCCCTGCTACAGAAATGATGTGAACACATCGAAGAGAGTCCAGTGGAGGGCAACAAAAATGGTTGTGGGGCTAGGGGACGACTGGTGAGGAGAGGCTGAGGGAACTGGGCTGACTGAGTCTGCAGAAGAGAAGGCCGAGGGGGACTGAATAGCGGCCTTCACCTCCCTGCAGGGGGTTGCAAAGAGGATGGAGCTGGACTGGTCTCAGTGGTAGCAGATATCAGAAGGAGCAATGGGCTCAAGCTGCAGCAAGGGAAGCTGAGGTTGGACATTAGGAAAAAACTTTCTCATGAAGCACTGGAGCAGGCTCCCCAGAGCAGTGGTGCAGTCTCCATCCTTGGGGGTTTTGAAGACCCGGGAAGACAAAGCCCTGGCTGGGATGATGTAGCTGGGGCTGGTCCTGCTTGGAGCAGGGGGCTGGACTAGATGTGACCTCCCGAGGTCCCTTCCAGCCTGAATTTTCTGATTCAATGATTCTAAGTGTGATTCTGGTCTACCCCACTTGAATCTGAAAACCAGTTCATGCAAAAGGCAGAGGGTCCTTCTCCTCCTCGCAGTGCTTCGTGACTCACGTGGGCAGGCCAGACGCTGACATGTTACAGAGGCAGGTGCATTCGTGGACTGTCTGACACGAGTAGGGTGGAAGGTGCCTAAATCTGCTTGGTGACATGGAGCCTGGTCTGAACGGCCTGGCCTCTCGGCGGTGGTTGTAGACTCCAGTTGAAGTCTCTGGGTGCTGGGACTGCTCAGTCTCTGTTGTCAAGCATCAGCTCATGTCTAGATTCCCTAAAGGAACTCAGCACCCAACAGGATGAGGTCTTGGAAAGTCTGGATGCTTGTGCAGTTGCCTAAAGGGGTCTTCCAGCTTTAGCTGCATCATCTTGGGAAGCTGGGAATAAGGGATGAGTCCCAGACAGTTGGCCCACGTTGTGCAGGAAGCCTCCAACGCAACCTGAATTGGACCCCGGGTGTCCCGGTCCTCGCCATGGGGCTTGCATTGAGCAAGTCGCCTTCCCCCGTTCGGGCCCAGTCTGGCAGTGGGTTGGGAGGAGGCTGGAGACCTCCCAGGACTTGTCTGCAGCGCATCAGCGGTCTGGGCAGGACCGCCCCATCCAGCCTCCCGGAGGGGTTTGGAGGCTCCTCGGGGCGGGGGCGGTGCTAGGTCGGTTCAGGGGCTGGGATGTGGGCTAACCAGGGTGAGCGTGATGCCAGCTGGGGTCTCTTGTTTCAGGCAGCTGTTGCACCCTGCTGAGTGCTCATCGACTGGGACCAGCCGGACACTGCTGTTGGCTATAGCCTGTCGCCTACGTTCGCGCTGCTGGCCCAAGGGGCACCCTAGGTTCGGGCTGGACCTTGGGCTTGGAGCAGCCTGAGGACGATCTGAATCCAGAGGCAGTCCATCGCCCAGCCCTCACCCAACCCATCTCCTGGGCTTTCCTTTCACTAGGCGTCCCCATGAGACTCTTCCTGCCTGCTCAGCAGGCCGTTGCTGTCAGGTCTGTTGCATTGGGTGGGGGGGTTCTCCCGCACGTGGAAAGTCCTTCGCTGCCTGCATATATTGCATCTACATGGCATCTCTCCTCCTCAGAGAGCCTCAGTCGCTCGACCCTGAGTGACTCCTTGACCTTCGCTCAGCGCATCGTATCCTCCCTTTTGAGTGGCAGGCCTAAATGGGTGGATAACAGCCTCCTACAGCTGTCTCCTACTAGGGTTACTCCTTGACTTTACCAGACATGGTTGTGACCCCTGTGCTACAGGCTGATCTGGAGCAAGGTGGCCTCGGGGTCCCCTTCTGATGCTTGAGCCCACTCGTGGCCTTGCTCAGCTGTCGAGTGGGGCTGACCAAGGTGGACAGGGGGGCACTTTGTGCTGTCCACACAGGTCAAAAATTGCAGGCGAGGGGGACTCAGGCCTAGTCGACCTGGGTGCTTGCTGGAAACCCCCTCAGCTGCCTCCTCTGCACGGGGATTTTGTATCCCTTCACTGGCGTTAGCTCGATTAAAAGCAGCCTTTTCCGTCTAGCGAACGCCAGGCTTGTAGGATGCTCCGGGCTGGCAGGTATGTCCTGAATTGGGCAGAGGACAGGATTTTGGCAAAGCCTTGTGAATGCCAGTACCCCTTTTAATCCTTCTGATGCCAGCATAGTGCGGCTTGGACCGATATGCACCTAGACGTGGGCTTGCATCCTGGTCATGCTGTGATGTAGCATGCTCCACTCAGCCGGACCCAGCCACCTCCTTGCCTCTTGCATTCAAAACCTCCTCTGCTAGGACCCAGCTGGTCACCCACGGTCAGAGGGAAAGAGCTAAATGCAGAAAGCACCGCACCCTATGGCTTGCTGGCCATTGTGTGAAAAAATGCAAGCTGTGCTCACACCAGGTCTCCTAAACCCTCTTATTAATACAGCAGCCTCAGCCACTGTATTAATGGCTGCAGTGGCTGCATTTAAAACAATGTACCGTTAAAGCAAGAGTTGGTTGAAAACCACAGAGCTGTTATGGGGGAATTGCATTATCATCGCCCGCAGCTCCATTGTGGACGCACAACTGCTACCAGGAGAAAAACACCAGCCCACCCACGTTATTTTCCATTTCTGTTCAATTCACAACCTCTGTTTTTCCCCTTGTGCAGGTTTGTTTAGTCTCGCTGCTAATTGCTGAGAGCTAATTTCACTGGCGTAGCTGCCCTAAGCTGTCCAGACGCTGGGACGAACAGGATGTGATATGCCACAATTAGATAGCGCTGGAGAAAGGAGCCAACGCACATTAAAATGATGTAACAGGGTTGGGAGCAGAGAGCGATTGCAGTGAATATGTCTCCTCTGACGGTCCTAAATCAAGGCCGGTGGGTGCCAAGGGAGGTCGGACAGAGGATGCGTCACTCTAGATAGACCCCGCTCGCTGGGTGCTGGCTGCGGCCCGGGCTGGGGATGGGGACTGGGCTGTGCCAGTGCTCCTGCTGGCACCAAAGCCAGAGGTTGGTTGCGAGAGGCTCTTGCCCCTCTTGCAGGGTCAGACTGATCATAGTTGGGGCCAAGAAGGAATTTTTTTGACCCCATGGTCAAAAGGTTATGGACCAGATGAGGTTTGCTTTCTTCTATAGTGACGGATAGGGCCTCTACCTGGGATGCTGTGAGTGCACCTTTTGTAGAAGCAGGGCATTGATTGCCACGGTCCCCCTGCTTGACCTATGGCAGATTCGGGTGTGGTTGTGTCAGGATTGACGGTAGTTTCATGAAGAGTTTAGACGATGGTCTGGGCTGGTTTGCACAGGGCCTCAGCCAGGGGTTGAACTAGACGTGAGCTCTGGAGCTCCCGTCCAACCCGATTTCTGTATGATCGCACGATTTCCTGCCCGCGTCAAGCATCCACTCCTGCTGCTGTCAACATCTGGATACTGTGCTAGATGGACCAGGCTTGGGGTCTCTGCAGGGAAGGGATGCTTCTTGTTGGGGGTCCTCAAGACATCTGAGGCTCATTGACCATGCATCTGAGTGGGAAGGTGCCTAGCCAAAACATCAGCCCTCAGAGGAAGCCTTCACCTAGCCATTATTTCTATCAGGGTTGTATGCAGAGGTCTGAAATCGGAGTTCCTTCGTGTGAGCTGAGAGTCCTGCCCCTGAAATGCAGCGTAGGTAGGGGCAAGCGGGGCTCCTGGTAGAGGAGATTAGACCAATACGGCTACAACCTGGACACCTGTCTAGGCAGGGGCCAGGCCACGTCCTTCATATGGAGGTGAGGCTCAGATGTTAAGTGCCTTCCCTCGGGGCATCCTCCTCTGTGCAGTCACACCCCCGCTGACCAGCCTTCTGGGGTTGCACCAGCCCCGATCCCCCCACTGCCTACCGGGGGGCAAGATGAGACAGTTCATGTCTTAAGGGCTGCATCGAGTGGTCCTTCGACCTTCCCCTCATGCATCTGGTGCTGGGCACTGCTGAAGGCAAGCTCTGGGCTAGGCGAGAGCCGCTCCGCTAGCTGCGTGAGTCTGAAGTCAAGAAGAAGGCCGGGGAGATTTGCACCTTGCAGACTAACCAGAGTAGAGACACAGGCAGCCCAAGCTTTCGTGAGCTGGAGCTCACTTCATCAGCTGCTGTGAAAGGATGTGCACAAAGCAGTGGACAAGAAGGAGGGGGGTTGAATACAAAAGGCAAGGGAGAGGGAGAGAGAAAGGACGGGGTGGGGGGCAGTGCCGGGAGAGGCAAACAAGCGAGCAGCAAATCCATAGGGACACAGTGGTCACCAAAGCTAAATCAGGTGATCGGAGAAGACTCAGCAGTCTCTTTTCGAGCCACATTTAACACAGTCCAGACTAAGTGGCTTCTTGCTCCACAATTTCCCATTCAAATTAGTTTTTAAAGCTTTGCTGCCAAAGAACAGCCACCCTGAGGTCAGCAATGCAGCATCTGGGGGGGTGAAGTGTCTGCCAGGTCCGTGTGTCTTTCGGCAGCCGACGCCAGTGCAGCCTTCCTCCCGCCACGCAGGGATCCCCCCACCCGGTCGACACGGACGCCTGGGGGGCGCCGCGAGCAGATCAGTCCCATCCAGTCCACAGATGCCAGAGTTTCCTATTGCATATTCTCAGGCGGCCACCGAAGTGCGCAAGGAAAACTGCAATCGGGACTCCTGGTGGAGGTGGTATCTTTTATTAGACCAACTAGATTTCTGCAAAAAAATTCTTTTAATTGCAAGCTTTCGGGCACAAACACCCTTCATCGGTCACGAGAGAAAAGACTGTAAAAGTTCTCCTGGGTGGAAATGAAAGTTCATATGTCATAGGAGAGTCGAAGGCGGTAAAATCTCCTGTTGGGAAAAGTTCGTTTGCTATGCAGAGTAGGCTCAGAGACGAGCTGGAGCAGTCTTGGTGGTCAGCAGGATGCAGTCGTGTTCCCTTCTGGTTGCGGCGTTTCATACCTCACGGAGGAGGCAAGAGAGAGGATGCTCTTCCGGGCAGGCGTTTCTTATGTGGTCCAGTGTCTCTGAGCTTCGTGGCGAAGAGGCACGTGACTTCGAGCAAAGGCAGGAGCAGGGTCTCAGGTGGTCAAAGTTGCTTTCACCTTGTGAAATTATGAAGATTTCATTTTAAAAAATCGGCTAAAATTCAATATCTTCCATGTGTCAGGTATCCAGGTAGTAGCCGTATGGGAAAACTCCAGCACGCGGGACAGCGGCTCCCCCCAGTGATATCTCTGCACCTTCCCTCCGGCGCACGGGGCGAGTAGGGACACTACTGCTGCCAATGGGACACGCGTGTGCCCGAATGCAGCTCCAGGACTCCGGGTGGACGGTCAGCCCGAGGCGAGCTTCCTGCAGTAAAAGGGGGCTACAGGTGCTTTAAAGAGTCAGGGTTGTAGCCGTGTTGGTCAAAGGACACAGGTGGGCGAGGTTCGTTGGGTAAACCTTTTATTAGACCAACTCACAAAAGTTGGTACAAGTGGCAGGCGAACTTCACAGCCTGCTAACGAGGCCTCCTCTGCTCTCAGTCACCAGAAGTTTATGCCAGCCGGACACTAAGTATCTCCTGATTTGCATTTGCTGGTGCGAGGAGCTGTGTTTGGGGCCAGCGGCTTGCGGCCGCCGCGCCAGCTGCCTTCCACCCCCAGCCGGCTGCCGTCGGCACGCGGAAGAGCTTGGCTTGATAGCGGATGCTCCCTCGATGCCGACCCAGCCTGGGCCAGACTGGTGGAGCCCCCTGCCCTGGTGCTTGACTCCCACGAAGCATGTGGCCCGGGGGATGCTGATCCCTCAGTTGGTCAAGGGGATTTTGCAGAGGCAGCGAAAGAGGCCCCATCCTTTCTGGTTTATGAGTCACCAATTAACCATGAAGGGCAAAGGTTCCCCCCCCGGGGGGAAAAGACCCTTGCAACATTGCTCCAGGCTGGGTTCAGTGGGTGAGGGGCAAGACGCCTGCAGAGATGTGGTAGCTGTACCTCCAGCCCTTGGAGACCCCCAGACCCCGGGGGCCAAATTCATGGTCAAGCACTGCAACCCAATGGCTAAGTGAGGGACAGGCATCACCGAGCGGAGAATCCAGCTTGGTTGTTTCTGAAAAGAAAAGCAGGCAGGGGGAAAAAGAGACACACACAGATGTCCTTAACTCTGCCCCCACACCCTGCCACCCAACAGCCTTAACTCTGTCCTTAGACTGAGACCACCAGACACCCTTAAGTCACACGTCCCAGCATCTGCCTTGCACCTCTCCAGAGCTGCTTTGCAAGCTGGGGTGTGGTCGAGGTCGAGTCCTCCATCGTTGGTTGTCTTTGAGTTGGAGACCCCTGTGCTGATCCAGGGACCGCACTGCTACCCTCACCCCTTGCCCTCAGTGTGGTCTGTGGCGAAAGATTTGTTATGTGCGATAAAGACACCGCGGCAATGAATGGCAGGTCTGGCCCAGCTATCCTCTGCACAGGCCTCTCCCACCACCCATCTAGGTCCATCTTGCACCTTCCCAAGTGAGGGCCAAGGCCACGGTTTTGTTTCCAACCCTAAGGTCTTCCCGAGGCCGTTGGAGTTGTTCCTGATGGCAATGCCTTCCAGGGGAATCCACTGAAGCAAGGGCATCAGATGTACCCTGGTCTCAGTCGTGCCCTTGGCGCACACCTGGTGCTAGGATGGGGCAGTGGGGAGCCAGGAACCACTTTCCTGTGCCAGGGAAAGCTCCTCTTGCACACTGCATGGCACCAGCAGCTTATAGCACGTCGGTAAAATACTGAATGCGACCACATTTCCCCATGATTTAAATGAAACACCACTAATATATGGATATGTATACAGTGGTGTTTCATTTAAATCATGGAAAAATGTGGATTTGGAGTTACATTTTTTTTAAACCAAAAATTAGGGATTTTTTTTTAATGGGAGAAAACTGGGATCCCTGGTTATTACAGGCCTCATGATGGGTGGTAGCAAAGCAGGAAATACCCTATTTACTAGTATACCCCAGGCACCTTTCCCCCAGAATATTAGCCCTCCAAAACGGGCATGCGTGTCTTAGCGGGGAGCTGACTTTTCTTTCCAGAATAGCAAGCAGCGGCATCTCTACTTCAGCAGTGCTGAGGGCCTTGCTCTTCCCTCAATAGGTGATAACAGCCCTCTTTCTTTTTGTGATGGTCTAGCTGTTCCCCTGATGAAGCTATCATTTCTTCAGCACTTTTGCTGGAGAATTTGCAACTTAGCTACTTCTGGTCTCTCTCCCTTTATTTCACAGCCCTGGAGGCTGCTGTTTTAGCTCTTTCCAAACCCCCAGATCTGCCAATGGAGTCCAGGCTTCAGCAGCAGCTATGGTTTCAGCTTTTGGCAGCACAACCAAGAGCTGCAAACAGTTCAGCTGCAAAAGGATTAAAGCTGTAGCTTTTGCCTGAGCACAGAAGAGAGGGGGAGTGAGCTGAAGATTTGGCTCCATCCCTGCCGTATGCAGCCATAATTCTGGGGAAATCTTTTTTTTCTTCATTCTGCCTTCTGAAAAACAAGGTGCACGTCTTATTTGGTGGCAAGTTGTATGCGAGTAAATATGGTAGCCTGTTTGCTAAAGGGCAAACAGACACATGCTGCCCTGGGGTGACTTGCAGCAGTGCAGAGTATCCCGTTTTCTCCCGGAGGACTCTGCACCGGACGACTCTACAAGCGGCCCAGGGATAGGGCTGTATATCAGGGGTCCGTGCCTTGCTTGCATCAGCATAAGCATACTGTGTGCGGGACTTTACTCAAGTGAACTTTAATCCAGCTCTTTTGGGCAAATCCTTGTAGTCGAGGATGATTGTCATCCATGACTCTTATCAGTGGCTGACGAGGCTGATCTGGGATCTGCTGGTGCAACTCGGGCACGTGTTTCCGTGCAAGGGGGTGGCTCTTGGTTCTTGATTTGGTCCATGACATGCTGTGTCTGTTGCTCCCACTTTTCTAGCTCTTGTTGTCGTCATGAAGTTTCAAAATAGAGGGCTCCCTCCATCTGGGCCGGTCCTGGGCAATCGTCTCCCATGAGTTGATGTCGATGTTGGATTTTTTCAAGCTGGCCTTGAGGACATCTTTAAGTAACTTTCTCTGCCCTCCGCTTGAGCTTTGTCTGAGCTGGGAGAATAAAACTGGCTTTGGGAGTCTGGAGGCAGACATCGATATGATGTGGCCAGCCCGGCAAAGTCGAATGATCATTGCCTCGATGCCCATGGTGTTTGCTTGCGGGAGAACATTAATACCGGTGCAGCTGTCTTCCCGCTGCACTTGAAGGATCTTCTGTAGGCAAAGTTGATGGTCCTTCTCCGAGCACCTCTTTGCAGAAGTACCATTCAACTAACACGTAGGCAACCACAGCAAAGCCCCCACGGCACGGACACTGGACTGGGCTGGCAGCCGTGGGCTGTTGGCACGGTCTTGCGGGGGCTGCACCAGTGCAGCCGCGCTGCTGATAGCACCCAAATCACCTAGGTCAAAGCGAGCTCCCACCTGGCTGCACTCGTGCCTCTGACCTGATTTCTGGATACTCTTTGCTCTGGCCCTGTCCTTATATCCTTCTGGATCCCACCTCTGCAGAGCCCAGGAAGACATGGCATTAAAGCAGTGATTTTTGACCAGGGGTCTCTGCACCCGGAGATGCCTTGGGATCCCTTCAAAGGGGCTGTGGGGTGCCCTGTGCGGTGCACGAACATGATTCACAAGTTCAACCCAGAGGTTTCCGACAGTGTTAATCCAGGAGTGCTTAACCTCTGGCCCGTGGGCCAAATCCAGCCCATGATGCCCCACAAATCTGGAAATTTGGTGACGGTGAGCTGTGGCCTCGTTCCCCTGCTCCCGAATTTCTGAACCCATGGAGTGCCCTGGGCCCAGAGCACCGGCAGCATCCCAGATCCCAGCACGCAGGGCCAGACAAGGAGGGCATCAGGCCTCAGGCTTCAGTCCCAGCACATGGCAGGTAGGAGAGCGTGACGCCAGCCCTGCTGGGACCCGATCCCAGCACGTCAGGGCGGGAGCGTGCCTGGTTCCCAGGATCCAGTCTTGGCGCGCAGGGAGGAGAAGGCGGTGGTGCTGCGGCCCAAGACCTGATCCAGCCCGTGCACCAGCCCTGTGCCACTCATGTGGCCCTTAGGGCCAAAAGGTTGAGCACCACTGTGTTACCCATCCTGTCCTGCTGTGGGCTCACTACGTTTTTCACAACAGGAGAATTGCTCAATTATTTTCCTGTAAGTCCCAAATCAGTGAAAACTAAGAGCTGGCGTTTTCTGAGGGGGCCTTGAGTCTAAACAGGGTGGGAAGCCCTGCATGAATAGCTGTTTTTAAAGGGGAACCTACCATGCAAGGTCTGGCCGCTCTTTTAACCTCTCTGGGCATGTCTACACATTCAATTAAGCACGCCTAAATTGACTCTACAGTAGCTTAATGCGGATTAAGCAGGTTTAGGCAAGCGTCTACACATGCAGGCATTAAAGCACGTTAATGCTGTGTTTGGACCAATTTGAGACTAAAGTTAGTCCCAAGTCAGTCCCTACGCACAGAGCATGAATGCGCTTTAACGTGTCTACACGTGTTAATGCGCTTTAACTTTTTTAACCTAAATATGATACAAGTAGCACAGTTAGGCACCATTAGCCCCGGATTGCCATTTTTAAAGTGCACTAAGGGTGTGCACGTGTCGATGTGCACTTCAATGCACCTTAAATTTAGGGTGATGTGCCCTCTGTTTTGGATCTCTCCTTCCCTCCCCACGCCCAGGAGCCTATGTCCCTGCTTTGCTCCTTCCCCTCCCCCACGCTGATGGAGGCTGACTTTGGAAGCAGCTCCCCCGGCCCATCTATTTCACGCCAATTTGCTCGCAGTCCCTGCCTGGCGCTGCCATGTCCCTTTTGTCTCGCACACAAAAGGCCTGTTCCCTTTTGTGCGCCTCATTTCCAGCCAGGCTTCGGTGCCGGGGGATATTAATAACAACAATATTATCTCGGACTTCTCCAGAGTGCCTGAAATTGCAGCGCACTTGGCAGCTGGCAGCTGCTCGTGGTACAGAGTCGCCTGAATGACATCCAGCCGAAGTCGGGACTGGTTTGTGTGTTCATTGCTGGCCTCCCGAGCAGCGGGGCTGGTGGAAGGTGCATGGGTTTTGTAGGGCAGGTAGCAAGGGGGGGGAGGGAAACACCAATCACACACAACGAGGGCTGAAAGGGGGCTCAGGGGGTCACATCTCGCCCAGCCCCCTGCTCCAAGCAGGCCCGGCCCCGGCTCCATCATCCCAGCTGAGGTGCCTGGAGAGGGATGGCGCCCATTCTCTCTGAGCAGCGAGGAAGATCGGGGTTTAAGCGCACCGTGCTAAATGGCCATCTGATATGTCGGCACGTGCGTGCGCAGGACGGCGTACCTCCCTGCGTCCACCTTTTGTGTCAGCCCTTGTCCTTGCGTTTGTGTAACTTCTGCTGGCGTTTCGCTGTGCTCGCGCGAGGCCAGGCCGCGTCGGTGCGGGCGGCAGCACCCGAGGAGCTGAGCGCACGGCAGGGCGTTCGCGCTCCGCAGCCACGGGTGGGCCCGGTAGCGCTCTGACCCTCTCTTTGCACCGACTGCCCTTGGAGGTGGGCTGGGGGTGCTCAGAGCCGCTCGGCACGGCTGCAGCGCTCGACCCCAGGAGCGCGTCCATCTGGGCGGCGTCCGCGGAGGAGTGCCTTCTCGTCCACTCCTTTAGCCGCCCAGCTGGTACCGCCGATGCTCTGGTTTCCCCCTAACAGGCTTTGGGTTGCTCTGTCTCATTTCTGCATTGCAGAAGGCAGCTGCGGATGGGGCCTGGGCTGTGCCGATGTTCCTGTGCCAGCGCTCCGGGTCTCTCCAGTATTGTGTTTCACCATTTCAGACAGGGGAGACGAAGTCTGAAGAGGTTCAAGGATGGGCCAAGCTCACAGGGCAGGGTTGGGTCTCTGGAGCATGGTAAGGAATCGCAGGAGGACGTGCTTTCTGCTAGCACTGAACAAGGGACTTTATGCAAGCAAAGGCGGCAGCTTGCTCTCAGCAGCCGCTCAGTCTCTGGTTCAGCAAAGAGACCCCGCCGAGCCCCTTCTCCGGTTTTTCCCTCTGGGTTTAAAACAACTGCATGGGCAGCCTTGCAGCGACCTAGAGAGCCCAGGAGCCCCAGCTCCCGAGGCGGCCTCACCTCCGTGTAATTGCTGCTGTCAGGCAGGTTGGGGTGGGGATTTCAAGGCAAAACTGGAGATTTCCAGCCAGGGACCCATCGGTTCACTAGCACATCCCTTGCTGCCGCCTGTAATTAGCTAATTAACTCCATTAGTTCTAGCTGAAGCAGGGCACCTGGGCTTCTCTCAGTGCTGGAGTCAATCCCTGGGTGGATCCAGCCTGGCAGGAGATGGGCTTGGCCCTCGCAGGTCGTGGGGCTGCGGAGGATGGAGGGTGCTCTCCTCTGTGTCCTGCAGCAGCACCAACCCCAGTGCAGTCTTGGTGGCCTTCCCCCTGGGCTGTGCAGCCAGGCTGCTGCTGGGATCCAGCTTGTTCAAAGCTAGCGTGGGTATTTTTGTGGCTGCTGTCCGTGATTCAGATCAGGAGTGGTCTGTATTGCAAGACCTGTACCTTGCCATCTGTGCCCTGCAGCTGGACTCGGCCTCTCTCTTCACATCCAGTGCTTTGCAACTTGTTCTCCTCTAAGGAAGCTTTGCTTTATGCCCTCTAATGAGTTTTGCAAACACAAAATCCTCTGCCAGGTAAGCGCATGGTTTCCCCATTGAAAATGATGCTGCTTGGAGCCAGACACGGGCTGTGTGTCCGTGTGTGTGTGTGCACGTGTGCAAGCTGCTCCAGGCGGGGCCCTTCTCCTCGTTCAGTGTCGGCGCAGCCTCCTCTGTACGAGCACATGAAATAAGCCCTACTGCACATTATATAGACCGGAGGAGAGAAATGCAGCCAGCTCTGGGGAGGCTGCAAGCAGTAAGCTGTAAGCAATTAATACACGGAGCAGATGGTAAAGGCAGAAGAAGGGATCAGTGGGATCCTGCCTTCCTCCATAGCCTGGGCCAGAGATTACACAGCGTGCCTTGAACCTTGGGCGATCGGGGGAGATGTGATCCCATTGCAGCTGAGCTAATCTTTTGCACGGAAGGGTGTTTCATAGACATCCCAGAGACACGGGGCGGGCAGGGAGATGCACAGGTCCCATCTAGTCCAACCCCTGCCTGAGGCAGGATCTGCCCTGTGCAAACCAGCCTGGTCAAGCCCACGGTCCAACCTCTTACCAAAACTACAGCCAGCCCTGACACGGCACTGGGCATCACGGCTGCCCTGCCCCACGGGAAGCAGGGGGACCGCGGCAGCCAACGTCCTGCTGCTGCAACGGTTGCTAGTAGACTCTCGAGAGATGCCAGGTAGAGGCCCTGCCCCTGCTACGGAGGAAGGCAAACCCCCCCAGTCTGTACCAGGGAGGGGAAATCGCATCCTGAGCCCAAATACAGCATCGGTCTGACCCCGAGCGGAGGGGCCAGACCCTCCAGCCAGGACCCTGCGGGGTTGCATCGGCACAGCCCAGTCCCCATCTCCAGCCGGGGCTGCAGCCAGCACCCAGAGCCTCTGAGCAAGATTTAAAAAGAAAAACACACCTGATGCATGTTTTGCACCTGCCCTAAGCAGACAGGCCCGTGCATGGAGCTGGCTGTGAGCGGCCCAGGACCCAAGGGCCCTGCCGGGCCCAGCGTTCCCAGCACAGCCACGGCTCCCGCCCGTCAGCGAGCACTGTCCAGCGGGAGCCGCCTCGCTTTGCCCAGACGGGAACAATGGGCCGCCTCTGGCAGCGGCTGCAATGAGCCCGGGGCGTGCCAGCCGGCCCCCGCTGCCTTGATGAGGCCTTTCTCTCTGCATCCTCTGGCACCTCGGCTGGGTTTCAGAAAGGAAGCAATTAGCACAGGGAAAGCAAGCTGCCCAGCGATTACATTTCATCTGTTTTCTTTTAAATGAAGGAGGGAGGGATGGGTGGGGGAAAAACCCAGCCACCCTCCTTTCCATCTGGCAGCAGGGCTGGAGGTTGTCGTGAACAGCCGGATGTGTCCTGGACCCTGTACTGCAAGGGGGATGTGGATTCAGAGGAAGTGGGTGGCATCCCTGGATGAGCTGCAAGGGGTGCAATGAATTGTATTTGGTCTAATAAAAGATCAGATTTGTCTTGTCTGCCCGTGGCCTTAGATCAACACGGCTACAGCCAACACCCCCGAATCCATGGATGAATGTGCTCATGGCTAATACTCACAGGCTCCGTGCGCCACTACCCTCAGCCTCAGTTTCCCCCTCTGTGAGAAACAACCCTGAACCCTTACATCAGCTGGTGACAGGCAGCCATGTCTGGGGAGGAGCACGGCCGGTGCTGAACAGAGCATCATAAGGCTTGCAAACGGGTTAAGTTCAAGCTGGGCTCTTCCAGTCATGACCAAGCTCGTCCCTTCTCTGTGCCCTTCTCCGTCCTTTGTAGGCTATTATCACTTGAAGTATGACCCTGGCCTGCTCCTGTGATCTGAATGTTGACGGGCTCCAGGGAAGCTTTCAGTGCGTTGCTGGCTAGTAAAATAGGCCGCAGATCACACCCTGTTTGCAACCCTTGTGCACTGCTGCGCTCTGCCGTGCGCCTCCCCAGATGTGGCTGCCTTTCACTGGCCGATGCAAGGATTCGCTGTCATTTTTGACAGAGAGGGAAACTGAGGCCACGGGTAGCAGAGAAATTTGCTGGAGAGAGCACAAGAGCCAGCATGGAGCCCATGAATATTTCCCGGGAGCGCATTCATCCCTCGATTCAGAGGTGTTGGTTGTAGCCGTGTAGGACGGCCCCAGCCAAGCCGGAGCTAATGAAGCCGCTTCGCATCCAGGCCAGATTAAGGGTGATGTGAAAGGGCAGCTCTGGATTCATTAGCCAGGCTGCGATGTGGAGATCGGCCCCAGCCGTGTCGCCGTGCGCGGGCGGTGTTATCTCCTCGATCCATCACCGAGAGACATCTCCGCTGGCTGGTTTCCTCTAGCCCATTATTCATCTCCTCTCTGCCGCGCCCACGTCTGCCTGGGAGCAGGAGGAGACACCGCCATGGACCTGGGCAGGGAGGGACGTGTTGGCAAGGGGTGTCCTCGGGCTGGGTGGAGGGCAGAGGGCACAGCGCAGCCCTCGCTCACGTGGGCATCGGGGGAAGGACGGACAGTCTCAGGGAGCGATGCCTGGATCGTGTAGTCCTGCAAACAGGGAGGAATGTGTGTGGGAGCCCATTCCCCCATCTCTCTGAGCCCTTTGCTACCTCCTTGAGGTAGGAGGGCAGTACTGTTATGTCCACTGAGGACAAAAGTGGCTAAGAGACTTGACCAAGGATGTGTGGGGAGTCAGTGGCAGAGCTGCAAATGGAGTCCAGTGCTCCCACAGCCCGATGGTTGTGTCCTCAGCATGGGGCCATGCGCCAACAGCTTCTTGGCCACTGTGCTAGGTGTAAACAGCTGTCTGGGGCACGAGGAAGAGGAGACCTGGATGCTTTTGGAAGACAAGGGAGTTTGAGCTGAGCTTGGGCAGAGGGAGCCTCCTTGGCTTGTGGTTGGGAAGGAGTCATCCCTCAAGGAACTGGGGTCTTTTCCTGCAAGCACAGGGCAGGGTCATCCACTGCTCCCAGGAGGGGGCATCTGGCGGCCCACGTTTCCCCGTTGCCGGGACGAGCTGCTACCTTCCAGCTCAGCGGGCTTTCCCCCCGGTTGCCTCCTCTGCCTTTGGCGTGCAGAGCTCACAGCAGGGCAGCCAGGGCAATGCAGGCTGCTGATACTCGCGGGGAGACACCAGAAGGATCAGACACATGGGCCTGACCTTCCCTTCTTCCTTCACCCCAGCTCGCTGCATGGTCAAAGGTCTGGCCCACGGCTGGGAGCAGGAATCAAAGAGGGATGCAAATGCCCCCCCCCGGGGCCGATTTTTAAACATGGATACCATTTCCAAGAGAAAAGCAAAGCGGTTTCATTTGGAAATCATCCAGGCAAAATATTCCAATGGCTGCATCAACGTTCCCCCTTTCTTCTCCTTTTCCAAATTCAGCCAAATTTGCAAATATTTTCAATCCCCCCCCGCAAAAAAAGTGGAATTTGGGAGGAATCTCCTGCTCCTCAAAAACATTTTATCTGGCTTTGGCAGTGGTGTGCATCTCTGCGTGCTGCAATGGGTGCTTCGTGATCACGGGATGTCCATCTCCAAGGTGGGGAGCCTATCCCTTGTTGAGAAATGGGATGTTCCCCAAAAAGCAGCTACCTGAGCACCTGCCGAGAAGGAGCTGGCTTGGAAAAGCTGTCGCAGTTGGAGGAGGGTACGAGCTTTGCAACAGTTAATGCACTGGAGACATCCAGCAGCTTCTCATTGAACCGGATCATTCACCGCGGCGGACTTTGCTCTGCCAACTAGTGCTAAGATGCTGGAATAAGCCCTGGGCATGTTTGGGAGCCTCTGACCTTTGATCGCATGCCGGTCCTGCCGTGAGTCAAAGCTGGTGACTGTTCCTGAAGGAGGATTTCCCATGGGCATGTGAGACTAATTTGTGCTGTCTTGGCAGGGTAGAAGCACTATGATGGCCAGGTATAGACGTATCTCTGCCGCAGAAGGAGCCTTTTGTGCTTCTCGAGTTATACCAGCTCCCCTGCGTGACGCCAGATCTGCTGGCGCTTCCAGGCTAGAAGAGCTGAGTTGAGACTTAAGGCTTGTGATACTGGACCAAAGGCTGCCGTCTCTCTTAATTAGGAGGCTGTTTAATGAGCGGAGGCTTCCTGGACTCAGCAGGGGTGTATCACTCGGAGAGGCGCAATGGGGACCTAACGGGGCCAAAACACTTCAGTGTGGGGGTGTGGATTGAGCAGGTGTGCTGGGTGCCAGCAGTTCAAGGAAGTTTTGGGGTAGATAGGAAGAAGAAGGGAAAACGATGCCAGTGTGACTGGCAAAACCCACCAGGTCATCAGCCTTGGAGAGGGCGTTCCCTGGGGCATGCAAGTGGGCCCAATCCCTGCTTAGAGGAGCAGGAGCCAGGGCACATCTCATCCAGAGATGCTGCCAGGACCGTAGCTTGGCTGCTCTGGACCACACTTGGAAACAGATGCAATGCAGCCCCCCACCCCGAGTGGTATGCGGTGTGTGCCATTTATGCAGGGCGGGGAAAGGTCTTCCTGGGGGTTGCTCCAAGATGCTTCATCACCCTCCTCATGAGAAAGTTCTTCCTAATCTCCAACCTCAACTTGCCTTGCTGTAACTTGAGCCCATTGCTACTTCCGCCATCTGCTCCCGCCGAGACGAGTCCAGCTCCATCCCCTCTGCAACCCCGCTGCAGGGACTTGGAGCCCCCCTCCCACTTTCCTTCCACTGCCTCTCTGCTCTGATCTGATAGGAAAGAAGTCTTTTCTGGGTGCATCTACACATTTATTAATGTGTTTTTGCTAATGCATGTTAAATTGAGCACCTCTAATGTAAGGTACTAGCTAAATGTGCATTAAGCTGCCCTACTGCTCAATAGCAAAAGTGCCCACTTTTTTAGTTATGCTTAATGTGCAGAAGCTGAATCTTACTGCGCATTAGCCTATTAGCGCAGTTTTTGCCACGATGCTCTAATGCACAATAAAATAGGCTACAGCACATTAATGTGCATGTGTAAATGCAGCCCCAGAGATCCTGCTTCACTGCCTCATAGGGCAGAGGCACTGTCCACCCTTTGCCTCACTTGACCCCCCACCTGCTGGCATCACTGAGACCAGTGTGGTGTCTGGACTGAGCTCCCGGCCTCCTTACACTAGCAGCACACTCACTAGCAGCCTCCCCTGAGCTACACAGCTTTTAAAGCTGAGTCTCGCCAGCAGCCAAGAGCAAGACCCAGCTCCCTGCCACGCTCTGAGCCACGGCCCGGCATGGCCTACATCCTGCCCAGTCATTAAGCAGTCATTTTCTTGTCTCCTGGCCAGCACCATACCTGACCCCATCGAGCGTGCCCCATGCACTCTTCTCCAGTGTGGCAGGAGGAAAGCCAGCTCCTCAAAGGGCAATGGCACTGAGCATTCGCAGGTAATTATGAAGCTAATAGCAGGGCATAGGCAGCCAGGCCCCTTCAGGCACTTGGTATTTATTCATCCATCCATCCATTATGCATTTATGAGGGGATCCAAATGGCGAGCTGGGCTCCCTGGGGAGGGCTGTGCCCAGGTTTAAGTGCCTCTTCTCTGACCGGCACTGATTGCATTGGAGGAGAAACATAAGCTGACCTGGCTTTTCACATCCCTTATCGCTGCACGGCAGCCGACAGCGCTCTCTACAGCCGCCGCTTTGAAAGCAGCTGCCCCATAAGATGCACTCGGGGCAGTTTTGGAGATGAGCCCCAGCACAGCTGTGATGGGTGTGAGGAGCACCTTCAGCTTGAGGACAGGGTGCCGAAGAGGGGCCGGGATAACAGCCTGCAAATACGTGAAGGGCTGCCGGCAAGAAGAGGGGAGACCCTTTTCTTTCTTGCTGCGGAAAGGAGGATGCGGAGCAACGGTTGACGTTGCAGCCGTTTAGGTTGGATCCCAGGAAACTCGTCTGCGTTGCAGAGCAGGGAGGCGGTGGGAGAGACGCGGGGACTCGCTGGAGGTGCCAAGGAGAAACTGTGTCCTTTTGCTCAGACAAGGGGTTTGTCTGGGCTGGTTTGCAGGGGTTGGGCTAGATGGGACCTCTGCGGCTCCCCCCAGCCCAACCTGAGGCAGCATGGAGAGGGGGACCCCTCTTCTTGCCTTCCTCACTGGGGAGCAGGGGGCAACAAGGGAGGTTACCCTCTCTCGTCCGTGCAGTGCTGTGCGGGCTCAGGGTCCCATCGCTGGGGAGGGAAGTCCCTTCATGGAGGCCACTGTCCCATGGGGGAGAGTGGCCGCCCGGGTCACAAAGCAGAAGTTGGAGCCGGCTCCCAGCCCCAAGTGCTAAGTCCAGCACTTCACACCCCCCGCCCAACCCCACAGGCTCTGACTTCCCTCCATACCTTCCTGTGGTACTGGGCACGGTCTCAGCCCCCAGTGCCAGCCTGTGCCCCACCGTCCCCCCTGCCCAGGGGTGAGAGCACTGCCCTGAGCAGGGGGAGGTGCAGGTTCAAATCCTGCCTCCAGCTGCAGGAGCACCCCCATCTCCCCCTGCGCAGGTGAGCATCCTAACCCTAACCCTTGGCTCTGAGATGGGGGCTCAGCCCCACCTGCTGCACCCGCTCCATCCCCTGTGACAGGCCCGGAGCATGACTCTGCAGGCTAGTGGTCAGAGCCGTCACTTGGTGTCTAGTCCCCAGCACACGGCATCTTCAAGGAGGTGTCGTTAGCTAGCGGCCCCCTGCACACCCCGGACGGAAGAAGCTGGGCAGGAGCCGGCAGTGCGCCCGTGGTGCCAGGAAGGCGACCGGCATCCGGGGCTGCATCGGGAGGAGCGCTGCCGGCAGATCGAGGCAGTGATTCTTCCCCTCTATTTTGCACTGATGAGGCCACATCTGGAGCCCTGCGTCCAGCTGTGGCCCCCCACTGCAGAAGGGATGTGGACACATTGGAGAGAGTCCAGCGGAGGGCAATGAAAATGTTTGTGGGCTGGGGGACAGGACTGGTGAGGAGAGGCTGGGGGAAATGGGCTGATTGAGTCTGCAGAAGAGAAGACCGAGGGGGATTGAACAGCAGCTGTCACCTCCCTGCAGGGGGGCTGCAAAGAGGAGGGAGCTGGGCTGGTCTCAGTGGGGGCAGATGGCAGGACAAGGAGCAATGGGCTCAAGCTGCAGCAAGGGAAGTTCAGGCTGGATATTAGGGAAAACTTTCTCACGAGGAGGGTGGTGAAGCACTGGAACAGGGGGGACTCTCCATCCTTGGAGGTGTTGAAGCCCCGGGTAGACAAAGCCCTGGCAGGGATGATGTAGCTGGGGCTGGTCCCGCTTGGAGCAGGGGTTGGACTCAGTGTGACCTCCTGAGCTCCCTGCCACCCTCCTTGTCTTGGGCCGTATGACCTGTGCGGCAGGCCGAGGCCGCTGGCAGCCGGAGCACCCTCTGCAACCCTGGCCAGAGCCATGTTTCCCGGTGTGCTCCCGGGGGGAGGTGGCAGGGGCAGGGGAAGCTGTTATTCATTAGCTCTTGGCCGGCCAGCATTCCTCAAACAGGTTCTGCCGCCCGGCCAGGCCAGTCCCGGTCCTGCCCCCGCCCTCCTCTGCCCCAGAGCCCCCAGCCGGCTCCAGGCGCCCCCGCAGCACCCCGCACCCGGGGCGCAGGAAGGAGCCCCCCTTGCTGCAGAGACCCGCTCCTAAGGGAAGCGGCAGGATGGTAAGGAAACGCCGACCCTTGGCGCGTCGGGGCCCAGGAGCGGAGGCAGGGCCCTGGCTCGGGTGGGCGATGCAGGCCGGCACCCTCGCTCGGAGCACGGGGCGGATGGCTTTCGCTTTATCTTTCTTTTTATCTTCTTTCCTTTCCTATTTTTAGATTTATTTTTGTATTCATTTTTATTTTTTCCTTTCCTTTCTTCTCTTTTCTTTTTACTTATATTTTATATTTTTATTTTTCCTTTTTATTTCATTTGATTTTTGCAGCAATACCATGGTTTCATGAAAAATGTCCTTTTTTCCACCAAAAAATTACATTTTGAATTGACAAAAGGAAAATGGAGGCAAAAATGAAAACCTTGTTCCTTTGTAATAGCAAATGATCCATTTTGGTGCTTTCTTTTGGGACCTTGGGGGATTATGGTTTAAAAATTCAACAGTGCTCCCCCTCCAAATCTTGATTGCCTTCTGTGTTTTTTGGCTTCTCTTCTTCTTAATGTATTGTTGATGGATGGTATAGCTGGGGGAATTGGTGATGGGTGGTATGGGGGTATTGCTGGTGGTGTAGCTGGGGGTATTGGTGATGGGGTGGTGTAGGTGGGGGTATTGGTGATGGGTGGTGTAGCTGGGGGTATTGC
>NW_017728918.1:10493703-10539270 GCF_001723895.1 Crocodylus porosus | reverse complement strand
AAAAAAAAAAAAAAAAAAAAGTTATTTTTTCGTGATCTCTTGTTGGTGGAAGGTGGAGGTTTTCCCCCAAAAACAGTGCTGGAGAGAGGTGGAAATAGTTTTTTGATTGCAATGGCCTGTGAATTGCAAAGACAGCCATCAAGCCACCGGATGCATAGCAGAGGGGCCTGGTGGGTGCAGAGACCGGCAGGAGTAGGAGCTGCCAGCCTGGGGATAGATGGCCCTTGCCTCACATCAGCCCAGACGCTGCCAGCACAGATGGAGCGGGGAGGGGGCAGCAGAGACAGATGAGGGCAGTGGGGGGTGTTAGGGGTCTGGTGCAGTCCCCTGAGAGCTATCTAGATGTGCCTGTTGGTGGGGGGCTGCAGGGGGGTGTCTGCAGATGCTCTTCATTGAATGCATGCCCATGTTGCAGCCCCCCGGGCAGCAAACTCCTGTGGCTGGTGCTGCCTCTGCACCAAAGGCCCCAGTTGCTGCTGCCCCGAAGGAAACAGGCTCCCAAGTCCCCAAGGCTGGAAGAGTGGAGGCAGCAGCCCTGTGCAGCGGGCAGAGCCCGGGGCTGGGAGACCAGGAGGGGGGTTGTGCTCCTCTCCTGTGTGCCACCGTAGCGCTGAGAGAGAGCGCCCACCCCTACGAACTGAAGCTTTGAAGCAGGCATAAGGCGGCAGGGCCTCAGGCATGGGGGTTTCTCAGGGTGGTGGGTCATATGGGGGCTGGCCGCAGGGACAAATCTGGCCTGTAGAAGCAAATTCAGTCCGCCCTTTGAATGCCCTGTGATGGCAGGGTCCAGGCTGATGAGGAGCTGGGGGGACTGGGTCACAGCTGGTTATATTTTATCCTGCCTCTCTGCCAAGGGGTGTTTCCTGGAGGCAGTTACTGCACCACTGGGATCATCCCTCGGGCTGGCATTGAAGTCTCCAGGTGGCCAGGACTTGGAGGCAGGAGGCAACGAAGGGGATGGGCTGCAGGTGGAGAGCGGCGTGCATCCCCGTGCCCCGGGGGCTGAGGGGTCAGAGAGCTGTGCCAGAGCCCCAGGGAGTCACGGCATTATTGCAGCCCATTGTGGGGGAGAGTTATTATCTTGCAAAGACACAGGAGGCAGGTTCACGGCCACCCATGGGAGGTTTGCTGCCTTATCAGGGTGCATCTTGCTGGAAGAGATGTGGTGGAGACCAAAGAGATCCTGCTCCTCCACTGACCTGCAGAGGCTGGCCACCTGTGTGCCACCCCGGCACCCCCTGCCTGCAGTCGATCTTTTGAAGTCAATCATTTATTATAGCAATGCCCAAACAGTCACAGCCCAGGTCAACCTGACCCCATCTCGTGTCCTGCCTCGGTAGCAGCACCCCTTAGAAGGCACCGCCAACCGCCCCAAACCGTGCCCCGATCCCCGGTAGGGAGAGGTGGGCCCATCCTGATCTAGGAGGCTTGACTTCCTTCCCAGAGCGCTTGCTATCATGATACGTCTGGCCATGCTTACTGCCCCCATGGGCATCCCGTCCTTTGGGGGCTGATTTCTCGGTTCCAGTGGCTTCCCGTAGCGGCAAGCTCCACGGTTTCACCACATGTTACCCGGACAAGGGTTTCCTTTAATCCACTCCAGCTCCATTTTTTTAATTCATCTCAGGTTCACGGCCATGGAGGCGTCCAGTTCCAGAACTGGGCCAAGACCTACGGCTGCTCCCCGGAGCTGTATTTCCAGCCGACGTCGGTGGAGGAAATCAAGGAGGTAAGAGGGGAGCGGAAATACGGCCGAACTCAGCTCAGCGCTCAGGAGGAAGCGGATGGTGGGAAGTTTGGGGCATGAGCATTTTTGTCAAAACACGGGCCTGGAAGGCCCTTTTTGGGTCATCATTGCCAACCTCTTGCCACCCCCAGCCATCCCATCAAATACCCCGCTTCACAAATGAAAGCTATCTAGCATGGCAGGGGCCCTAGTGAAACGGGTATACCTGAATCATGTTAGCCCATTGGACTACAAGTTCTGGTAGGCTCTTTGGCTTGATGGTCTTCGCCCCGTGTGCACTAGTCTTCAGCTTTTTAAGGAAGGGTCCTGGGTTCAAGTCTCCCTGCAGACTGGTTTAGACAGACCCTCCGCCTGCCCCCGGGGCCTGTCCTGCCTTTGCCAAGGGAACGGCGCTCATGGCCACATGGTGCTGTTGCAGATTTTGGAGCTGGCCCGGCAGCGGAACAAGCGGGTGAAGGTGGTGGGAGGTGGACACTCGCCCTCTGACATCGCGTGCACGGACGGCTTCATGATCCAAATGGGGAAGATGAACAAGATCCTCAAGGTGGGTGCTGGCAGTGTGGGCTACACTACTGAAATATGGGTGGACAGGCCTGGTGGCCGGAGAGCAGGGGCAAGCCCTGGGCTGCAGCTGGGGGTCAGGGCACCAGACCCAGAGCAAGTCTATTGTATGTCCTGGGTGTGTCTACATGTGCATTTAAGTGTGTGTAAATTTAGTGCGCATTAGCTTAATGCACATTAAGTAGGTTTAGGCAGGCGTCTACAAGTGCAGGTGTTAAAGCACATTAGTGCTGTGTGTAGACTTGGGAATAATTTAGTCCCAAGTCAGTCCACACACAGTGTTAATGTGTTTTAATGCGTCTACATGTGCATTAATGCGCTTTAACTATTCGCGCCTAAATTTGATGCCTCAATTTGCAGGTATCAAATTTAAGTGTGAATAGCCTAAATTCTCCATTTTTAATGTGCATTAAGGGCATGCATGTGTAGCTGCGCACCCTTAATGTGTGGTAACATAGGCTAATGCACGTTAAAGCATCATGTGTAGACGCGCCTCCTGTTGCCAACTGCTCTCCATGGATTAGGGAGCATGTGGGAAGGGCCAGCATGCGGCACTCCCCAGCTGGCCAGCCATGCAGGTTGGGCTGCCCTTTACAGCTCCTGACGGCAAGGTCCCTCCTGAGGGGTTCCTGTCAATCCCGATCAATCCTAATTAAAAGCCATAGTAATGCCAGCAATTACATGGTGGGTATAATGAGTTGGGGGAGAGTGGAAAAAAGACACTGAAGGGCTTCTCTCTTCTCAAGACATTTGACATTTCCAGAGTCAGCCAACATTGTACCTGGGGGAATGACTGGGGATCAGTGAGAGTTGCCTCAGTTTCCCCCAGTTTTAGTACTGTCATTTTAAATGAAAGACGTCTTGGCCGGTTCTGCAAAACAGCACTACAGCTTTCTGGGGTTTGCAGATGTGCACAATGCGTAAAACACACACGCGTGCACGTGTGCACGTGCGCGTGCACGCACACACACACACACACACACACACACACACACACACACACACCCTCCTCCCCATGTCTCAGCAAAGAATTGCTGAGGGCAGGTATTACATATCCAAGCCCCTCCAACAAATCAAGCCCTGCCCACTCGAGGTGCCCCCTCAAAGCAGATTGTCCTCATTTTCCCTCCTCTTTTTCATAAAATCACTGAAAATGAGGGTTGAAGGGCCCTCGGGGTCACGTCCAGTCCAACCCCCTGCTCCAGGCAGGACCAGCCCCAACCACATCATCCCAGCCAGGGCTTTGCTAACTCAGGAGGGAGGTGCTCGGCATCTCATCATAACCCAGCTCGCTCAGCGCACCCGGCTGGTTTGGCCTGCGCGTTCCCTGTCCATGTGGCTCCCGGGGGCCGGGTTCTCCATGTCCACCTCACCCATGTCCAGCAGCAAGTGGGCTTCTCTCTGGGGCTGTGCACACCGGCCCATCAGCTGATCCCAGTTGGATCTCTTGCAGGTGGATAAAGAGAAGAAGCAGGTGACGGTGGAGGCAGGGATCCTCCTCTCTGATCTGAACGTCGAGCTGACCAAGTATGGCCTGGCCCTGGCCAAGTAAGTGAACCTTGCATGTGCTGGTATGCTAAAGTGGTCTCGATCCTGTGACTCATCCATGAGCCCCAGCTGTAGTGAGGGGCAGCTGTCCGAAAACGTCCTCCGGTCACGGCCCTCTGCCCGTGGAGCCAGTGTAGCAGTAAAGTGCAGAGTCCCCCATCAGATTATCCTGTGTAACTTCACAAACTGTATTTTCTTGTATACAACGCACCCCAGAATACAACACACTTTGTTTCTGAAAAGTAGAAAAAAAGATATTTCCTTGTAGTAAGTAACCGACTTCTTGGGACTATCAGCGACTCCGGATGTGAGTGCAGCCTGTATAGGCTCGTTAAGTGGGTTATTGAGCGCTGATGTATGTTGGTGACGGTTCCTGAGAGGCAAGGGTGCCCAGGAAATAAAGACCTGTGCAAAGTTTATAGACTGTTGAGCTAAGCAATACCCCCGAACCTGCTACAGTCCTTCCTGCTCTGCGCCGTGCCCCAGGTCAGGGGTTTCTTTATCAGGAGGATGGCTAGAGAAACTCCCCATTCACAGGTCTGAATCGCATAGGGAAGAGCTTGCTGACCGCTGTTTCCTCAACCGGGCCACAGCAGGGTAAGGTTGAAAGGCTAGAAGCTGCAGCCAGGCAAACTGAGGCTGGAAGGAAGACCTTTGGTGTTTAAGGGAGGTGCAGTAGGCATCAAATTGACATATACCTGGGCACAATCGAGTCTGAACCAGCACTTCGTAGAGCAGACTGCATGGAAAGCCAGTTAGTCCACCTTGGATACAGTGGGGCTGGGCTTAGTGTTTGGAAAAAATACTGGATGGAAAATATACTTAGCTGTAGAAAGTTATACGTGTGCTCATAATTATGTGGGCTATAAAACAGCTTGTTTTAAAAGACTGCATTTAACATTTCAGCTATTAAAAAAAATTATTTTTGTCTTGTTAGCATGGGAAAGTTGTAAGCAGGATATGTTTTGGGAAAAGCTTTTATTTTAATAATGTGAGACCCAGGGTCTGGGTTAGATATGGAGCATATTGGTCTGGTTCCGAGTGCGAGGCGGTGCAGGGCGCCAGGTGAGGTGGTCGTAGTGGCCCCTGCTAGCCCCTGTGCTTTACACCACCCCTGCTTGTTGAAAGGCTTTGAGGGAGACCCCCTCTTTGAGGAGAGGTCTGTAGACGTCCCGGGGAAGCCGAGGAAAAGCCCTTCTCGGGCGCTGCTTCGCTTTCACTCACCGATGCTAGAGGAGAAAGTTAATTACAGGGGAACTGAATGAGATTGATTTCCTGGTCGATGCGAGGTGATGCTGAGCTAATTAAGGGTCCCCCGGGGATCGCCGTGGACACGCTGGCCGGGACTCGGATAAGCTGTCAAAATTACGTGCCTCAGCTCTGCCGCCATCATAGATAACTGCCAAAATTAACGAGTCATTTTGCATGTGTTACACCGCACATTCGGGGCCAGTGGCGAGGGGCGTAACTTTGGACCCGGCTGCATTTCCCAGGCAGTCTGAACTCATGGGGTTTGGAAGAGCACCGTTTTCCTAATGATCGTGGCTAATTGTTTGCCCTGATGGAGGGAGCGGCGTCCCTGGGTGCAATTGGGGTCCCAGGATACAAGGCACAGGTGGTTCTCACCTGGGATCCTGTGTGGTCCTTTCAAGGGTGGCACAAGATGGCACGCGGTGTAAGAGGCCCAAGCAGCCCTCGGGGATCTGCGGTCGGGTGATTTCTTCTCTTTCCAGAGGAATTAGACACGGCGACTGTGCGCTGCTACTATTTGAAGACTGTTATCAAATCTCCCCTTGGTTGTCTCTCCTCCAGAATCCCGGTTCTTGAAGACTTTCCTCATAAATCATCTCATGACATCTCATTTCATAATCTGAGAAGGGAGATGAGTGCAGGGGAACGGTGAAACAGGACATTTAATCCTGACAAGGGGAAATATTAATTGAATCCTAGAGACGATGGGCTGGCAGGGAGCTGCAGAGGTCACGTCTAGTCTTGAGGCAGGATCAGCCCGGACAAACCCAGTGCCCCATGTCTAAACAAAGTGACATAGTCTGTCCCGTCACCGCACCAGGTTTCACATCCGAACCGGCCACAGGGAAAGCAGGGGGACCGCGGCGGCCAACGTCTCGCTGCTGCAAAGGTTGGAGCACATTAAATGCCGTCATGTAGCTGGGGCTGGTCCTGCTTGGAGCAGGGGTTGGACTAGATGTGACCCCCTGAGCTCCCTCCAACCCTCATTTTCTATGAGTCTGTGAAATACCCCAGCTCTGGATTTCTATTTGAAGTCTCTAGGTTAAGCTTGGGAACCATATTTATAAATACAACAGCGCTGTGGCGTCCTGCGGCACCCTTGAAAGGATCTAAAAGCACCTCGAGATGCCGTGGCACCCTGCTGAGAATCAGCACCGCGACGGATGACCGTCCTCTTTGGGCAGCAAAGGGCCCCGTGGGCAATGCCCCTCCTCTGCTGCAGGCCCCGGGGCGCAGGCTGCAGTCCCCAGCAAGACGGGGGGCAAGATCCTGATGGAGGGTCTCTGCCTAACGTGAGTCCTGTTGCAAGCCAGACCCCAGGCCTCTGCTGCCTTGAAAGCCAGCTGCAAAAGCTTTCCTTGCGTGCACATTTCCACTGCCTCGTAGTGCAAAATGCCGGGAGCCATTCGGGGTCACAGGGCAGGTCCTCTCAGACCTAGCCAGCAAATCCTCGCAGCTCTCAGCAATGACGCTGATTTGATTCCCAAGCGAGCAGCTGTACCAAGGGGCTTGGCACCCAGCTCCCGGGGAAGGGCAGTGTGAGTGGGTTTCCCCTGAGCTGCAGGCGGAGCGGGCACGGTCCCTGCCCAAGGTGATGGCACAACAACCTGTATTTATCTCCAGCTGAACGACTCTGGACCAGGCCCCGGACAGAGGGTAATCGGCCAGCAAAGCCGGCTGGCTCGCTCCGTGTGTGGGGCCAGGGGTTGGGTTTATCTGGCCGGGTCTAGGGTTGTCCTTCAGGAAGAACCAGCTCCATGTAGCTCCAGGGTTGGTTTGCAATTGCTTTTCAGCTGCTGGAACAATGGAGAAGTAACCAGGACTTGGGTCTTCCCCTCAGGGCATGGGTTTGTGACGGTCATTGCAGGGCCAGAGCTGGTGGAAAGAGAAGGCTGGGTCAAAAGGGGAAGGGGTCAGGAGGACAGGACAGTAACCAGCTGGAGCAGGGGGTTGGACCCGATGATCTACCAGGTCCCTTCCGACTCTAGAAATGTATGACATCTATGTGAAGGGGTGAGATAAGGCAGGCCCTGTCCTGCCTAGGCTCACTTTGCACTCCTCCTCCAATGTCTAGTGTATATTCCTCCTTTACATCACCTCTGGATTTGGCCCAGAGCCGCAGGAGCAAAGCAGAGAGCAACAGCATCGCTTTTGGTTTTCTGCGTCTCTGAGCATGAATGCACCGCACCGGGCTGGGACTCAGCACCCCTGGGATCTTTTGGTGCGGGAGCCTGAGCAAGTCACCCTGTTGCCCCCTGCCTCAGTTTCCCCATCTGCAGGAACGGGTGCTAGGAGGAGTGCATGCTCATAAGTCATGCTTATCAGGCCCGATCAGGCTTACAGGGATCCAAGATCCCCAGGGACTCGGGCAGCGGTGCCACCCCGGTGTCAGAGAGGTGGGTGAATGAGCCGGCACTCTGCTCTTGGACACCCGCACCCAGGTTTTAACGCCAGTCCCAGGTTGAAGCTTCCCCTTTTAATCTAATGTAAGAAATCTTCAGCCCCAAGCCACCAGCAGAAATCTCTGCGTGGAAGAGAAACAGGCCTGGAGGGGTGGGGGCTGGAAGGGGCTGCGAGCCGGGAAGCGTGGACATCAGAGCTGTGGGGGGGGCAGGGGGCCAGAGGTTTCAGGTCAGGGTTTGGGGGGGCCCGAGGAGACTTGGTTGGAGGTCCAGGTGCTGGGATGTGTTATCTATCACTGCGGCCACTCTGTGCAGCCCAGCTTTCCAAGACCACCCTGCGGAGGAAGTCCACCTTACCGAGGTCCTGGGTGATGCTCTTCCTCCCCAACCAGGAGGCTGCAGGGGCAGGGTCATGCGTTTATCCCTGGCATGCTACTTCCCGCATTCAAAACCCCCTGCAGTCTCATGTGTCCCCATTTCTAATCTGGATTTTTTTTCTTTAAGCCTCGCTCGGAGGTGCTGGCTGCAGCCCAGGCTAGGGACAGGAGCAGGCTGTGCCAATGCTCCTGCTGGCACCAACCCTGCAGAGGTCTTGCCTCTGCGCTCAGGGTCAAATTGATGCTGCATTTGGGGTCAGGAAGGGATTTCTCCCCTGGTCAGATTTGTGCCTAGTGGGGGGTTTTGCCTTCCTGTGTAGCAGGGGCACGGTTTCTACTCGGGATCTCTTGGGCATGTATTGACAACAGTTTATAGAAGCAATATACTGGCTGGCATGGTTTCCCCTGTTTGACCTGTGGCAGGCTCAGGTGTGGTGCTGTGCCAGAACTGGTGGTAGTTTTACTGAGAGTTAATCGATGATGGATTTGTCTGGGCTGGTTTGGCCGGGGCTGATCCTGGCTCATCCCGACCCGGGACCGGGAGCCTTGCAGACATCTGTTCTGGGGGCCATATTAATGGGAATCCCAGCCTGCAGCTCCCTCTCACCATGTCTCCTTGTGCCCCGCAGCCTAGGAGCTGTCTCCGAAGTGGCGGCCGCCGGGGTGATCGGCACCGGGACGCACAACACAGGCATCAAACATGGGATCCTGCCTACCCAGGTGAGACGCAGCCACGGCCAGGCCGCAGCAGCATGGGCTGCCTGTGCAGGCCTTGCCCAGTCTGCTTCAAGCGAGGCTCAATGCAAAGCTCCCCCCTCGCCCTGAATGCTCTGGGCACTTTGCAGGGCTAGCTTCCGCACCGCCCTGCAAAAAGGAGAGCTTGCAAGCTAGCTAGAGCAGGGCAGCAAGCCATGGCCTGTGGGTCAGCTCTGGGCTGCAACGAGGTTGGACCCAGCTTGCAAGGGTCCAGCCATCCCAGAGCAGCTCAAGGGATCGGTGGCAGGCAGCTGTACTGCATTGCCTGTCCCCTTGGCAGCTCTGATGTTCTCTCCTGCCTGTGCTAACCCTTGCTCTGCCCTTGCTTCTGCAGCTGGCAACGAGCTGCAAAGATAAGCATCAGGGTTTGGGGCTCTGGGGACAGAGACTTGCAGCTCATAGGGTCAAAAGCTCCACTTTGCAGCAGCAAAAGGCCTCTGACCCCTAAGCAAGGGGAATACAACGCTCCAGCTCTTTGCTGCAGCTTCTGTTGCAACAGGCGCTGCTTCTCCGGGCTGGAGAACGGCACAGCGGCTGGGGGCTTGTCCCTTCTCGTGCAACCCCACTGCAAAAGACCAGGGTGTGATGTGCCTGGAGAGGAGTGGTCAGGGCTACTGGGCTCTGAATTCACAGCAAGGCTGATTTCCCCCGACATTGTCCGGAGGCGCGCGTGCCCCATGCTGGGAGGATGAGACCCCCGGGATCACAGAAGCAGGTGCTCCTGGGACTGGAAGCTGCAGCCCCTCCCCAGGCCTGCACATGCTTCCTATGGCTGAGCAGATGGACATTTAGCCCTTCCTCTCTTGACATGGGAGTCTGTCCTCGGGGGAGAGAGGAATCACTGAGAGAGATGGGATGGTGATGTTATCTGGGATCTACAGGGGGGGTAGAGACAGGCCTGAGCAGGTTAAGTGATGTGCTCTGGTCCTCAAAGAGCATCCGTGGCAGAGGCAGGGGTGACTCCTCGTCTTTGGCACTATGTTCTGCATTCGGACCTTTCCAAAAGGCTGCGTCTGTGGTTAGCATCTTGCCTCTCTTGCCCAGCATCTCTTGAGCTAATAGCCCATCTAGTCTGAAGAGGATTCTGCCCTTTACGTGACTGCTCCTTGGCCCCGTGTGACAGCAAGCACTTCTCGGACCCCCGCTTTGGGGCTCTGAGAACCAGCTGACACCCACATCCCTGGCCTCTCGCTGCGGACTCGGGGCTTTCTCCTGACCTCAGGGGCTGCCTGCGACCGCCAGGCTGGCCGCAGAAGCTGCTGCCTTCCCACGCAGCCTGGCGGGACCTGTCTTGGGCAATGCATCTCCCAGCACGCCTCTCCCTCCCCTCTGGCTGAAATGAGCCGTGACGATTCGACCCATTAAATGTGCGAGGCACCTCATCAGCCCTCCCGTCTCCTCGGGGCCCCAAGGCACGGAGAAGTGCGTCCATCTCACCGGGCCGCGCAGCCTAGCAGGGCTCAGCTGCCGCCGGGGGCTGGCCTCCGCTGAAAAGGGATTGAGTGTAAGCAGCCATCTGCTATTAGCTGGGTAACGAAGTCCGGAGCCCACTTATTCATTTCCAGCCGGGTAGCAGCTGCAGGGATGAATGGAGTCTGGAAGCTCGGAAGTGGTTTCTTTGTCTCTGCTGCATGGTTTATCCATCTCCCCGTCGCCCCCGCTCCAGGCTGAGAGCATCTTGGGTCTCTAGGGAGTCACCGGTGGTGTCAGGATGGACTCCATCGATGTCGTTGTCTGACTTGATGAGGGGTTAGGTGTTACAGGTCACATCCGTTTGGATAGTCTGTCTGGAGACTGTCTGTGATGTGGCCCTAGTGACCCGCCTGCTACAAGAGAGAGACCGCAGGTCTTAGTGGCAAAGAGTGCGGCCGGGTTTATGGGCCACTAACACTTGTGGCCAGCTGGTCCCTGGCTCTAGCTCGGTCATGTGCAGGTCTGAACATAACCCCTGAGCCCGGCTCGAAGCATGCAGTCGCCCCAGCCGCTTTGTGCACGCCGGTCAAACGACTCGATGTACGTAGCAGATGCATCCTAGTTCTCACTCATCACTAACACCTCTTTAGGTGTCTCAGGCTCAGACCCATCACCATACTTAGGGGCTGGAAGGAATTTCCCCCCCGTCAGATTGGAACAGATTGGGGGGGGGGGTTTGCCTTCCTCTGTAGTGGGGATACAGCCGCTGCCTGGGGTCTCTTGGGCATATATTAGCAACCTTGGATAGAAGCAGGACGTTAGCTGCTGCAGTTCCCCGGCTTTCCCCGTGGCAGGGTTGGGCGTGTGCCTGGTGCTGTCAGGGGTGACTGTCGTGTTGCTCAGAGGCTGGGCAATGGTTTGTCTGGCCTGGTGTGGACAGGGCTGACGCTGCCTCAGGCAGGGCTTGGGCTCGATGTGACCTCTGCAGCTCCCTGCCAGCCCCGCATCTCTAGGATTTCATGTCTCTGCTGTATCAGCCACATCCTGCTTCTCACCAGTTAATGTGACCAGATAAGGACATCTCTTTGCCAGGTCACTCAATTTCTTGCGATGGGACTCTGTTGCCATGTCTTCATGTGCTCACTTAATGTGCATTAGCCTGATTTAAGGCACATTTAGGGCATGCATCTACACATGTGCACTGTTAATGACCCTTAAAAATGGAGATTTAAGGCTCTCTGAGCCTAAATTTGATATCTGCATAAAGCAGGTATCAAATTTATGTGCGAATAGCTAAATTGCATTAGCGAACATGTAGACACATTAATGTGCATGAACGTGGTATGTGTCCATTGACTTGGGACTAACATTAGTCCCCAGTCTGTCCGTATGTTGCACAAGGGGCCGTTCGAGCTCCTGGAGGCTAAGTTCCACTTTGGTCCCCAGAAGTGAGTCGCACCACAATCCACAGAGACAAAGCCTTTATTGCTTGCAAGCAGGTCGGCCTGGAGTCATGAGACTCAGATCAAAGCCGACCCCGAGTGCCTATTCTCCATTGCTTATATACTCGATTACAAGGTATTGGAAAATTCCCATTAGCGCAATTGCATTTCAAACTAGCACAGTTGCGAAGCTAAGGACTTTCCAACTGCAAGTCTGCGGTTTGCATGTTTGCACAACAGAGTGGGAAACAAGCTGCATGTAGATGCTTCCTGAGTTCTCGTAAAAGCAAACGGTTTTCAGCCCCCCCGCTTTTCCCAGACGTACACCTGCATTAATGTGCACTAGTGCATGCACATGTAGACATGAACCTAAATCACCTTAATGTGCAATAAGCTAATGCGCATTAAGTTTAGGCACTCATAAAAGCACTTGTAGACACGCCCTCTTCTGATCTCCTTAATTTACCCTCTGTCTGTTGGTCTTGGAGGCACCTCTCAAGCTAACGAGCTACTTTCCCAGCACTTCTGTGCATGCCATATAGAAATGCCTCATTTCGTATTCATCGGGGCCTGCTTTGGTTCAGGCCACTAGCAGGGCCTCTGTGACTTGTTTATGCCCTGAGCTGTGGTTGTATTAATTTATACTCTAGCAAAATCTACAGGTGCAGCTTAGGGAATGGATGTGTCCTGCATGGCCACAGACAGACCCTGGGAAGCTCTCAGGCGTGGGAGCTCCTGGATGGATTAAAACATGGTGTCGCCAAGCACCATGGTGACCGGTCCATGGTCTTGAATTGCTGTACTACACTACCTTGGCTGTCTTCTAATCTTTTCTACATGCTGGGTGCATCTACACATTCATTAATGCACTTCTCATTAAGTTTATACTCACATAACGAAGTACTAAATCAATGTACAGTAACTGGTACTTCTGTGCAGCAGCACCGGTGCATAGGTTTTTACAGACACTAACTGCTCAGTAGCCTAATACTGCTGTGCAGTAGCATATTAGCATGGGTTTTGCCCCGCATGCTACTACGCAGTGTTATTAGGCTACTGCACAGTTAGCGTCCCATGTAAATGCACCCACTGCTCCCAGGAAACAAGACATTTAGGGTATGGACACGTGACAAGATGACTTCAAGGGGAAGCCAAGCAAGTTCCTCCAAACCATATACCAGTGTATTGGGATAGTGTTCATCAGGCAATGTGACCAAAAGCAGCTACATCCAGCAGAGGATACACAGACATACTTCCTACAGGATGCTGGGGTCTCAGGTCTCTCTCAATCCATCCGCATGGTTGAAGCAAGTTCCAGACTTCCACCCCTATGCCTTGTTGTGGATGAGTTTTATATAGTTCAGACTCAAATTTCTGTATTCCCATCCATTTCTCTGGGATAACGATCTCTTGGCCAATGGAGCAGGGAAACTGAGCCATGACCTGTGACCATCGTTCTTTCCTGGGGTCGCCTTAATAGCACAGCGTGTGAGCCCTGGCCTGTGCATGTCAGCTCCCTTGAGACTGTCCCTCACTAGCCACCTTCTCTCATGCTAAGGGTTGTGATTTAGACTGAACTGCTTCTGGAAGAGGAGGAAGTAGTGATGTACCCAGCACAGCAAAAAGAGGTGAGGGGTATTCAGGACCCCCCGACCTGCTAGTCCCAAGGAGCTTCTGAGCTAGGGCAAGAGAGAGCAGGACAGGAGCTGGCAGATGGGGCAGCACAGGGAAGGAGGAGCTGAGCACCGTGGCCTGGAGCCTAAGTGCATCGGCTGCCTGGCCATGGCTAAGCCTTCTTGGAAGCACGGTGGAGCCATGCGTTGGCTTGCATTATCCACCTTGCCTGGCTCTGTTGGCCCTTCTTCCCTGGGGTGCACTTGGCCGTGACTCTGTGCCGTCTTCCCCTCCGGCAGGTGGTGGCGCTGACCCTGCTGACGGCGGCAGGGGAGATCCTGGAGTGCTCCGAGGGCTCCCACGCGGACATCTTCCAAGCGGCCCGGGTGCACCTCGGCTGCTTGGGCGTCGTGCTTACCATCACCTTCCAGTGCGTGCCGGAGTTTTACCTGCAGGAGACCACCTTCCCCTCCACCCTCAAGGAGGTACCTTTGGGTTGGGACTGGGGGAAAAGCAGGGGTGGTTCTTTCTAGCTGCCTCGGAGGGCATTGGAGTGAAGTTCCTGGTTGCACACAATGCCCTAGATCAGGGATGTCCAGTGGGCTGCATATAGGGCACACAGGATTATCTTGTGGTCCCTGGGCTCCTGCCTAGCCACCACATGGCTCTAGCTGGACTACCAACCGGCGGCTCCAGGTCCTACCTCCCTCCGGCTTTCACTGCCTGCTGCAAGGGGTAGTACAGCACAACCCGCCTGAGATGCAGGTCCAGATGCACAGTGTAGCAGGTGGGGGCTCTTGCATGGTGCAGTGGGGGGCTGTCCACAAGGGCAGAGGCCCAGGTGTTAACACATTTCACCCTGGGTGGATGGGTAAAAAAATGCCAATGGACCCTTGAGACGTTCCAACCCGCGTGAGAAGTTTATGGATTAATCGACAAAGCAAGGTTAGCAGCAAAGTGTAAAGCATAATCTGACGGGATGGGTCGTGATTACTGCGAAGTGAAGCTGGCCGGGCTCCCGGGCTCCGTCAGCAGGGGATTCTCCCAATGGCTCGGCATGTAGGCGGGTCTCCAGATTCCCTCCAGCCAGTGCCCGGTATTATGGATGGCTGGTAAGCATCATTTCCATATTCTAATACCTCATCCCCAGTGGTTTTATTTAAATGTCTTTGTTTCACTGAACTTTTCAAAACTGGATGAAACCAGATTTCTTGTGGACCCAAATGTACTAAGAAGTTAAGATTGATATCCTTGAGAAAGCAAAAAGAAGCAAGAGGGAGGGTTTGTTTTTTTTTTAAATCATCTCTCCCTTCGCTTTGTGGAATATTGCTTCATGTTGTTATTTTTACTATTCCCCCCACCCCCTGCCGCCTTTGTTCATGGCCTGGCAAGGCTGCTTGGTTTTCCCAAATTACCTTGTGCTCTGTTTGATGGTGTCTCATGAGACACACAAACGGCTTCCCTTTGCCATGTTAACTGAGCCAGCTGTTGCATCTGCAAGGGTTTGTGCTATGGTCACTCAGGCAGAGGCTTCTGGGACCTTTTCTGCTTAGCCACATTTTGCAGCTAGTCACACTTAGGCGTGTCTACATGTGTATTAAAGCGCTTTAGTTAATGCACATTCAATCTAGTACCTCCAGGCATTTGTACACCTACATTTGTGTGCTCTAACGTGCCAGAGATCTGCGTGTGAGTTGATGCGCCCAGCGCTGCATCGCATGTATTTGTATAAACATCGAAATGCACATCAGTGCTGAGAAAATGGCGACAGTGCGTTTTTGAACTAAAACCCTTTCTATATGTTTTAGTTCAAAAGTGTGCCGCTGCCATTGTCTCAGAGCTGACACACATTTCACTGTCTATACAAATGCTTTACATGGAGCCTGTCTCTGCTCATTAACTAAAAAGCACAGTTTTTTATTTTGGTGACACTGTAATGTGCATTACAATAGGCTAATGCACATTAAAGTGCACGTGTAGATGCACCCTCAGGCACAGGCTTTGAGGCCTTTTGCTGCTTGGCTGCATGTTGCAGCTTGTCATCGCTATTCAGTCCAAGCTTAGGCCCAGAGGCACGGTTTATATTGCAGGGTGGGGTCCATGGCTGCATGGCCCCCACTCGTGCAGCCCTCACCCCTTAGAAATTGCATTGCCACACTCTAGCCATGTTGAACCGTGTCCCCCTTACACACTTGAGCTTCCCTATGTCGTGATCATGCAGCTGTGTTTTGTGCACTAGGAAGGGGGAACAAGAGCCATGCACTGAATTCATCCATCGGGTGGGTCCGGCTGCCACTTGTCACTGAAAAGCCCTGACCACAGAGCTCTTTGGCCACAGAGACATCCAGCCCCATTCATGCCAGGGATGCACATATAGATAGGGGTTTCCCAGTGGCCTTGCTCATGCTGTCTTGCTTGTATTGCACTGGGGTCCGATCCAGGGTCAGAGCCCCGTTACGCTGCACACTGTAGGGATCTGGAGTGATGCCTGATTGGGGCCTCTGTAGACTTACTCTACAGGTCAGATGGGAGCAGCGTTCACACCAGGTCTGAGTGACCATAGCGTGTGGGGAGAGGATAGAAGAGACTCTCAGGGGGATTTTTCTGTGTGGCCCCACATAACCGACACCTGGGCTGCAGCCATAACCCATTGCACTTGCACATAGCATGCGACTTGCAAAGGGCTTTATAATCCTCAATTGAATTAGGATCCACAACACCCTTTGGAGGTAGATCAGGATTCTTCTCTCTGCCTCAGCAACCCAGTAGTACCTAAACAAGAGCAATTAAATGGCCTGTCTGACTCAGTTTCATAGCTGATAGCACGGCAGAGACGGAAATAAAACCCAGGAGTCCGGCCGCTGCCCCCTGCTCTAATGACTCGTCCACACTTCACCACGTTTTGCTGTGCTGGTCCCCCAGGCCAGGCAGACGAGCATCCTGCCTGGTTGATGAGCGCTGTCTTTGCTAAGCTAGGCAAGAACTGGTGGAGTCCTAGTTAGAGAGGCTTGGAAATAATGCGCAGCTGATGGAGGGTCCATGAATAGTGTTATTTCCTCCCCCTGGTTCCCGGAAGGCCCGAGTTCACCAGCGTGGATACGTCTGGATAGGCGTGTTTGCAAATAAGCAGAGCTGCACTTAACGGGGAGATTAGTAAGCAAATAAACCCGTGTAATGTACTGATACAGAAAGGAGAGTGCCGGCTCTGCAGGGCAGAGTGGAGGGGACTGGTGTTTCCCAGGCTTCTAGGTTTTGCCGGTGCCACGTGGGGCCAGGAAGGGACTTCCACCCCTCCTCCTGCTGCAGGTGTCAGAGGGTTTATATTCCACCTTCCTCAGAGGCGCCAGCTGCAGCCCGGGCTGGGGGTGGGGACCGGGCTGTGCCAATGCCCCTGCTGGCACCAGCCCCGCAGGGGCCTGGCTGGAGGGTCTCGCCCCTCCGCTCAGGGTCAGACCGATGCTGCATTTAGGGTCAGGAAGGGATTTTCCCCCATGGTCAGACTGGTACGGACTGGGGTTGGAGGGGTTGCTTTCCTCTGTAGTGGATCTGCCTGGGGTCTCTAAAGGTATGTTAACGGCCTTTCCTAGCGGCAGGATGTTGACTACCGCGGTCCCCCTGCTTTCCCTGGGGCAGGATCGGGGATGATGCCTGGTGCTATGTCAGGGGCAACTGTGTTGTTTTGCTAAGAGACTGGGCAGTGGTTTCTCCGGTCTGGTTTGGACAGGGCTGACCCTGCCTCAGGCAGAGGTTGGACTAGACGTGACCTCTGGAGCTCCCCGTGGCTCTTCTATGACTGTATTCGTGCCCTTTGCCAACCCTTGCCGTGGTGGGACGCTGACAGCCCTCAGCCCCCTGCTTTACCTGTGGCAGGTCCCGGGGCACTTGATGCCTTTGAGAAATGCACTTTGCAGCTGTGCAGGGTTGACTGACCAGTTTTAGGTGGGGGAGGTGAACGTTTGGTCTCAAAAGGAACGGGTCCATGTCACAGAAGCATAGAAAATTAGGGTGGGAAGGGACCTCGGTAAGTCATCTAGTCCAACCCCCTGCTCAAAGCAGGACCAGCCCCAGCTAGATAACAAGTCTTATGATTTATGAATGTATCCGGAGCCTCGAAACCACAGCGCTCAGAAGGAAGGAGCAGGGAAATCCTGTGCGTGGAGAAAAGCAGCATGTTTATATGGTTGGAGTCTGTTGGAAAGGCTGGGTCAATATGCACCCTTATAGACTAATTAAATAAGAGGGTGTTGGATTATATTGAATAGCTGTTGTCCTGAGTGCTGGCTCTCAGCTGGTGGCCTGTGGGCCTGAGAGATGCTGCAGGTGGGCTCTAAAGGTGCATATGATTATCCAGCCCCCTTCCCATATTCCCCATGTGCCTGGCAGCCTTATGCAGAGATGCCCCTCTGCTCCTTGCAGGCTCCCTGCAAACTAGCTAGCAGCTGAGCTGCCTTCAAGGACATCAGAAACTTCCACCATGCTTGGAAGTTTTCAAGAGCGGGTTGGACTGAGACGGCTGGGAGGATCTTACCTGGAGCAGGGGGCTGGGCTAGATGTGACCTTGTGAGGTCCTTCTCAGCCAGACGTGCCCAAGATCCTTAGAGAAGAGGGACCACGATAAAGGGACAGTATGGCTCTGCATGCAAGGAGGTGGCCTGCACACAACTAGCTTGATCATCCCTGCATGGAGCTGCTCTGTTCTGGCATGGGAGTGACACCCTGCTCCTCTGTTTCTGGGGGGCAGGTGACTTTGCTGTAGCCAAGGTGGGCTGGGGACCCTCCAGGCTGATGTCTCAAAGGTCTGGAGCACTGCAGGGACAAAGCAAGCAATGTCATAGACTCAGATAGGACCCTGAGGGTCATCTGGTCCAACCCCCTGCTACTCCTGTCCCTTGCTTTGCCAGCCTTGCGAGAGCCAGTGATGCCTGGTTGATCTCCCATAACTATTGTCTGGCTCTGGGCTTGGGAGAAGAAAGACCATGTACAAGCTTGCTCCTGGCAGCAGCTGCTAAGCAGGAGGGTACACACCATTCGCATCCGCATTCGCTCTAGGGCTGTAGCTAAAGGAAATTCGTCCGGTAGAAACAACCTTGGCTTCCTCACGGGGATGAAGCTGATCAAAAGCTCGACCAAGGGGCTGCGGGGATGGCTGCAGGGATCGGGCAGTAGCAGTCTTGGATGCTGTTCGGAGGTGTGGGGGTGCTCCCGACCGGCTGGTGCTCTTGGGGGTCTGGCTGCTTGGGTCGGGATGCTTTCGCAGGCCATTTCCTGGAGCATGGGCATGATAAAGAAAGAATGATTTGAATTTGTGTTCAGTGGATGAATCCCGGGGAGGGTTATTGCCCCTTCGGACAGTGCACTAGTGGAGAGCAGTCCACCCAGTTCAGCAAAACCGCCCAGACAAAGGCAAGCGATGCGTTACATGCACAGGTGCCCCCAAAGTCACTCCAAGAGGGCGAGTCCTGCAACCACCATGCTTATAGCCAAGATGTCCCCAACTCTTCTCTCTCTCTCTTAAGATGTCCCTTTTCTGGGCAAATCCAGGCCCCTGCAACTCATCCTGCACCATCTGCAGCTCCCCCCTGCCAGGTTTGGGCCTCTCAAGCTCACTGCCTGCTGAGTTCAGGCTTTTCCAGCTCCCTCCCTGCTGAGCCTGGGTATCTCCAGCTCACCCCCCAGGAGTCCAGCTCAACTCGTTATCGCTGCTTGATGAGCATGGTCCGATCTTTTTATTTATTTATTTTAGACTCCTCAATTGGTTCAGCTCCTGTTTCTTCATTTAAATCATCATTTTGACTCCCCACTCTCTTTTATCAGGTCAGCGAAGCCTCCCAAGCTCCTATGCGGGGTCTTAGCTTAACATAACGATAGGGTCACGTAACCGAAATGCCTGCACCTGATAAGAGCAAGAAGACATCTGGGCCCCAGAGCCAGGGCTCTCTTGGGCACCCGTGCAAGCTAGTTTCTCTCCCAGGGGGTTCTGGCTCCTGTTTTGCAGCCTCCTGAGAGAGCCTTGATTTTTGGGATGCCAGATGGAGCTGCCACGAAGCATCGCGCAGCACTGGGTACTGCTGTCCCTTGCCCGAGTCCCTGCTCCCCGCAGGCTGGGTCTGGGCTGAAGGAAGGGCCCGGGGGCTCTGCAGAGCGGTGCTCTGTGAACTGGGCATGAACCACGTTCCCGGGAGGAGAGCAGATCTGACACGCGCTGAGCAGGGAGGCGTGTGCTGAGCTGGCCAGCGTCGGGAGCCGAGACGCACGGAGCTGCCGGGGTGCGACTGACCCCACCGCGGCGTCTCTCTTATTCCCGTCTCCCTTATGCCCACGGACTGGGGCTCATCTGCCCCTTCAGTCATGATCCATGCATCCTTTCCCAACCCCCAACTCTTGGGCAATTCAGGCCCTTTCGGAGAAAATCCAGGTACCCAGCACAGCGGATTTGCTTTGAAAAGCTTCCCACTTTGCTGTATGGCAGTGATGTCCTACCCTTTACACCCCGCAGGCCAGATGGGAGGTGCCAGCTCTGTCCACGGGCTTGATCCAGGACACAGAGCTGATGCGGCAGGGGTCCAGACTACATGAGGTCCCATCCGACCCTCATTTTCTATGATTTGACTCTCCAGACCAGCCTACCTTCTCCTCCCTTTTCTGCAGCTGATTTTTCCCAGCGCCAGTTCCCTCCTCTATTGCCTTCCACCAGTGACCAACCACCGACCCAGACAGTCTTCAGGATGTAACCAGTAACCACCTCCTGAGCCCCCCCCAGTTCTGTATTCACAGGGATTTCCCTAAGACCAGTGCATTGGGACATGGCAACCCACGGAGCATCGTTTGGCCCTACAGCTCAGTGCAAAGCCAGAGGCAATGGAGGAAAGATGGAGTCCTTCCCTTATTGCCTTGTGTTGGAGTCAGTTCCTGGTCCTTCACGGGGTCCTCAAGGCTGGGGCAGTGGGGCTTGGTGGCCCTGGAGGTCTGCCCAAGGGCAGAAGAGGGAGGGAGGAGTCAGCTCTGAGCCCCTGAAAGACCAGGAGGCCATTGGTGTCATTGGGTCATCATCACAGTGCGATGAGGCAAGGTGCACACAGGGAGGGAGTGTCAGGCCAGAGGGAAGGGAGATGTTCCCCTGAGGCTCTGAATTCATTCAGGCAAGCCCAGAAAAGGATGCCCACGTCTCCATGTTTGCACGGCTTCAGTCCCAGCTTCCAGGCACCTCCTGGCCCCAAGAAAGCACGTGGTTTTGCTCATGCCAGGCTGGAGCCTACACAAGTGAGTAGGAGCTTGGTCGGAGAGGTGGCTCGGGCTCTTTGTTGGCCCAGAAGAGGCCCCGAGTCCCAGCCCCCGTCCTTGAGGTTCAGGTTGGGGGCATCCTGCATCTGCCCTGCTGCCTGCGTTGCCGACAGCAGCAAGCTCAAGTGTGAGTCCTGCTGTTGCAAGGGTACGCGCAGCTCATTAGCTGTGCTGTGTCTGTAACGAGCATCAGGGATGGCTTGTAGTGACGCGTGCGACCCGCTCACCATTGCGTGCTGTCACCAGGCTGCTGCAGTGGAGACAGCGGAGCGCCCCAGCCCCCATCTGACCTCATGCAAATTGCCAGATCTGAGCTTCTCTCTAATCTGCTTCTAAAAACTTCCAGAGATGAAAACACAGAATTGTAGAAAATTCAGGGTGGAAGGGACCTCAGGAGGTCACATCTAGTCCATCCCCCTGCTCCAAGCTGGACCAGCCCCAACTGCATCATCCCAGCCAGGGCTTTGTCTACCCGGGGCTTCAAAACTTTCAAGGACGGAGACCCCACAATCACTCTGGGGAGCCTGGCCCACTCCTTCACCACCCTCCTAATGAGAAAATCTTCTTTTCTAGACTCAGTAACCCTGGTTCTTCCAAGCTTTCCTTGCACATCCTGTTTCCTAGACCTCTCCTTTGTCTTGTTTCTCTGTTGGGCTCTTTGCCGTTGGTCCGCAGCTTTCTGGACCCAGAGGCAGGTGGGGAGTCTTAAAGACCTCCAGTGACTCACCTCATCCAAAGGCATTGTGGTTGCCCCAAAAGCTAATTACCCACGCTGCTAAAAAACAGGTCCGCCTTATTCTAGCCTGCAGTGGAATGAATTATGTCTGCTTTCCATTTGTCCCCGACCCCATCCTGTGACTTCAGCCTGGTGGTAATCCCAGCCAAATGGGCCCAGTTTGAATTCTAGCTCGACTTCCATGCCTCTGGCCCGGGCACCTGGGTTCATCCATCGCACCGGCAGAGCAAGAGGAGGACGAGATGGCAACGATGAGGGACGGAGGGGGAGGAAGCCCTTCAAAACAGAGCCAGTTCAGAACTGGGAATTTACCAGGAACTGCCATTACTCCTAGCCCTGTCCCTGGCTCTCCCATCAGCCAGCCAAGCGTGCTAATGATGCACGTCGGAAGAGATTGTCTTCCTAGTGCTTTCATTTTTCTTCCTGAGAAACTGAGAGCAAGGCTGGATGCAGAAAGGGGGAAGGAGCCTTCCCAGTGTCTGATCACTCCCGGGGGGTGAGAGCTGCATGGCCACCAGTTATTCAGTGAGTGCACTTGTAGGTGGAGGAAAGCTTCTCCTGCTTGCCATGTGGCTCCTAGCGTCACAGTATCTCCATCTTGCCTCATCCGTGGACTCTCAGACGGGGCTACAGCATTGCAGGACAGATCCCATAGGTCACAGCAGACCAGAAGCTCAATATTGTGCTAAAAATGCCCTCTTGTTGGTTCAGCTCTGGGAGAGGCTGATTCCTGGGAGCCTGAGGGTGGTTACACACTTGTCTGGGCTGATTCGGACAGGGCTGGTCCTGCCTTGCGCAGAGGGCTGGGCTGCATGCAACGACCCGACTTCCTCTTACCCCTTGCTGTGAGGTAGGGAAGATGCAGCAGGTACTGGGACCTCATTAAAGCTTTGTAACCCAACCAGGTCTGCTTAGTAGGCGCCTGGGTGTTTGCCCTTCGTTAAAACTTGCCTATTCAGAGCAACAGCAGATGCAGTTAATTGAGACATTCACCCCATGTCCGAACTGTGCAATGTGGCTGCAGCAGGGGCTTGCTGGCCTGGTCTAAGTGTGCGTACGTGGGGATCTGCGTGGGTTAGACTTTACGTACAAAGCGTCTCACCCACTTAGGCTGCAAGGAGGTCAGTAGCTCTCAGACAAGGGGTGTTTTGTGCCTCTGGATGAATCAGTGCCATGAAGAATCGGATGCTGCTCTCAACAGTGAATGGGTTCATGGTATCATCTCACCCTGTCACATGGACAGGAACTAGGGCTGAATTAAGGGGATTTAGCAGATCCTCCTCCAAACCAGTTTTTCTTGAAGGCAGCTTCTCCAACCCATCTGCTGTGGTCTGGATTGTCCAGAGGACTTTTGCATCGAGAGCAGGGAGCTGTATGAGGATGGAGGCTGGATCTCATCTACCAAGGAGTGTGCCAAAGAGAGAGGGACCCCTCCTGAGAGGGGGCTGAGAGCAACCTGGTGTCTAATAAGAATCATTCTTCTATCATGAATATGGAGCAGAAGAATTGGAGGCAGTTTCATGGGCTTGGGAAATCTTTAGGCAAATGAGGTACTGTCTAGTCATCTTGCATGCTAACGCAGCTCATTTGCACAGAAGCTCCCTATGCCTGAGCTTTCCGCCCCCGCAGACGAGGCAAGGCCCTGCGCAAAGCAGGACGGTGTGTTGCAGCCAGTTTTCACTCCAGCCCCCGTGCACTGATGTCTCAAGTCCCAGCAATCATCTTTACACGATAATGCTTTAACATGCGTGGTCTCTCGCTTCCAAGGGACGTGTCATAACCCACTTGCGGCTCCTCCGCCGGTTACATAAACTCTTTCAAATATTAAGTGCGTTATCCTCAAAGCCTCCCCCCACCCCAGAGTTGGACAGAGCAAGGGATGTGTATAACGAGGCTGAGTCCTGTCTGTGCTCATGCCCCCCAGTGTCGACTGTGCTGTCATGGTGCAGCGGGGATGGGAACAGCTGTGCAGGGCAGATGTGCTCTTAGCATCCAGCCTGCTGCTATGTGCACACCATTCCTTGCTTCGATCTCAGGCTTTCTTTGTGTATGGCGTCAGATCCACGCTCATTAGCTGTCTGGTTGGGCACGGCTCTCCGTGCCCCCGGCCACTTGGCGAGGACACGAACGGCTGCTAACGAGGATCCTCCTGGGGGGTTTCTTCCTTCCATTCAGACGGACTCCACTCCTGGGAGTCAAACGAGATGCGCCATTCACAGTGACGTGCTCTTGGCATAGACTGTGTCCTGGCCGCACTCCTCCTCGGGCTGCAGGTCAGGCGTTGCTCCCTCTCTTCATTTATTGCCACTTCTTGCTTTTATCAGTTAGGAAAATAGAGGCCAGGAGCAAGTCAACGCTATTCCCAGCTTCAGGTAGCCAGTGGTAGACCTGGAGCCCAGTGAAGCTGATTGGAGCTGGGCTGGTCTCAGTGGGGGCAGATGAGGAACGAGGAGCAATGGGCTCAAGTTGCAGCAAGGGAAGTTGAGGTTGGGTATTAGGAAAAGTTTTCTAACTAGGAGGGTAGTAAAGCACTGGAGCAGGCTATCCAGAGAGGTTGTGGACGCTCCATCCTTGCGGGTTTTGGAGACCTGGATAGACAAGCTGAGGCTGGGATGATGTAGTTGGGGCTGGTCCTGCTTGGAGCAGGGGGGTTGATTAGATGTGACCTCCTGCGGTCCCTTCAACCCTCATTTTCTATGGTTCCCAGCTGCCCATTCATTTTCAACCTGCTCCTTCAGCCATAAGCAACCTGACATCTCTTCCAGCGAGCAGTGTTCATATTACCCATCCAGTTGATTCATCTCATCAGAGTCTCACAGGTCAAAAATATAATCCTGGCTAATTGCACAGAAGTCCTTATTAAGTCAAGTTCATGAAAATGAAAATGAAAAAAAAAAGAAAGATCATCCCGGCCAAAGGGAATGGCTCGTTGCTGGAGTGATCTGGTTTCTGCAGCAATTAAAGCTCCTGGAATTTTTGATTGAATAATTTAGTCCTCATGAATCACGCAAATCTCCCGTTTCCTTCACCACCACCAAAAACATCAGCAGAAAGGTTATATTTTACAATCTTGTGAGAGGCTTGCTCTGAAAACAGTCCCAATGTGCTTTATTAGAGTAGTCATACATAAAAACAGAAGTACTGCCCTGTGCTGCATCAGACCACAGGTCCGTCTTGCCCAGTCTCTTGTATCACGCAGCGGCAGAGAGCGGAAGCCAGAAGAGAGTGAACTGGGTCTGAGCGGGGGTTTTCCCTATTTTTCTCTCGCTTGCAGCCTTTAAGGTCCAGGAAGGTCTGATGCAGAGGCTGTGGCCCTCACTGCCCTGCTGAATAGTGACTTATGCCCCTTTCCTCCCAGCATGTGTCCAACCCGGTGCTAATCTGGCTGAACTCTCAGCTCCCACCGCATCTGGTGGTAACAAGCCCCACGCCTTTATGCCACGCTGGATGGAAAAGAGCTTCCTGGTGTTTGTTTTAAACTTACTACCTACTCATTTCATTTTGTGACCCCTCGTTCTTGTGATGTAAAAGATGCTGGGTGCATCTACACATTCATTAATGTTCTGTAGTTATGGCGCATTAAGTTTAGTACTTGGTTATCCAAGTGCTAATTCAATGCGCAGTAACTTGTGCTACTGTGCAATAGTGCCAGTGCACAGTTTTTTAGTGACACTTACTGTGCAATAACCTAATAACACCGCACAGTAATGTATTAGCATGGGTTTTGCCTGGCACACTACTACTCAGTGTTAGTAGTCTACTGCACAGTAAGTGTTTCGTGTAGACATGCCCAGTAAATAGTAAATCCCTGTTGACTTTCTCTTCACCATTTAGTAAACCCTTCTCATATCCCCCCTCAAGCAGCTCTTTTTTCAACTGACCAGGCCTGGCCTCTTTAGTCTGTCCGTACATGGGCGCCCCTCCATGCCACACATTATCCTTGGCAGGCATTTGCCTGTCTCACCGGACAATAGATTTGCACCAAATGAGGGATTAGCTGACTGATCCACTGCAGATGTGGTTGTAGAGGCCAATTTGGGAGTGACAGTCCTCCTCAGTGCTTCTCACACACAGAGGTCATCCCTAACAGTCCTGGGCGAGGTTTCTCCTTGCCTTTGCGTGTTGGGCTCTCCTTGTCTCGAAAACCTTCATTTCACATTTCACAGACTGTTCCCAAGGGCAGTCTCCTCCCAGTCATTCGGCTCATTGCTCGTTGCGTTCATCTCTCTCTTGCAAACATTGCAGTGGAGATGAAGCGTGCCTGCGTGGTCTTGTTTCTGTGACGAGTTCTCCAGACAAGGGATCCTTCAGTGTGTGTATATATACATGTATATATATGTGTGTGTGTGTATATATGTATGTATATATACATGTATATATTTGTGTGTGTGTGTATCTATATATATATCCCCATCGCCCATTCTCCACATATGACCAAGCCATGAAAGTCGATGTGGACTAAGAGGAGAGCGGATGCTTGGACTATCCGTACCCCCCAACACCTCAGCGTAGGTGACTTTGTCCTGCCAAGAAAGTCCTAGGAAGGCATTAGGCAACATGCCTGTTTACAGTGCCACTGAAAATGCGGCCGCCCCGGGGTAGAAGGCCGTACCACGTGGTGCAGCAGGAGTGAAGCAGAAGGGTGCAATTAATGGCAGGATCAGCATAACCCATGCCAGGAGAGAGTGCATCCTTCACCCCTTTTGCTGCTGGTAAGAGGATAAAAGCTTTCTACTGCTGCCAGCTACTGGAAGTGCTCCTCAAGCTCTAACACAGGATCTTGTGTTTGGTGCTTCAGGCTCTAAGTTTGTCCCCTTCTGTTGGCTGAGTATGAGCTAGCCCTGCCCATGTTTTATACCCACTGGATTGCAGCACAGGCTTTTTATCACCGCTTTGCTCTCCGACCTAGGCCGGCAGTGTTGCCTAGTGGAGATGCAGCGTATGGAAGCAGGCTTGGTCGTACCACCTCCCTGTGGGCCCTGCTGCGTCTAGCTGTGGGTCTGACCCAACTGCACCCCACATTTCTATTCTAGCAGTGTTTTGCCGTGCCATCCCAGGCTTCCTGTTGGTTGAAACCAGCCAAGCTGACAAGGAGCTGCTACATAGCCTCTGCCCCCCCAAAAGCCCATCCATCAGGCCTTCCTGGCTGGTAATGTTACCTGATGTGCTTCTTCATTGGGGTCACACTCAGAGAGGACCCAAAGGCTCACATGGTCCTGATGAAGCCCTGCCAGCTCTCCCCTACATCCACCACGGCATCACAGGGGGTGCCAAGCAGCAGGGGCATTGGCACAGCCCCATCCCCAGCCTGGCTGCAGCCAGCACCCCTGGGGGAGGCTTAGAAACCCCCTGCCCCATGGAGTAGAAAGGAGGGGAGGGGGCAACCTCCTTGGATGCTTATCCTGCTGGGGTGATCTGCCCCCAGCTGACTTCCTGCCCCTGGGGCGGGGGGCTGGACCCGATGATCTTGCGAGGTCCCTTCCAGCCCTGATGTCTATGAACCCAGCAAAGCCCAGAAGCCGGGGAAATCCCCATAGCAGAGCACAGGCATCGCTGCACCTATATGACCCCCAATCAGTGTCTGTCCCCCCTCTCCTCGGCACCTCCATTCACGGAGAGTCCCCCCTTCCCCATTCCACTTCCTCCCTGCTGTGAGGGTGAAGAAGTTTTTCTGGATTTCCAATCAAAAACCTACTTTGCGGCAGCTTCAAGCCCTTGGTCTGCATCCTGCTCTCTGCAGCAAGAGAGAAAAGGGGTTTCCCTCCTCTCTATGGCAGCCCTTCAGGTATTGGCAGGCTGTTATCATGGCCCCACGTAAGAGCCTTTTCCACCATCCGAACATGCCCAGCTCCTCACAGGACTTGCTTTCCAAGCCCTTTATTGTTCTTGCTGCCTGCCTCTGGACCCCTCTCTACACCCCATCCCAGCGCCTTCACCATCCCGCGGTACAGATGCCATCGCGGATCCAATGCAGTTCATTACTGCCTCAGTTTCCCTGTCTGAAATGGGGCTGAGACAGTCCCAGGCTCTGCAGGCTGCTGGGAAATGTGGAACAGTGCAGATCTGGGACAGGGCAGCCCTTTATCCATATTCATCCCCTTATCAGCTGGCAGTTGCCTTTGACCTGATCCTTTCGGATTTTGTGCTGGCTGATTCCCCAAGGTGGAAGAAGATAATAGCAGGACTGGAGAGCGGGTGCTTTAACTTTTGAAACTGAGTTATTCGAGACTGCATGCATAGTGCATGTCTGGAAAGGAGGGAGGGGTCCTTGTCCTTTAAAGCCTGCCTCGCGCTGCTCTCTGGCCTGGGGTTTCTCTTCCGATCTTCCAGTATAACCGTGGGCTGACGCTTCCTTTCTCTTGGCCGGCAGGTCCATTGCAGGTCCATTGCACTGATCAAGCCAGCAGCTCCTATGCGAAGGGGGCTGGGTAGCGAGGCAGGCATCTTCCATGGGCTCTCGAGGATAAAGCCTGGAGCCAGCAGTGCAGCAGGAGGCAAAGCTACCTGAGCAAAGTCCTTCTGCATTCAGTCGTGCTTGGGACCTCTGCCTCTAAGTAACCCCTTATGGTCTGACTTCAGGCCCTGGCGTGGCACTTGCAAAGTTGAGCAGCCTCTGGTCTCATTGCTGCAGGGCTGGAAGACCGGGGTGGTGTGGCTGCATTGTGGTGGAGGGTCTTGCTTCTGCCTCAGAGGCTGGGAAATGCTGCTCTGCTTCCCTGCAGATGTTGTCTTTCAAGCAGGGCTGGAAGCCAAGGTCCTGGGCCCTTGTCATGTGGATCTCTCTGCTCTGAAGAGTTTGGCCGCCAAGGGTTTTTGGCTTGAGGGAGTTGTTGCAGGGGGGTAAGGTAAAGGTAGATAATCAGGACAGGAGCTGGGCTGGTGCCCTATAGGACCCTGTGAGTTGTTTCCCATGTCAGAGTGGCCAAATCTGATGCAGAACCAGGCTGCAGATCCTGGCCCGTGTCCATCCCTCCCACGCTGACTCTCCTCCAGGCTCAGTAACCCTTTGCAGGTCTCAGGCCCCGCTGTCTCGGCCTGAAGACCCCTGGACAAGCCATAGCAAAGGGAGCATAAAGTGTTAATAATTTTGGCCCCGATCCTGGCCTCTTGTCAGTGGCTCTAATGGCTCGTTGTGACAGTGGCTCTAATAGCTCTTAGTAGTAGCTGGTCCTGCTTGGAGCAAGGGGTTGAACTAGATGTGACCTCCTGCCACCCTCACTGTCTATGATCCCGTGCGTCTCTCTGGTTTATTACCTTTCTATCCTGGAGTCGTCCTCTTTTCAAAAGATTGCTGAAGGGATGGCCGGGCCGACTGATCGCCATGGGAGGGGAGAGCTCAGCCAACATGGGGAGAGCCAGGGACTGGGTAGCATGCGATGGGCCGGGTGGAGGTCAGAGTCCTTGGTTTGGGTGTTGACGTGGTGCCAGGAGAGACGGGACGGGCTGCGGAGGGGGGCAGGCCAGGGAGCGGCTCTCTTGGGCCAGGGGCTGAGTTCGTCTTGGAGGGGAGGGGGATGTTATAACAAGACCTGCCCCATCCTGGCCTCAACCTCCCAGCTCCAAGCTCCTGCTCCAACAGAGGCACGTGGGGTAGGGATGGGGGTGCATGTGATGCAACTGGGTGCAACTTTTAGAAGTCTATTTATCTCCACCCCAAGCATCTTCCCAACCAGGCATGCCCCTTGCTCTGTCCCCAGGGAGGGGTGCTGAGCTCCTGGATAAAACACAGGTCCTTTGAGTGGTTTCCACTGGGCTGAAATCTCTGGGGAACGCACTGCCTCTGCAAGGGCGGGCATCTGCGTGATACTTCTCCCCTGCCCCGGCGTGAAGGGCACAGCTGTCTCAGTGCACGGACCCTGCCCCGCCCGGGCGAGTGGGGCTGCTGGATGCATTAGTATTGGCCTGGGATGGTTTTGAAAGGTGATGCCTTGGAGACCTGGGGATTTGATTTCTGGTGCGTTGTCTGGCCCCTCAGACAGCTCCCTTCACTGCGCAGATCCAGCTGCCGCCCCCAGGCACAGGGGGTCTCGGCCCCAGGCTGGGAGGAGGGTAAGGCAGATGGGGCCGGTGCTTGGCACGTCTGCTAGGAAGGGCTGACTTTGGGGATGGCCCAGGCCTGAGATTCACAGGTTCTGGGTTCGAGCTCTGCCAAACCTTCTTAAGTGACTTCGACCTTGGCTTCCCGTCAGCCCAGGAAGGGTGACCGGTCTGTCTCCCCGTGGAGGGGGCGGGGGTCTGCAAGTAGCTGCCCCAGCAGATCCCATCAGTGCTGGTTTCCTTCCTCCCCTCACCAGGTCCTGGACAACCTCGACAGCCACCTGCAGCGCTCCGAGTACTTCCGCTTCCTCTGGTTTCCGCACAGCGAGAACGTCAGCGTCATCTACCAGGATCACACCAGCAAGGTGCAGCCTCCTGCCGCGACCCCCTGGCCCAGCCCCAGTCTGGCTGTGCCGGTGATCCCGTCAGTGGCACTGATGGGCTGGGCCCTGTTTTGGGAGTGGGGATCGGGTGCTGGGCCCACGTGCATCAGAGCAGCTGGTTGATCCCCTCGCACATCTGCCCTGTCCTTGCAGTCTCCCTCCTCCATGGGCAGCTGGTTCTGGGACTACGCCATCGGCTACTACTTGCTGGAGTTCCTGCTCTGGGTCAGGTAGGGCTTGATTCGGGGGCTGGCGCTGTGTTGGGGGGAGAAAGGGGGTGGGTTCGTGCACCAGGCCTGAGGCTCCTAGGTGGTATTTCCCATGGGTAGTTTTCTGTCCCTACAAGATACCATATTTTCGTGAATGGAACATGCACTGTCCCCCCCCGCCCCACAAAAATCAGCTGCTGGAAATGGAAGTGCTTATTATAACTGAGGAAATAAGGTAACAGCAGTTTCAGCTGCTTAGCTACCGGGGAAATGGGAAGTAAGGTGGCTCTGCTGCCCACCGGGCTGCCTAGCTGCCGTCTGTGGACACGGTCTCTTCCCCTCCCACCTCACCCCACAGAGGCTCTCAAGGAAACAGCCTTTTTCTCCCCTCTGAGCGTGTTGTATACAAGAAAATACGGTAAATCCAGGGCTATGGCAGCAGCCAATTAGCTGGTTCCTCTTCGTGATGGGCGCTGTGATTGGGAAGGGGGAGGAGCTTGGCTTGGGTTAGATGCCACCTGGGTTCTTTTCCAGCTCTGCTACTGACTCACGCCATCTCCTTGGGCGAGTCCATGCATGGCTGTGTGCCTCAGTTTCCCCATTCCTGCAAGGTACCAGTCTCAGTCACTGGATGCAGAGAACAAAACAGGAAGGGTCCTGTTTATACAGGCCCCTGTACAAATCTCTGGTGAGGCCGGACCTCGAACATTGTGCCCGGTTCTGGTCCCCACGCCTCAGAAAGGAAGAAAGGCGTGGAGAAGGGCAGCAAGGATGACAGGTGACGTGGAGGTGTTTCCCTGACAGGCGAGACTCAAGAGGCCAGGCCTGGTCAGGTTAGAAGAGAGACGCTTGAGGGGGACAGGAGCGGGGCTTACAGAAGTCTGAATGGTGAAGAGAAAGTCAGTAGGGGTTGTTTGCTGACTGTCTCTCCCGCGCAAGGACAGGGGGTCACGGCATGAAACCAGCACGGCATCAGTTTACACCCGCGGCAGGGAGGGGATTCTGGGGGAAGGCCCAAGGCATGTCTGCATGTTCAATTAATGACCTCTAGGTAATGTGCATTAAATCTAGTCCCTCCATTGTGATGCACTAGAGAAATGAACATTAGCCTGTTTTCATGTGCATTTGCTAAAGAGCACAGGTTTTTGTGACACTTTGATGCACGTGCAAGTACGCTAATGCGCATTAAAGCGCACCTGTAGATGTGCCCAAGAAGGATCTCATGTGTGCATATGAGAGAGAGAGATGGCGGGGAGGGGTTGTTGCTCGGTGTTTAGCTCTTGGGGGGTTGCATCCTTCTAGGCAATGGCTTAGCCGTCCCAGTTCCTTGCTGCTGAGGTGGAAAATCTGTCCCTAAAACATGCCCCAGTCCCGAAACAGTCTGCAGCCCAGTCCTGGGGCACCTCTGATTTGGCACGGGACTGTGCTGCCCTCCAGTGTCCAGAGAGCTGAGGGGCCAGCGCTTGTCCGTCTGTCAGGGCACCTGGGTGGGATTTTTAGTCCGACAGACGCCGACTGTGCTGAATTCAAACTTGCGGTAGGAGCATCCTTGCTTAGCTGAGACAAGGGGCAGTCCCCATCCCGGCATCCCGCAGCAGCGGTGCATCGGCAGCGCTCACCGCTCTCTGCTGTCGCCTCCGGCGGGCTGTCAGCTGGGGTGGGGGCTTCTGGTTGTGCAGCTGGACAGGGAGGGCTTGCAGTGGTGATCTGGGGGATCCCTCCAGTTGATTGTGGGGATCCCGGGTCCCTGGATTCCCAGGCAGTGCCTCAGAGGGGACTTTCCTGGCTTACGATCCTACTATCCAGTACCCAGTGGCCAGGACGCAGGCATGGGCGGATCTTGGTTTATGAAAAGGGGGCACATTGTCACATATAGCACGGTGCATATTTTTCTCCTGCTAAAAAGAAGCTAGAAGCTTTATTAATACGCTAACAGGCGAGAACTATATCGTTTAGTTTAAGCTGAAGCCAAAACAAACGTAGCTTTGTGAAAATGGTCACTAATTTTTTAGATCGTATATGAAGTTAAAAAAAACCACACAACAAACTAGGTGAAAAATAGTCAAAATAGGCAAAAGAGAGTGTATCATTATAGTTGAATGTACATCTCTTATTCGGATTCATAAAACAGCCGTCTTGAGCATCTGGACAGGGGCGGTTACAAAGGAGAGCGGTGGGTAACCCCTGTGAAGTGGAGGGAGAGTAACAGGGATCAGGGAGATGACAACGAGCCATGAAGTCAATCGATCCAGTTAGCACTGCCTCAAGAGAAGTCCCCCGCGCCTCACAGGAGCTCGGTGTGAACGTCTGGGTGGAGGAGGAACCAAAGGACAGCCCGTCTGCACCACTGGACCCCCTGGATCCACCCCTGCACACACATTTGGGGCCTGCTATCCTGACCTGCCGTTCTCCTACCTAATGGAGGACACAGGCAAATGATGGCTGAGCCCAGTGTCATCCCCGTTGGTGTCGCACTCCAGTGTAAGCTACCCTGGGATCACACGTGGGCAGACGTGTAGCTAGCCCAAGATACATCTCTGTGCCACGGCTCCAGGCAGCTGCGGGCAGGTGCCATCCTGCTTGCCTTTAGCAAGTGGCTGCCTTGGGCTAGGCATGGACAGACAGCAGCAGAACTGGTGTGACTGGGGCCAGTTACTTCGGGGTCAGCCCTTCCTCTTCCCATGCCCCAAGGCTGCTGGAAGGCTCGTATCCCACCCCATGCACGGCAGCTGCAGTTCCCTGCAAAATGGGCCCGTGCCGGCTGCTCTGACCCCGGTCTCCTCCCCGCAGCACGTTCCTGCCCTTCCTGGTGCCCTGGATCAACCGCGGCTTCTTCTGGCTCCTCTTCACCAGCAAGGGGGAGAAGGTTGACCTCAGCTACAAGGTCTTCAACTACGAGTGCCGCTTCAAGCAGCACGTCCAGGACTGGGCCATCCCCATGTGAGATGCTCGGGACGGGAGCCTGGGTCCACGTGTCTGTGACTCCCACTCTGCAAGGGTTTGCCGGGAGGGGTGGAGGTTGTATAGGTCCAGGCGTCTCCCCCGCTCCCCGTCACATCTAGGCCGGACCCGGGCTCCGCAGAGCAGTGCCAGGGAGGGACACATGCTCCAAAAACCTCCACTGCTCCAAAACTGGGGGGAGCTGGCTGGGTGCCCAGCTCCGTACAGTCAACAACCCCATTCCCAAAAGGGCCAGGCCAGGAACTGCGGGCCCGGCGATCTGGCAGGGAGAGATTCAGCAGGACACGGGGGTCTGTGAGCACACGGCAGCCTCCTATTATATCGGCCTTGCCGCATCGTCCAGGCAGCGGGAGCCAGAGCCGGGCAGGACTGCCGGTCTCGCGACTGCCCCAGCCTCTTGCCAACAGTGACGTCCACCTGGGAGCACGAACCCCCCAGTAGACGCAGACTTGCAGGCATTGCCTCCTGTTTGCGGCACCTCTGTCCTTGACACTGCTCTCGTTATACTCCTGTAGCAATTAGCGTACATCCCACGCGCCCCTCTCACCCTCCAGCTTCCCAGCTCAGACTCGCTGCCTGCTCCCTGTTGAGAGGGGCAGCTTTGGGGAGCAGGAGCCACTTCACGGAGGGCCTTTGCCTTGCAATAAGCATCCCAGGAGCAGGGGAAATCTCTCCCGAGCAATGCACGGGAGAGATGTCCGGGGGTTGCCCTCACTGCCGCTGTGTGCCTCACCTGCCTTTGTGGGGTGGGGGGTGTCTGCTTCCCGGGCAGTGAGAAGACGAAGGATGCCCTCCTGGAGCTGAAGGCCGCGCTGGAGAGCAGCCCCAAGGTGGTGGCTCACTACCCTGTGGAGGTGCGCTTCGCCCAGGCAGACAGCATCCTGCTCAGCCCCTGCTTCCAGCGCGACAGCTGCTACATGAACATCATCATGTACAGGTGGGATCCGGCGGGCGGAGGCGTGGGTCGGGGGGTGCAGCGTGCAGCACTCCCCAGGCACAGGCCCGACATTCAGAGAGGTGCTGGGAGCTGCTGCAGTGCCGTTTCCTTCCGAATCGGTGATCTCTGGAGAGGTTCAGGGGGACCTGAACAGGGAGGGCCAGCTCCAGGTGACTGTGTGCTGTGCCTCAGTTTCCCTACCTATAACATGGGGTGACAGTGTGGGGGTATCAGGTCTGTATCTTGTTCCCACTTGGCTTCTCTTAGGGGCCCTGTGTGTCTGCACCGAGTGCCGCAGGCTCAGGGGCTGGTGAGCAGGGTTCCTAAGTGACATGGTGAGGCCAGACTTCCTTGCATGCAATGCACACCTTTCCCCCCAAAATCAGCTCTCCCCTCAAACTGGAGTGCATCTATTAAGCAGGGAAGGTGATTTTCTGCCTGGGGTTGGAAACGCCTTGTTCCTCGGTACAACAGCTCTGGATTACTCTTCAGGCAGCTGAGGGAATCACTCGAGGTAATGTCTCATTGTTCTTCACTCCGCCGGTGTTAACAGTTGTCTCTCCTTTTTAACCGTCTTCATGTTCCACTAATCAAGCTGCCCTTTCTTAGGGCGATTTTGGCTGCCTGCTAGCTTATTTCACAGCCTCTTTAGCCCCTTAGCTCTTTTCAAAGCTACAGCTCCACCCATGGAGACCATTCAATTTTAGTTGTGCAAGAAAGGGAGGGTGAGTGAGTGAAACGATTTACTATCTCTCATCATACAAGAACGAGGGGTTATAAAATGAAACTAAGCCGCAGTCCATTTAAAGCTAACGCCAGGAAGCTCTTTTCCATCCAGCGTGTCGGTCAAATGTGGGGGCTTGTTGCCACCAGACGCGGTGGAAGTGGCGAGTTCAGCCAGATTGAGTCGTTATTGAGCATGGGAGCGAGGGGCACGGCCTTCGCATCCGGCCTTCCTGGACCTTCATGCTGGAGGCTGCAAGTAAGAGAGGAACAGTGTCAAAACCCCTGGTCAGACCCATGTCAGTCTCCCTCTCAGCATCTGCTCCCTGCCGCTATGTACCGTGGGAGACTGGGCGAGAGGGACGTGTGGTCCCAGGCAGCACAGGGCAGTTCTTATGTTCTTATGTTTTTATGAGTGAGCTGTAGATTAGGCTCTATACCTTCCCCGCTTAACAGATGCACTCCAATTTAAGGGGAGGGTTGATTTTGGGGGGAAAGGTGTGCATTGCATGCAAGAAAGTAGGGCATCACCCTGTTCTCTGAAGTCATAACTCTGGGGAAATCTTTTTATCTTTATTCTGCTCCTCAAAAACAAGTTGTATATTATATTTGGGGCGTGTTGTATGCAAGTAAATATGGTAATGTGCTGATATCGCCCTGCCTCCAGGCCCTACGGGAAGGACGTACCCCGGCTGGACTACTGGCTGGCCTACGAGGGCATCATGAAGAAGTTCGGAGGGAGGCCACACTGGGCCAAGGTACCACTACAGACAGGCCTGCAGCTCAGGGTGGGGAGGGGGCAGATCCTGCCACCCAGTTGGCCCCACTCTGTGTGCGCCAGCCCCCGGCAATGGAGCAGCGCCAGCGTGGGCTGGAGGCAGTGTGGACACCTCTGACTGCAGACCCGGTGGTGTCTGTCAGGGCGAGGGAGGTGGTGGGACCAGCGTGGGTATGTTGCTCCCAGGCCTTCCCCGGTTCCCCAGCTGGGATCCCAATGCCTAGCTTCCTTCCCCAGCAGCAGCGAGGACCATGCCCTGGGCGGGAGGAGCAGGGCTGAGTGGGGCTGGGCAGGTAGGATGATCAGCAAGATCAAAGCAGGGCCATCTGCAACTAGATCATCCCAGCTAAGGCTTTGGTTAGCCGGGTCTTCAAAACCTCCAAGGCTGGAGATGCTACCACCTCTCTGGTAGGCTGATCAGCAGCATACCTGCAGGAAGGTGAAGAGCTCGTGGAGTTCAAGGGAAGATCTTTAATAGGACTACGGTGGGAAGTGGGGGAGATGTTCCTAGGAGCCAAAGGGAGATGGGACAAAAGCTGGCATGGCTGAGCTGTGAGCCACATCTCACAAGGCCCAGTGGTACCCTAAAGCCTGGGACATATGGACTGCAGTGCGGTCCAGTGCCTATTTCTTGTTCCCCCTACATGTGAGCCTCGCAGACCTTCTCTGGCCTGAGTCCAGGGAAGAGCTGTCCCTGGACACTGCTGACCCAGGCGGTGTGAGGCCAGCTTGCCCCTTCCAAGGGGTGAGGACTCTGTATCACCCGGGGCTATAAAGCTTCATATAGCAGTATAACCCACGGAGGGCAGACACTTAAATCATGCCGAGGGCCCTGGGCACTTGTCAAATGTCAGTGATTATGACCCCTCCCCAAAGATTGAGCAGGGATAGCTTGGTCTCAGCTGATGGCCTCTCCTTAAGATTTGTCCCCATGTTCAGAGCGGGCCGCTGTGCAGCTGCTCACCCCTCGTTAAGCCTGGTTGCCTTGGCACTCAGGGGGCACTGCCTGCAATACCAGACTTGAGCTGGACCAGACTTAGTCTGCTTCCAGGCTGGGAATAACGCTGGATGGACAGGCTGGGTCATTACAGAGCATCTTGATGTGCTTGTGATCTGGAAAATGGCCGGCGAGGTGAAGGTGCATGTGTAAACACACACGTGCATGTCTCAGCTTTGCCCTCGCAGCAGCTCTCAATGGGCTGGCGCGTGGTGAGCAGCAGACGGGGTCTTCTCTTGCAGGCTCACGCCTGCACCCGGAGGGACTTTGAGAAGATATATCCCGGCTTCCCGAAGTTCTGCTCCATCCGGGAGAAGCTGGATCCTACAGGGATGTTCCTGAACACGTACCTGGAGAAGGTGCTCTACTGAGGGTGGACAGGGAAGGATGGATGGTCCCCTGTGCTCCATTCCTGGGGGCAGGGGCACTGCTCCTGGTACAGCTCCCTTCTACTCCCAGATCCCTTGGAACTGAACCAAATCCTTATCCAAGAGCACTGCTCCCCTGGGGTGGTCCAGCTTTGACCTGGGGTAGGAGGAGTGCATCCAGCATCTGTTCAGGGGCTTAGATTAGATGACCCTTCGAGTTCCTGCCAGCCTTAGGGCTCTACGATCCTATATGTCTCTTAGCTAAGTTGCTCTTGAGTCTCTGTCTCCTTTGTGTCTTGTACAGCTCCAAGCACTCATACCTCAATAAAAAATCCTGACTGAGTACCGTATTTCTCATGTGCAACACACCCCAGAATAAGATATGCACCTTGCTTTTAAAAGGGAGAATGAAGAGCTCTTTCCTTGTAATAAGTTACGGGGTAGCGGCAGCAAGGGTGCTGAGCCAGCTCCGTGGAGATTACTGCAGACTTTACTTTCAGTTTTGTCTGAAAATGCTCTTACTGTATTCCCCATATAATGCACCCTCCGGCTTCCAGCAGCTGTTTTGGGGGAGGGGGAGATGCATGTTGTAAGCAGGAAAAGACAGAAGAAACTGTCCCGTTGTGCTGTCGGCTTGTGTGTTCATTCAGGGGGACTTCGGGTGAGGCAGGGCTACAAAATGGTTAGAGACTTAGAGAGCTACCCAGTTTTGTGGATGCTGGGCAGGGTGTGGAGAACCTGCAAGGGTTGGATTTGTTTTAGCGGGCACAGACCTCTAAAGGCCACGGACTCCAGCATCACCAGCAGACAGCTGGAGATGGAGGAAAGGTGAGGGTGATAAAGTCTGTGCCGTAGGCAAAGGTAGCGACCAAAAAAAATGACATTGCCTGGTTAAAGAGCTGCAGAACTACCCCGGAGGGACGCTGAATCCAGAACAGGATCTTTCACCACCTGCAGAACAGAACCCCGGTAGCAAATAGGCTGCTTCACCCAGCTCGTTGCAAGCAGCTGCAATTAAGCTGCCAGTGAAGAGCAAACCTTGGCCCCCGGCTGTTTCCATGCTCTGTGTGTGTGGGGGGGGGGGTGTGCGCGCATGTGTACGTGCACGTGTGGACAAAGCATAGGGCTTGGCAGCTCCATAGCCATCATCTCACAGGGCAAGGCCCTGGCCAGGCAGCTCCTTCCATGGGGCAACCATGGCACCGACATGGTACCTGGTCCCCAAGATGCTGCGAGTGTTGAGGGGCCTGCTGTGTAGAGGTCCTAACCCTAAGGACCAGCAGGAAGCAGAGGATGTCGTCCACCCTCTGTATGGTGCCACTTCTTGCCCATCCTGGCACGGCAGCACTGCCTCGGACCCCTACTGCGTGCAGAGAAGGTCAGCCAGCTCCTGGCCACCTGCCTGTGGACCAGGCCACAGGGACCTTTCCAGTCCACACTCCTCGGGGATGGAGGCACAGGCTTGTGTCCCTGCTTAGCGCTGCTGGAGAGCTAGCGTACTGAGCCCTAGAAACTGGCACAGGAAGCCGGCAGGAGAATTCCCAATTTTATACTGGGGATGAAGGCCACAAGCCAAGGGCTATGGAGAGATAAATACAAATAGATCAACAACATGAAGGTACATACACTGAATGGCTAAATAGCAGATAAGCAATAACACTCTGGTATCTTCACTCAAAGAAGATGGTACCCTCCCATGCCTCTGGAGAGCCCCAAACCAGCCACCAGTCCCAGGAGCGCACAACTGCTGTTCGCACGTCCAAGATGTGCTGCTACAGTGTCTGTGTTGTGCTGCAGCTTCCCCTGCTTCAGCTGCTGCTCCCGGCTCGTTCACTATTTCCTAGTTCCTCCTTCTCTTTCTCTTAGCTCCCAGGGTCTCTGGGAGCTGTAGTTTTTATACAGTTTGCAGTTTTTACAGTACAGTTCAGTTAGCAGAGCAGCTCCTCCTGCTGTCACACACTTATATTACAATTAGCTTACACAATACATTACACCAGAAGTGTGTCTAGAGGCCATGCACATGATGACCTCCTGGGTCAGTTTGGCCTGACTTCCTCCTGCTGGTCTTCCACCTGCCGTTGTCATGCCCTCCTGCTCCAGATCTGACGCATGTGGCATCGTGGCACAGCCCCCTCTCCATCCTCATCCACATCCAGGCTGCCAAGTGGAAGAATCCATACCACGTGGACACGGTGTGCAGGGTCCAGCCTGCCATGAAAATCCTGCTCACTTTCCTGGGGCTGCCCTATAAGGTGCCAGCAGGTGCCTGAGACTCTCTCGTGTCCAGACACGGCAGCCACAGCCTCTCCCACCATCACTGCAACCAGCACAGCAGCGCGCTCCACCCCGTGTCACTGCTGATGCTGAGCCTTCCCGCGCCGGACGGAGAGCTGGCGCTGGATCTGGATCTCAGTGCCCTGGTGAGGGAAGTCCTGGGGAAGGAGGGGGAATCAGTCGAGTTTGTGCTCGACACCCCTCAGGTTTTTTCCTTTCAAGCCACGAGGTCTTTCCCAGAAGGCACTTCAGGAGGTGCCTCTGTGCAGGTGAAGGCAAGCGGCTCAGCTGAGTCCGCTCTTCCTCTTGCTGCGCCTCTGACTGCTGGAGAGGGGGAGTTCAGCAGCATCCACAGGTGCACCCGCAGGCCAGAGGGAAGGGCCTAGTACTAGCATGGTCTGGGATCATTAGGAGCTGGCAGATGTTCCCGCGTTTGCTATCTGCGGGCACTGCCGAGCCAAAATCAGCCGGGGCAAGGGAACAAAGTGCACGACCACCTGGGGGATGCTGAATCATCTCTGCAGGTACCACCCTTTTGCCACAGGAACAGCCCCCGCTCGCTCCACAGCCACCCTGCAACATGGGGGGCAAAAGGAACCAGTTGCAAATGCGAGCAAGGTCACCCAGACCATTGGGGAGATGCTTGCGCTGGATGGCCAGCCCTTCACCTTCATTGAGCGGCCAGGGCTCCGGCGGCTGCTGGCACTGCTGGCTCCATCCTACCAGGAGCCCACATGCATCACCTTCAGCAGGACGGTGGTGCCCCCCCACCCCCTTTACAAAGCATGCAGGGAGCACTCGAGGGAGGAGCTGCGCAAGGCAGGTCCGCAGGTGACCGTACACTTCAGCTCGGACATCTGGAGCAGCCGGGGTGGAGATCGTGCGTACCTCTCCCTCGCAGGGCACTGGTGTGGCCGGTCGGGCCATCGGTGGGCTCTCCGTCACACCAAGGTGATGGATGAGTCCCACACAGCAGCAGAGATAAGGGGGGCCGTGAGCCGCATGGTGCGGGGGGCCTGGGCGTTGGGCAGGCTGAGCTCACCCGCGGCTTCATGGCCACCGACAATGGGGCCAATACAGTCAAGGCAGTCCGTGGTGCCACATTGCTGGTATTCGCTGTGTGGCACACAGTTTACACCTGATTGTGGGCGACGCCTTGGAGGGGGACAGGGCTGCCGGTGATGGCGCCAGCAACACCAGCAGGCTCGTTTCCAGATGCAGGAAGGTGACGGGCTACTTCCACCGGAGCATCAAGGGGGGCAAGATGCGGCGGGACAAACAAGCAGGGATAAATGTCCTGCAGCGCAGAATCACCCAGGACGTGGAGGCTCGGTGGGACGCCACATACCTGATGCTCGAGAGGCCGGTGGAGCAACAGAAGGCCGTCCATGAGCTGGCCTTGTTGGGGAGATTGGGATCAGCGGCCCCCTGACCACAGCTGAGTGGGGTGCCATCTCCCAGATCTTGCTGGTCCTCAAGCCCTTCCTCGAGGCCACGGAGACCCTCCGTGCTGCTGATGCCTTCCTCAGCCAGGTGGTGCCCATAGCGAAGGGGCTTCACAGCGAAATGGAGAGCTTCCCGGGGGCCGATGTTCCTGGCTGGGGCAGGCCACGGTCACCAGATGTGCAGGCACTGGTGAGGCGACTGAAGGAGGCCTTTGGAAAAGGCTCGAACCCTTGAGGTCCAACACAGTGCGTGTGCTGGCCGCCGTCTGTGACCCAAGATGAAGGGCACCATACGCGGCAGTGAGACACCGAGCCACTGGAGGGAGGTGCTGATGCAGAAAGTGATGGAGGCGGAGTGGCAGAGGCGGGGGGAAGTGGGACAGGGGGATCCCTGCCTGCACCCAGCCCCCCAGCCCCGAGCCAGTCTTCCCCTCCGCCACAGGTGCTGCTAATATGGGCTAAGGCCCTGGCAAACATGTGGGGGGGCAGACCCGCCAGAGCCCAGGATCAGGCAGAAAGCCCTCACGCCGCGGTGTCTGCCTGTCTTGCCGAGCCGGTGGAGCCCCTGGGCTGAGACCCCTCAGCCTACTGGGCAACCCGCAGCCCGATGTGGCTGGATCTGGCCACAGTTGCCCGGGAATACCTGTCCTGTCCACCGACCAGCGTGCCAAGCGAGAGGGTGCTCAGCATGGCTGCGGGTGTTGTGACGCCCACCGCACCCGCTTGGGTCCTGGTTTGGTGTTCCTCAAGGTGAGCCTCCCGCTGCTGGGGTCCCCACGCGCCAGGTGCAGACGGAGCAAATGAAGTAACCTAAGGAAAGCCACTTTGTGTCCAAATAGTCTTCTAATCTCTCCCAACTAGACAGTCGGTTTGGTTCGGTGAAAGAGAGCACCAAAACCTTGCTTCTGTCAGGTAGGGCATTTGCCAAGCAAGTAGGATACCTTGATTTTAGCATCATCTAGAGGAGGTTTGAACTTAGAGTTCCCATTTCCTAGCAAAAATGTACTAGCCACTAGACCATGGGCTAGGAAGGAGCAAAGACATCCTCCACCTCTCCTTTTGAACCTTGCCCACAGGCCAGCCCAGCCTTGGGCTCATGTACACACCATGATTTTTGCCCTTTTCTGTGCTGCAACTCCATGTCTGTTTGCACAAGTGGAATTTCCCAAAGCTTTAAGTCTTTCTTGTTGTGAATTCATCTAAAACTCCTTGGACACAGTTTAGTTTTGCTCGCCAGGAATTAAAGCATCACACCCATTGATTCATTGCATGCACACACAAAGGCACTCAAAGATGATCCACAGATGCATCTCGAGCAGGTCCAGGGAGGTGATCCTCCCCCGCCATGCAGCACTGGTCAGGCCGCAGCTGGAGTACTGCGTCCAGTTCTGGGTGCCGCACTTCAGGAGGGATGTCGACAGCATGGAGAGGGGCCAGAGGAGGCCACTCGCATGGTCAGGGGACAGCAGGGCAGGCCCTCTGAGGAGAGGCGACGGGACCTGAACCTGTTCAGCCTCCAGAAGAGAAGGCCGAGGGGGATCTAGTGGCCTGTTACAAACTAGTCGGGGGGACCAGCAGGCACTGGGGGAGTCCCTGTTCCCCCGAGCACTGCCAGGAATAACGGTCACAAGCTGGCAGAGGGTAGGTTTAGGTTAGATATCAGGAGGCGCTACTTCACAGTCAGGGTGGCTGGATCTGGAACCAACTTCCAAGAGAAGTGGTGCAGGCTCCTACCCTGGGGGTCTTTAAGAGGAGGCTGGATGAACACCTTGTCTGCCATGGCTGGGGGGTCGAACTAGATGATCTGCTCAGGTCCCTCCTGCCCCTAGAAACTATGTGTAATGAGCCTCATTGTCCACCAAATGGTACTGCAACTTTTTTGTAGTTCACCCCTTCAAATGCTTTTGCTTTTGAATTGCTTCCACTTTTTTTTCTTGTGCGGCTTTTTCTTTTCTTTTTTTTTTCTTGTTTGCCAGCTCCCTGCTTCCACAGCTGTGTGTCAGGGCATGGGCATGTGGTGGGTAGTGGGGCCTGGGCCATGGGGGCAGTGCTGGACCATCCCACTTAATTCGTTTGAAAACCTAGTGTGTGTAAACACAGATGTGACTATGGGCGACTGGTGCCACCTGAGCTGGGGGGGGGGGGCACATGCCCCTCCCAGTGGCCAGTCAGTGACTGGGAAGGGAGAAGTCCCCCATGGCCCATCTTGCTGACCGAGGGAGGGGGAGGGTCCCTTTAATCATGCTGACCAGGAAGGCAGCAGCACTTTACCTGGTGCTGCCACTTCCCAGCCAGCGCTGGCATTCCTGCCTGGCCCCCCTGCCTGCTGCCTGTCAGGAGTTGTACCAGCACACTCAGGGGGTGCACTCCTATGCACTCCCTATACATTGCCACTGGATGTGACACTCCAAAATAAATAAGTTTAAATTTTATAAACCTATTTAATTTAATGAGGATTAAAACCCATGTTCTGTACAAGCACCCCTGAGCCAGAAAAAGCATGTACTGAATCCCACAATGCTGGAAACTGACACAGGAAGCCAAAAGGAGAATTCCCAATTTTATACAGAAAACATTGAGGATAAGGGTCACAAGCCAAGGGGTAGGCAGAAATAAACAAAATGCAAACATGAACATTAAAGTACTTACACGTAACAGCTACATAACAGATAACAAGCAATAACATTGTGGTATCTTCACTCCAAGAACCTGGTACTCTCCCAAACCAGAGGTGCCCCAAACCAGCCTCTGCCTCCAGTCCTGAGAGCGCTCAACTGCTGTTCGCACATCCAAGTTCTGCGGCAACAATTCAATAGTCCTGACTTCTTTCCTCTTCTGGAGTCTACAGCCGTGCTATCCTCTGCCACCATGTTCTGCTGCAGCTTCATGCTGAAGGCCCCAAATGGGAACTGCAAATGACTGAACAAGGAGATAGGGACTAGAAAGAGGAGAGGCTGTAGAACAGCTTCTTCCATTGTCACAGATTTGTATTACAATTAATTTACACAATACATTACAAGAGCAAGCCAGAGGAAGTGAAATGGGCACTGCTCTAGAAGGAAGGTAGGGCCTGAGTTCAGGGCCATATACCCAATGGTGCTTTCATATTTAATAGTCTTGGGATAAAAAGAACAGACTGTAGTAACATAGCTTAGGAGAAGGAGCAGGGCTAGGGTCAGAATGCAGGGATGAAAAGGCGACAGATGTGACAAGGCAGAGAACAGAGACAAGGAAAAGCATCTGGCAAACATCAGAGATTGGACAGGGAGACCAAGGAGGAAGACAGGGAAAAGGAGGCCGTTGGGATAGAGAAATTGACTGCAGAGAGGGGAAGGAGATGGAGGCTGAAGTAGAAAGGCATGGAGGCCCCAAATGGGAACTGAAAATGACTGAACAAGGAGATAGGGACTAGAAAGAGGAGAGGCTGTAGAACAACTCCATGCCTAGGTCATTTCCTCCCCCACAACACACACACTTCTCCTCACTCAGCCTGGCCTATCGGGGGAGAAGCAATGTAAGAAAGAAAGCCTGACAAAGATATAGTCACACATCTACTCATGCAGTAATGAACTTCAGTTAATGCACATTAAATTTAGCACCTCCAGGCATGTATACATGTGATGGAGCTCTGCTCTGACACATGCTAATTACCACGCATTGCAGCAGACGTGATTAATCAGGTCTGCTGGAGTGTGCTAATTTGTGCATGCCAGCAGCCTCCGCATCACGTGTATTCAGCATCACAGAGTTTCAAAATGGCAGCGGGGGTACTTTAACTAAAGCTTGTTTAACGAGTTTTAGTTAAAGCGCCCGCACCACCATTTTGAAGCATGGGATGCTGAATACACATGACACTGTGGGCACTCTTGTAACACACTGTAATAGAAGGCAAATACCTCCTTGGAGGTTTTTAAGAGGAGGTTGGACAAGCACCTGGCTGGGGTCATCTGACCCCAGCACTTTCCTGCCCAGGGCAGGGGGTCAGACTGGATGATCTAATAGATCCCTTCCAACCCTAAAATCTATTAAATCTATGAGAAGGGATGCTCACCTGAGGTGTCCCATGGTGAGCCAAGACCAGGCTGAGCCTGGGAAATTTTGTTGCCCCACTGAAGACACCAGAACAAGGGGACTGGAGCAATTCTACCTTCAGGCCATGGAAACAGGGTCCCCCTCAGAGCCCCTGAATTTGGCATCCAGGACTGGCGGCTGCCAGGGGCTGATGCAGAAGGCTGACGACTGGGGACATTTGGGGGAACTGAGGCAGAGACAAACTACAGTGAGGGGACTGCAGCGGTCTTGCTAGGGACCAGAGCAGTGAGTGAGGGAAGCAAGCTGAGCCGGAGACGAGCCCTGGCTCTGATTAAAGGGGAAGCCCTCTCCTCTTGTAGTGGACCCTCATGTTGGGGGGCTGGGGGAGTGAGCAACCAGGGCAGTAGACCCACCAGCTCTGTCTGAGGGGCAGAAAGGGGTGTTGTGGGGAAAAGGTTGCTTATGCATTACAGGAGACCTAGCATGGGCACCAGCCATCACCAGGAGTAGAGCCCGGGGCCGTTGGTGGAGCTCTCATCGCACCCACACCTGAACTAAGGTGACCTCAAGTCCATGATAGTCAACCGGAAGACTGTAATTTGGGTGTCTACATCAGACCTACCGGGGGTGTGGTGATCACCTACCTACACGTGTATATATTTGTTACCAAGTTATATATATGTATTTATAAGAATTGAGTTCATTAGTATTATTCCATAATTGAGTTATGAATTAAACCTTAGAATAGATAGCAACGTATGTGTACAAATACAAATATATGTAAATATTGGAATATAAATTTATATCTATAGCTATATATAGTACTTAAGAAATATTGTAAATCATTACCTAGTCTGTCAGAGTGCTGGTACAGGAGGTATCCCCGTACTGGGATCCTGAGGTTCCTCGTTAGCCCAAAAGCACCAAAAGGACGGGCCTAGCTGATGCCTCAGGGTAGCACAAATTGCCACTGGCAGTGGTTAGCACCCTGCAGTGAGGTGTTACATTTTTAATTAGAGCAGCTCTCAGAGCTGCTCTAATTAAAGCTCCCATGCTGCACCCTGGAGCACTTGTACAGATGCCCTCCATTGTGAAGTACTAGGGAAAAAAGTGCATTCGCCTGACTTAATGCGTACTAACTAAAGCGAACATTTTAAAATGACAGTTCATAAGTATGAGCCTATTTAATGAGCATTAAAGCATAGATTTCATAGATTTCATAGACATCAGGGCTGGAAGGGACCTCGGGAGATCGAGTCCAGCCCCCTGCCCAAAGGGCAGGAAGTCAGCTGGGG
>NW_017728918.1:10489127-10493603 GCF_001723895.1 Crocodylus porosus | reverse complement strand
TCCCATGGGACTGATGAAAGCCTGATGCAAAGTACCTATTTAATAGGTTGGCATCACATAAAAAAAGTGCTTTTTACTTAATGTGCATTAAAACAGGCTAATACTTATTAAAGTGCATGTGTAGATGTGCCCTTGGTGTCTAGCCTCTGCTTCCAGAGCTATTTCTTCCTTTTCTCTAAGTATAATCTCTTGGAAAATGAATACACAGCTCTGGAAGCAGGGATCACGTCTCAGGATCCCTCCCTCCTCATTCGATGGTGTTGTTCAGGCCTGGCCTCCCCACAAGAAGGGTCCAGAGGTGGGCAATGAAGATGGTCAAGGACTTGGAAGGCAAGTCATATGAGGAGAAGCTGAAAGAGCTGGGCATGTTCAGCTTGTGGGAAAGGCGCTTAGGAGGGAACACGATAGCAGTCTGAGAACACCTGAAGAAGAAGGAAAGCGCCTGCTATCTTGCAGAGAGGAGCATGCGGACCAATGGCTTGATGTTGCAGCAAAGTATGGCTTGGACATCCAGAAAATCTTCTGCACTGGCAGAGCAGGGAGGCAGTGGGAGAGATGGCAAGGAAGTGGGGGGACTCTGCATCACTGGGGGTGTCAAGGAGAGGGTGGGCAGACGCTGGTCGAGGATGGGCTGTGCAATAGTATGGGGATTCTCCAGGCTGCTGGTTCATGCACGGGGGTGGGAGGGAATTCATGCCTTGCACCACCAAGGTGTTGGCTGCAGCCCAGGCTGGGGATGGGGGATGCGGTGGGGACTGGGCCGTGCCAAAGGTCTTGCTGGGACCAATCCTGCAGGGTCCTGGCTAGAGGGTCTTGCCCTTCCACTCAGTCAGACCGACTGCCATATTTAGGGTCAGGAAGGAATTATGCCCTCATGGTCAGACTGGCACAGACTGGGGGGCTGGGTTTTGTCTTCCTCTGTACTAAGGGATGTGGCCCGTTACCTGGGGGCTCTTGAGCATACACTAACAACCTTTTACAGAAGCAAGATGTTGGCAGCCACGGTCCCCCTGCTTTCCCTGGGGCGGGGTAGGGGTGATGCCTGGTGCTGTGTCGGGCAGGGCGGTATCATTTTGCTAAGAGGTTGGACACTGGGCTGGTTTGCACAGGGCTGATCCTGCCTTGGGCAGGGGTTGGGCCAGGTGTGACCTCTGCAGCTCTCTAGCCCCACTTCTCCAGGAGTCTGTGAGCCTCGAGCTGGGCCCTGAGCTGGGGACACAGGGCCCCAGTGGGGTGGCCCTATTACTGATGCATGGTGCTGGTATCAGCCTAATGGTCAGTCCATACTGAGCATAGAAACCACCCCCCCCGCCTCTCCTCCTGACCCCCCACCAGCAGGGCCAGAAAACCACCTACCTGGCCAGTGCCCCAGGTGCAGGAGGTGCTTTGAAGGGCTGCAGGCCACCAGGTAACAGGATACGGCCCCAAATCCCTCTGAGGCTGCTAGGGTCAAATGTGACCACCCGCTGTCTGGCAAGGGGGCTGATTTCCACAGCACGTGGGCAGGACCGGCACCGACAGGGCCAGGTGTCCACAGCTCAAAGCCCGTAGCCTCACGGGCACTAATTGTCCTCATTAGCAGGCTTAGCAGCGAGGGCAGGGGCCCCCAGGGCAGGGCTCTGGGGTAGCTGCTTATGCCTTAGCTGCAACATGGGGCTGGCAATGATATTTGGCCCTGGGACCTGAGTCTGCACTCCCCTACCTCTGCCAGGTGCCATAGCAGCCTTTCTGCTCCATGGTGCATGCAGGGCAGGGCGCTGCTTGCAACAGCCTTGCTCCTGGGGCTGCCAGGCTCCAGGCCAGGGAAGGGACATGGAGGGCCAGGGAAGCCAGGACTCTCCCGGGTGTCCCCAGTGCCAGGCTCCCTGCTCAGTGAGATGGGTGCCCATGACTGGACCAGTGGCTCCAACGGGCTCGGCTCCCAGCCCCAGGGCAGGACGTCTGGGAGCCCAAGCGGAGTCGGGGCACTGGGGGCTGCCCACTGTGGCTCTGCCAGGCTGGGAGTCGGACAGCCCCAGGACGGGCTGTCTGGGAGGGCCCGTGGTCTGAGGCTGCCCAGAGCCTGCTCCACGATCGCTGCTTGAGGCCATCGTCCTTCAGGGAGTCACTGCTGCAACCGTCTCTGCACAACCAAGCATGTCACTCGAGGGGGCTGTGGCTCTCATCCAGGATCCTGGGACTTGGAGAAGCTGCTGGTCTCTGGAGGATTTCCCACCTTTCGCTTTGGTCCCACTCCAAACCCAAGCCGTAGACCAAGGCACCGCGCCGCTGTGTGTGCTGGGAGTCCTGCCTTGCCCATTGCAGCCCGAGTTCGGGTGAGGGGTGGGCTGAGATACCCACCCGTGTGCAGGACAGGGAACGCACCCAGAGGCACGCTGCCTCGGGGCTACGGGCTCGCTGCCCAGCGGCTGCACGGGCTGGGACGGCGCAGGAGACACGGGCTCTTCTTGCACCAGCAGGACGTCACCCCGTGGGAAGAGCTCCATGGAGGAGCCATTCACACCAGGGCGCAGCAGCCCCCAGCACAGTCCTGCTAGGACAACCAGCATCAGCAGCTCACAGGGCAGCAGTGCAAGTGATCTCCAGCAGACCCTCCCTCATGCTCTGTGCCCGGGCGGACCCTTGGCATCGATGCTGCCCCCCCGCCCGGCTCTGTTGGGGCACCCCTCACCCCTGCACCCAGCTTCTCTGCCCCCAGACCAGCCCAACCTCTGCACGCCACGACAGCAACGTGCCCTGTGGCTGGTTTTTATTACACAACGGTCGTTTGCTGGTTGATCCATACAGCAGAGTCCAAAAGTCACGTATTAACAGTGCAGAGAACACCCCCCGCCCACCCGCACCCCACAATCACAGCCAGACGGGGGTCACGAGAGACCTGGCGTGACCCCTGGAGAGTGCAGGGCCGGCGCGTAGCCCCACGGGAAGGAAATGCAAACCACATGCACTCAGAGTGGAGGGCACGGGATGGGGCAGGCGGTTCCCCCTGCCGCCCTCCCATGCTGGGAGAATGGGCCCCGGGGGGCTCCATGCCAGGCAGCGCCTCCTGGCACCACGGGCTCCCCCATGCTCCTGGCCTGGCCCTTGCAACTCCTTCCAAAAGCCCTTTGGTCATTACTTGCATGGCCTCGTGGGTTCCTGGCTGGGCAGAGGTCCGTTCCTGCAGCTGGCTGGGGCCACGGGGGGCTGCGGACTGACCTCCTTGGCTGGAGAGGCCCAGACCCAGAGAAGCAGCCCCCCACAGAGTGGCCGAGCTGCAGCCAGTCACCCAGGTCCGAGCCACTGCCAACCCAGGCACCATTGCAGGTCTGCCCGTGTTTCCAGCCGAGGTACACCCGTATCTGCTGCCAGCGGCTCCCCGAGGCTGGCACCATGTCTGCTGCCTGCGAGCCCCCTAACACACGGGGATGTGCTACCCGTGGTCACACCCACGGGCAGCCACTGCCACAGCAAGGCCCAGGCTCATCCCCCTGGAGGGAGCGGACTCTTCTGTCCTGCCATAGCTGGATGCCTTGACCAGTTTGTTCCCACGTCTCACCTCCCCTTGTGCCAGCCTGGGGTCATTCCAGGTGGTGGGGGACAGGGTGGGCACTGGGTGGCAGGGAGGGACTTCTTTAGCTGCAAACCCATTGATGCTGCGGAGGAGGTAGGTGTGGAGAGCCCGTGCACCCAGGCCAGGGAGGGATCCTCTCTCTGTCTCTTTGCCCATCACCGTGGCATCGAGGGGCTGCTCCACTGAGTGGCAGAAACTTTCTAAAGGATCCTTGCCATTCCCCCAGCATGGGAGAGCAGCTGGATGCTGGGAACTGGGCAGGGAGGGTGGGCTGGGGGCTGCCTAGGAGGGTTTCTTTAAGTGACAGTTACAACGGCAACATCATACAAGCAAACTAGAAGAAGGGCCCCAGCCGAAGGAGCGAGCCGTGCCCCTGGATCGGAGGGCAGAGGGGCGGCGCTGGGCTGGCAGCAGGGGGTGGACCCGTGCCCGCCCGGAGAGCAGGGGGAGGAGACAGCAAGGCGAGAGCAAACCCCAGGCGTGCTCATGGGTGAGGAGCTAGCGCTGGCAGCTCTGGGGGCTCAAGGAAAAGCTCTGGCCAAATGCAATCCTGCTACGCTGCCCGTGGCGCTGGGATGAGAGCCCGGGGCCTGGCTCCAGGAGGGCCTTTGCCCCCCTCTCTATCTCAGAGACGGGGTCATCCTTCCAGCGATTCCAGCGGCTCCTTCGATTTGAATGTCTGGGGTGTATCCCAGGGCTCTTGGCCAGGAGGGAGTCTCATGCCAGGGCGTATGGGCCCCATACGTACCAAACACAAAACAACACACAGAGCCAGTGTCCGATCCTTGCTGCCAGGCTGACAATCCGGGCACCCACTGCTGGAGAGAAAGCTGCTGGGCTCCCATCCTGGCGGAGGCACTACACAGACTCGGTGCCCGGAAGGTCGCCTCCGCTGACCCAAGGGAAGACGAAGCTTAGGAGGT
>NW_017728918.1:10438213-10489116 GCF_001723895.1 Crocodylus porosus | reverse complement strand
CCTGCGTGGATGCTTTGCCCCAAAGTTTGGTGTCATTGGCGAACTTGGCCAGTCCACTCCTGACTCCAATGTCCACATCGTTAATGAAGATGTTGAACTAAATGCAAACCAGGTTACAGAAGTAGTTTTTGATCCTGTAGCCCCCAGTGACAATTGCAGCGAGATCCTAACTGTCTTCAGAACCAGAAGCAGTGTGGAGACTTCAAGCAGGACAACAAAGCACAATGCCGCCTTCCCCGCCCCAGCTCTTCAGGTGCTACCTCCTGAACCAGAAGCAGGACAGACACACTAGCACTGGCACCATGTGCAGGTTAATTAAATAGCAGCAATGCATTAAGGCAGAGATATGAATAAACTCGCTTCCTGTCTTGGGTTGGATCTGGACCGTGGAGCTTCTTGCGGACTGGATCCATCCCAGGAGATGAGGCAGCTCTGGCAGTGGCAGGAATGCCAGCTCCAGCCCAATGCCACCAGCAGCTCTGGCTCCTGCCCGGTGCATGCGGCAGCTCCGGCTTCCACTGCATGCCAAGTGCTGGGACCGCTGCCACTGCCACGTAGAGCACATGGCGACTCTGGCCTGGGGCACGTGGCAGCCAAGGAGCTGGGGGTAGCAATGGGCAGAGCTGCCAGAGGGCAACTGGGGCTGCATCAGCCCAAAATCAAGCCTCCTGCTGCAGCCTGCCAGGTTCGCTAGGGCTCATGGGCCCAGGTTCTGCAGCAGGCGACTCAGACCAGCCCAGGCAAACCCACCATCCAAACTCCTAGCAAAACAATTCCGTCACCCCGGCATCGTCCCCAGCCCTGCTGCAGGGAAAGCAGGGCAGCCACCAGCATCCTGCTCCTAGAAACGGGCGTTAATATATACACTGCAGAGGCTGTGCCCCTGCTACACAGGAAGGAAAAACTCCCCAGTCCATACCAATCTGACCAAGAGGGGATTCCTTTCAGTCCCCAGTTGTGACCCCTTTACCTTCCCTGCACCATTACCATATTCTCCCACACGCGGCGCACCTCTAAGTCAGTCTCCCAAGCTGGTGTGCGCGCATGAGCCGGGGGCAGATGAAGACCCCGGCCGATTTCCTGCTCCACAGCGCAGCGGTGTCGTAGTGCCCAGCAGGCCACAGGCCCAGCCACGGCCTAATAAAACATAGCAGTAATCAATCAATCACATTAATTCATTGCTTAAATCGATGCCACCAGGTGATTGCTTAATCCATACCAGTGATGTATCGCATAACCACATTAATTGCTGAATTAATCAATCAATAGCATTCATTAATTGCTTAACTGGTCAGAAACATTCATTAATTGCTTAACCCCTAAGGTTCACTTAATCACATTAATTGCTTAATTGATCAATCAATAGCAGTTATTAATTACTTAATCCATATGATCAATGGGTCACTTAACCACATTAATTGCTGAATTGATCAATCAATAACATTCATTAATTGCTTAACTCCAAGGGATCACTTAATCACATTAATTGCCGAATTGATCAAAAGCAGACCTTAATTACTTAATCCCTATGATCCAGCAATCACTTACCCACATTAATTGCTTAATTCATCAATCAATACCAATCATTAATTGCTTGATCCATATGATCCAGAGATCACTTAATCACATTAATTCATCACTTAATTGATAATTTAGTCACATCAATTGTGACATTGATCCCACCCACTGATGGCTTAATGGAATTAATTAAGGTGATCAAGTGATCCACTAAGGGATCGGTTAAGGGATCGAAATGGTGATTAATCATCACCTTTTTCGATTCCCTTAATCACCTTCATTAATAGCTTAATCAAACCGTAAATACTGAGTCGATCCCATCACCTTCATTAACTCACTTAATTGCCACGTTCGTTAATTATTTATATTAAGCAATTAATCACTTCTTCTCCTTATTAATTGCGAGCGCCCCCCCGCCACCGGCCACGATCACCTCAGCGCGCTGCCGCCGCCAACTGCCGCCGCTTCGAGTCCGCGCGCGCTGTCAGTGCCCGCTCACACTCCCCTGGGCCCCGCCTCCCCCATTGGACAGTCCTGCCGTCACTCCAGCTCCCTCCCCAGCTATTGGCTCAGTTGCCCCCTGAAGGCCCGCCCCTTTCGCGCGAAAAGCGGCGCCCCGCCCCCCCTACCTCGCAGCCAATCCGAGCCATGCCGGACAAGGAGACTACCACTCCCAGCCTGCATTGCGAGAGGTGGAGCCGGCCATCGGGGCGGCCGCAAAGCTTGCCGGGAGCTGTAGTTCTAAGGGAGTCCATTGGGGACAGAAGCGTGGAGGCTTGGGAGGCTTGCTGGCCTCTGTGGTCCAGGCTGAGCTGCCTCCAAAGCAAGTGGGGGGTGGATTGGAAAGGGCCCAGGGATCAACTCAGGACAGGGCATGGGAGCAAAGATCCCAGGGTCCAGGAGGAGAGCCCTCTCAGCCCCACAACACAGTCCAGGGAGGGGTAAAAGGAGGCAATGGACCTGCACCCCACACTTGCAAGCTTCCTCCCTCCAGGCAGATGCACACTCTAGTTCCTCCAGGGCTCAAAGACAGACAGCAAAGAGGGTTAGGGTTAACAAGTCCTAGGAGGGCTTGGAAAACAAGTCCTAGGAGGAGAAAAAAAGTGCTGAAGAAGAGCCGTGAGAGCAGCCTGCAAATACCTGAAGGGCTGCCAGAAAGAAGTGAGAGACCCCTTTTCTCTCCTGCTGCAGAGAGACCAACAGCGTCAAGTTGCAGCTAAATAGGTTTTGGTTGGATCTGCACCATCAGAGTAGGGAGGTGTGGACGCCCCATCACTGGAGCTGTTCAGGAAAACAGCCGCTGGGTGGGGATGATAGAAGTGCAGTGATATCTGTGCTCTGCTATGGGGACGTCCCCAGCTTCTGGGCTTTGCTGGTCACCTTCTTCCTTCCTGCCTGCTCCATGCGTTGGGGAGGGGTGGGGGGTTTAAACCTCCCTCAGAGGCGCTGGGTGCTGTCTGCAGCCCAGGAAGGGGGACTGGGCTGTGCCAATGCTCCTCCTGGGACCAAAGCTGGTTAAAGGGTCTTGCCCCTCTTCTCAGGGTCAGACTGATGCCAATTTGGGGTCAGGAAGGAATTTTACCCCCCTGGGATTGGTACTGTTGTGGGTGGGAGGGGGGTTCCACCCATAACTCTTGAGCATTAACGACATTTCATAGAAGCAGGATGTTGGCTGCCATGGTTCCCTTGCTTTACCTGTGACAGGCTGGTGTGTTAGGTCTGCATTGTGTCAGGGTTGATGGTAGTCTTACGCAGAATTTAGATTGTGGTTTGTCTGGTTAGGGATGATCCTGCCTCAGGCTGGAGGTTGGACTAGATATGACTTCTGGAGGTCCCTTTCAGCCCTACTTTTTCTGTGATTCTATGTGTCATATTCTATTTGGGTGTTGGGAGACACAATTACAACAGAGGCAAGCTCATGAGCTCAGCGAATAGCTGGCTTATGTCCCAGACAGACCACAGAACCAGGGTAGGATAAAGGCTGGTCCAGCAGGGCTCCACAGATGGTTCTGTCTGCTTCCCATCTGTTTATCAGGGCAGCAGGTTAAGGCAAAGGTTTAGATGGTGCAGCGGTATTCACAAGGCATGGTTTAGACATAGTCATTGGCAAACCCTCAATTCAAGGATGGTCTCTACCATGGCTCACTGATGGGTGGATCAGCTGGCTGGCAGGGGCCAAACTGGGTGGTGTACCCCCCAGGTCAACCCTACCCTGAGGGGTTTTACAGGGTAAGGCTCAGTGATGAGCTGTGGAAGATGCGTAGCTAGCTTGAGTTAAGCAAATGAAGCATGGGACTAGGTGTTTCTCACCTCCTGGGGCACCTGCATGCACCAAACTAGCACCACAGGGATCATTCAGTCCCTTGGACCAAATTCCAGGAAACCTCAGACTCTGGAGACACCTCTAGCACACCAAGGAGCTGCAACCACCTGTGCAATGAGGTGTGGATTGTGCAGCAGGCAGCACTTCCACTTCAGCAGTGATAATGGATGTTGCTGGAATGAGCTTCTAGGTCCCGGTAAAAGCTCAACATCTCAGAAAGCTCTAGCAGGAGAGACTTGGACAGAGCTTAAAGAGCTGCCCGTTGTATTGGATGCGGTGATGTATATCAGCTAGCTTCATGCTGGAAAACAAGCACTTTAAAGGAATGTGCAGGGGTGGAGCTGGAAAGGCTAGACCTGGCTGTGATAGCCATGCAGACAGAGCCTGAGAAGAAAAGTCAAAGCAGGCTGTAAAAGGGGTAGGTAGAGGAAAAACAACAAATGAAGAAAGCTTCAAGTATCCACATTTAAAGCAGTTAAAATAACACTGGCTGAGCCATCAGTTTTTGGCCTTTTAGCTAAGATTAAGCAAAACTGGGGGCATCTGAACCCCAAGGCCTCCAGGTCTGGGGTTTGCACAAAGGATACCTGTTTGGAGTATCCAAAGACCTGGACCAGTGGGTCTGGGAGGGAGCATACTTGCCCCGTGGCAAAGCCACACAGATTTGACAATTGAGCTCTGTCAGTTGAATTTGGAACTTGACTATTGGGCTTTGCCCAATTGAATTTCAAACTGATTTGGCCTTGGAAAAAGATAAGAAATAATTGGTTGCCAGCAGAAACTACCTAGCTGGCTTCACCCAGGCTGCAATGTTTTCCCTCTTTCCCAGGCTAAACTGGTGAGGAAAGGAGGCCTAGGAACCCCTCAACCTTAGAAAACAATGTTGGGTGAACTAGGAGTTACTAGAGTCAGAGAGTCTGCAAGCAGGGGGAGCTACTTTGCCGGAGATAAATTAGCCGGTTTAAGAGCAATTCTCCAAGGCATAAGAAATATTTTGTGCAGCCAAGCCCCCCCCTAGATGGCTGTATTTATTAGACCCATCAGTGAACCCTAGTAGAGATTATCCTCAAATCCAGGGATTGAATCACAGCCTCTCAGTGGTCCCATTAACAACATCCTGAAGTGAATGGACTTCATTTGCAAATGAAAAGTAGATCCAGTGTCCCCAAACAAAATTGGGAGACAGAGACAGATAGGGCAGGAAATAATTACTGCCTTGGAGAGGGAAAGAGGCAGGCAATCTGAAGCTGGTATGGGACTGAGCTAGGGAGGTATAAAGTCTAATTTTAATAGGGTTCATCTATTTAGACTGGTTTAATTAGTAACTGTGCTTTATAGACCCCGCATCATCAGATTCATCACAGGACCGTGCAAGAGGCTCCGTACCAGCTATGAACTACTGCCCAGAGGAATTTTCCATCTATTGACTCATCTGTGAAATCCTATGAAATATGAACGTTCATTTCTACCCAGTAGAACTTTTGCAATCTTTTCTCTGATGCCTGAAATGCAAAAATTCTTGTTGGTTTAATAAAAGATACCATCTCTACTAGGCCCTGATGCAGTTGTTTATCTATGAACTGCAATGTAACCAGGGCCAGTCCTTTTTAATCTGGTCAGTCAGCCTTGCCCTTCACCGTGTATGTACCTCTGAATAACTGTTTTATTCCACAAGAATGCCAGATCTTGTTTCCCCAGGTTTCTGACTACAGAAAAACAGGAGGTCCATTGCCAAGTATTCAGAGAGACCACTGCAGGGTGGAATGTGTTTGAGAAAGGGAGATAGGCCCTGAGTCTCACAAAAGCTCATGCTATTGTGACTTAATTACTCTATATAGGGTGCAAATCTTCAGGACTTATTTAATGCTGTGAATTCCTATTTGAAGTCTGTGGGCTGAATTTGTGACTCCTGCATCACCAATGGTAAGATCTCGGATTCTCCTGGTTGAGAATCTCTGCTCTGAGCAAGCACAAAGCAACAATGAAACAGAAACCCCCATCGGTGTCTGCCTGCCATCCCTGTGTAATTATAATGAGATGTAGATTATTGGATTATAAATATGACATAAAACAAGCTTTATCATTATTTTACAGGTCTATATTACCAGGATCTTTAAATGCTTTCCCAAACAAATGCAAAAAAGCCCAGCCTCCATAAGAGACATCTGCACCAATTCACCCTAATGTGCAAGCAAGCTACCCATACAGGCAGCAAGCTCTCACGCATGCGCACTACACACCGCGAGTACTTCCCATCGGGCCGCCATACAACGTGCGCGCACGCGCAGAGTGCAAAGCTGCTTTAAGGCCCGCGCGAAGAGCTCCCTGGACTTCCCTACGCGCATGCGCAGAGTGCAAAGCTCTGGAGGCGCGTCTCTGTGTTCACCTTGCCTGTGCGAACACACTTGAGAACTAACAGGACACGCGCGCCGACGGCCGCTCGCGCATGCGCTTCGCGCGCTTCCGCTCATCTGCCGGAAGTGGCGGTGCCTGGCGACGGGAGCTCGGGTGGGCCAAGTTGAGTCGAGCTGAGCCGAGGCGCTGGGACTATCGCCATTATGGTGTTTTACTTCACCTCCAACGGTGAGCGCCACCTTCTCTCCCTCCCGCGCTATTGCTACTCCATGTGTCGGGGTTAAGCCTCCCCCAGAGGTGCGGGGTGGGGGGCACTAGGACCAAATCTGGGCCTTGCTGCATTTGGTTTAGTCATTTTGGCAAGTTCTGTGGAAGCTGCAGGAAATAACAATAGTACATGCGCATCCTCCCCATGTTTTCTGTACCTGCCTTTACCTTTCTTTCCATCTTGAAACTGAGCGCTTTTAACCAGGCGTCTGTGCTGAGTTGCCACCAGGCAGGTCAGCGTGGCACCTTAGAGACCAGCTGGCTCAGAGAGACCTGAACTTCCGTCAGCATCAGTCTGGTTAGTCCGACGCCGGCCTCAGCCACCTAACCTGGGGTCCGGCCACGGTGCTCCTGCAGCTGGAGCATCGCTCCAATTCTGGGTGGCATGAGGTGGTTTTTTCTTTTTTGTCTTTTTGACCCTGGGATCTCCCCATGCTGCAAAGTAACAGCATGGAGCACACCTGAATAATGGTTTTGGGGAGTTTTTTTTCCTGAGACAAAGATGCTTTTGATTTGTGTCAAGCTAAGCCGTAGCTTCAGAGTTTTGTTACTGGCTCCAGAGTCTGTATTGGAGGCAAGCCACGCATTACCCTTTTTCAGCAACCTGTTTTTAACTAGGCCGTGCACTTATGGAAAGGGCTGTCCAGCTCTGCCTCTGTGGCAAGTAGGCCTCGATCTCTGTTTTCGGTACAGGGGACCTCCCAGATTGTGGTGGTTCCATGTCTGTCTGCCATGTGCCCTCCCTTGGCTGAAGTGTTTATAGGAGAGGCGTCCAGTTTTTCCTGGAAAAATAAAGTACGAAGTAGCCGTGGGTGGTGACGGGTGTGGAAACGTAATGAGAGAATGGAATTATCGAAGGTGCTCCAAGAAGGTAGCAATAGGAGCGATTATAATCAGTGCCAAGCATGAACTTCATACCATTTCCACCTTTTTAAAATGCCTTGCAGGCACTGATCTGCAAGACTTGCTCATGTGGTGTAGGTTTGTATTCTTGTCTTGTGACATTCCTGCCCCTGGGGTAGGGGGCTGGACTTGATGGTCTTCCAAGGTCCCTTCCAGCCCGAATGTCTATGAAAAGAGCAAGACGTTAGGTAATTTTTTTTGCGGGGGGGGGGAGGTTTGAGGCCACCGAGAGAGGCAGTGTCAGGGCCGTGAATGAAACCTGGCTGTGTTTGTTCTGAGTTTAGCTGAGGAGATGGCTTCTTTCTTTCATTATATAAAAGTAGAACAGGCAGAGCACCAAGAAGGGGCTTGCTTCTGTGACCTGTTAAACTGCTGAATAGTCTTTAAGGCAGGGGTGGGCAAAATGCGGCCTGTGGACTAGATGCGGCCCACCAGGCTGTTCCATCCGACCCACAGGGCCCGTAAAAAATTTAGAAAATAATATTTATCTGTCCCCAGTTGCCTGTCATGCAGCCCCCGATAGCTTGCCAACTCAGTAAGCGGCCCTCCACTCGAAATAATTGCCCGTCCCTGCTTTAAGGGAAGTGTGGAAACTCCATTGTTCTAATCATTTCAAAACATACTGGACACACGTCTGGAGAAAGTGTTTAACTCCAAAGGAAGTGGTGCTGGTTCCTACCTTGGGGGTCTTTAAAAGGAGGCTTGATAATTACGGTGGGGTCATATGAGCTTAAACTTACTAGGGGTCATATAAGCCCGGTATTCATTCCTGTCCAAGGCAGGGGGCCAGACTTGATGATCTACTCAGGTCCCCTCCTACCCTGCATCTATGAACAATCATTGCCCTGGCCACTGGGAGGGGAGGAGAATTGTTTAGATAATTATTTTTCTCATTTCTGAGGCGTAGATCAGGTTGACCTAAACGCCTAAGCTCCTTCTGACTTGTTTTTTTTTTCTGTCCCTCAGTTGTTCCTTCTGTTTACACCATTTACATGGGGAAAGATAAATATGAAAGTAAGTACGCAAAAATGCTTGAGGTGGTGATGGATTGGTTTAGATGTTTTCATTTGCTATTTTTTTCATGTGTTCTTTCAAGTCTGTGTTGAACAACTTGCTGCGTTGTTTGAAAGCAGTAGTTTTCTTATAACTGTTCTGTAAATTGTGCTGTAAGTTAACACCTCATGTAGTCAGTTGTATCCTGTATTGAGGTGAGGTGGAGGTGCCAGAGGAGCCATCTAAGGGCTTTACTTGAAACCCATTTGCCCTTTTATTTTCCCCTTGATTATATTGGGCTGTTTATTTTAAGAAACAATATATGGTAAAAGCTTTGTTATCCGGCATCCCCAGGGAATGGAGGATGCCATATAACAAAATATGCTGGTTAATTGAGTGGCCCCAGCTGCTGCTTCTCACCCTGCATCTGGGGTGTCCCTCTGCCCCTCCCATGGCATCGCCACCCCTCCTGCGGGGCCCTGTGGGACAGGAGGTGGGTCCTGCACAGCCCCACACAAGGTGTTATGCCCCTGGGCTATGGGGGCTCAGCAGCACAGGCTGCTTTGCCCCAGGCTGTGAGGGCTTGGAGAAACCGGAAGTGCCACAGCAGTCACTTCCCGTTTCACTTGATCTTACAAGTCAGCATGCCGGTTAATGGAGCATGCCAGCTTGTAAGATGCCAGATAACAGAACTTTTAATGTAGTTTCAGTTATCATGCACATAGGCTCTTCTGTAAATCTTTCTTAATAAAGGAGATCATGTTGAGATCTCTTTAAGATGCACGCCTCTTAAAGGACACATGGAACTTGGAAAAAATCACATCTGAATTTATTTACTTTAAATACAAATAACTCCCAAAAATGAGCAGAGGAAAAGTATTTGCTTTTCAGTTTTTCCCCTTCTTGAGTTAGTGTTGAAATAAAATAGGCTTCTTGTTATCACATCTTGTTTCAACAGATTGAGGCTGCAGATTTGTTTTATTTGACAGCCCTGCCTGGGCTGTCGATATGGAAGAGAGTTGGTGCTTCTTGTTTTTGAGAACTCTCTCTGTGAAAACAGTATCCCCCTCTCTCGAGTATTTACATGAAAAATTATGCTCCACCTGAAAAAGAGACTTGAAATAGGAGAGGAAGAAAGAGAATATCAAAGTGGACAGAGTTTTGCCCTGAATCTCTAACTACCCAAAGGCATGCTGTGTTCTGCGGGGGTTGGGGAAGTAACTTACTGTGCTTGTTCTTCTTTATTCCTGCAGATGAAGACCTAATAAAATATGGCTGGCCAGAAGATATTTGGTAGGTGCTGAAATTGCTGTTTCCTGTGCAGTTTCAATCCCGTATGCATGTAAAGTGAACTACTTTCCTAATGAGCCTTGATTGGAGGCACTGCTAGTGCTCCTTCTGAATGCTACAGATGCAATGAGTACCTTCTTTTAAGTCAGGGGCAGGCAATTATTTTGGGCAGAGGGCCGCGTACTGAGTTTCAGCAAGCCATCAAGGACCATGTGACAGGCAGCCCAGGGCAGATTAATATTAATTTTCAAAAATTTTAGGGGCCTTGCGGGCCAGATAGAATGGCCTAGCAGGCCACATCTGGCCCCCGGGCTGCACTTTGCCCATCCCTGTTCTAAGGCCATCACCCTGCCCTTTCTCATGGGGTGGTGCCCTAATGTCTGGATTATACTACAAAGACATTGGGCCCCTGTTGCACTGGATACCACACCCACATAGTAACAGCCTGTCCTTGCCCCATTGACTTCACAGCCTGTGATCTTGTTCATACATGGAGTTGTTCAGCTACTGCTCAAGGACTCTGGGTATGGAAGCTTTTAGTTTAGTTTATGGGTACTTTGTCCTAGTGTAACTTAGTTCTGTTTTGAAAACCATTTTAATTAAATGATAACTAGGCCCTAGCAAAGGGCATTTAAAGAACTGGAGGCACAGACATAAAACAGGTGCACAGCATGTCAGCGTGGAGCTGGGAGTGGAGCTCTGATCTCCTGACCTCTCTGTTGGCACTGTGTCTAGATCAACCTGTGCTCTCTTCCATCCAGTCCCAGTGTTTAACACCACTTTGTTCCCTTTGTAAGCATTCACATACATGGCAGGAGAGGAAAATATTGTGTCTTCTCTTAGCAGCTTCCTTCATTCCCATTCAGTGAGTTGAGCCTGAATGCTCAGAAACCTGACAGGCCAAAGCTTGGCATAGCTGACTGAACAGATGCCATGGGAAGAAGCAGTGCTCTAATGTATGTAGTTCTGGCACCAGTCACACAGGGAAGTTAATATGGCTGTCATAGAATCATAGAAAACTAAGTTTGGGAGGGGTCTCAGGAGGTTACATCTAGTCTAAACTCTTGCTCAAAGCAAGACCAGCCCCAGCTAGATCGTCCCAGCCAAAGCTTTGTCTAGCCAGAGCTCAAAAAGCTCCAAGGATGGAGACTCCACCACCTCTCAGGGAACCTGTTCCAGTGCTTCACCACCCTCCTAGTGAGATCTTTTTTTTTTTTCCCCTAATATCTAACCTCCCTTGCTGCAACCTGAGACCATTGCTCCTTATTTTGTCATCTGGCATGGCTGAGAACAATCTCACAAAAATGACACTGATTGCTGCTGGTGCTAAGGACATTTTCCATATAGGTGTGGTGGTCAAGGTCAAACAGTTCTAGGGCTCTTCATAGTCTTTAAATGACTGTAGAAAGGGTCAGCCCTCCTGGCAGGGCTGAACATACAAAACTTATCAGAATCGACACTTGCTCTTTTAATAGCTGTTTCAGCCAAAATACTTGGCATTGAATGTGCTATACTGATTCTACTTCCTTATCTCTAGCTCAGGCCTTTTTGGAGATTGGCCTGAGGCATGTGAAGGGTAACAAGAAGGGTTTCTACAAGTATGCTGATGCAAGAGGAGGATCAGGGAAAATGTGGGTCCCTTACTGAATGGGGGAGGCAACCTTATGACAGAGGATGCCGAAAAAGCTGAAGTACTCAATGCCTTTTTCACCTCAGTCTTCATGGGCAAGGGCAGCTCCCAAACTACTGCACCAGGCAGCACAGTTTGGAGAGGAGGTGAGCAGCCTTAAGTGGGGAAAGAACAGGTTAAGGACTGCTTAGAAAAGCTGGACATGTACAAATCCGTGGTGCCAGATGGGATGCACCTTAGGGTGCTGAGGGGGTTGGCTGATGTGATTGCAGAGCCATTGGCCATCATCTTTGAAAACTCATGGGTCCCGGGTGATTTGAAAAGGGCAAACATAGTGCCCATATTTAGGAAAGGGAAGGAGGAGGATCCAGGGAAGTACAGAGCAGTCAGCCTTACCTCAGTCCCTGGAAGAATTGGATCCTCAAGGAATCCATTTCTAAGCACTTGGAGGAGAAAGGTGATTAGGAACAGTTGCCATGGATTCACCAGAGGCAAGTCATGCCTGACCAACCTGATTACCTTCTGTGATGAAGTGACAGGGTCTGTGAATGTGGTATACCTTGATTTTTAGCAAAGTTATTGATTTGGTCTCCTCCAGCATTCTCACAGGCAAGCTAAGGAAGTATGGACTGTGAGGTGGATAGAAAACTGGCTGGAGCGTCAGGCTCAGAGGGTAGTAATCAATGGCTTGATACCGGCTGCCAACTAGACATCAAGTGGAATGTCCCCAGGGTCAGTCCTGGGGCCGGTTTTGTTCAATGTCTTCATCAACCACCTGGAAGATGGCAGAGTGCACCCTCAGCAAGTTTGCAGATAACACCAAGCTGGAGAAAGTAATAGATCTGCTGGAGGGTGGGGCTAGAATTCAGTGCCTTGACAAATCACAGTATTGGCCCAAAAGAAATCTCGAGGTTCAACAAGTACAAGTGCAAAGTCCTGCACTTAGGAGGGAGCAGTCCCATGTGCTGGGGCAGGCTGGGGTGACTGGCTGAGCAGCAGCTCTGCCAAAAAGGACCTGGGGGTGTCAGTGGGCAAGAAGCTGAACAGGAGCCAGCAGTGTGCCCTTGTTGCTAGGGAGGCTAACGGCGTCCTGGGCTGCGTTGGTAGGTATTGCCAGCAGATCGAGGCCAATGATTCTTCCCCTCTATTCAGTACTGATGAGGCTGCATCTGGAGCCCTGTGTCCAGTTTTGGGCCCCCCACTGCAGAAAGGATGTGGACAAATTGGAGAGAGTCCAGCAGAGGGCAACGAAAATGGTTGGGGGGCTGGGGTACATGACTTGTGAGGAAAGGCTGAGGGAACTGGTCTGATTTAGGCTGGACAAGAGGAGACTGAGTGGGGATTTAATAGCAGCCTTCAGCTACCTGAAGTGGGGTTCAAAAGAAGCTGGAGCTGGACTGTTCTCAGTGGTGGCAGATTACAGAACAAGAAGCAATGATCTGAAGTTGCAGCAGGGGAAGTTTAGGTTGGATATTAGAAAGAATTTTCTCATTAGGAGGGTGGTGAAGCACTTGAGCAGGTTACCCAGAGTGGTGGTGGAGTCTCCATCCTTGGATGTTTTCATAGCCCAGGTAGACAAAGCATTAGCTGGCATGATGTGGGTGGGGATGGTCCTGCTTTGAGCAAGGGGTTGGACTAGATCTGACCTCCTGAGGTCCCCTCCCACCCTAACTTTTTATGATTCTATGTTGGGTTCTCTGTTAATTAGTGTTCTGGGCCTTTTTTGTAGACTGATGATAAAAGACTGGGATCTTCTAACCATGGAACATCTTGTTGTCAGTGATCACTTATAAAAGAGCTTATTTCCCTCCAGTTTTTAAAGAGGGATGAGAGAGTTTTAGTGCTTTCGATTTGATAATGCTTTGCTACAGTTATATTGGGCCAGCCTGGTTTTGTCTCATGTTTTGCCCAGTATTGGTTAATTAACTTAGTGCTTGTTCGAAGAGAGAGGATTATGTTTCTGCTGTTTCCATAGGAATTGCTAGACAGAGCAAACTGCAGTTCTTTTTGCATAAAATGTTAATGTTTCCTGCGTGTATTGTGTTTTAAAGCAAACATGAGATTTTTGTAACTGTGGCCTTTAGTTTTTTCAATTTCCTTCTCATTAAGGTGGGTGAGTATTTGCTCAAAGATTGAAATCAGGATAAGGTGTTACAGGTCCCTGGTGTGCTGTCAAACATGCATGTTTTCAATATATTTTTTTTTTAATGCTGTTGCCCAAGAGATGACAAATCTATTATGGCAATCTGCATTAAAGGATTAATTTCAGATCAAGTGGCCTCTCTGTTGCCCTGTGTTAAACGTGCCTTTGTGTTCTGTAGGTTTCATGTGGATAAGCTCTCCTCTGCACATGTGTATCTCCGATTACACAAGGTAATCACAAAGCTCTGGTGCATTTAAGCATGCATGCTAATTGCTGGTGCCTTGCAAAGCCTTTTTCTAAGGTTCTTCTCTGTGGTGATCCACGTGTGTGGGCGCATCTACTTACATAGAGCCCCACTGAATCCACCTGGGCTCTCCAAGGTACCTGCCTGATGGCGAAGACTAACAGGGCTAGTGTCCATGTAAATAAGTAACACAGGCAGAAGGGAGGAGAGGCCCAATCCAAAAGTGCCACAAGACTGGAAGTTAGATGGTCTGGGTTCTGCTATAGGCTTGCGACACCTGGGAATGTTCACTTAAGCCTCTCTGCCTCCTTCCCTCTCAGCAAAACAGGGTGAATACCTCAGAAGAGTGTAGTAGCAAACTGTAAAGCACTTTGCTTGGAAGCCTGGACAGTGGGTGCGGTAGAAGTGTAAAGTCGTGTCAAATGTTTGTAATGAGGGTCACTTCATGTTTGTGTAAAGGGCACTGGGGTGGTTATCTATGTTCTGCCACAATTTCCCAGAAAGCCATTAATGTTGCGCTGGTCTGTTGTAGGGCCAGACGGTGGATGATGTTCCTAAAGAAGTCCTGATAGACTGTGCCCATTTAGTGAAAGCCAACAGTATTCAAGGTAAGACTTGCCATGAAAATTGGAGGAACTTGGTGTGTGTGGGGAGGGGAGTTAAATCAAATATATGACAAGTTTAAGTACACTATATCGCTTGCAGATTTTATGGGAAGCAGATGTCTCTTGCAACAGCTGGCGTTGCCTGTTATATTTTCGTATTCAGGAACTTAAAATCTCTTAAATTCCTGGTTGTGCCTCCCATATCGGCATCTGAGCCAAAGGGGGCCTTTCAGTTTTTCTCCAACACCCTCTAAAGGCCCCCTTTTGTAGTAATCGCCCTTTTGGCAAAGGCAGGTTCCATCTGGAGTTCATTAACACTGCTGTAGGACTTGCATTACCACAGAGAGCTATGTAGCCAGGTTTTTGTAACGCTGGAACTTCCAAAGCAAAGTAAGTTGTCTTCCTCCTTTCGGACTAGGACTGTAGCATCAGTAACACTCCATCACTGTGGGTATTTTCATTCACTCAAGGCAAGGATGAAGACATTGGTCATGGGGGTGAGAGAATAGAGCTCTCTCTCCTTTTGATCCAGAAATTCTCTCCTCTCTTCTTCCCATTCTGCAGGCTGCAAAATGAACAATGTCAATGTGGTGTATACGCCATGGGCCAACCTGAAGAAGACCACAGACATGGATGTGGGACAGATAGGGTTTCACAGGCAAAAGGATGTAAGTGTTTGCTACATGCTGGTGAAAATAACCTGCCAGTAAAGAGCAATGTCCTCCTATTGTGAACTGCTGCCATGTCAAGAGTTGAACAGGTCACCTTCCCATAAGTTTTCTAAAATGACACTACCATATGAGAGAGAGAGATGACCTGAACTTATCTGAATTTCTGTTTATGAAACTCTTTGGGTGTCGGAGTATAGCATGATAAAGCCAGTATGACGCAGGGAAGGCACACATTGCACCAGGGCTGCATAGCTGATTAATAAGCAGCTCTATAAAGTGATGCCAAGCATCAGAATACACAGCCTTCTTTAATTTCCAGCTGCACTTAAACTGCCTTCAGTAAGATTGTAACAGCTAGTTTGCCTGGTAGCACAGTGGGGGCCAACCTGGGCCAAAATAAGCCCCTCGCTCTTCCTGATGTCATTCTGATCCCCTTCTCTTGCATGATCTGTTGCTGTGCTCCCTGCCCAAACTGTTGCTCTGCTTTCTGTTCCCTTCTTGATCTGAAGTGTGCCACAGATCCCTGTGATGTAACGCACATCAATAAAACTGGTGACCATTTCAGAAATGAGAGGCCTTGAAAACTTGAAATCAGCTCCTCTGCCTGTTAGATGTAGGTGTTTTCAGTGATACAGAAGAACCTCCAGACTTAAAATGTGAATCTCCCATCTCAAAACCAGTACTTGTCACAGATGAGTTTCTCCTTACTCCTGCTTTCCCTGATTCCCCCCCACAAGAAACTGAAGTGCTCTACTGTGAAATTGAGACTGAATTTAAGAGTCCTGTGGGTCCTTGCATGAAAAATTGTTATGGCTTAAAGCACAGGACTCTCATCTAAGCTTTCTTTAGCAAGTTCATTTTGTGATGTTGGAAGTCACTTTAATTCCTTCAGACCTGGCCCCAAACCTGTAGAAATGGAAAGACTGTGTTTGAATTTGGCCATTGGTGCTTCAGGTTTACAGACTTCAGAGGTGGGAAGGGTAGAGGATTATACTCTGAAGGAGGCTGGGCTCCACAAAAGCCCAGTGGTAAAACACCAATCTGCACTGCTAAGCTGAAAATTGGAGTTTGATCTGCAGCACCCTTGCCAGCAGTGTGAATTTCCCTTTGCCAACGTGCCTCTAACATGAAGGTGTCCCTTCCTCCAAGCCACCATTCAGCGGTGGCTGGAAGGATCGGTCTCCATAGTCTGTTCAGGCTGAAGCCTCTGCTGAAACTGCTACCAAAACACGTTAATTGCAATCATTGGTGGTAGTGTGGGAGTGAATAGGTTGTCTGCTTTGAGGTATGCTTGCCTATTGGTAATGTATTTGGTTTCCCAGCTCCTTACACATGGGCTGCCAAATGACAGGGGCTTTCCAGCTGTTTAGAGCAGCAGTTCTCAACCTTTTTGGACTCAGGGTGCTTCTCATTGGACTTTAGGCACCTTCCATAACTTCTGTGAATTGAGTGGCATCCAATTTCCAAAACTAATTTATATATTACAGTGTTTATCTTCTTACACAGGGGGGTGGGGGATCATTCAGGCAGGGATAAGCCTGAGCCTGGTTTATCTGCTTATCTCTTCACATGCTACAGCAGTCGTGGTGGCACCCCAGGGCTTCCTGGCTGAGAATCATTGGTTTAAAGGTTTAGGAATCCCATGTAACTGTAGATATAGTAACTAAAGGAAAAAAATGGTTTTGCATCTTTCTCATGATGATGCTCTGTCTTGAAACAAAGGCCAAAGTTGGGACATTTTTATAAGGATCATAGGTCTTTCCATCCCAAAGGTGAAAATGCTGACGGTGGAAAAGAAAGTGAATGAGATCCTGAACCGGTTGGAGAAGACCAAAGCGGAGCGTTTCCCAGACCTGGCTGCTGAGAAGGAAGCCCGGGACAGAGAGGAGAGGAACGAAAAGAAAGCTCAGATCCAAGAGATGAAACGGAAAGAAAAGGAGGAGATGAAGAAGAAGAAAGAGATGGAAGAACTTAGGTGAGTAGTGTCCTGTGGGTTTGGCTTCAGGTATCAGGGTTTTCCACCCTGGTCACAAGAGGCACCATCTAGGCATGTTGAATGTGGCTTTTATTTAATCTAAACCAGTGGTTTTTAACCCTTTTTAGGTGTGAGGCCCTCCTTGAAAAATGCCAGCTCTTAACTTTCATTCATTCTCTTGTGTTTGTTTTTTTGACTACAGCAAAATACTAGGGCAAGTCTTCTGTTGCAAGCAACTTAGAAAGGCCATAGCAAGGTAGAATGCTTTTGACACTGTGGATTTCTATTTGAAAACTCTGGGTTTATGGTGAATCCCATTTGCACACCTAACAGTGCTAACATTGCCCGGCACCCTGTGACACCCCTGAAAGAATCTCAGGGCACCCCACAGCACCCTGGTTGAGCATCACTGATCTAGACTGCTGCTGTGCTGGACAAACAATGACTTCATTACTCAGTGACTTCCATTGCTTTTTTTGTCTCTAAGTGAAGTAGGTAAACGCATCAAACTCTAAACTGGGGGATAGGAACAGTTTCTAGACCTGGGACCTGAGTCTTCTGCAATTGTGGTGGAAGTTCCTGGTACTTATACTCTTGCCAACCTTTGCAATGGATGCTGTTGCTTGCAGTGCAGCAGAACACTTGTAGAACATGTGGGGCTCTGAGGGAGATGGCTGAAACTGGGGGGCACTTTTCAGCCTCAGAGCCCATTGCAAACAGTGACTAAAAGCTGCAGAATGAATTCCCTAATACACAGGGAAAATACGAAATACCTCAGTGCATGGCGGCACAGCCATGCTGGGCTTCTTGAGGTGTGACGTGTTGGCCTTTCTCTCATGGATGTGGCCATATTCCTCTGCCTGGAGATTGATAGACATGATAATCCTGCTACCCTGACTGTGTCAAGCTTGGATGTGCCTAGTATCAGACCAGAGAAGTTTACTCTTTATATATATATCAAATAGCTAGTTAATAGGAAGCAGCCTGTGTTTACATGGGCCTGAGGCAGGACTTTGGACAATCTCTGCTCCCTTGAACCTTTGGGAGCGCTCAGGAGTTCCAAGGGGGGGTTGCAGCAGTGGCACCAGAGAGTGACCCCCCTGCTGCTGCTCCCAGTGTCTCCTGGGACGGATCCCTATCGCTGCAACAGGGGCCATGCTCAGGTTGAGGGTTAAAAATGCATCTTACCAGTTGATTTCATTTCCCTTGCAGGAGCTACTCCTCCCTAATGAAGGCTGAGAACATGTCCTCCAACCAGGTATGTGCAGTTGTGCTCTGTGAAGGTCATGGAGAGCGACAAGAGAACTTGAAGGGGAGATAGGGCTATCAAGTGTGAGCACCTGCTTGACAAAAGGCTTGCAGCTGAGAGTGGGAAGGGGACAGATAAGTAAGTGGAGGATGGGGACAAATGTAGGGGTCAGAGAGGATGCAGGCTTCCTGAGGAGTGCTGGAAGCTGGTATTTGCAGTGGTGGGCTCAGCAGACCTGCTGTCCCGCAGCACGTCAGGTCTCTGGTGCCCCTTTGCTTTACATGAGATGTATGCCTCATCCAAAATGGTGTATTGCGTGGGTGGTGTCTTAGGCAAGCAGCTCGGCTCTCCTAACAATAACTTTGAGATCCATTTGCCTGTCACATCCCAGACTCTCAGGCACGGACCCATCTCCTGTAATGGCTTTTGTGCACGTTTGCCTTCCTCCTGGCTGGCCTGCTGATCCCAGCTGAGAATCACAGGGGTGAAGTGTGCTAGATGAAAGTGCCTCTTGATATGCTTGAGCAAGCTGCATCTGATTAGCAGCACATGCCAAGTGTGCCCCATGTGGGAGCATAGCGGAAATTCCCATACTGGGAGGAGTTCCTCTGCTCTGTGCCTGAGCCACGTGTTGCTAGACTGGTGCTGGAGTTGTCAAGTTGAGGTCATGTGTAATAGGGTCATACACAAGCTTGCTGGCAAGTAGCTAAGCTCTGCTCCTGACCTAATGCAGGTGAGGGCTATGCATGTCGTGAAGCAGAGATGGCATGTGCTGACCCCTAACAGATACCATTAGACAGGCTATCGGTGAAGCTTTTCATAGGATCCTAAAGCAGTGGGGCTGGAAGGGAGCTGCAGAGGTCATGTCTACTAGTCCAGCCCTTTCCTGAGGCAGGATCAGCCCTGTCCAAACCAGCCCAGACAAACCCATTGTCCAACCTCTTAGCAAAACTACACCGTCAGCCCTAACAACAACAGGCAGCACACCCGAACCTGCCACAGGGAAAGCTGGGGAACAGCAGCAGCCAATGTCCTGCTGCTACAGGGGTTGTTAAAATGTGCTGGAGTGATACCAAGCAAGAGGGCCATGCCCCTTGCTACAGAGGAAGCAACCCTGTCCCCACCTTCCAGTCCATACCAGTCTGACTACAGGGTAAAATTCCTTCCCAAACATGGTGAACCATGTTACCCTGAGCAGAGGGGCAAGACCCTCTAGCCAGGACCCTCCACGGTTGAGTCCCAGCCAGAGCATTGGCACAGCCCAGTCCCCATCCCCAGCCTGGGCTGCAGCCAGCGCCTCTGAGGGAGGTTTGAAAACACCCTGATACATATAGCGGAGTGGGTGTGGAGGAGCAACCAGCAAAGGTCCAGCTTTAGGACTTCCAGGCAGATAGGGAAGTGGGAATGGATGAGCTGCTGTCCTGGGAAGCTAAAGAGCCTGCTTACAGGCGTGTAGCAAGCACTGTAGATTTCGCACTATCTCTGCCTTCACACTGTTGGCAGACAGGACCTGGCTTTGTGACAGAGGGGGGATTTGTCCTTGGGGTACGCCTTGTGAATCAGCCAGGGACTGTTGGATGTGACCACATGAGGAGGAGGGTTGGAGTGAGTAGCTGTGATGGTGCAGGATGTATGCAAGAAGCAAGGTTCTGGGGGAGGATATTGGACCAACTGTATAGCCGGGAGAGATGTTAGATGAGCTTTGGGAAACAAAGTGCTGTTCAGGTCTGGGTGAGAATCCTGCGTGCAAATCCTCTGTGAAGAGTTAGAGCAGTGGTTTTCAATCTTCTTTCATTTGCACACCCCTTTGAATTGTAAGTGTCGCTATTTGCATACTTTTGATTGATCAGAGTCATCATTCGCGGACCCTTTAGGCATAGTCTGCGGATTCCCACGGGTCCGTGGACCACAGGTTGAAAGCCACTGAGTTGGAGGATCAGAGGCACTTGGCTTGAAACCTTGACTGTTTCAGAACTGGGATCGCGCACCTTTTGACCCAGCCTGGTCTGGTTCTGTAGCTTTTGTATTGAAACCAGAAGAAATTCAGGCCTTTCCTAAAGGGACAGGAGGCTTTGGTTGCTTTGTCTCACCAGTTCCAAGAAGGGCTTGCAATTCAGTGTCCAGTAATTCTGTTTGTTCTCTCTCTGTCCCCAGGATGGAAATGATTCAGATGACTTCATGTAAGCTGGGACGCATGTTCCTTCCTGAGGTCCTCAAATGTTTTAATTTTTCACCTTTGAGAAGAACGCCAAAAATCAAACTTAATTCGTTGCTGGCAACATGTGACCAGAGTCATGCCATGGATTTTAAAGACCGCTTCTTGAAGGGAGAGGATCTGCACGTGTGTGTCCATAAGCGAACATCAATTCCAGTGCTCCCAGGACCATGATATTTATTTTGTGGGGGGAAGGAGGGGCTTTTAATCGGGTGAGCTATAGGAGTTCGGAGCTGCCTTGAATGCTTTCTTGGCAGCAGGCTGCTTCATAAAATGTTATCCCCTCCCTCCCTCCCTCTCTCCCTAGTATAAATTCACGCCTGGAACCGGACTGGCTGACCTGAAGACTGCTTTCTTTCTTGCCGAGTAACAGCTGAGCCGCACACCTGTCTATCGAAGCCAGGTTATCCCTGCCAGCCACAAGTGCCTCGGCTGTGACAGCTGGTGGCCGTGTCGCAAATTCGCCTGGAGCTAGAGACGCAGTTTAGCTGGTAGCAGATTGTAGTAACAGGAAAGCAGCTACAAAGAGATGCTGCTTATAAGGACTAGCGTCTGAGCTTCCTTGGCCGCCTGCTCACTCAGTCCGAGCTGCAGCAAAGCATGCCCCAGCACACAAGGCCCTTCTCTAGGAAGAGGATAGTCGCACATGGTGTTTTGGATTGTGTTGGGAGGGAGTGGGATAGGGCTGCACTTGGGACACCTTTTTCTAAAGGATTCAGCTGGCGAACAAGGTGAGTTGGGTCTGGACAGGCTTACAGGCCTATTCAGAATGCTTGACGGAGCAATTACATGGGTAACGGTACCTTCAGAGCCATCCTGGGGTCTGCACTGCTTGTGTGTACATTAGAATTAAAATCCTACCATGCCGTTGAATGTGCTGCGTTGGGGTTGTATGTGTTACCTTCATTAAGAGGATTCTTAAAATCATGAGCTGTTCGGAGGGCTCTAAGTGTAACCTGCATGTAGGACGCATGAGAACATAAGCAGCACCAAACTGGGTCACCTATGGTCCATCTAGCCCAGGAGCCTGTGTAGTGGCAGAAGTGGATGCTGTACAGAGAGAGCACTAAATGGGGTATCTAGAGTGGTGTTCTCTAGAGGGATATGTAGCTGTTCAGTACACTCGCTGGCATCCTAACCATGATAGGTTTAGAGATGCCAGTAGAAACATTTCCAACCCTTCTGTTTGGTAGTCATAAATAGATCTATTGGCCATGAATTTATCCAGTCCTTGCTTGAACTATGTTCTCTGCCTCCAGCACCTGCGGCAGTTTCATAAGTTAACTATGAATTATGTAAAAAAAAAAAAAAAAGTCCTTTTTCTCATTAGTTTAAACCTGTCAACTTCAGCAGATGCCCTTAATTCTAGTTGCCTAGAAACCTTTTGGCTTGGGGTGCACTTAGTGAACATGATGGCAAGCAAAAGCCCTCCTGGCCAGGGCTGCCTGACCTCATGGGTCTCCTGGGTCATTGTGTCCAGTTCTCTGCGTCTGTGGGCAGCTGCTCATCCAGAGACGACTCAGCACATCTCCCTGTTGCTCACCACAGACACAAGCACCTTTTATGGGAATGAAAACAGCCCCGTATGCTACAGGCGCTTCTACTGCCCTGCTCTTGCAACAGCAGAGGAGCTGGTAGGTGAAGCAGCTCCAATTCTGTGCAGATGCAGGCTCCTGTGATTGAGGGGGCTGGGGTGTGGGCATGGGTGTGGAGCACTCTTGAAAGCAGCAGCTGGTCCTTTCTCGTGGTCAGGTGCGAAGGAGATGAGAACCATTCACTGTAGCAAAACCTGACTTCACTGCTTCAGGACAGCCTCTGAGTCCTGTCCCTTGTGTCTGGAAACCAAGCGGGGCAGGAGGGAGCCCTTTTACCCTAGGAAGCCTCTTGCAGTCCTGCTCTGTACCAGCCTCTTCCAGGAGCAAGAGGCCAAGCACATCTAGGGCCTGGCAAGATCCCTGAGCCCCTGCCGTGCAGGGGAGTAATGGATTCCCAGTGGGGTCTGCACATCTGCACTGACAAAGTTCATCGTGCTTTGGAAGTGGGCTTGGTAAGAGCCTACGTGAGCAGTGGCCATCCTCTGTCCCCTGGTGGCAGCTGCCCTTGGGCACCTTCCCTTCCTAAGGGCAGCTGTGTCTGGCATGCAGAGCGATGCCCAAATTGCACAGGGGAGAGAAGCAACTAGCCTGCTCCTGACTGGGGCCCGGGCTTCAGGACTGCAGCAGCGAGGCAGCCGCCCCCCCTGCAGCCAAGCCAGGGTACTGCCATGCTCAGCCAATGGAGGCAGGATCAGCCCTGTCCAAACCAGCCTGCACCAACCCATCTGACCTAAACAGCAGCCAGCCTGTCGCAGCACTAGGCATCACACCCGCCCTGCCCCAGGGAAAGCGGGGGGACCGTGGCTGCCAACCGGTGCTGCTGTAAAAGGGTGTTGATATACACTTGAGATGCTGTGCCCCCGCAGCAGAGGAAGGCAGCCCCCCCCAAGTCTACACTAAGCAGGAGGGTATCACTTCCTGTCCCCAAATGCAGCATCAGTCTGAGCCTGAGTGGAGGGCAAGACCCTCCAGCCAGGACCCTGCGGGGTTGGGTCCCAGCATGAAGCCTGGAAATCCCCAGAGCAGAGCACAGGTGCTGCTGTGCCCAGATCACCCCCCATCAGTTGTAATGTCTGAACAGCGGATGGAGCCTGGCCCCCGCAAGCTCCTGTAGTCTCTGGATACTGCATCACCTCTCCCTTCCCCTCTCTGAAGGGAGCCTCATGGGCCCAGCCAGGGAAACTGAGGCACGGAGGCAGGGCAGACTTGCCCGACGCCCTGCTGCTCTCCAGAGCTGGGAAGAGAAGGGCTCTGCCCTGCCTGGGGCCAGCCAGCTTGTCTCTGCACCAGGGAGCTGCTTAGTGGTTCCCCAGGCCAAGGCTGGCCTGTTTTCCACCCCCCCCACCCTGCAGCTTGGTGCCAGCAGGACTGGATCTGAAGCCTCAGCGATGGGACTGCAGGAGCGCGTTGGCTCCTGGCCTTAAACCCCGCCCCGGACTGTGGCTGGAGGGGGGATAACCCAGACCTGGGCGTGCTGCAGCTGCTGCCTTAGGCACAGCTTGGTTTCCCCTCCAGCCTTCCCCAGTGTCTCCGCACTGTTTGCCTGAGGGTCTCCCAGCAGCCCCAGACCTTGGGGTCCTCTCTGGGGGGGCCTGGGGCAAACTAATTGCCCCTCCTGACCCTGCTGAAGCCCCAGGCCCTGGAAGCGTGGGTCACAGCCTGCAGACCATAGCCTGTGCCCCGCTCCCGCGTGTTTCACGCAGCGGCCGCTGGATGGCAGCAGGGAACGGGCATTGTGCTGGTGCTGGCTCACCCCCAAGAGCATGAGTCCTCAAAAGAGATAAAGCACTAAAATCAATCAGTGGTAAACCGGTGCCCTGGACTGCATCACCCTGCCGGCTGCATGTCTCTCCAGCTGGTTCGGTTCCAGGGCAGCGTCTGGTTTCTGTCCTGGCTGGTGGCTTCCAGCTGGGATGGACCCTGGATCAGACCCCCCCCCCCCAAACCCCTCAACAGCAGTGCTCAGCACCGTCAGGCTGGTGTGTGTTGGTCCCAGGCTGTGGGGCAAAGCCCAGGCGATGTGCAACAAGGACAAGTGCAAGGTCCTGCACTTAGGAGGGAACAAGCCCATGCACCGGTGCAGGCTGGGCAGCAGCTCTGCAGAAAAGGACCTGGGGGGACAGGGGACAAGGCCATGGATAGGAGCCAGCAGTGTGCTTGTTGCCAAGAAGGGTAATGGCATCCTGGGCTGCATTGGCAGGAGCGGTGCCAGCAGATCGAGGCAGTGATTCTTCCCCTCTATTCGGCACTGGGGATGCCACGTGGAGTCCTGCATCCAATACTACTGCCAGGTGCCATCTGTGGAGTAGCTGTGCATCTCCTGGCTCTCACAGCAGGCTGCTGCTCACGAAAGCTGATGCATCCCTGAGGTCTCATGCCAGTATTTGGCCTTAGATGGAGTTTACCACCTGCTTTGGACCCATGAAACGCACTGCGCAGACATGCGTTTTGCTATAACCCAGGCATTTCTCTTTCCTTCTGCCCTTTTGTATCTCAGGTGGCAGCAGAGAATCGCCGCATTTCTGCACACACAGCTCATACGTCCCCCCAGCCAAAACAGTGGAAATGCAAGGCACTGGTGTCCACTGCCCAGTGAAAGCCCAGGGGCTATGGGCCCATCTCCTTGGGCAATGCCCAGCCAGGAGACACAGAGCTATAAGGGACTGCAAGGGGTGAGCAAGGGGTGCTTGGGACCCTGTGATTCAAAGAAAGCCCCTGGGAGAGAGCAGGACCGTGCATCTTGTAAACCAAACCCAGTCAGACATGCATCAGCTTCCATGAGCAGCAGCCTGCTGTGAAGGCTCTGGCCTTGCCCACAGGACAGGGGCCCTCCTGCTCCCAGGCCAGGGTGGAAGTAGCCAGCAGAGGCCTGGCATCAAGGTCCCCTGCCCACTGCTGGGACAGGAGAATCACAGAATCATAGAAAACGAGGGTGGAAGGGACCTCGGAGGTCACATCTAGGCCAGCCCCCGCTCCAAGCAGGACCACCCCAACTACATCATCTCAGCCAAGGCTTTGTCTACCCGGGGCTTCAAAACCTCCAAGGACAGAGTCCACCACCTCTCTGGGAAGCCTGTCCCAGTGCTTCACCACCCTCCTGGTGAGAGCTTTTTTCCTAATATCCAACCTCAGCTTCCCTTGTTGCAGCTTGAGCCCATTGCTCCTTGTCCTGCCACCTGCCCCCACTGAGACCAGCCCAGCTCCATCCTCTTTGCAGCCCCCCGGCAGGGAGGTGACGGCTGCTGTTCAACCCCCCTCGGTCTTCTCTCCTCCAGACTAAATCAGCCCAGTTCCCTCAGCCTCTCCTCACCAGTCCTGTCCCCCAGCCCCACAACGATTTTCATTGCCCTTCACTGCACTTTCTCCAACTTGTCCACATCCTTTCTGTAGTGGGGGGCCCACAACCAGACACCTGACTCAATCTGCTGGCAACACAGCTACCAGTGCAGCCCAGGATGCCGTGAGCCTTGCTGGCAACAAGGGCATGCTGCCGGCTCCTGTTCAGCTCATTGTCCCCCCAGGTCCTTTTCTGCAGAGCTGCTGCCCAGCGCGTCCCCCCCAGCCTGCACCGGTGCAGGGGATCGCTCCATCCTCAGTGCAGGACTTTGCACGTGTCCTTGCTGAACCTCAGGAGATTGTGTTGACCACAGGCACATGGCAAGCTTGTGCCATCGATGTGACTGCACTCTGGGCTTCCCTTTGACCAGTGCTCAGCTGGCAGCCACTCCTGGGCTGCCCCAGAGCAGCCATGTGTGGACAGGAGCTACCCCAGGGCAGTGCCCATGTGTCCGCTGCCTTCCTGAAATCCCTCCCGGATTAGCTGCTTGCATGGGTGGACTTAAGCTTTGAAAAGTGGGAAGCAGAGGGTGAGTTGTATCATCCCATATAAACCAGTTTTTATCTTTCTCCAGTTAAGAAAGAAACTGGAAGGTCTACTAACACACTGGGGGGCCTTGGGCTGCATTATTCACTTCACCCTGGGAGCAAAAAAATAAATATCATTTCACTGGAACGAGCTGGGAACAATCTGCAGGGCTGTGACACAGGAGCAGCATTCAACAGACAGCAAAAGAGACACCCCCTTGCCGGGTGGGACATCAAGACCATTAAAAAGGAGAGAGGTTCGTTAACGCCCCTGGAGCAAAGAGTTTCGAAGGAATCGGGTAGATTTTAACCAGCCACAAAGTCCCTTGTTGCCCTCACTGCTGCCTGCCTGGAAATGCTGGGTGTGTCTGCTCTTTACGCTGGATTAAAAGGCCTGGGAGGAGTGGGGGTGGTTTGGGATTAAAATAACCCCATAACCGGCGTGGTTCCCCCCAGGGGCCCGGCCTCCCCTGCCCACTTCCTGCCACCTGCCTCCTTGTTTGTGCCCGCGGCCCGGCCCAGCTGAGCCAGGCAGGTTTTGCTCTGCTAATCCTTCCTGCGGCGTCAATGGAGCCTTTCATGCGAAGTGCTGCGCTGTGCAGGGGCCGGCGGCAAAGTGCTGTGGTCATCAGACCCACCCGGTGCCAGGCCCGCAGCTGGGGAGGTGTTGACGTTGGCTCGGGCCGGCGCAGGAGAAACCCAAGCCCCGGCACAGGGGCACTCGCTCACCTTCCTGCTGAGCTAGCAGCAGGCAGGGACCTCGCGCACCCTGGAGCGGCCTGGGCTGGGAGCCTTGCCTAGCGGTTAGCAGAGCGGGCCGGGAGCCAATTGCTCTCCCGGCTCATTTTGGAAAGGAATCCGTCTGCTGTGCCTCGGTTTCCCCCTTGGTAAATTGGGCTGGGGGCTGCTTTTGCAGAGGGTGGTCGCTGCAGGTTAAGGCACGCTTGCAAAGCACCCAGACAGCCTCGCGTGCAAGGCATGGTATCCGAGGTGGCTCAATCCTGACCACATCAGCAGCAGGGAGGGGGGCATTTGACCCCCAATCCCAGCCGAGGGGAACTCCAGGAGAATCTCCCCCAGCAGGTTGCAGTACGGGACCCAGGACACAGCACTTCCAGCCACGGGGTTCAGGTTAGCACGGCTGCCTGGAGATGCTTAGCTGCACGGTGTCTCTTGTATCCGCACAGCGTCTGCAAGCCTCCGGCATCAGGAGATGCAGCCAGGAGGGAGCAGCGCGGCAGGGCTGAGGCTCCACGAGGCTGCAGAGAGACCCTGCTGTCCCCTCGGGTCCCTCCGCGGGGCCTGGGACCCCCGCGAGGGGCTGCATCTGAGCGCTGCCGCACCCCTTGCCTCCCGCACCCGGTCAGGACACGAGTGCTAAGGCGCTACCCGCAGTGCTGGGTGACTGAGGCCCTTGTGCGGAGGCAGGGAGCCGCGGACGGACCCCGATCCTCCCATGGGTGCTGGCTCGAGGCCGGACACCCGCGTGTCAGGGCCTGCTGGGTTCATGTCACCCCCTCCACTCCAGCCCCCGCCATAGCCACCCCAGCCCCGACCCCCCGGGGTCAAAGTCTCAGTCCCTGCCCCCGGGTTGCGGGCACCCTCTGCGTGGCTCGTGGCAGGGCGCTGGGGGGAGCCTGCTGCCCCCCACCTGGCGTCGTGGCTGCGGGAGGCGGGGGATGCTGGCTTCCCCGGTGTCTGTCCCCTCTCTGCAAGGCACAGGCGTAAAGGGGCTTGGCCCCTTCTGCTCTTTGCCCTGCGCTCCCCACACCTCACCTCCCGGGGGGGCGATGTCCGAGCTGCACCCCCCCGCCCCTGCCCTGGGTGCAGGCTGGAGGGCTGCAGGGCATGGGCTGTGCCCTCCCTGGTGTGGGCCGAGGGTGAGAGGCAGCAGCATTGCAAACTCCCACCTCCGTGCACGGCCTTCCCCCAAGCCTCGCAGCTTTTTGCCCTCCCCCTGCACCCTGTGCCGCCGTCCGAGCTGAGCACCCGGCTGGAAAGCCAAAGCCGGTCCCTCTTCCTTCGGTGGAGGATGGGCATTCGTGCCTCCTCTTGTAGACTTCCCCCATCCTGTGACGGCTGGAAGGCGTTTCGCGTGACCTTGGAAAGAGGCAGGCTTGAAGGTCGAGCTCCATGTTTTCGCTGATGCGAAGGCAGCCCCGGATGAGGTGTTCGATTGCGGTCACACAAACTGCGCACCTGAAGCCTGCTACCGTAAGGAAGGGCACTGCGCCAATACCTCTGAGGCCACCCGAGTCAAGCCCTTATCAAGTCTTCGTCATCATCATTCAGCAGCGGAGAGGCTCTTTACAACCCCTTGCATCAGGGCAGACCCAGCCAGGCGGAAGATAGATGCACGTTATTAATTACTGCATATCTGTGATTGCCGACCTGGGGGGTCGCGGACTCGAGCTGTGGCAAGGACCGAGGCAGAGTTCCCGGGGCCGCGGGGGCGCGAGTCGGCTGTGCGTTCCCAGCGCCTGGCCCGCGTGCTGGCTGCCCCGGCGTTCGCCCTTCCAAGGACACGATGCTCTTGGGAAGAGACAGGCGCTCTCCTGCAACTCCCGTTGTCGCAGCGTTTCTGTCTGGGGGGGAAGTTTGAAACCACGAAGGAAGCGTAGCAGGGGGAGTCCTCCCTGGCTTGCTCCTGCGGCCGCTGGCTGAGGGCAAGCGAGACTCGGGGGGGATCCGAACCCCCAGCCTCCGGGCCTGGGCCTGCACATAGGATGCCTGTCGATGGATTTGGGACTACCTGAAGCCCCAGGCTGAAAAGTCTGGGGTGGAGGATACTGTGTCTGGCTCGGACCCGGCACTTCTGCTGCTATTACGCTGTTCAGATGCTGCCCTGTGCTGCTCTGGTGGTCTCTGCCCCCAAACGCAAGGGGAAAGCCTATCCCAAGGGGTCCCGCAGCCCTGCGAGGAGCCAGGGTCTGCCTCCGGCGTGTCAGGGTGCAGCTCCTCTGCCCACGCAGCTCGCGGCCAGGCCACGCTCCGACGACGTCCGACACTGGGTTTGCCTGGGCTGGTTTGCCCAGGACTCAGCGCCTTCCCCGCTCCACGGGCATCGCCCGCCCTGCCCAGAGCTGGCCCGCCCGCCAGCGGGGCTGGGAACGGGTCCTTCAGCCGCGTCCCGTGCTGCTCCTGGCTGGAGCCGTGCTCTTCTTGCTACCGCAGGTGAAACTATCCATCACCCGCGTCCATCCCGGCCCCGCATGGGGCTGCCTCCGGCGCTCCAGGGGCTCGCGGGAGCCTGCAAACCCCTGGCCCTGCCTGTTCTTGCAGCTGGGGAAGGGGCCCGTCCACCCGCAGCTTGCCCCATGGTATGAGAAGACCGTTTCCAAAGACCATTTCCAGCCCGTTTCTACCCGCCACCCCTCTCCCTTGTCAGTACGTTTGTCCCGGGACCCTGTTCCAGCTGAGGTTTGCTGACTTTCCACGGGTTGGGAGTTCACAGGGATGTGGCTGGCGGCTCCGCGAAGGGCCCTGCTGGTTGTTTTGGCAGGGAAGCGCTTTCATGCGCCTGCCAGCAAAGCCGGGCACGACCCTGGCGGTGAAAACACCCTCTGTTTAAAGGCCGGGGGAGGGCTGGGGAGCTCGATGGGGCGCCTCTTGCAGCTCTCCGTGCCCGCGATGCCCCGGCAAGGCTGGGTGCGGAGAGCAGGGGGCGAGAGCTGTGTTTGCAAGGCCCCAGAGCCTCAGTTTCCCTATGTCTGCAATCAGCAATGCTGGGTCTGGGAGCGGGCAAGGGGGTGGTGTTGGGAGCCAGCCGGCCCCGCACGACTCTCCCTAGCGCTGGGGGGGCAGCAGGAGGGAAGATTTAGGAAGACGGGGACTTTTGCCCTGCAGACACAGCAGTGGGGGCTCCTTGCACGCTCCTGCTGTCCATCTGTGCCTGGCAACACACCAGGGCTGGTCTCTGCACTCCCTTGGCTTGGGTCCCCCTTCGCCCAGACAGGCTGCTGTAACGTCTGGCTCACAACAAGCTCCTGCGATATAATCTGCCCCTCGCTTTTCGAAAGGCAGAAGGAAGAAAAGAAAAAGGAAGAAAAGAAAAAGGTCTTCCCCGGCAGTAACTGAGGAGCAGGGGCCTGCTCTCCAGCTGCACGTGGTTTTGCCCCTAAGCGGCAGAAACAGATTTTACCATATTTCTTGCGTATAACGTGCACTCCAATTTTCAGCAGCCATTTTTGCCGGGGGGTGGGGGGCAATGTGCATGTTGTATGTGACAGCATATGGCATTTGAAATGACTGTAGCTTCCCTGATCATAGAAATCATAGAAACCCCGGAGGAGCCGGGCTTGCGGGGAGCTCCAGAGGTCATGGCTAGTCCAACCCCTTGCCTGAGGCAGGAGCAGCCCGGTCCAAACCAGGGACAGTGACCTTGGCCTTCCTTGCCTTCGGTAGGAAGGGCATTGACGTAACTAGGCCTGCCCAGCCCTGAGAGACAAGGGACGGTGCCTCCCTGCTCCCTGGGGAAACTGAGGCATGGATGCATGGAAATGGCCTCTGGTGCTGGCAGTCTGTATCTGTGTTGCTTCCTTGGGGCCCGATTCAGTGGGGGGCTGGGCACCTTCTGCTCCCACTGACTTCAGCACTTGCAACAGCTGCTCAGTGCCCTCGGAGTGGGTATCTGCCCTCAGCCCCACCTGGCCCCAGCACCTGGCAGGGGGATGCTCATGGCAGAGCCAAGCAGAGAGCCCAAGTGTCCCCCACCCTCAGCCTCAAGCCTTTGCAAACCTGTCCTGCACCCCTTCCCCTCCCAAATCGGGTGCAATCCCAAGCAGGGCTGAGGTGGGCTCTTGCACATGGGACCCTGGCAGCCAGCAGAGCCAGCAGGCTCTCCCCACACCTGCTGGGACTGCTTGATGCTGGAGGGGGGCTGGGGGCTTTACTGGGGCAAAACCAAGGGGGTGCAGGGAGCTGTGACATGAGGGTAGGGGGCAGCTGGGCTTTGCAGCGCTCTGCAGGGAGGGTCCAGCGCAGGGATGGTGGGAAGGGGCCTGCAGAAGAGGAGGGTTGTGAGGCTGGGAGGTGCAGATGAGAGGGTCTGGTGGAGCACAGATCCTGGCATGGGGGATGCAGCGGGGCTGGGAGGGAAGAGAGCATGCCTCCCCACACCCCATCTAGGGCACGGCCACATCTGCCTCGCACGGAAAGCTTGGGGACGCTGAGTTGCAGCCAGCCCTGCAAAACTCTGCTCTCATATGGGCAGGACAGCCCTGGCGCTGCAGCTGTGATGCCCAGGGATGTCCTTGCCAGCCTCCCCCCACCCCAGTCTGCACCGGTCTGACCAGGGGGGAAATCCCTTCTTCCCCCATTGCGGCATGGGTCTGACCTTGAGTGCAGGGGCAAGACCCTCTCGCCAGGACTCTCCGGGTTTGGTCCCAGCAGGAGCCTTGGCCCAGCTATATGCTGCACCCCACAAATGCCCGGCCCCGGAGACAGGGTCCATCCCCCAGCTGCGGTAGTAGCTCCTTTATCTGCCATGCACCCTTGTAAGACAAGCCACGAAGACGTCCAGCCCTGCTGGGGACAGGGCCTTTGGGAGGGGTTTTCAGGCTAGTTCGTTCCCCATGGACCCCAGCACCTACCCCCAAGGGCCCCGGGTTTGCAGGGGGATGACCGGGACAGCGGGAGGGACATGGCTCCTTCTCCTGGGAGAGACGCAGCAACAGCCCCAGGCCGCTGGCTCTCCGGCCCTGTGAGGAGCGGGGGGCTTGCACCACATCTGTCACTCCCGAGCAGGGGGAGGAAGCTGATGCCTCCCCAGGGCTGGACAATGTCACCTATGTCGGCCTTGGCTTCCCCCCGGTTTCTCCTTGGGCTGGATACGGGCTGATTTCCTCCTCCCTGCAAGGATGTCCAGCCTGAAAGGAGGTGTCCAGCTCCCCCCCGTGCGCAGAACAACATGTTTTCCTGCTGCTGCCTTGTGTTTTGGGAAGGGCTCTGGCTGCACCCTGCCAGCGTCACGCAGCCTGGCCCGGGCCCCTGGCAGCCCCCGCTGGGACAAGCGCAGCTCAACGGGGCACGCTCGGCCCCCTCCGCCAGGCCCGGGGCACCCGGGGCTGGCGGCGCTGCTTTGCTCTCCTCCAAGCACAAACCCAGCCCCGTGCCCGATCCCTCAGGGGTCATTTACCCCAGAGGAAACTGAGGCACCGAAAGCCAGGTGTCCAGCACCCTCCTGGAGGGCTGGACTCCCCATCCGCAGGACTAAGGGGGGCCTGGGAGCAGCAGGCCGGGCTGTGTCCGAGGTGTGTTTTCCCCTGGCCCGTGTCGCTCTTGGCCCCGCCGGCCTTGGCCCGCCCGCGCCAGGGAGACCCGGTACACGTGTGAAGTCAGTGCGGAGCCGTGGGCCCGTGGCCAGCAGACACCATCTGCTCAAGCTCTCAGGACCGGGAGGAAAACAACCCCCACCCGCCGGGCCCGTGTGCGGCCGCGGGGCTCTGCAGCTCCGCGCTCGCGGCCGGGGCGCGGGCTGGGGCAGCCCCCGGGCCCCCTCCAGCACTGGGGTCCCCACCTCTGAGCAGAGCAAGGCGGTGACCCCCTCCGGACAGCCCGTCCCGTGGGCGGATGACGGCGTGAGGCTCACTCCCCATTTCACAGATGGGGAAACTGAGGCACGGGGTGGGGACTTGGTGCCCGAGAGTCGCACAGCAGGGCAGGAGCAGAGCTGGAGCGGGGCGGGGGTCAAACTCAGGCCTCTGGCGTGGCATCGCCGGGCTCTCGCTGCCAGCTCCTACGGGGCAGGTGGTCACAGTGCCGGTGCTTTGACTACACTACTCCATCATCATCGTCACTGCCAGGCTACACTTAGGGCCTGCATGGGGTGCGTCCCCCTGTGCTTCCAACAGCAGAGATCCCCCACTCCAGGGAGGTCGGCTCGGGGCGGAGGGCACAGCAGGAGGTCTGGGGGATGGGAAGTCAGTGCCGGACTCTGCCACCAACTACCCATGAGATCCTAGGCATGTCCCTTAGCCTCACTCCAGCAGGGCGGCTGGCACCAGCATAGCAGCCTGGAGAGACCCCTGAGCAGCCCAAACCAGCGCAGCGGAGCACTGTCTGCACTAGGTCACACTGCCATCGCTGCGTCAGGACTGCCGCGGGGCAGAGCCCCGCCAGCCGCTGCCTCTCTCCACTGCAGTACCCCTCTACGGGGAACTTCCCCCGGAGGCACCCCTTGAAACACCCGAGCGTCATACTGCCAAAAGGTCTGGATGGGGTTGGAGGCACCCAGCTTCCCTCCCCCAGCACCGGGCCAGTCCTGCGGCTGCTCTGTGCCTCGGTTTCCCCGTCGGTAGAGCGAAGGGGTAGATCCTGCTGTCCCCCTTCTGCTCCCCCATTGCACCCCGTTGTCTGGAGTCTCTCCAGACTGCTCCTGCTGCCTCGTGCCCCAGCGGGGCCCTGGTTGTGGCCCCGCGGGCGTGCAGGGAGCTGGGGCTGGCGGCAGCTGGAGCCACGGGCGGCCCCAACCCTGCACCACCCTCTCCGGGTTGCGGGGTTGTCTCCGCCCCGACGGGGGAAAGATCCTTTGGGCAGAGCACTCAGCACCGGGGCTGCGTGCGTGCGTGTGCGCACAACACTGGGGATGTGCAGTGTGTGCGTGCGCACGCGCAGCTTTGGAAGTGTGTGAGTGTGTCTGTGTGCACACAGCACTGGGGTGTGGCATGTGTGCGCGCGCAGCATTGGGTTGTGGAGTGCCTGTGTGTGTGCAAAACACCGGGATGTGGAGTGTGTGTGTGTGTGTGTGTGTGCATGACACTAGGATGTGGAATATGTACTGCCTCTGCGTGTGCGCGTGTAGCACTGAGGATGTGGAGTGTGTGCATGTGCGCGCGCGCGCGCACAACACTGGGGTGTGGAGTGTGTACAGCATCTGTGTGTGTGTATGCAGCACTGGGGAGGCGGACTGTGTGTGCACAAGGAGAGGGGGAGTGTGCACGTGCGTGTGTCCACGCAAAGCCGAGGGGGTGTCTGAAAACCCTTTGCCTTCTGCACAGCTCCCTCCTGCCGGGCCCCCCGGACACTGCCCCGGGGGTCGGGGCACAGGAGCTGCCCAGCCCCGGTCTCCGGACCCCGAACCCCTGCGCCGCCCGCCCCCCCGGCTGGCTGAGCCGCACACCGGGCCAGGCCGTGGCCCCGGCAGACCCGGCCCCGCACAGACGAGGAAGCTGGGGGTCCCCATACACCTTTATTGCTCGTGAATACAGGGCCGCTACATGGCACGCGGCTAGCGAGGAGTGTGGCGGGGGGCAAACCAGCTGCACCGTGCCGTGCACACGCCGCGACACGGCTCCCTGGGTCGGGGGAGCCCCGCGGGGCCCGTGCCCTTCATGCCGGGAGCAGCGCGCCAGTCGGGGTCTCGGGGCTCTGCCCAGGGGTCCCCCAACGACGCGTGGGCTCGGGGGGCCGTGCCAAGCCCCCCCGCCCTGTTGCAGCCCTGGACAGGTGCCACCCCCGCCTCCGGGAGGCCATGGGGGCGCTGGGAGGCTGGTCGGGGCCGGCGGGACCTCTCCCAGGCGCCTGCTGCGGGTCTTCTCCGAGGGGCAGGGGGAGGACAGCTCAGGGGCTTGCAACTGGCTTAGTGGCCTGGGGGGCCGGGGGGACCGGTCACGCCAGGCTCTCCCTGCAGGCCGGGGTCCCCCTTCGGTCCCATAGGCCCGATGGGACCCGGTGCCCCGGGTTTCCCTGGCATCCCTGGCTTTCCTTGCAGCCCCACAGGCCCCGGCGGCCCGGCAGCCCCGTCTGGGCCCCGGGGCCCCACGTCGCCCTTCGGGCCCGCCTGTCCCCTGGGCCCAGGCTGGCCGAAGCTGCCTTTCGTCCCTTTGGGGCCCAAGAAGCCTTTGGACCCGACGGGGCCTCTCTCGCCCGCGGGCCCCGGTACGCCCGGGGGGCCATGGGATCCCTGCGGGCCGGGGTCGCCCAAGCTGCCGGCGTCGCCCTTCTGGCCTCGGCCGCCCCCAGGCCCCCTGGCGCCCGCGTCGCCTTTGATCCCTCGAGGTCCCGGCATGCCAGGCACACCTGGAAGGGAGGAAGGGGGAGAGGCAGAGCATCAGCAGCCTGCGGGACCGGGGGACGATCGCCGTGGCAACGGGATGCAGGCACCGGGCATCCCCGGCTGGACCCGCTCCTGTTGCCCCTGCTCTTGCCAGGCGCCAGAGACCCACGCCAGGCCTCAACCTCCACCGAGTTTAAACAGCACCTCGCTGACTGCAGCCAGGCCCCCTGCCCTCTCCCTAGCCTGCGTGGCTCACTCGTACAGCGCCTAGCGCACAAGGGTCGGCCAGCCGAACAGCCAGCTCGCTGGGGGCGGCGAGCAAACGTGGAGGAGGAGGAGGGCGAGGAAAAGCCCCGACCAGCAGCCACCCATCCTCCAGCCTCAGCTGGGCCGCGGGGCGTTTGCGAGCAGCTCTGAATCTCCCCTGCGGCAGCCAGGGAAAAACTCCAGGTGCTGGGGGCCTGCCAGCCGCCTCCTGTTTACCCTGCCCGGCTTTCGGAGAGATGCCGTCATGTGTTGACTCACGCAGCCAGGCCGGAGGTGCGGGGGGCACCCAGACGGCGCTGTCTGCAGCGGGGCTCTCCCCCTGCCAAGCCTGGAGCGGCCAGGTCCCCGGCTTGCGGGGCATTGCTCGGTTTTTCCATGACCGGGAACGGGCGCAGGACAGAATAACAACCCGCGGGGCCTGGTGCGTTCGTGCTGGAAGGGGGCAGCGAGGGGGCTTTGATCCCCCAGTGCTGCGGGACAGGGGATGGGCGGTGGGGGAGATGCCGGGACTGCATGGCTGGAGAGGGGGGACAGACACTGGTGGGGGATCCCCCGGGTGTAGGGGTGTCTGTGCTCTGCTATGGGGTTTTCCTGGCTTCTGGGCTTTGCTGGCTGCTGCACGGGGCGGGAGGCAGTTCTGCCCCTGGCTGCTACGTGCCGCGGGTGTTATTTAAGCCTTCGTTGGCAACGCTGGGTGCTGCCGCAGCCCGGGCTGGGGCTGGGGACTGGGCTGTGCCAGTGCTCCTGCTGGGTCCCGGCTGGACGGCCTTGCCCCTCTGCTCAGGACATCGCCCTGAGGACAAGACGGGATTTCCCCGCAGATCGGTATAGACCGGGGGGGGGGTCCTTCTTCTAAAGCAGAGGCACGGCCCCTACCTGGGATCTCTCGAGTCTGTATTAACTACCTGTCCAACCTCAGAGCAAAACTACCGTCACCCCGGCACAGCACCGGGCATCGCACCCGACCCTGCCCCGGGGGAAGCGGGGGGCCGCGGCACCAACACCCTGCTGCGGTCAAGCAGCGTCTCGGCAGATCGGGCCCTGCCGCTATGCCGGGATGGACCCTGTGACCTCAAGGCCCTTTGCAGCCTGGCAGGCCCAGGGGTCTGGAGCATAGGGAAGCTGGACGTAGCTCGGGGTCTCCAGTCCCGGCTGGACGTCGCGTCCAGCAGGTGGGCTGTAACCACGAGCTCGGAGCGGGCGTCTCTCTCCCGGTCTCTCTGCCGGCAGCTTTCCCTGCTGTGAGCCACCCGTCAGCAGCACGGCTCCACCCCAGAACTGGCTGCATCTCGGAGCAGCGACCGTCATAGGTCGCGCCTGGCTTTCCCAGACCTGGTTTCGAGGGGGGAAACCCTGCGGCAGGAGCAGGTTGTTATCCTGCAAAGGCAGTGCATGCACTGGACCCCTTCAGGCTGCCTGGCAGAGGCATGGGGGAGGACGGAAGAACCATTTTGCTTTGGGGCCATCTACCCCCAGAAGAGGAGCAGACAGACCATGCAACCCCCAAGCCTGCAGGGACCCCCCGCTTCTGGGCAGAGCTGCCTCTAAAGCCATCGCGGAGAAACCCCGCCCGCATAAGCGTCACCGGGTCTGCGCCATCTGTCCAGGGCTTACCCAGGGCAGCCGTGCGCTCGAGGCAGCCGTGCGCTCGAGGCAGGCGAGCTCGTCCCCGCTCCCCTCCTGCCTGCTAGCAAGCCAGGGAAATAGTGCCCCTGAGCTCGCTGCACAGCTGGGTGGGCTCCCCCAGGGGGTGGGTCTGTCCAGGCTGCCCGGGTTATTGCAAGAAGAAAAGCCAGGGCTGGATGCATGTCTGGCCTCCTCCGTGTCAGGTCCTCTCCATCAGCCACCCCGGGACCGGCTCCCGTGGGCCTGCTGCCGGCAGGGGATGTCCCCAGCTTGTCTGTGCAGCTAAAGCCAGGGCCCACGAAAGTCCTGGCAAGCCCCAGTGAGAGCGGGGACAGGAAACGGCCCGAGCCAGAGGCAGCCCGGTAATGACAGCCGTGCCGCGGCCAAGCCGGTAATGATGCGGCTGGGGCTGGGCCGCGTCTCCGGGCCCCGCGGCTGGGTGGTCTGCGGCTGCCTCAGACTCCTGCCCACCCAGATAATTGTGGCCCTGGGGGAGCGGGGAGCCAGCTCGGCTGGGCTCGGGTTTCCAGGCCCGGGGCTTTGTTCCGTGCTGCTCCGGCGGGGCATCGAGTCACCCTCCCCGGCGGACGCCGCCCAGGCTCGGGGGCCAGCCCGGGCTGCAGGGAGGTGCACGGCGAGTGCGAGTCCCGGAGCGACAGACCCCCCCTCGCTGCCCCCTGCCCCGATCACAGCCCGTCCTGTAGCCGCACGGGGTGGTCGGGGCGTTGGGCACGGAGGGGACACCGCGCTGCTGGCTCCTGCGGGCGATGTCAGCTGCAATGTGGATGCCCTGGCACTGAGCGCCCCCCGGCAAGGGGCTTGGGGCACCTTTTCCCCAATAAGCCCCAGCCCTCTGGCAATCAGGGCCCCGGTCGTCGCTGCTGAAGTCCCAGCCCTGAGAGTTGAGCGGCAGAGCGGGTGGCTGGAGAAGCCCCCCCGAGCCCCAGCACCGCCGTGCAAGGCCTGCAGCACAGCCGAGCTGTCCTTCTGGGTCGGCCGCCTCCCGCCTCGGCTTCCTGATGTGCATGCACACACATATATGTGCACACATGGACATGCCCGCAGGCCCATACACACATGCATGAGTGTGTGCACGCACACGTGGACACACGTGCTTGGGTGCACAAGTTTGCATGCCCACATCTGCAGGCACGCACATGTATGTATGCACGCAGGTGCACGCATGCGCACACACGCACTCACTCCCGCAGTCCAAGTCCCCACACGGGAGATTTGCAACCTGCCCCGGCAAACTGGGCCCACCCGGGGGTTGCAGCTTTGAACCCTCACGCCCCCGGCACACCGGGGACCGGGTCGAGGCCCCGTGCCGGCCAGCGCCCAGCCATCCTCACCTCTCAAAACGGTGACGTTCTGGAGCATCTCCCCGTGCCGGGCGTCCACCACCTTCATCTCCTCCATGACCATGGACAGGTTGCGGACGTCGAAGTCCAGCCGGGCACTGAGCAGGCCGAAGCGCTCCCGCAGCACGTCGGTGGTGACCAGCACGCGGGCGACGGTCCGGTTGAGGTAGCCGAGCTCCTCGGCGTGCGCGTGGAAGCCCAGCGTGCAGGACAGCCGCACGTCATCCAGGTACTTGAGCATGCTGTGCACGTGGCTGTCGGTGGCGTTGATGTTGGCGAAGATGGTGGCGATCTCCACCTCGTGCGAGGCCATGCGCCCCTCCAGCGTGGCGAAGCGCTCGCCCGTGCGGTTCTCCGCGTGCTGCGCGTGGTACTGCAAGTCGTTGGCGTTCTCCCCGTGCTCGTCCAGGGCGGACGAGACGTTGTCCAGCTGCAGCTGCAGCCCCATGACCTGCAGCGCCAGGTCGTGCAGGCTCTCGGCGTTCTGCCCGATCCTCTGCGCCGCCGCGCCCAGCCCGCTCTGCAGGCTCCGGACCAGCTCGCCCGTCTTGGCCGAGGCAGCCCGCAGGCCCCCGAAGAGCCGCGTGTAGTTCTGCCACTCGGCCACGATCTTCTGCAGCGTCAGCGTCTCCTCGTCCGCCTTGCGCTGCATGAGGCGGATCCGCTCCCAGCTCTGCCCCAGGGTGAAGTTCACCTGCTGCAGGGCCGCCCGCACGTCGTAGCGCTCCTGCGCCAGCCCCTTCAGGGACCCATCCAGCTCGGCCGCGGCCGCCTGCCAGCCGCGCACCTGGGCCAGCAGCTGCGCCAGGCTCTGGTTGGCCTGGCGCACGGAGAAGGAGCAGGCGTCCGCTTCTCCCGCGAGCTTGTTGCCGGCGGCCGTGAGCAGCCGGTGGGTCTGGGAGGTCCGGTCCAGCAGGATCTCCTGGACCAGGAGCATCTTCTGGATCTCCTCCAGCTCCGCCTGCAGCTTGCTGATGTCCTGGCCCAGCTGCCCGGTCTCGTGGCAGGAGGAGCAGTTCCCCGCGGACCGCTGATCTGCAGCGAGGACAGACGGCTCTGTTAGCGCTGAGCCCTAGAGAAGCGGGGCGGGGCGGGGGGGGCTGCAGAGGTCCCATCTAGTCCAACCTGGCAGGATCAGCCCTTGGCCCCGGCTCCGACACTGGCTCTCTCTGCAGCCTTGGGCGAGTCACATCATCCTACGGAGGCCACATCTAATCCAGCCCCCTGCCCTGTGCAGACCGTCCCAGACAAACCATCCTCAGCTCCCCTGCACGGAGAAGGGACATCCCAAGACCCCCTGAGCCCCGCGGCCTGCCGGCAGCCACAGCGGGGTCACCACCTGGCACCGAGGAGGCGAGCGGGGTCTGTTGTCCAGCTGGGGCTCGCACACTCACCGAGGTCCTGGAGGCCCTGCTGGACAGACAGGATCTTCCTCTCGTAGTGGGCCTGGGCAGAGCTGATGCTGTCCGACATGGAGTCCACCCTCCTGAAGACTGCAGAGAGGAGACATGTCAGGGCCGGCGGTGGGGGCTCTAGCCAAGGTCCCGGCTAGGCCCTTCGTCCTACAACAGCCATTACTGTCCGGGGGCCTCATGCTGCCTGGCACTGGGGGTGTCTAACCGGTGCTGGTACCCTTCCCAGGGCCTCTGCCACCGACTCCCTGCAGGAAATCATGTCCCCCAGCTACGGGCTGGGACAGAGGTTGGGGATGCTCAGAGAGGCTCGTGGTAAGGGTACGGTGGGGAAGACACGGGTTCAAGCCTGCGTGTGGGCATGCGTACGAGCAGGAAGCAGGGAGCACGCCTGAGCCCAGATGCCCGGCGGCTGCCCCATCCCCGGAGCCTGCCGCCAGCGAACAGACGGGGACGCGCCAGGCACAAGCCACGGATGGATGGAAACAGCCTTGGAGCAAACAAGCAAGTGCCTGCTAGAGCCACACACAAGGTGTCCAGTCACTGGGTGTTGGGGGGTGGTGCTCAGCCCTCCAGCATCCCACAATGCTTTGTTCCAGTGCCAATCAGGACTTGTCCCCCGAATAACTGGCGGCAGGGCTCAGAGCCTCAAGTCATCCTGCCTCGCCCTGCGGCTGCTCTCGGGGGGAGCAGGTTGCTCCTGAGGGTTGGGACCCAGATCCCGCTGGATCTGCAAGCCTCCCGTCCCCCGGCTCCCTCCCCGAGCAGCCTGCAGGCAGCGAACATGGCCAGGGATCTTCATCCTGCGTCGAACAGATGCCAGGGAGGGTGGGCGAGAGGCCAAGGCGCTGGAGCCGCCTCTCCCGGGCTGGGCGCAAGCGGAAGCAGTGGGCGAGAGGCCTGGCCTGCCCCGCCGGGGCCCTCAGCGGGTGCGGGGGAGCGGGGCGGCTCTGTAGGACCTGGGGGGATCCCCCCACCTCCTCCCCGGGGGCTTCTCAGCTTCGGTGTCATGCAACGCCCGGGCCCTGCCCCGAGCAGCTCTCCACTGCCTCTCTCTGCGGTGGGGCTGCGGCCGTCCAAGCCTGACGGGAGAGGCAATTTTCATGGAATAATAAACAGCCGGAGCAGCAGCCAAGGGCTGGAAGACGGTGCCTCGCTCCCACCGCCCACCGGCCCCCATGGCGGGCAGGCGGGGATCCCAGCCAGGCTGGGAGCAGCCCCTTTCCTGCGGGGCGGGCGTGGGCGCGGGTGGAGTGCAGCATCCTGGCATAGCTTTGGGGGTCCCGATGGGGGGGCTCAGCGGGAAGGGGGGGCTCCTTCAGGGTGTTGAGGCTAGATTTTTTGGGTGGGGGGGTGGCGTTAGCTGGACTGCCAGGAAGCCCCAAGGCCAGAGAGGACACCCAGGCAGGCTGTCCCGCCGCAGACGTCCGGCAGCCACGGCACTAGGCGTGCGGGACACGGGGAGCGCGGGGGGTCTCCGCGATCTCTACCTCCCAGGAGGCAGCCAGAGCTGCATCTGGAGTGTGGCCATCCTCAGTGGGGGCAGATGAAGGGCAAGGAGCAATGGGCCCAAGGTGCAGCAAGGGAAGTTGCGGTTGGGATACTAGGAAAAGCTTTCCTAGCTGGGGGACATGATTTCCTGCAGCGAGTCGGTGGCAGAGGCCCTGGGAAAGGCAAGCCTATGCAGTTAGACGAGGAGGGTGGTGAAGCCCTGGTACAGGCGGCCCAGAAAGGTGGTGCAGTCTCCATCCTTCGAGACCCAGGTAGACGAAGCCTGGGCTGGGGTGATGTAGTTGGGGCGATCCTGCTTTAAGCATGGAGTTGGACTACATGTGACCTCTTGCACATTAGGGGAATCACCGTCTGCAGTATAGGGCCTATGACCCACAGTACTAGAGCTCAGTAGTGTGCAGCGGAGGCTGGCAAGCCTGGGTCCTAGAGTCAGCAGGCCTGGGTCCTATCCTGCCTCTGCCACAGACTAACCATATGCCCCTGGGCAAGCCCCTTCCCTTGCAGTGCCTCAGTCTCCCAGAGGAAGCAGCAAGGGACCCCCCCCATCCCGAGGCAGGGGTGCTCTGACTCACCCAGGGATGCCAACACCGTCACGGCGATGACAAGGAGGACGAAGAAGGCGTACAGCACCTTGACCGAGGTCTGGAGCGACAGGTTCTTCTGGCACTGGCTGCAACCCGACCTCGCCCGGCCTAGACGGGGATGCGTCGGGAAGGGAGCGTCAGGCCCCCCGGGGGCAGGCGCCATCTCCCGGGGGGTCCAGACAGCTCCCAGCGTTGTCCTGCCACCACCGCAGCTGGACCCGACTGGGCGCAGACGGCAGCAAAGCCAGGGCAGGCCCATCGCACCGTCGCTGGGAGCCGGGTCCCCTAAGGCTGTCCCCTAAGGCTGGCAGCCCTGGATTCCCCACCGGTCGCCAGCAAGCACCCCACCTCCCCAGCCCCCTCCAGAAACCCCCAGCCCCAGGTGTGAGGGAGCAGCCGTGAGGGCCAGGCCACCTCCACCAGACCACCCCAACCCTCACCGTTGGGCCGGTAGTGGAAGGACGGCATCTCCTCCTCCTCGCCAGCGAGGTCGTCCTCTGCAAGACAAAGGGGTGCCTCAGCACTCACTCCCCACATCCCTGGGGGGCCCCACGGATCTGCAGCCGTGCCAGGCCGGTCCATTCCTTACAACTGCGGCACTCGCTCCCCCATCAGCCACAGGACCCGTTTGCCTGAGGCTGGGGTGTGGCTGGAGGAGCTGGTCTTGTGTGCGTGGCCACGTGTGGGGAGGGGGCACAATCCTGTTCGGTCCCTAGCACTCAGAGGTGGATCCAGGAGGGTGCCATCCCTGCTCCACACCAAGTGCGAGCAGCGGCAGTGGCATTTCTACTCAGGCAGCAGCAAGAGTCACTGACTTCTTGGCTCGTTATCCGCCCCCCACTTCCTGCTAAACTCTTTACTCCACAGGCGTTTGTTCGCTCCCATTTCACAGCCCCGCCGCCTGGTTTTCATTCCAGCTAAAAAACTTAAAGTCGGGGCGCTGGAGGGGAAGCATTAACTCCGGGGAACACAGACTCAGGGGTGCAGTAACTTCTCGCGAAGCGTGGGTGCCTGTCGAGAAGCCTTGATTGTGTTTCACAGATCTAAGAGACATCCAGTCTCATGCTAGTGGTGCCAGACCTAAAGGACCATCTCTTGCTGCTTTTTTTGGGTGCTTAATTTGCTGTGTTTGTATATGTAAGAGATGACACAGCGACTGAGCGCACGTGCCAATAAGGTTCCTATTTATTTTTGCTTCCATCTGGACCTGAGTCATGCAGCCCTAGGCCCTGAGCGTATTGGTAAAGCTTGCAATTTTAATTTTTTTCTGGAGAATCATCTGTGTTGTGTCCTTTGGGATGATACATCTGCAAAATCCTAGCTTCCTCACGCCCCTGAGCGTGCAATTGCATCTCCCCAGAGCCTGCCCTGGCCTCTGCTGTGCTGCCAATGGGAAAGACCCCCAGTTTGGGGAGCTCCCCCATGGGGTTAAAGCTGCCCTTGAACATTTTCATACACTGAGTTGGGGTCGATGCAAATAAAAGAGCCTGGTGCTACCCCTCCAGCAGGCCTTGTCTGGGGAGACACAGGCAGGGTGGGGGAAGAAGCCGTGAGCTGACTGCCCCATGCACGGCCCTGCAAGGGGCAAGAACGGCAGCCCGGGACAGGGGGCACAGAGACATCCCCCCTCCCGGCTGCAGTCAGGATCAGCGTCTCTACAAACACGTGCCTAGGGGAGTGGAGGGAGCTGCACACCCCCAGCCTGCAGGCAGCCAGGCGCGGACCACCCAGCTCAGCCCAGGTGACAGCAGCTCCCTGCCACGCTCAGCGGGCAGCCCCTGGAGAGGAAAACCGCCCCTCCTGCCCTCCCGTTCCCACCCCGCCTCCCATCCAAACCATGTCAGGCTTCCCTCCAGCCAAGAACAGCATCTCCCCCGGGGTGGGCGGCGGGGGACCCGCGAAGGGTTGCACCGTGTGGTCCTTCTGGACTGGCAGCGAGGCCGGCGGAGCCCACCCCACCCAGACGCGGCCCAGGGGAGCCCCAGGGAAGGAGACTGCACCACTCCACCGTCCTGCTGCCCTCCGTGGAAGCCCACGTCCCTGCCGCCTTCTCAAACCCGGCACCTGCTTCCTGGGGTCCGGACGGGACGATGCCGAAATCTCACAAGCGTTCGGCATGCCCGGGATCTGGACACCCTGGAGACCCGTCTCGCTCTTCCCTTTTGGATCCGCCCAGCCCCGCCTGCAAGTTGTGAGCTGGGCCCCAGAGTGAGCGAGCTCTGCGGCCCCAGTTGCATGAACTCCGTCACGGGACAGGGAGAAAGGGAGGGTGAAAATAAAGGGCCTTGCTTGCTTCAGGCCTCCCCGGACATGCAGCATATCTCCACCCATTCGCAGGCATTAACAACCGACCTCGTCCCTTGAGGAACGGCTCTGGGTCCGAGGAGGCTTGGACTCCTACCAGGCGGGGGAAGCCGGGATGCAGCAGCGTTTTGGCTGGTGTGTCTGAGCCGAAGGGAAAGGGCTTATTCAGCCGCAGTCCTGCGGAGACTGGAGACAGCGAGTCTTGCGGCTGCTTCTTGCCTCGGGCTTTTCCGATGAGCCGGCAATGGAGCGCTGCTCCGGTCCACAGACGCCCGGCTCTCACGGACGTCACCCAGAAGTGGGGGTTATTCAGTCCCATAGGGAACGTGTCCCATACACGGCCGCGCCCCCCGCGAGCCAGGGATTATGTCCGTGCCGCAGGCTTTCGTTCCAGCACGGCACAGGCCCCAGGGGCCCCACGGAGCTGTCCTGCTCCGGCCTTGCTCAGCTCTGCATGAGGGGAACGTCATGCGGAGTCGGTAAGCTGGCATGTCCAGCAAAACAGGACCGATCACAAAGGCTGACTTCTGGCCTCCATCCCGGTGCCCGCCGAGTTCAGAAACACCTGCTCTGATCCAGCGGGTCTCACGCTTTCCACCCTCGGGGCTGAAAATACTGGCGCTGTCACTTGTTTCCCGACTACGGAAAAAATCCTAGAGCAATTCTCCTGCTGCAAAGCCCTCGGCAAGCCCAGAGCAGGTGGGAATCGCCAAGCTCACCAGACCCGACGGATACCCACCCCCACGCTTCAAGAGCCAGCGCCAGACAAACCCCGCGGACAAACCCCAACATGCCAGCAGCCCAGCGTACAGCTTCGTGCGGATCCACAGTCCTCATAGCGTGCACTCCCACAGCGATCGCAGGCTTTTGCGTAAGCATTGCCGTGTACTGGGCCAGACCCCAGGCCCATCTCCTTTGTCACATGGGCAGAGAGTGGAGTCTGCATGGGAGGGTGACCTGGGGTTTCCCCCTGTTCTTCTCTCCCTTGCAGCCTCCGGCATTGAAGATTTGGCTGCCTTAGCTGCCGTTAACTTTAAATCAGGCCACGCCGGCATCAGCGAAGCTAAGGGAAGTGGCGTGAAGGGACCCGAGTCACCGTCCAGAGGAACTTCTTGAAAAGACTAGGCATCACATCTGGATTTAGGGGTCAGGTCAGTGTGTCTAGCTACCAAGCAGGGTGACACGAGAGCACCTCCTTTCTAACCACATCTATCAAGTCCTGCTGCAAGCCTTTCTTTGAGGAGGGGGATAAAAAGGGGTTCAATGCTCTGAGACATGTTCTTCTGGCATCCTCTGCTGCAGTTCCCATCTGCAGAGGTAATGAAGACCCCTAGAAATTAGTTTCCAAATTTGGGTAAGATATCCCTAGAAGTTTGTAGCAAGGCCCTGTGGTGTGCTTGCCCGGGAGGCAGCTTCCAGGGGGCTAATTGCAGGCTTACCTGACCCCACGAAGGCCAGGCTGGGAATTAGTGGGGCTATGAAGGGCAAGGGAATAGACCCCACCAGCTCTAGAGATAAGGGGGCTGAGTGGGCACAGGGGGGGTGCCCAGTTCAGAGGAGGGGATGAACAAGAGAACAGAGCCCACCAGCCCAGTGAAGGGTTTGGGGTGGGGTACAGAGCATTTCCCAATCTGGAGGAGGGACAGAACCAGGAAACCTATCAAAGGACCCGCCGACCAGGGAGAGGCGGGACTAAAGGGCCTGCAGTCTCTGAGAGGGCTGGCGTGCGGGGCTAGGGGTTTGAGGACCTTGAAAAAGAGAGCAGAAGATGGTCTGACAGTCCTGAGAGGGGCTTAGAGAAGCTAACATCTGAGCTGCTAACACCAGCTCTGCCTCTAACACCAGCGAGGCTTGGGGCACGGTGTAGGGGAGGAACAGAGCCATGCAATTTGCCCATAAGGCCATAGGTGCCCTGCAGGGGAACTGCCAGGCTATCCTATTTTAGCATAAGGACTGGATTGAGATTAGTGGGGCCTTGGAGGGACCCACTGAGGAATTGGTTGGACTTAGCCTCCCTTACTTAACCTTAAATAACAAGAAGGCATGGCAGGAGAGTAAATAACAGAGGTCACTAATAGATACAGAGTCAGGCACGAGCCACACAGCCACCAGCGGGCACCACAGCTGCCCTGTGACTCGAACCTACTACACAGATCTTGAGCTGTAGAGCTTCTGAGCTGTACAACTGCTTATTTCTGCTTGGGGCATAAAAGTAGTAGAGCAAGGGCTGTCAAAAGAAACCCATAGAGCCCCAAATCTACTCTGGGGCCCCTGCTACATGTTACATATATCACACAGTTAACTGGTGAATGGTGCAATAAATGCAGACAGGCCACACATGGAAAAGCAGACTGGACACAAGTGCAAAGTAATTATCCCACAATGAACTGGTGAATCGGGCAATTGAGACCAGCCACACATGCAAAGTAATGCTCACATGATAAAAATGCCTCCCCAGCTATAAAAGGAGCCAACCAGCTATACCAGGGATCTTCACCTTTTTTGTGCCATGGACCCCTTTGGCAGTCTGGTGAAGCCTAGGGACCCCTTCTCAGAATAGTGAGCGTCTGTAGACAGGAAGACCACGATCACGTGCAATCTAGCGGCGGGTCTAATAACTACCGTAATTTCGAAGTAGTGATGAGCGTAAACGACATTTCGAGATATCTGCAATAACTGTAATGTGATATGAAAATATCTGTGATTTCTATTGGCGACAAAGTCACAGGTACTGCTAATACTACTGCGGTTTGTTGCCTACACCCATAATTGAAGGAAATGCTAAATTTCAGTTAGAGGTTAGTGAAAATAAAGATGTAATTTTTTTCCCATCCAAGTTCACGGACCCCCTGAAATCCCCCCTTGGGGGTCCGTGGACCCCAGGTTAAGAACCCCTGAGCAATACACTTAGTGCTTGACAATGTGTAACAACTTTATAGCTGATTTCTGTCCAGCTTTCATTTGCACCTGTAGCGGGGTGAGCGCTGGAGGCAGCTTTATACTGAGTGGCCGATTCTGCTTCCCAAGCCTGGATCCAGCCAATCAGGAAGAAGCCGTTTATTATACGCTGCTTTTCATTGGAGCTGGCGGCGACGTGGGGGGGAGGACTATTTTTATTTTTTAAGCTAACTGAATTCTCCAGCTGTGCCCAGGTGAGGTGCCGGGGGCAGGCCCTCCTCTTGCACTGAAGCATCCAGCTCAAACCAGGGGAGCTTTGCAACAACCAGATGTGTTAAAAGGGAGGGGGGAAAAAAATAATTTCTAGGCAGGATTTAACATTTTTTTAAGGACTGAATCCTGAGTCAGCGCTTAAAAACATTGCAATGCTGAGAAAGTCCGGCTGATGTCGTGGGTGGGATGGAAAGTCCAATTCTCGGGTGACGCCGTCCTCCCCGCTCCCCAGCACAGGGCTGGAGCTCGCAGCCGCGAGCACAGCTGTCCCAGCTGCTGCACCCTGTCTCCCCGGGGCTTCGGGGCAGCCAGGACGAGACACCCACCCCCTCTTGTGCAGACCAAGGGGGTCCTTACCCGCCCTGGTCACATAAAGGAAGCTTCCCTAGCTTTTCCCTTTGTTATCCCAGCCAGGCGCCTTCTCCCAAGCAAAGCTGCGCACAAGGAAGGCTGCTGCACGCCCAGCAAGAGAAACGAGGGCGTCTCCTTGGCCCCTGAGCAGGGTAGGAGTGCCGTGCCCACTGGATCTAAGCCCCCGGGGGCCGCCCCGTTGTGTGGGCACCCCCTCTGACCCATGCAGGCACGATCTCCCCCCATGACAGCCCCAATCCCCCGCACCCTGTGCAGCCCGGACTCCCCATCAGCTCCCCGTGCTGCCCCAAGCCTGGGGGCAAAGGCAGGAAGCAGCAGTCGTAGGATGAAGGGGCTCCAGCTACTATTGCTGGGGGGGGGGGGGAACAACCCCCACTTTAACCCCTCACAGGCTAACACAGCCCGTGAGCTGCCAGTTGGACAGCCCTCCTCCGCAGAAAGCCTAGAAATCCCACAGCGAGGGAAAAGCCACCGCCCGCAAGCCAAATAATGCATTCAAGGGGGAACGAGGTTCTCGCCAGGCCCCAGCGTGCAGCCAGCAAAGCCCTAACGGGGGACGCCCAGACGCCTCCCACGTGTGCCAGGCGTCCAGGCGGAGATCGGGTTTCCTTTCCCCCAACAAACAGCAAGCCCTCCTCCAAGCACAGCAGGAACAGGCCCGTCCTCTCCAACCCCAGCTCCTCAGCTCTGACCACCCCACCAGCAGCTCCCCTGCTCTCGTGGGCAGACACCGTCTCATTTCCAGCAAAACTGGGTTTGCCCCCGGCCTGATCCTGCCCCAAGCTCCGCTCCTTCCTAGCAATCCTTCCCCCTCTCAGCCTTTCTTTGCACCGGGGCTCACCGCTGCCTTCATCCCCCCGCTCCCAGCCGTAATGAGAGGTTTAGTAGTGACATCCTCTGCCCTGACTTGGAAGAGTCTGATGAGATGGTTGTCATGATCCCTTCCCGGGCTCTTACAGCCGTCCAAGCTCCCAGCCTGTGAGCCAGCGTCGCTGCCACTATTTTACAAAGGGGGAAAGGAAGGGGTGGAAGAGGCAGGGGAAAGACATGACCAAGTCCATGGGGCAAAGTCAGTAGCAGAGGTGGGAAGTGACCCAGCCCCACTGGCTCCCAGTTCGTGGCTATGGGTGCCTTCTCGGTGCTGCTTTCCCCCCGGCTCTCCATCTGGGAATGCATTAAAATGTCCAGGCGTTTGGGAGCTGGGGGAAGAATTTTTCACCAAAATGGGTTTTTTTTTCCATGCCAACAGGCTACGGGAGATGGCATAAGGCTGATGAAGATGGCACTGGAGAGGGCGACCGGCCTGGTGTCATGAATCCGGCCAGGAGCCTGGTGGCTGGTCCATCAGACCAAGCACAGGTAAAAGGAGGCCAAGCGGGGGGCACGGTCCCCGGATTCCCAGCCCTGATACGGGAGCAATTACCCCCTGAGCCGCGTGCCTGGGGGTGAAGGGACCAGAGCCCGGCTCCTCCAGGCCTGCAAAGGCAGAGGCCTCAAGCGGGCAGCAAAGAGGCCACAGCTGCACCCTGTATGCCTGGAGCGCCTCTGCATAACCATGTAGAAGAGCCAGGCCCTGGCCAGAGCCAGGTTCAACAGCGCAGCTCTTGTAAATCAGAGCCGTTTGCCGTAATGCCACGGCCTAGGATTGCATCGCTGCTTCCCAACATGACACTCCAGGCGGCTCGGCAGGATAAACCCCCCCGGGGAAAGCCGGCTGCAGCCGACGGTGCTCCGGTGACGAACCGGGCTGTTAACGCCATCCAGGGTTTTGCAGCCTGGGTCACAAAGGAAGGCCCCAGCGGGTGCTGTGCAAAGTTGGAGGTCTGCTCCCTGGAGCACTCTCGTCGGTCCGGCTGAGGAGGAAGGACTGCAGCGAGGACAGCCGCAGCCAGGGCAATACTCCCCCGCACAGCACCCGTTTGCACAAGGGGCCAAGCCCTGGAGCCAGCCTGTGCCAGGAGCCCGGCCAGCTCAGGGATTTCTATAGGGTGGGATTAAAAATCCCAGCCCTACACTGACTTTGCTGCCCTCCAAAACACATTAGGGGCACGTAGAGATGTGCAAACACATCAAGCGTCCGCATGCATGAGCATCTTCTCCCCACATGTTGTTGGACAGGCACGGGAACCTCTCCGGGAGACCGCTGCAGGCCGGAGAGGGGGTGAGGGGTTGGGCGGTCTCCCATTTCTGTCCGGCACCACGGACGGGCAGGTGCCGCCTGGCAGCTGCGGGGTCATGCTTTGTCCTTTAGACGTAGCGTGGGCTGAGAGGGTCAGAGTTACGGGTCCGCCGTCTCCCTGCTGCAGACGGTCCGCAAGCACAGTGCGTGCGCAGGTGAAAGCAGCGTGGCAGGATCGCGACAGCAGCGGGCATGAGGAAGGTTTTGCAGCCAGACTTGGAGACCTGAGGGCCACCGAGGAGCGCCGGGCTCTTCCAGCCAGCCCCTGCTGAGGGGGAAGCTTCTGCCCGGACAGCCCGCCTCAAGCCAGGCACCCCGGGGGCTGCCGCATCCTTCTGGGGGTTCACGACCTTCCCGATGTGCATCTCATTTCCCTTCTAACCGCTCTCTCTGCCAGGAGGTCCTGCCCCTCCGGTGCCCGCAAGATGCTTGGCCCTGCTGCTGAACACGCAGCGCGTCCAGTGCCACCCCCGCCTCCCCTCCGCACGCCACAGCCTCAGTCCCTTCACTGCGCGCCTGCTTCCCCCGCCGGCGAGGGGATTTCCTCGTGGTGATGCAGCCCAGCACGCCAGGTGTGCCCTTGCCCGGCTCTCCCCGAGCCATCGCACCGGCGTCGCAGCTCCAGGCACGACAGGTCCCTCCTGGAAAGGCCCAGGCAGAGCCCAGCCCAAGTGCTCCGGCCTTCCCCGCTCTGCAGATCTCACACATGCATGCACACGCGCGTGGCCGTGCCAAGGGGCTCCGGTGTTTACCCTCTGGCGGGGGAGAGCCGAGGTCTGGCTGCACAGAGCCCGTCTTGGGGAGCGGCGCGGAGTGCTTGTGCCCAGCCAGGACGGCGTGTTTCCATGCTGCCGCCCGGGGACCTGCCACTGCCAGCTGTGGGCAGCCCACGCCGGGGAGAAGAGCCCCTTCAGATCAGAGCTTTCCCCCCACGCTGCCCGCTCTGGGGTGGGGGCAGGGGGCACGTGGTGGAGCTCAGCCCGGGTTGGCCCCCTGCGGCCCATGGCGCTTCTCCAGCGGCTGGGGAACGGGGCTCGCGTTGGCCTCTGCCGCACGGGCACCCCCGAGCCCGCTGCTCAGCCCCCGCGGGGCGCTGGGAAAGCCACCGCGGCCCCGCTGCCAGAGCCGGCGGGCAGCCGGCGGGGCTCCGCATCGCCCGCCGCGGTCAGCCGAGCTCACCTCTCATGCTGCTGGTCCGCGGGGCGCTCTCGGCTCTCGGCTCTCGGCTCTCGGCGGGGCACGCCGCCGGGCCCGGGGGCATGGTCCGCCCGGGGGCTGGG
>NW_017728918.1:10429766-10437848 GCF_001723895.1 Crocodylus porosus | reverse complement strand
GCCCCCCGGCTGGGCAGGGGCCCCCGGGGCGGGGTGCAGGATTGGGGCCACGTCCCTTTGCTTCCTGCAGCCCCCGGGCTGCCGTGCCCGAGCCCTGGGGGGCGAGGCGCGTGCCCCGGGAAGGCCTTGCCCCTGCCCCGCAGCGCCGGGCCGCGGGCGAGGAGGCGGTGCGGCGCCCGGGCTCCGGCCGGGGGCAGGGCTGTGGGGGCGTCACGCACCCCGCCCGGAGACTGCTGCCGCCTCGGGCGGTTGTCCTGCTGCAGGGGGAGCGGGAGGCGCCTCCCGGGGAGCTGCGCTGGCCCGCTCCCCTGCTGCCTGCATCGCGTGCCCGGGGGCAATCCGGGGGGCGGGCCTGGGGGGCCTCTGCCCGTCGCAGCCCTGCAGGGCTCAGTGCCCCCCGGGCCGAGCTCCTCGTGTCGCTGAGGTGCAAGTCCCATCCCTCCCCGGCTGCCGTGCCCAGCCAAGTGCCCTGGGTCTTGCCCTCCGCTTTGCCAGCCCCCGGCTGCAGCCGTGCCAGGAGCGCCGGTGCCCCGCGGGTGCGGCGGGGCGAGCTGCCCTAGTGCAGGGGTGGGGGGTGGGCTGTCAGGGGCCACGGAGGGCTGTTGTCCAGACTTGCTCCCTCCCTGCCGCTCCTGAGCGGGCCGCGTGCCCGGCGGCCCTGTGCCATCCCGCAATAGCCACGGGAAGTGTCACGCGAAGGGTTAACCAGGCCCTACCTCCTAAACTGTCTCACTGAATGTCTTTGCAGCTGATTTTTCTCTTCTCTCCCTCAACCGTATGGGGACCTTGGTGGCTCTGGGGCGGGCTGGGAGCTCACCAGGGGCCGAAGCTCCCAGCTCCTGCTCCTCCTTCCTGACCCCCAGCCATGATGCCTGCATCCACCTTAGCTGCTCTGGTCCCCAGATCAAGACCCGCTTGCCCTGGTGCTTTCTTCTCAGTGCCTGGTGGGATTGATCTGTGAAGCAGCAGGAGGGAAGACTGAGGCAGCTTGCCCCGAGCCCTCATCCCCCCTCCACCAAGAGCTGAGCCGTGTAGGGATGCATGGGGGGGAGCTCCCCCTTTCTCTGAAGCCTGTGGGATTTGGGAGAAGGGGGGTGGCCACATGCTGCCTCTTACGCAAGCCCCTCTGATTACTGGCCGGCGGTGGCTTTCCCAGAAGCCGGGTCTTGGCGCGTGTCCGCTCCCTGGCTGGGTCCCAGCTCTCCGGCTCAGCTGGGGCTCGTGCCAACACCCCGGCAGGGCTGAGTCACCCATGAGTCACTGCCGGTTCCTACCCTGCGGCCAGCTGCCTGCAAGGCCACGGGCATGTCCGGGCGCCGCAAGAGCCGTCCGCGTGACTGGGCGAGTGCCCCATTGCTCGCGGGGCAGCGGGGCTGCGGGCGGCAGGGAGAGGCTTGTGCATCGGGAGAGGCTCAAGGGCCGGAGTGGAGGGGATGTGGCAGGCAGAGGGAGCAAGCCACCCCTTCTCTCAAGCTCAGGACAAGGGGATGCTTCAGCAGGTTTAAAGCTGACTCATGGCTGTTTCCCAGCGTGGTGTTCACATGTGGAACTCCCTGCCACAGGGCAGGGGGAGACCAAGACGATAACCGGGGCCAAGAAGGGATCGGACCCGTTCCTGTGGGGGTTCAGCGCACTAGTGGGGCTGTGGCCTGGTTGCTGCCGGGGGAGAGGGACAGGGGGTGGCTCTGTGCCCCTGTGAGACGGGGTGCTGGGCACCAGGGGCTCTGAGCGTGATCCTGTCCGACACGTTCTCAGCTGTGCAGTCCCGTTGCCTGGAGGGCTGCAGTTTGCTCCAAGCTGAAACAGGTCTGCTATGAGTCTTGCCAAGCGGTGCATCCCCCGGGGCAGGCACCCAGTAAGTCTGGAGCCAGGTGTGCCCCTTCCCTGCTCTACAGCTGCATGGCTTAGAAATCGGGATGAAATGTGTCCAGCTTGCAGGCACAGCTGCCCCGGGCTGGCGGACTGAGGGCAGGGGCCACGTGAGCTGAGGGAGTAGCTCCACGAGCAGCTAGCAGCAGGAGTAGGCCTTTATCCTCCTCGCCATCGGCTACCTGCTGCAGGGATATGCACCTTGTTGCCTACTGGGGCAGGTGCCCTGGCTGGAGGGTATGCTAGAAGCAACCGCTGTCTTTTGGAGAGGGGTTAAGTGCCTTGCCCAAGGCTACTGAGGGAGGCTGTGTCAGAGCAGCAAGGCCAGGGCTCCTGGAGGGGAGCTGCAGAGCTCGCATCGAGTCCAACCCTGCCTGAGGCAGGATCCGCCCTGTGCAAACGAGCCCGGACAAACCCAGTGTTTGATTTCTGAGCAAAACTACCATCGCCCCTGGCACGGCACCGGGCATCACCCCCACCCCTGCCCCAGGGAACGCAGTGCCCAGTGTCAATAAAAGATTACTAATATATGCTTGAGAGACCCCAGGCAGAGGCTGTGCCCACTACAGAGGAAGACCACCTCCCCCTAGCCCGTGCCAGTCTGACCGGGGGGGAAATGCCCTTCCTGACCCCAAATCCAGCATCGGTCTGAGCCGGAGCGCAGGGGCAAGACCCTGTAGCCAGGACCCTGCGGGGTTGGTGCCAGCAGGAGCACTGGCACAGCCCGGTCCCATCCCCAGCCTGGGCTGCAGCAGCACCCGCTGCTTTGCTGCACCCAAGGTCAGGCCGTTCTCAGCCCCTTGCTGCATTTCCTGCCCCCAGGCCCAGAGCAGCGCTGGCCAGGTTGGGGCTGGGCCTGGGATAACTCTCTCCCTTGTTTTCCAGGGTCCTACTGTGGGTGGCAAGAAGCCGGGAAGATGGCATTGCTCCTGCTCTCGCTGCTGGGGCTCCTTGCCTGGGAAGGGGGCCAGGCTCTGATCCCCCCCAATGAGCTCAAACGTAAGTGGATGGGTGCCCCCAGCACCCTGCATGCCTGAGGACCCCCCCACACACACACTCTGCCTCCCATGCTGTGGGCATTGCTGTGTGCAGCGTCCGAGCCGGGCAGGGGCCGTCTGCCTGCGTGCCCCTTGAGGTCTGCAGCGCCCTCTGCCCGGTGGGTCCCCAGTCTGGCCTGGCAGTGGTGGGGGCTGTAGTTTAAGGGTTTAAACCCAGTTTTAGAGCCCACCTCTATCTGAGCTGGGCTGGGTGGATGCTCGCAGGCTCCAGGGCTTTGGCTGAGGCTCTCGCAGCCCAGGCTGCAAGATCCCATGGGGGCTAAACTTCCGTCTTTTTGAGCTCAAGGCCAGGGCACGCCAGGTCTCCTCCCCACCCACAGCAAAGCCCTGGCCCCGAGTGCTTGTACCGTGAGCTCACAGCCCTGTTGCCACGACTTGTGGCTGCATGCCCGCTGCGGTGTCCACAGCCAGATTGCACCCTGCCCTCATGTGCGGAGAAGCCTGGGGGTGGTTAGGGGCTGGGGCTCCTCCATCCTCTGTGTCCAGCTCCCTGCCTCCTGTAGGGCTGTAGGCCAGGCCCGTGGCGGGGCTCAGGCCCCACGGGGACCCTGTTTTGTCCCTCCTTGTGCTGGTAGGTCTATGCACTCGTGCGTGGGCAGGACCCGGTCAGTTGCCCTGGCACGGTGCTGCCCGCACGGCTCACGCCTCCCCTGCCCTCTTGCAGAGCTGTCGGTGGCTGGGAGCAAGTACATCGACACCGAGATTGAGAATGCCATCAACGGGGTGAAGCAGATGAAGAGCCTCATGGACAAGACCAGCAAGGATCACCAGGCTGTCCTGGACACGCTGGAGGAGACCAAGCAACAGAAAGAGGTGGGGGAGGCAGGGAGCTGGGACATCACCTTCCCCCTCACCCCAAGGCTTTGTGGGGTCCCCAGGTCTGGGCTGTGGGATGCAGGTGGGAAGACGAGCGCTGGCTTCTCCCAAGGGCTGGGGCTTGTCATGAGGATGCACACCCCCAACCCAGGGAGAGCAAAAGGTCCAAGCTGTGGTCTGCAAAGTGGCTGAGCTTTCTCCAGTTCAATAAAGCTGGTCAGGTTTTCTGGAGAGCAGGACTTGCTCCCTCTGTGCCGCAGCCTCGCTCCACTCCTCTGCCTTTACGGGCTGGGGATTGTCTCAGTCCAGACCTTTGCAACCGGGAGCATCCCAGCAGCGGCAGGGATCGAGCTGGGGTCTGCCCCCGTCCCCAGCGGGCAGGTGCCCCCGGGGGCTGCGTCCTGGCTCACGGTGTCTGCGTGCACAGGAGGCCATGCGGCGGGCCCGGCAGAAGGAGCAGCTGCTGTCGGAGACGCGGGACGTGTGCAACGAGACGGTGCTGGCACTGTGGGAGGAGTGCAAGCCCTGCCTCAAGCAGACCTGCATGCGCTTCTACTCCAAGACCTGCCACAGCGGCTCGGGGCTGGTTGGCCGCCAGGTGAGTCCTCGGCGAGCCGCGACCGGCTGATAGCAACCGAATGAGAAGGGGGTCCCTCGGAGCATTGCTCCAGCCCCCCGCACCCCACCGCAAACCTGGCGGGGGGCTCTGGCAGGCAGCTGGAGGCTCTCTGGGTTTTCATTGTGGTGCAGGGGAGATCCGGGCCTCGCCAGCACCTTGGCTTTGCAAGGGCAAGGCATATCCCAGGGTCTTGCCCGGTGAATGGCCGTCTTATGACCTGGTGTGGGGGGAAGGACTCCTTCCAGAGAAGCAGGATAGCCCACAAGCTCCACAGTCCTAGAGCATCTTCCCTAGCAATAGGATGCCCCGCGCTGAGCCGCTGAGACCCTCTGGCCCTCACTGCCTGGCCGTGCTTCGCCCCGCAGCTGGAAGAGCTCCTGAACCGTTCCTCACCCTTCTCCATCTGGGTGGACGGGGAGCGCGTGGACTCGCTGCTGGATGAGGACAAGCAGCAGGGCCGGTGGCTGGAGGACCTGGAGGAGCGCTACGGCCTGGTGGAGGACAGCGTGGACGACCTGTTCCAGGAGAGCACGCGGGCCTATGGGCGCCTGCACCCCTTCTTCCACTCGCCCTTCGCCGGCGGCTTCCAGGAGGCGCTGCGCTCCCCTTTCCACAGCCCGCGCCTCCCCAGCACCAGGGTCGTCCGGGACCTGCCGTCCCCCTTCTTCCGCCTCCACGACCCGACCCAGAGCTTCCAACACCTCTTCCAGCCCCTCTTCGAGATGACCCAGCGCATGTTCGAGGGGGCCCAGCGCGCCATGGAGCAGGACAGGCACTGGTTCGGCAAGGGCTGGGATTCCCTGCCAGGAGGGGTCTCCACAGGTGGGTGAGGTCTCGCCGAGCCCATCAGTGCTGGTTGAGGGGGCTGCGACTTGATGCATCAAACGATCTGAATAGAAACCAGCTATAAAGCTGCTAGACGCTTTCAAGCACTAGTGTTGTAGCTGGTCCACTCTGCAGCTAGACTGCCGTTTTTATGGCATGATAATTACTCTGCACGTGTAGCCGGTCTACACTTCAATGCTTGATGCACCATTTAATTGCATGATTATTGCTTTGCATGTGTGGCCAGTCTACATCTTACTGCCTGATTTGCCAGTCAGTGGTGTGCCACATGTAACGTGGCGGGGGCCATCGCACCCCAGCCATGGGGTGTTTCAATGCTTCCCTCCCCAGGGAAGACTGGTCTCTGAGCCCAAAACCAGCAATGGGAGCTGGTGGGACGGCATCAAGGTAGCCTGTGGGGAAGGTCCCAGGAATTTGGTTTGCAGGAATACGCCTCACTCCCGCTGGGGTTGAGCAGAGAGCACGTGGCTCAGGTCCAGCCCCGCTCTCGGCAGGGGTGCTGGTGCTACCCCTTCCCCAGGCATTGGGAATGGTGTTGTGGGTTCGAGTCTAGTCCTGGGACTGAGTGAGCCTGTGGCTGTGGTTCCCAGCATTGACTGGAGCAGCACAGGGTGCACTGGAGGGGGCTGCTTTCCCCTGGGGTGAGCTCCACGTGCTGGCTGGGGCAGGGGTCAAAGTCTCCCCATCTCCACTCTTTTTTTTTTTCTCCCCCTGTGACCAGAGTACCTCTACTCACCCTCCTGTTACGGGCCAACCGCCTGCTTACTTGCCTGCCACACCTTGATTTTAATTGATCAATTAATAGCTGTAATCAGTGGGAAGCTGCCCATTTCATTTGCCCCAGTGCCAGGGGGCACTGTCTGCGGCTCCTTTTCCTCCCCTACACCGCAGCCCAAGCCTCGCAAATTGTACTGATGTGGTTTTGTCCTGGACCTTGCTGTAATTTGTTCCTCTCCTTGACTTCCCTGGGCTTCCACCGCCCTGTCTCGTCCCGTGCCTTCCTGGCACCCCCTCGCCCTGGTGCTTCTCGCGGCCCCCTCTCTGGGGCTGGGGCCAGTGCACCCCAAAATGCCGCGCCCCTCTGGCACCGGGGTTCCCACACTACCGTGGAGCCCCTATGAGGCCTCCTTCAACCCCTAATAGCCTCACCCGGTCCTCCGGCATTATAAAACTACAAACAGAAAACTCAAACCCCCCGGCTATAACATAAAATCTAAGCCGTCTGGCCAGCCGCCTTTCTAATCCCTACCGGGGAATTCTGTCTGTGGATGTGGGGTGGAGAAGCTGCTCGTGCCGTCGGGCTTCTCTACTCTGCTCCCTCCTGGATGCAGCTGCCTCTCGGCACCGGAGGAAGCCGCTCCTCCTTGTGCCTCTACCAAGGGGTGCAAGGCGCTGTGCTGCCCGGGTAGGCAGCACGGGGAGGGGGGCAGTGAGATCTAACACCATGCATCCCACCTGCAGAGACCTACAACACTAGTGACGCCCGTATGGTGTGCCGCGAGATCCGCCGCAACTCCGCCGGCTGCCTCAAGATGAAGGACCAGTGCGGGAAGTGCAAGGAGATCCTGGCCGTGGGTGAGCAGTGTCACCTGGGAGATTGCTTGGGGTACCCCCACCCTTCAACCCCTCCGCTGGCATTGGCTTGGTCAGCAGGAGGCATTGCCCCCCTCTTTTTTTTTTTTTTTTTCCCCCCCACCCTATCCCAAATCCTGCATCCGTGGTTTAAGCAGTGAGTGGACCCAGAAGCATTTTGGGTTTCTGTGGAGCAGTGGAGTGCATCCTTTGTATGTCTGCAAAGGACACAGAGCTGGGATGATGCAGTTGGGGCTGGTCCTGCTTGGGGCAGGGGGTGGACTAGACGTGACCTCCTGGGGTCCCTCCCAGTTCTCATTTCTATGATCAGTGTCCAGTTTGGGCCTGTGTGGATGCAGCATCATGGATCCTCCCTCCGACCTCAGACGTTAGGACACGAGTAGGGGGGGGCCGGGGAGTTGGGGCCTCTTGTACCAGAACCACAGGCTGCCGTGGGCTGGGCACAGGGGAGCCCTTGTTGAGGATGGGGCCCTGGGGTGTTCTCCCCAGGGTGGGGGGCTGCAGCAAGTTCAAGGGGGCTTGCGTGGTGACTGCAGGCTTTTGACTCGACTTCCCCGGCCTCCGAGTGCTGGTGGAGAGGGGACCTGGCTGCTGCTTCCACGAGATGGGCAGCCACGTGCCCCGCTCCCTTGCGGCGCTGGGCTTTGCAAATGCAGGGATGCAAGGGCTCAGCCTGCGACAGAGCCTGGGCGCATGTTCCCGCTGCCATGGGGCAGCGCTCGGGGCTGCATCCCTGATGCTCTGCCCGACCCCACCCCACAGACTGCTCAGACCCAGCACAGAGCCAGCTGCGGGAGCAGTTTGAGGACGCGCTGCGTATCGCCGAGCGCTTCAGCCACCGCTACGACGAGCTGCTGGAGGCCTTCCAGCAGGAGATGCTCAACACCTCGCGCCTGCTGGACCAGCTCAACCGGCAGTTCGGCTGGGTGTCCCGCCTGGCCAACCTCACCCAGAACGGCGGAGGCCGCGACGACGGCTTCTTCCAGGTCACCACGGTGAGCGAGTTCCTGTGGGTGTGATGCTCGGGGGATTGCGGCGATGCTGCTCTGGGACTTGTGATGCATGGAGGGGGATGTGCTGATGCTCCACTGGGAGCAACATGTGTTGTTGTTTTTGGTTTTTTTGCACAGAGGTGAGGCAAAAAAAAACTCTCTCTCGGTTCGTTTCTTTGGAGGCTCAGTGAATATTAATGATCCTTCAGGCACACATTGTTGGTGATACAAAAGGGTATATATTTGCAAATAGGGTCAGAGAGAGAAGACAAAAGATCAAAACCCTCTG
>NW_017728918.1:10402785-10429476 GCF_001723895.1 Crocodylus porosus | reverse complement strand
CCTTCAGTTTCCAACCCCCCCCTTCCCTCTCTCATTAAGGAGACAAGGAGGGCTGGCAGCCGTGCTTATTCAGAGGACAACACTATTGATGGGAGCTAACAGCTATTGATAATGCATTTTTAATAATATTTCTAACAGAGGACTGCACTGATGCCCTGCTGGGGGGTGCGGGTGCACGTGCATGTGCACTTCTGTTGCAGGTCTGGCTGTGGCTGGAAAGTAAGGGAGAGGCCCAGGTCCACAGCCTCCCTGCAAGGCTGCTGCCCCGTCAGAGGGGGCTTGCCTTAGGGAGGGGAGGGAATGTGGGACCTGGGCAGCACATCCAGAGCTTGCTGCAGGACACTGGCATGGAGAGGAAGCCTCTTGCCTGGGGTGGGGGCGTGCTGTGGGGTGGCCTCCTTGGAGCCTGGGAATCCAAGCGACCGCAGCCCCCCTAGGCAGGCCCATCTGGAGGAGCTCTGCACTGTAGGACCTGAGAGGATGCAGCCCCCTCCCACGGCTCAGTGCCCCTGCTCCTTCCCTCGACGAGCCTGCAGGGTCTCTGCAGCATCGGGGCAGGTGCCTTGTCAGTGCCAGTGGGGTGCTGCCCAGTGCAGAGAGGAGGTGCCGGGGGGTGAGCTGTTCCCTTGTGCTGGCTGGTGGCCTGGGCAGCCTCCGTTGTGCCAGGGTGTGGGGTAGCTGTCCCCACTGCCCGCTATCCTTTGTGGTGCAGTCGGGGCGTGGAGCTGCACTGCCTCTGCTGTGCCCGAGCACCAGCTCCCAGGGAAGCTGGAAGGAGGGAAAGTGGGTCAGGCCCGAGCCAGGGACAACCGGACCATTGTCCTTGCCACAAAGTGCCTCTGTGTCCCAACAGCCTCATGAGACCAGAGCCCCCAAGGGACCCTGCAGCGCCCCGGTGGCTCCGGCTGCTGTGAATGTGGAGCTAGGCAGCGTAATTACTTTTTGACTGGTGGAACGTGTGGATAGGAATGAGACTTAATTGCTCCTTGAGACCCTTCCAGTCGCAACTCGAATTAGGATGCGCAATAGCAAAGACTTATTAGTACTGATCACGACCCTGCTTCTGCAGCCTTATTCTTATAGGTGGTTGATTTGCCATGCTAATGCTCGATCTCGGATTGGTTTTATTTAAATGTCTTTGTTTACTGCAACTTTTGAAACTGGCACCAGATTTTCGTGGCCCTGAGAGAGGGGTCACCGGAGCTGGTTGTTAGGTTGTCTGACCCCTGTCTGTTAATCCATCTGGTAATCTTTATTAAAGATCTCATTAATCAATTTAAATTTATTTCCAGAATAGCAGAAGGAAAAATTTATCTCCCATTGTGGCTTGCCCTTTGGCCTCGGGCAGTTATGTACTAACTGTGGCCTGACAAGGCTACCTCACTCTCTTTCCAGCCTCAAGGCTGCCTTTGTCCATAGGTAGTGGAACCTGCTAGCAAAAATACACTTAACTCTTAATACATTTGGTCACTTTAGTTATTAATGGTTTAGGATGCAATTGTACTACAGAGCATCTAGGACGCAGGCCCTTGGCTTGCTGTTTAGTCCTATTTCTGCAGGTTTGGATAGCATATGTTTGATTCAAGTTATAGTGCTCTTGGTCACCCATAGCTCATGCTGCACAGGCCTGTGCATGGCTACAGCAGGGTTGGGCCTTGCCAGGGGCTGGTCGGGGGGCTGTGAGCTGGGAGGTTGCTTCCAGGTCTCCATGGGGTGAGCGTGGGTTGGAGGTGCCGCAGCCCCAGCTCTGGGCTCATTGGACCCCACGCTTTCTCCCCTAGGTGCTTTCAAAGACCCCTGACCCCCGGGACCCCTCGCTGCCAGTTGACACCCAGGTGACGGTGCAGATCTTTGACTCCGAGCCGCTGGCCCTGACGGTGCCCGGTGACATCTCCTGGGATGACCCCAAGTTCATGGAGGTGGTGGCCAACGAAGCCCTGCAGCTCTACAAGCAAAACAACGTGTGAGTGCCGGGGGCCAGGGGCTGGCCTCTGGGGCTGTATGTACAGCACCAAGCACAGCAGGATCCGAGAGCATGCAGGGGGCAGCAGGGTTATTGGAGTCGCTTCATGCACAGGCTGCAGGGTCTGTGCAGCTGAGCTGGGACTGAGACCCCAGCTTCCTGGCTCCTAAATCCCTGCTCTCCTGTGCCCCAATCCTCCCTGTGGAGGAAGAGGGCAGGGTCCTCTCTGCTGCCCTGTGTAACCCCTGCCCTGTGTCTTTCCCCCGCAGGGTGTAGCGCTCCCGCCTGCACAGGACCGCGGTCCCCTCTCCGACGCCGATGCCTCCAGCGCTGCCCTTCTCCATTGCTGCACAGGGCTGCTTAGCCCCAACTGTCTGCACTAGTGGTTAAACACTGAATTTCTGCTCTGCTGCTGCCGAGCCGGCCTGGCCCACGCAGGAAATTAAACTAAATCCACACTGAGCGGCTTGCTGGACTTGGTTGCCTCTGTTGCTTTTTATGAGGGTGGGAGGGGGGGCGGTCTTGCTGCATTTTGATGCACTTGTTGGCTTTTACCAGTGCTGGCAATGGGTAGCCTCTGTAGGAGGGCAGGGATGTTGGAGCCAAGGCAGGGGGAATAAAGTCTCTCTTGGGTCCAAAGGCTGCTCCTGTCCACACTGGGCTGTAAGCAGGGATTGAACCTGGGCTCTCTTCTACCTTTCGGTAGAGGCTCAGGCCCTGATTGTTGCTAGCAGGGTTTGGCTTGTGTTCCTATCCCAGGTGGGGGCAGAGGCCTGCGGGGGGGTGCATGTAGGGGCAGGAGTGCATCCCCCTGCTCCTGTCGGTGGACCTCAGGCTGAGCCAGCTCCATCTTCCAGCCTGCATGCTGCTCCCAAACCGTCTGCTGCGGGTGGGGAATCAAACTTCCAGACTGAATTTTGCACTGGCCTGGCCAGGCTGGCCCCTGCCCAAATATCCTAGAGCCATGGGGCTGGAAGGCAGCACCGCAAGCCACATCTAATCCAACCCCTGCCTGATGCAGGATCAGCCCTGTCCAAATCATCTGTATCAATTTCTGTCTAATCTATTAATTAAACTCTTTGTAAAACTACAGTCATCCCTGACACAGCACCAGGCACCAAACCCAACCCTGTGGAATAAATACATTGCCCCACATGAGGAGCTGGCTTCTCAAGCAAAATCCTTTTTGGGGCACTTCAAAGCACATCGTGCTCCTGTGAAGAAGCCTGGGCACAGCGTTTCCCACCCTGAAGCCAGTCTGCTGCCTGCCAGTCCCCAGACCTGAGTGCTTTTTACATTGCTGTGAACAAGGAGCTGATTTTAAGCTGGGATTACTGGGCAAAGCCCACTTGGATCACCCCAAAACACATGTCACCACCACCCAGGGATTCTCCTGGGCCAGGTCCGTGTTCGACCTGAAGCTCAGTTTTTGAGTGCCAGCCTGCCAGTAGATAGATGCTCACCCTGGAAGGCCTGTATGTTGCTGCTCTGCCAGGTGCTGCATGGCACAAACAACAGCTGTTATAGGAGTTTTACACCAATGTTTCTAATTTACCCCCGCCCAGAAACCTGGTAAAGTACATTTGAAGTGGGCTTTCTAATGTGAATAAACTGGCCCCTTGCAAGCAAATATTAAATGAAAACAGGCGTATTACAAGGGGAAAGGGGAGGGTGGGTGCCTCACGTTGATGCCAGAGACTGGGTACTGCCCTGACCTGCAGTTTCATCTGAATTTTAGGACCTTCCCCTTTATGTCCTATGGGTTTGAAGCAGGGCAGTGTTGTTGGGCCCCCCACCATCCCTATGCTCCCTCCCCATCCTCCAGAGTCAACAGAAATAGAAGGTGACAGAAAAGACAGGACCCAGCTGCCAGGAGTTGATGAACTGAGGAGGCATCCACGTGATGGGGAGCTGGATCACAGAAGCTGGGAGAGCACAGGAGGGGGCATGGCCACTCTTCTACCCCAAAACCAGGCAAGGTGAGGGCCAAGGGGCATCCGACGATGGCAGGGGCTAAGTGTGGCACTCCCAGGGGCAACTGGCTCCCTACACACATTATGGAAATGCCCTTTGCTGAGTTATTCCGGGGACCAAGGAAGATCCAGGGAGCCTGTGCAACCAACAATCAGCAGTCAAGAGGATGCATCGCAATAAATGCTCTTCAGTGGTTAGCGATTTGGCTGGCAGTTCTAGTATCCAAATACAATTGCTTCTGTTCATGGCAGCTGTCTTTTATTCACCTGTGGGCGCGCCTGGCGGGCGATCCGCTGGCCTCTGCCTGCTGCCGCTAAGGTAAGTTTCTCCCCGCTGGGCTGTATCCCCACATTGGGTTTTCTCCCCCGCCCAACAATCAGCAGTCTGTCCATTCCCCGCCCCGTGGGAGGGTGTGGATGGGTCTGAGAGAGGGGTGCAGAGCCTCTACAGGGAGCAAGGGGACAACTAAGCCAGGGGTGGGCAACATACAGCATATGCTGGATCCGGTCATCGTCAATTAATGCCCGGCAATTAATTGCATCTGGCCCAGCCCCGGCTGTCCCTGGGCTCCTGCTGGGGCAGCACCCACTGCATCCCCAGCCTGGCCCGCGGGAGGGCTCTGGCTCTGGCCGGCGTGTGCAGCTGCTTTTCCCACAGAAACTATGCAGCTTCTTTCTTTTCCGACTGCCACCCCGGTAGTAGCTTGAGGACCGGTTCGGCTTCAGCGGCCTCTCCTCCTCCTGTCCCTGCTGCACCGCTCCCGGCATCGGGCATCAGGTAGGGAGAGGAAGTGTGGAAGCAGCAGCAGGACTGGCAAGAGGTGGGATGGAGTAGGGGGGCCTTTAGTCTCTTTTATACCTGACCATCCTTTTTTTGAAACTTCCTTTTTTTCTTCATTGGTGGAAATGCATGTCAATCATTTGTCCTTGTGATGCTATTGGCTGTGCCTAGAGGAGGGGCGGTGCATAGTTAGGGTTTTGAGGCGCGAAGTTGGGAGGAAGGGTGGGGGCCTCCCAGCAGACACACAGACCGTGCACATCCCTACCCCGCCACGCATACGCACCACAGACGCTACACATACCCCATGTGCACACCCCACTCGCCTCCACACCCCCACATGCATCCCCTCTTCCCCCACAAAAGACAAGAGTAAGTTTTTATTTGGGGCAATGAAGCAATCACCTCTATGCACACCATGGAAACGCACATAAATCAAGAAAAAATATTTTTTGAAACCAAATTAAAATATGCCCTAGTAGATGTTTGTTTTTTAGTACATGTTTTGTTTTTCATCTATGCATTGTTCGAATTATTTCTTCTGTAAATTTTTACATGTGCAGTCCTCCACTTTATTGGCTTGGTGCCAGAGACCTGTGTTTTGGGGTGACCCAAAAAGGATTTGGCCCCATCGTTGCAGCCTAATCCAAGGTCCTTTTTTCAGGGCTCAGTACTTGCTATATATATTATTTTACATGTTTATTAATAAATATACATTTTTGATGACATCCTAACTCCTTAGCTTGTGGAGTTCATTACTAACAACCTTTAATTGTATAAGGATTAACTTTGGATAAGGAATAAGAAACCAGCTTCAGGCTTATGGGGCAGGGCTGGTTGGAGCAGACAGCGGGGAGACCTTCATCGACACATTATTATCTAAACCCTGGTTTGGGGCCAGTTGACACTCTGTGGGGAGGGGCAGGACTACAGGGCATGTGGGAGGACTGCTGTGCCCCTGGTCCCGTGGTCCAGGGCATTGGTGGGCAGCTACCTCAAGTTCGATCGGTCCATATTAATGATGGCTGATGGAGTGTGTGAGGCTGGGGTGAGCGATCCTACAGAGCAGTGCTGACTGTGATTGGGACTGCAACTCCTAGGAGCCCCAGGGGACTGGGAACAGGAAAAGGAACTGAGAAAGCAAAAGAGGGAGCCTGGGACGCGGGGAGATGGAAGTGGTTGCAGCGCGACTGCTCTGCTTGCTGCAAAATTGTTGCTCTTACATTTTAACTGCATTGCAATAAGCATCTTTCCCCCCCCTCGGTTCAATAATGGGTCGCAAAGAAAAACCTATCCAGCATTACTGCAGGGAACACCCTGAACTGGAAATAGAAAGGGTGGAAGAGATGGAGACTTTATGCTGCGAATTGTGTGAGGCAGTCGTCACCCCCCAGGCAAACCGCATTACTGAGCATTTGAACAGCAAGACTCATTTGAAAAACAGATGCGCAAAGGTAGTACAGGCAATGATGAGAGACTTTGTGGATCTACTGGAACAATTGAAGGAAGCAGCAGTGGAGCGTCCTCTCGACCGGGTGCATGCCTTGTGATTTGAGCCCGTTCCAGTGAACAATTGTGCATTGCGGGAACTGTAACAAAGCACCCACGATTTCTTGTTTGAATTGATCTTTCACTTTTTTTGCTTTCTTTACGAGCATGCTGCCAAACGAATAGCAGGATTGAAAGCGGGTGCAATTTACTGCTCTATGGATGGTTACTTGTTCTATTTGGACATCTGATTTTTATAAAACTTTTAGCAGTCTGCAGTCATTTTTAAATACTCTGCCCCCACACCCCTAATCTTGTGCAATCCTGGAAATTTAAATTGATGCAAAGCAAAAAAAACCCTTAAAAATAAACTTTGAGCTTCTCCGTCAGAGCGGCAAGAAAATAAACACTGAATTCTGCCAAGCTGACTCGCACGTGGCTGTCTCTGCATGGCCCCGGTCCACATTGCTCAGACAACATGATCTTTGCATTGTCCTGGGTCATATTGCTGATATGAAACCACCTCTGCAATTACTTTCAGCCTTTGCTGGGGGGTCTGCCTGTTCCTAACTGTCCCTTCTCCCCGCAGCAGCAGCGGAAGGGGCAGGGGCTGGTGGCTGCCCTACAACAGTAGCACAGGACATCCACGATGGAGCATATGCACTGGAGAAGCAGTTGGTGGTAAGGCTAAGTCTGTTTCCTCAGGGCTGTGTTGGGGGGGTCAGTCCTGTTCAGCAGGGCGATATGCCATACTGGGAAGAGGCCCCTTCAGGACAAGTCCTTTCTTGGGCTCAGCAGGGGATCCCTTGTCACTTAGTCGTCCTGTCCTCAGCCATGTGTGTCCTGCTTTGCACTTGTTCTCTGCAGGAGGAGTCCCTTAGCACACGCTTTTGCACTGGATTTATGACCCAGCTATTTTGTCCTCGGTGAACCCAAACCCTCAGACCAAGTGCGACCTCTCCATTTGAAAACAGGTGAATTTTACTGATGCACAGTGAGAGCAGATGAGGAGAACGCAAACAAGTCTGTACCTACCAGTCCCAGGGTTGTTATCAGCGTCACCATAGATCTGGCCAGTATGCGAGCTTCACACTGCGGTTCTCTCTTGAACGTCAGCTGCCAGCAGCCTGGAGGGCCCACGCCAGCGCGGGGTGGGTGAGACGGGCTGGTGGCATGCCCTCTCTTCATAGCGGCCTCGGGTTCTCCGCTCGGGGATGCTTTGCTGCTCTGCAATCCCTCTTCTGCCCCACTCTGTGATGACTCTTAATCTCTGGGCATCACCGGTTAGTCTCTCTGTGGTCGTCACACTGCCCACGTTCTGTCCTGTCAGAGTATTTCCTCGTTTCAGAAACCCATCACATACACACGTCCTCATCTGGGCTTTTTCTGGGCCTCCTAGTTTGGTTTGTTCCCCGAAACTGGAAATCCCCAGGGGCTCTGCAGTTGGGCACTGTGACCCAATGCCACCTTATCTCAAGTTATGGAGCAGCATGGTACATGTCTTTAATTTCCCAGCCTGTGTGTCTGCTTGCTGTTTGCCTGTGTCTTGCCTTGAGGAAACTGTCCCAAATAGGCTTTTAAAAAAATCGACTAACCCTTCCCTTTGCCCTGGACCATTGCTCTGATCTAATGCATATCTAGTTTACCTATAAGCCAATTCCCAAAAGCAAACTTCTAAATAGCATTTTCTAGCCATCAGCTGTGATTGACCCTTACCTTGTGGATATCACATGTCCCCTCCAGGCTGGGGACACCGTCCCTGTCCCATACAGCCACGCCTGTCCTGGGACATCTATTCATCTCTCATTGATTGTCAGCCAGGCTGCCATGGGATCCTTCACAGGGTACAGTGGGGGGCCAGGCAGTGTCGGCACTGCGAGGTGGGCAATCTGGATTCACGTGATAGACCCAGAGATTCCCAGTAAGAACCTGCAGTGCTAACAGCAGAGAGGTTTTTCTGAGTTTTTTGTAGCAGACGAATCGCTGCTTTCTTTTTCTGTCATCAAAAAAAGGGTGAAAAGCAGGAGCCGGCGTGGCCTGAGGGGTTCCTTGAGGCCATGGAGGGGTGCATCGAGTGTATAACAGGAGCTTATTGGGTGCAATATGCCTGGCTTGTAGGTATGGAGGGTGAGTGGTAGGTGGCACTCAACACCTGAGCGTGGGGTCAAGCAGGGACCGGCCCAGGCTTCTTTTGCAGCATCTCTGGGTGGCAGAGAGGAGAGGAGGGCTTTGGGGTGATCCGAAAAGGATCCTGTCCCAGCATCCCACCCCAGAGTCAGCTCCTTGTCCACAGAGACATACATGGCACACCAATATGGGGCCTAACGCCTTGCCCTGGGGAATTCATTCCTAACAACCTTTAACTGTGTAAAGATTAGCTTGGGATAAGGCACCGGGAACTGGGAATCAGGAACGAACTTCAGGCTCATGGGGCAGCCTGCCAGCGGCTGCCTGCCACAGCGGACCCCCGGCAGGACCCAGCCACCGTGCGCGGGGAGGCTACGAGCAGCCTGGGCTCTGCGAGCGGTGGCAGCTGCTTGCAGGCTCCCTGCTGCCTGCCCCAAACTGTAGTAATCGACGGCGTGTTGGGGACTGCCCTCTGAGCCCCACGCGCCGGCCAGGTTTCTATCCACCTTACAGCCCCCACTTGCTCAGCTGGCCTGCGCGATTGCTGGGGGAGACCACAGCAAAAGCCTTGCTAAAGTCAATGAAATATCAAGTCTGTTCCTCTGGGCCCGTGAGAGGGTCTTTGTGAGTTGCTCTTTGATGGGCAGAGGAGGCAGGATTCCCTCCCTGGGGTGTCAGACAGCAGAAAGGCAGGGAGGTGTAGAAATCTTTCGTGTTGCTCAGCATTTAGCATCTTTAATTTTCCCTGAGTGCCCGAAATCTTGCTGAAAAAGATCACTTTTTGGTGATTTCTTAGTTGGTCTAATACCAGGTATCAGCTCTGAACCCAAGAGTCCTAGAGTTTTGCATTTATTTTTGTCCCAGGCCAACACGGCTACCAAATACATCCCTTGCTCAAATCAAGGTGCTTCACATCCACCGGTCTCCCTGCATCCACAGACCCAGTCACCTCGTCATGAAGGCAATCATGTTAGTCAGGCCAGACTTGCCCCTGGTGAACCCATGCAAACTGTTCCTCATCACCCTTCTCTCTACCAGAAATCGGTAGCAGAGGATGGGGAGGTCGCAGCCAAATCCACTGGGCAGAGGCATCCTCGGCACAGGACCTTTCAAGACATGCCCAGTGGGGAAAGAGACAGCGACAGCACAGAGGACATGGAGACGTCTGGATCAGATACGATGGAAGACTCCTCTGAAGGATGTGAAGACAGCGTGGAAGCAGCAGAGGAACTGAAGTATGTGCTTTTGGGTACGTGCTTTTTGCTTTGAGGCAATTCCAATCAACGTGGCCTGGGGTTCAAATGATGCGTTCCAGGAACTGTAACAGAAGACCTGATATTTCCCTTTTAAATTTGTCTTTAATAGAGGTGCACTGATACATTGGTCCATGCCATATCGGCACCGATAAAAGGAAAATTGACATTATTGGCAGTCAGCATTTTTTGGCTGCACTCAAGGAGGGGCAGCAGGTGGTGGCGCTGAGAGGGTGGGGCTACAGTGAATTTTGGGGTGGCTATAGCCCCCCTCCGCAACTTCCCTCCCTGCACCACTGCTGCCCACCCCACAGAAAAATCCTCCCTATGCCTCCCCTGGGGTGTGTGCACTGGTGAGAAGCCGCCCTCCCCCTCCGCCCCATGCCCAGCCCAGCTTGGCAGCGCCTGCCCCTGCCTCACTCTTTCCCTCACTTTTGTGGCCTTGATCTGCGCCTCCATGCCCCTTTCCCCTCACACACTTACCAGCCGGACACTGCTCTCCGAGCTGCCGGGTTGCATATTGGGAATCAGATCGGTTTCGGCTGACGTGGCTGATCAATAATTGACCATTGGTATCAGCCCAAACAATCTTTATTGGTGAACCCCTAATCTTTAAATGTCTCACTTGGTTCACAGACATGCTGCAGAACAAACAGCGGGATTGAAAGCGGGACCATATTTCTCCTATGAGACTATCTTTATATTGCCCCAGGCTAGATTGCGCATAAGACCACCTCTGCATTTAATATCAGCCTTTGCTGGGGGGGGGTTCTGCCTCTCCCTAACTGTCCCTTCCCCCCAGAGCAGGAGCTGTGCCACATACGCTATGATCACTTCTCTACCGCTGACTGCTCTGCAGGGGTGAGGGTGACAGAGAAGATCAAGACGGAAGTCCACTTTCTGGTGGACTTGCTGCGGGTGAGACTAACGCACTGCTTCTGCTCCTTCGGGTCCGTGTTGGTGGGCTCAGCCCTGCATGGCCCCTCAGCCTGCCTGCAGGACTCTCCGAGGGAGGCACGACCCCCGGGAGGGCCGTAGAGGTGTCCCACAGCCCGTCACCAGAAGCCAAGTTCCCAGGCAAGACCCGGCTAGTAATGGGGCCCAGGTGGGACGGGGATATGCCATACTGGAACGAGGCCCCTTCAGGGCACGTCCTTGCTGTGGGTTCAGCTGGGGATCCCCTGTCCGTAGTGGTGCTGCCCCAGGCAGGTGTCCCCAGCCCTGCCCCATGGCAGGTCGTAGCAGCAGGACCCGGCTCCTCAGTGCAGAGGGGTTGTGCTACGGGGCAGGGGCTGCCCCAGGGAAGGGTCTAGCCGTTGTCTCGCCCCAGCACGGGAAGGACGGGAAGAGAGAGAGGAGGCAGATGTGCAGGGAGGGGGGGAAGCAGAGCTGCCAGGGGTTTGGTTCAGAGGGCAGGAGGAAAAGGAGGGGAGATGAGTGTGCAAGTGCCTTTCCCAGCTGGAAATGGATTCATGGAGCAGCCTGGCAAGCACACCTGTGCTCTCGCCGTTGCACAGATGGGGAAACTGAGGCAGGGCTGTCTTTGGGGCACACAGAGTCAGGGCAGAACTGAGCAACTCGAAGTCACGGTGCTCAGCCCAGGATGATGCACCATGTTCCCAGAACACCACGTGGCCTGGGCTGTTCCCTGTCTTTTCTCCTCCCACAGCCCCTTGGCGTCCCATCAGTTGCGTGCAGCCCAGGTGGCACTGAGTCCTGTCTTACCTCTTGCACATCCCTGAAACTCTTCCCAAGCCCCTGCGCGCTGGAGCTCATCCGCACCCTCAGAGCGGATCTGACAGTAAGCGCGCACCCGTTCCTCGAGGATTACAAGCCGCAGCAGAAGCAGAAGGAACAAGCTGGCCATGAGAGATGTAACTATTATTTAGAAATACATTTGTAAAACCTCCTCCGATTGTACCAGTCAAACGGTCAGATGCGTTCGCACTGGGTGGTTGTTTCTTCCTCTATAGCAGGGGCAGGGCCTTTGCCTGGGATCTCATAAGCGCCTACTGACAACCTTTGCAGCAGCAGGATGTTGGCTGCACGGCCCTGCTGCTTTCCCTGGGGCAGGGGCAGGTGTGATGTCTGGGGTTGTCAGGAGTGCTTGTGTTGACTTGCTAAGAGGTTGCACAGTGGATTTGTCAGGGCTGGTTTGGACAGGGCTGATCCTGCCTCAGGCAGGGGTTGGACTAGATGGCTGCCTGTAGACATGCAGGGACACTGCTCTGATGCCCTGTACTGACACACCCCTCCCAGCCCTGGAGCACGTGTAAAGATGCCTGATGTGACCTCTGCAGCTCCTGTCCAGCCTCACGGCTCTGAGACGACGAGCTCCCTCGCTCGGCCCCCCATACCCAGCCATGTGCTGCTGCCCCGCTCCTCCACCTCCCTCACTAGCTGCCCCATAACATAAGCTCTTTCTGCTCCCCCCATAGCTGAGGCAGGCAATGCTCACTGTGCTGCACCACCCCCACAAAAAGTCCAGCCAGCTCTACGCCAGCAGCAAGCAGGAGGCTCAGCATTTCAACCTCCTGGTCACCACGCACTGCTGCTTCTCCGACCCCTCCGGTCTCTACCCCTGCTCGGCCAATACTGCCACCATCGACTGATGCTTATCCACAACCCGTGGCCTCTACCCCTGCTGGGCCAGTACCGCCAACGTCCACGGCCAATTGTTGGTGATTGTGTGTTCGAGCATATCTGGGTGCATCGATGGCTGTCTTGGGCCGTGCTTGGGAATTTGCTTGGATCTGCTTGTTTGGCGTGTGCTGAGGTGTGTTTGTGAGCTTGACGTGAGCCTAGTGCAAGTGTGGAGACTGATGTGTGCTTGTCCCCTGAGTGGGTTCAGCTGAGGATCACCTAGCTGCGCTGCCCCAGTCAGGCATCCCCTGCCTTGACCCTTGTACTCGTGGGAGGGGGCCCTTGAAGCTTGCTTTGATGGACCCTCGCCTCGTGGATGTCACACTTGGCCTGGGTCCTCTTCTGGCCTCTGTCCACCCAGCTTTTCCTGATGAGTGACCAGAATGACTTAAAGCAGGAGCCTTTACTTTTACAAATTTGAACAAGTGATTTCATAAACTTTTAACAGTCCACAGTCATTACCCAAGGGTCTGCACCACCCCCACCCACCCGCCTCCAATTCTGTGAAATCCTGAAAACTGATATTGATGTTAACTGTTGCAGTTATTAAAAAAAAATAAAGATTGGATTCTACCAAAGGGAAGCATAGTCCAACTAGGCCTGATCCAGACACTGCAGCTGCTCCCACTTCCTGCAGCAGCTCCTCCATGTCCTGGTTCCTAATGCCTGGTCCTGGTCAGTCGCTGGAGCATGGCCACCAGAGCCCATGGCGGCAGTGCTGGCGTGGCAGGGGCAGAGGCCAGAGGGTGTGAAGAAGTAGCCATCCAGTGTCCACCAGGCCTGGCTGCTGAGCGTCCCGCTTGCTGCTGGTGTAGAGCAGGCTGGACTCGTTGGGCTGGTGCTGCCGCACGATGAGGATGGCCTGCCTCGTGTCTGGGGAGAACAGAGAGAGCTCACGTTACGGGGCAGCTGGTGAGGGAGGTGGGGGAGCAGGGCAGCAGCACATGGCTGGGTATGGGGACCGTGCCAGGGACCATATCGTCACAGAGCTGTGGGGCTGAAAGGGAGCTGAAAAGGTCACACTGGGCATCTTTACACGTGCTCCAGGAGTGGGAGGGGGTCTGTAAGTACAGGGCGTCGGAGCAGTGTCCCTGCACGTCTATAGGCAGCCATCTAGTCCAACCCCTGCCTGAAGCAGGATCAGCCCTGTCCAAATCACCCCAGACAAACCCATTGTGCAACCTCTGAGCAAAACTACACAATCACCCCTGACAACCCCAGACATCACACCTGCCCTCGCCCCAGGGAAAGCAGGGGGACCACAGCAGCCAACATCCTGCTCCTGCAAATGTTGTCAGTAGGGGCTTATGAGAGCCCAGGCAGAGGCCGTGGCCCTGGCATAGAGGAAGGCAAACCCTCTCCCCGTCTGTACCCATCTGACCGGGGGAGAATTCACAGGTGCTCCCTGCCTCCCAGCCAGGGCTTCACCGGGGCTGTGCTGTCTGCCTGGGTTGGGCTCCTACCCACCCAGCACAAGCTGTGTCCTTGCTGTTGTGTTATCGGTTAATCGTTTAACCGACATAATTAGAGGAGGTTAAATAGATACTTTTTAAAACAATATTTACAAGTCTCATGGCTGGCTTTCTCTTCCAGGTTCAAGTGCAGCTTTCATTCTGGGTGACTTGGTAGACAACCTCGCTTATGGGCTTTTCGACATCTTGCAGGCACTTCAGCACCCTGGGGTCCGAGGAGTCTTCCAGAGCCTGCAGAGATGGGCAAGAAGGGAGACAGGACTCAGTGCCAGCCAGGGGCCGTGCACCACCCCACTCAGGCTGCATGCAACTGGTGGGCACAGACCAAGGTGCCATGGGAGGAGAGGGGACAGGGAATCGCCCAGGCCACGTGTCATCCTGGGCTGAGCACTGTGACTCAGGTGCTCGGTTCTGCCCTGACGCTGCATGCTCTAAAACGAGCTGTGCCTCAGCTTCCTTATCTGTGCAATGGGAAGAAGACTGGTCTGCTTGGCAGGCTGCCCTGTGAATCCATTCTGGTCCTGCAAAGGGCAGAGGATAACACACACACACGCACGTGCATACACTCATCTCCCCTACTTTTCCTTCTGCCCTCCACCACTCCCTGCCCATTTGCCCCCTCTCTCTCTCCTTCCCGTTCTTCGTGTACTCGGATGAGACAAGGGCTAGACCCTCCCTTGGGGCAGCTCCTGCCTTCTGCACTGAGGAGCCAGCTTCTGCCACTACGACCCACCATGGGGGCAGAGATGAGGTCTGAGGGCCACGGCAGCTCTGGTGTCTCCTGGCTTCTGAGTGCTTCCCTGGGATGAACAGGGAAGCGTGGGACCTCCCGACAGGGGTGCGGGTTCCTCAGAGACCCTGGGGCCAAACCAGGCTCTCACAAAGCTCCGCTCTGCTGATACAGATAGACTGGGGGGGCACTACTACAGCCGTGGCAGGATCATGCCCGAGGGGCCGTGCAGGGCTGATCCCACCAACAAGGCACTGAGGAAGTGGAAACAGTCTCACCTGCAGGTGTTCCTGCAGCGTCTTGATCATCTCGTTGATATCCTGTTTGATCCGTGCCATCTGGATGGCTGCCCCGTTGTCCTGGTGCTGTGGAGAGAAGGGACAGTTAGAAACGTACCCCCAGCAAAGGCTGAACTTAAAGGCAGAGGTGGTTTCACACAAGCAATACGGCCCAGGGCAATGCAAAGATGGTCTCGTTGGAGAAACGTGGCCTACGGGTAACGTATGAGTTGGCTTTCGTAATTCTGATGGAGAATCCCAAGGTTTATTTTTAAATGCAATTCTTTCAATCTGCATTGATTGCGCACCAGTAGGCAGAGCATTTGGAAATGAGCCACACATCAAAATACAACAAGTGACCCTCCATAAAGCAGTGCGTCGCACCTGCTTGCAAGCATATTCATGTTCACTGGGCAGCACACGTGCAAACAAAGCAAAAAACCCTGCAGATCAGTTAAAACAAGAAACCTCGGGTCTTTTGCTAGGTGACAGGAACGCGTCATTGTGCGCACGTACCTGGCCGACAGGACGCTCTGCCGGTTCCTCCTTCAATAGCAGAGGGCTGAGCGGCGAAAGACCAAATAGCAGAGGGCTCTCCGCTCGCTCCTTGCATCCTCGACACCCTTCCTTGAACTTTTCTAGCTCCGCTACTGCTTCCTCGTACCTTCGAAAATACCTCTCTGCTTTCTCGTTGTGCGTTTGAAGAGTCTCCGCTAGCTTTCCATGCGTTGCAAGAGTCCCAAGCTGGTGCTGGCTTCCCCTGCACCCTGGGCAGTCTCTTCACGCCTGGCTTTTAATTTCAAATGAGTCTTGCTGTTCAAATGCTCGTGAATGCGGTTCGCCTGCAGGGTGACGGCTGTCTTGCGGTACAAGCGCACCTCAAAGTCTCCTTCTCTTCCTTGCCCTGCCTTTTCACCCGCTTCACTTCTAGGTCAGGGTATTCCCGGCGGTAATCTACTAATGATTTCTTTTTGCGACCCATGATTGAAACGAGTCAAGAAATGAATGCTGTTTAAGGGTCCACTGCAAACTCCCTGTAATTCCTCCTCCTTCTGCTTCTGGCTTGTCGCCCCCTCCTCCTGGTCCCAGTCCCCTCAGGGTTTCTGGGAGTTGCAGTCCAAAATACAGCCAGAGCCAGTCTGGAGGGTGACCCCTCCCCGTCCTCACACCCTCCATCCTTTGTAGTGTGTAATGTCCTGTGTGGTGTGCACTGGAAGTGTCGTGTGAGTGTGTGACAGGGCAGGGAGCACCTTTGCAGAGGCCTGCCAGATGTGCTTCTGGACTACAAATCCCAGAGGCCTTTGGGAGCAGGAAGAAGAAGTGATGAATACAGAGCTTGTATTGGCTGTGCTTCCAGATTACAAATCCAGTAATTCCAGACTACAATCCCAGAGGCCTCTGGGAGCAGGAAGACAAAAAAAAAAAAGCGATGATGAGCAACTTTGCAGAGCCCCTATTGGCTGGGCTCCTGGACTACAAATCCCAGAGGCCCTGAAAGCAAAAGAGAAAGTAAGGAGGGACTTTATGTGCTGAATGAGTGTTAGTAAACAGTCAGGACTCCTGGCAGAGGTGATAACTTGTATTAGACAAGACAGATTTTTGCAAAAAAACATTTCTTTAATTGCAAGCTTTCAAGCACAAACACCCTTCGTCAGGCTTTGGAGAAAAGATTGTAAAAAATTTCCTTTCATTTCTACCCAGGAGAACTTTTACAATCTTTTCTCCAATGCCTGATGAAGGGTGTTTGTGCCCAAAAGCTTGCAATTGAAGATTTTTTTTTTTTTTTTTTTTTGCAAAAATCTTGTTGGTCTAATAAAAGATATCACCTCTACCACGAGTCCTGATTGCCTTTCCCTCTAAACCAGCATGGCGACAACCTGGATACCTGTTAATAAACAAAGCTCGTGGGTCAGATGCAGTATCTTTTCTGAGACCAACCAGACAGTAGCACAAAAATGTCTTTCTTTGCAAGGTTTCAGGTGCTAACACCATCCTTCGGCCTGAGCAGTATTCAAAGTTTGGAAAAGTTCTGGGTACAAAAGAAACTTCATTTTGCAGAGGGGAGGTGGAGGGTGGACATTTATTCCCCGGGGTTGCTCCAAGTCCTTTTGCGAGAGAGTTTCTCTGGGATGTGCAGATCAGGCTTCTTCCCTGGAAGTGCCCGATGTCCGTCACGGGGGTGAACAGGTCTCCTGTCTTGGTTAGCAATGACATTTACATTTCCAAACAGCTAAATATGATATCTACTGTGTTTCAGGGATGCATGTTATAACTGTGCTGATCTAACAAGTAGAGATCAATGAAGCTCTAAGGTCAGAGGCGATATCTTTTATTAGACCAGTGACCATGACCATTACTCGTGCTTTAAGTGCACGTTGTTATACTGGGGTGTTGGTGGTAGCCATGTTGGTCGAAGGACGCAGGCAGACAAGGCTCTTTGGGTAAATCTGATATCTTTTGTTAGATTGACTAATAGTTGGCAAAATTATTCCTTGCAAGCTTTTGGGCACAAAAACGTCTCTTCAGGCATACTGTGCCCAAAAGCTTGCAAAGAACTTTTTTTCCAGATACTCAGTCTAATAAAAGGTATCACATGTACCCAGGGAAGCTTGCCTGCCTTCAGGCGTATTATGTTATCCTGGGAATGTCTGTTTAAATGTATTTGCACCTCCACTTCGGTCCCGTTGGCTTGTGACCCTGATCCCGAGAACTTTCTATAGAAAAGTGAGAAAACCTCTTTTGGCCGTGATGCTTGTGCCTCGCCAGGGTGGGGTTTGGCGCAGCTGGTGGGAGCGGTGGGATAGGCGGTCACAGCACCAGGCATCACACCCGACTTGGCCACAGGGAAAGCAGGGGGACTGCGGCAGCCACAGTCCATAGCGGTCTGTCCAGGGGTAATAGTCCTTCCAGGGGCATGGGCACAGTCCAGTCCCCAGCTTAAACTGGTTGGTTTTGAGGCTGGGATCAGATCAACGCCAAGGGCCTTCCAGCTGGGGCTTCCCCTCCCACCCAGTCTGGACTGCAGGGTGCCTCAGGTGTGCAGAGCAGCCCAGGGTGCATCACACCCCCTTCACCCAACCCCAGCGGTACCCTCCGTGCCGACAGCCCCGCAGCAAGTGCATGTTGTGCTTGCGGATGAACTTCTCCTCCAGCACCACCTGGATGGCAACGCTCACCTGTGCCGTGATGATGGTCACCTGGAAGGGCTCAGAGGCTGCTGAAGACCCATGCTGCGGGTCCCTCCACCCGAAAACTACACCACAGCCCGTTGGCAAATTGCTGCAACCGTGCCAGCTCACGAGTGCTGCTTCTGCCCTGGAGGGGGGCTGGCAGCGAAGCCACGGGGCATCACCCTCGGGTCTACCTTCAGCCTCTGGTGCTAAATCAGCCCCAGGCTGCATCACCCCTTGCAAGATGCTGACCTGGGGTAACAGGGTGCTAAGCAGGGTGAGGCTGGGGGAGGCACATGGATGGGAGACAGTGCAGGGGCTTTTCCTTCAGAAGAAGGGGCCTGCCGTTGCAAAGGAGGTGTGGTGGCAATTGAAAGGCAGCCCCAGAAGATCAAATGCAAAGAGAGCATCCCTAACCAGCAACAGCGGATCAGCAAACCTTCCTCTTCTGGCCCCTGCCTGCCTGGCACTTTCCCGATGAGTAACCGGAATGATTTAAAGCAGGCACGTTTTACTGATGTGGGGATCCCTACTTTTATAGACTTGAATGTCTGGTCCAGTGTCGCTTCCTGTGGCAGCTCCTCCGTGCCCTGCTCCCTAGGGTCTGCTCCCGCTCAGTCGCTGAAGCGTGGCCACCACGGAGTTTATGGCTTTGGTGTTGGCCCAGCAGGGGTAGAGGCCTGAGACGATGGAGAAGCAGCAGTCCACAGTGTCTAGCAGGCTGGGGTGCTGAGCCTCCCGCTTGCTGCTGGCATAGAGCTGGCTGGACTCGCTGGGCCGGTGGTGCAGCACGATGAGGATGGCCTGCCTCGTGTCTGGGGGGCGCAGAGAGAGCTCATGCTACGGGCAGCTGGCGAGGGAGGTGAGAGAGCGGGGCAGCAGCACGCGGCTGGGTATGGGAGCCGTGCCGGGGAGCTCATCGTCACAGAGCCGTGGGGCTACAAGGGAGCTGCAAAGGCTAGTCCTGTGCAAAGCGTCCCACTGTGGGATCTCTGAGCAAAACTACAGTCACCCCTGACATAGCACCAGACATCACACCCAGCCCTGCCCCAGGGAAAGCAGGGGGACCACCGTGGCCAACCTCCTGCTGCTGCAAAAGTTGTTAATATATAAGCTTGAGAGATCCCAGGCAGGGGCTGTGCCCCTGCTGCAAAGGAAGGCAACCTCACCACCCCCTCCGAGTCCGAACCAATCTCACTAGAGGGGGTAATTTCTTTCTGACCCCAAATGTGGCATCAGTTTGACCCTGAGTGGAGGGGCAAGACCCTGTAACCAGGACCCTCTGGGGTTGGTCCCAGCATGAGTGCCACCACAGCTCGGTCCCTATCCCCAGCTGGGGCTGTAGCCGGCACCTACGGGTAACTAGAGATGAACAATCAGGGTCAGACCGGTGACGCATTGGGGGTCAGGAAGAAATTTCCCCCCGGTCAGACTGGTATGGACTGGGGGGGTTGCCTTCCTCTGTAGTGGGGGCACGGCCTCTGCCGGGGATCTCCGGAGCATCTATTTACAGCCTTGGTAGCAGCTGGGCATCGTCCACTGCGGTCGCCCTGCTTTCCGGGTGACAGTAGTTTTGCTCACAGGCTGGATAAGGGGTTTGTCTGGACTGGTTGATCCTGCCCCAGGTAGGGGTTGGATTAGAGGTGACCTCGGGAGCTCCCTTGCAGCCCCCCGGCTCGAGAAGAAGGGCAGAGCTGGGTGCCCCCACCCCGGGCCATTACGGGGGGGACCCACCACTCACCCGGGAGGCCGTGCAGGGCGTTGCTGATGTCGGTGCCCACACGGGACGAGATGGGGCAGAAGAGCAGCAGGAGGCAGTGGGAGCGCTGGTTGAACGCCTCCTCCAGCAGCTGGATACCCCGGGGCTCGAGGTGCTGGCACAGCTGGGCCAGGAACTGCCTCTCGGAGCCGCCCGTCCGGCCGGTCGCGCGGATCTGCAGGGGCAGCACTGCCCGGGGCGAGGTGGTCACTGTCCTGCTGCGCCGTGGGGAAGCTGCCCAGACCCCTGCTCCCCACGACACCCCTGCCCCGCAGTCCCACGCTCTCCCCCCCGCGGGAGCCGGGCCCCAAGTCTGCTGGAGCCAAGCGGGCCGTCTGGCCTCGGCAGGACGCGAGCGCGGTCCCACGGCACAGCAGCGAGTTCGGCCTTCTCGCAAGACAGCGTTTGGCGACGTGCACACGTGGGCTTGCCCGCCGCCCATCGCCCGGTGCGCCAGTGCCTACCTCTGAGCTGCGGGCTGGGGCAGAGGGGTGCTGGGGAGTGCTTCGGGAAGAGGGGTGCTGGTGGGCTGGCTTCTTCCTCCAGCTTCTGCCGCAGCCTCTGATTCTCGGCGAGCAGGCGGATGGCAATGCCCATGGGCGCTTCGAAGGCACGGAGGAGCTCCAGTACCAGCGGGTCCGAGGAGTCCTTCAGCTCCTGCAGGGAAAGGCAAGAGGGGAGACGGGACTCAGCATCGCCTGGGCACCCAGCACCTCCCCGCTTGGGCTTCACAGGGCCAGTGGACACAGACCGAGGTGGCCAGGGAGGGCAGGGGATAGCCAAGAACACGCGGTGCATCTGCCTGCGCGGAGCACCGTGACTCCCGACTTTGCATGCCCTAAAGCCAGCCATGCCTCAGTTTCCCCATCCGTGCAATGGGGAGTTTCTTGCCGGGCTGCCCTGTGAATCCATCCCGGCCTGTAAAGAGCAGAGGATAACACGTGCACACATGGATGCATGTCTGCACACACACGCACACACTCATCTCCCCTCCTTTTCTGCCTGCCCTCTGAACCAAACCCCTGGCACAGCTCTGTTCCCACCCCTCCCTGCACATCTGCCTCCTCTCTCTCCCCTTCCCATCCTTCCCGTGCTGGGCTAGATCTTTCCCCTGGGCACCACCCGCCACGGGGGCAGAGCCAAGGGGCCAAGGGCCACGGCTCTGGTTTCCAGTGCTTCCCTGGGCTTTGAGTGCTTGAATCTCCTAGCCTTGAGTGCTCTCCCGGGACGAAGCGGAGATGCCTCAGCAGAGAGCCGCGGGCCTGGCCTCCGCTCCTGATGGGTGCAGGTTCCCCAACGACCCTGGGGCCAAGCGCGGCTCACGTGCAGCCCCTGCTCTGCTGATGCAGACGGACCGTGGGGCACCGCCACAGCCATGCCAGGGTCATGCCTTCCCCGGAGAACCACGCAGGGTTCACCCTGCCGACTCGGCCCTGAGGAGGTGGCAGCACGAGTCTCACCTGCAGCTGCGCTTGCAGCGCGTCCACTTTCTCCCGGATCTCCTGCGCCACCGTTGTAGGGCAGACACCAGCCACTGCCCCGTCCTGGTGCTGCGTTGGGGAGAACGGGGGTCAGGAATGCAGAAAAGACTGAACTTAAATGCAGAGGTGGTCTCATACAAGCAATACGGCCTAGGGCCATGCAAAGATGGTCTCATAGGAGAAATACGGCCTTGCAGAGAGGGTCGTGTATGAGTCGGCTTGGCAAAATTCGATGTATATTTTTGAATTATTTCAACGGTTAATATTGATATTTACTTTTAAGCATTTCTTTCTATTTGTATCAATTAAAATTTCCAAGATTGCACGAGATTAGGGGTGTGGGGGCAGAGCATTTAGTAATGACCGCCAGCTGCTGAAAGTTTTATGCACAGATCAAGTCACTATCCACAGAGCAGTAAATTGCCCCTGCTTTCAATCCTGCTGATCATTCGTATCCCATTCATAAAGAAAGTGAAACATTTAAAGATCAATTAAATGCAGGGGGTTGGACTAGGTGCGACCCCCTGAGGTCCTTTCAACCCTTGTTTTCTATGAGTCTATGATTTTCCGTATGCCCCTTTTCTATAGATTTCAGTTACTAAGGATGGAAATATTTTTGTCAGTCCATGAGACCCGGGTGAAGTGGATGTTTATTAACGTTTGCGGCTAAAAATCAAATCCTGCCAAGCCTGCGTAGGAGCAACACAGCCATGCAGAGACGGTGTCACAAACCATACAGCCCCGGGCAACCCAGAGTCGGTCTCATATGGGCAATATCGCCCGTGGCAATCTAGAAACAGGAACATATCAGCAATATTGTACAAGCAATACAGCCCCGGGCAACACAGACACATGTGAGCAATATGGGCTGGGGGAATACAGAGATGGTTTCATATGAGCAACACAGCTCAGGATAGTGTGGAGACGGCCTCGTACAAGCAACGTGGCCCGGGGCCACGCAGACAGACACATACGAGCAGTATGGCCCAGGGCAGCGCAGAGACGGTCTCGTACGAATGATGCAGAGAGACAGAGACAGACACGCGAGCAATATGGCCTGGAGCAGCGCAGAGACGGTCGCATACGACGAGCAAGGCGGCCCTGCCTGGGCCCGACAGCAACTTCTTTGCCCTTCCTCACGGGAGGTGTGGAGCTGAAGGGGCTGGTCCCGTGGGCCACAGACCGCTTCTCGGACACCCTGGGCCAGGATGAGCGAGGAGGCCGGCCTGCCCAGCGTCTCCAGGACAGGACGAGGCGGGTCCTGCCCTGGCTGGGACGGGGCTGGCTTGGGGGAAGGCTGTGCCTCAGTTTCCCTGCCTGTCAGGCAGCAAATGGCAGGATGTGTCTGGGGCAGGGGGTGTACCAGTGTGTGTGTGCGCCCCCTCCCTGATGACCCCCCCCCCCAGCCCCGGGCCGCGCTCACCTGCGGGGGTGCTGCCTCCTGCTCATCGTTGCCTCGGAAAAGCCACGAGAAGAACCCGTAGTCCCCCCCGCTCTGCCCAGCCCCCACCCCATCACTGGGAGCCCCTGGGCCGGTGGCTGCAGCATGGGGGCCCCTGAGCGCCCTCGCATCGGGCCCTGTGCAGCGCTGGGCCATGGCCCGGGGAAAGGAAAGCGAAAGTGGCAGTGGCTGCAGGGGAGGAGGAGGCTGCGGTGGGAGCCCCGGGGACGCTCCGTGCGGGCCGGGCTGCCTCGGGCTCCCGCCAGCCCTGCTCTGTGCACCGGGCTGAAGGAGGGCAGACAAGCCCCTTTCCGTCCGTACCAACTCCCTCCCTGCCCCCAGGGCAGGTCTGAGTGGGAGCAAGCAGGACCGTTGGCACAGCCCCATGCCCATCCCCAGCCCGGGCTGCAGCCAGCACCCCTGGGGGAGGCTTAACCCCCCTGAGAGTGGAGCAGGAAGGAGGGCAGGAGAGGGGGCGACCAGCCGGGGGGATCTGAGCCCCGGAGCAGCGGGCCGTGGGCAGGCGACAACAGGGGCTGCTGCTGCTTCTCCCGTGTCAGGGAGGGCAGGGGGCACGCACCACAGCACAGTACGGGTTTGAGTCAGGGGAGAAGGCGGTGAAAACCCCAACTGGGCGACTGGGATCTCTGCCCCTCCATCAAAAGGAGGCTGGACAGCCACCTAGCCGGGGTCGGTTGACCCTACTACTCTTTCCTGCTGTGGCAGAGGGTCGTGCATAAATTAAAAGGTGCGGGGAGACGTGCAGCCAGAACTTGAGGAGCGAGTTGTGGAGGAGGAGGCGCAGGGGCTGCAGTCTGATGCACTCGTGACAAGGTGTGCCAGCATCTCCCTCTCGCTGTGAAAGGGAGACCGGCTCAAAATGGGCCACCCACATGCCCATCGTGACGGCCCTGTGGAGGAGCCACCAGCCGAGGTCCCCGGTGCCTCTGGGGATGAGGTCGGAGTACAGGCTCTGCCATCGGGGCCCGTCGGCCTCGCCGTCACCAAAGTAGTCCCGCCAGCCGGTGTCCTGGCGGGCCGCGAGCATGGTGTGATGGATCGTCTGGCGGACAAGTGTGTATAGCTGGCGTTGGTGGACCGTGGAAAAGCGGGCCGGGCTAGTGTCCCCCAATTTGGATAGGTGGTGTGCCGGGGAGCGCCCCGGGGCCCGACCAGCAACTCCACCGGCGTGGGGGATTCGGGGGGTGGGGTCCACCCTCTCGCAGGACCCAGTTGACATAGGCAAGAGTGTCTGCGGGCAGCGCAGCCTTCACCTCCCGCGCTAGGTGTGAGCAAGTTGCGCGGCCTATGGCCGGGCCCGTGCACCGGGCCAGCGCCGCGGGGCTCAGCCATCCTTGCTCGGCGTAGTCCAGGAGGTCTCCGATCCGGGCGGTGCGCACCCGGGCCATCCTCAGGGAGCCCTCGAGCGGACCCCCCAGCGAGACACCCCGTCCGTCGCCCCACCAAGGTCTGGGACCTCCTGGTCAGCCTCCTCCTGGCGCTGGCCAAGCATGTCATCTGGCGCCGTCGTGTGACGATGAGGACGGCCCGCCGGGACCTGCTCAGTCGGGGCGCAACACTGGGCCGTTTCCGGGCCCCCACGTGGGACCCGGAAGACACTGACAACACGGGCGCCGACCGCCGGCGACCCCCAGATCCCAGCGGCTTTGCCGCGATACAGTGGACATCAAATAGTCCGTGGCAGGGGGCCGGACTCGAGGATCTGCTCAGGTCCCTTCTGAGCCGACCAGCTACGACACTACGAAACTATCACGTCGAGGCGGGGCTGGACCAGGCTGTGAAGGAGCAGCCAGGTGGGCCGCTCTTACCAGACCAGGTAAGAGGCAAGACGCTGGGTGGGAGAGGGCCAGCCCCCCTCCACGCAATGCACTGCACGGTGCATCAGCAGTGTCACTTTATTGGTCACAAAACTCGGATTGAAAAAAAGGCAGAGGGCCAAAATCATGCCCTCGCTGCTTCCCCTCTCCCCACCAGGCTGGTGTGACACCCCCTGGGGAAAGACATCCCTCTTTTTTTAAGAGGCCACCAGCTCGGGACGGGCAGCAGCCAGCCCGTGAAACCCTGGCACAGGAAGAGGAGAGGAGAGGGGGTCTCCACAGGGTCTCAGGAGCCACGAGGGGAAGGTACAATGCTTCATCCACAAGAAACCCACCAACCACCACAGACCAGTGCGGTGCCAAGCAAGGATGCCACTGACAACCACCGTGCACAGGTCCCTTATACCATGCCAATGCAGCCTGGACGCTGCCGGGAGCGTCTGTGCCTCCTGGTAGCTCACCCAGATCAGGGAGCCCTGCTTGGTTTTGCCATGGCCCCTCCAAGGGGGGCACGCCACCCGGGAGCTCTCACTCCGGCAGGGTCCCACGGAGCTGCCACAGGACAGGCTGGCATTGCCCGGGGCACGAGAGCCCAGCGGCTGCTCCCACTCACCCTTAAAGGAGCCGTGACCGCAATGAGGGATGAAGTCTTGGGTGCGAGGACGTGCTAGAGCCGTGCACCCCGCACCACGGGGCAGAGCAGAGGGCAGAGACGCCTCACCCGGTGCACGTGATGCCTAAAACCATGTTGGGGGGGGTCCAAATAACCCAGTGGCCTTGATGATCGAGTCAGTGGTGTCCAGAACAACCCGAGATCCCGGGGGGCTGTTCGGATGGAGCAACAAGAAGGGATGGGGCAGAGGGAGACAGGGTCCGTCCCTGGCGTGCTAGAGCCCCACGGTCCCTATGGCCGGGTGCCGGTCTCAGCTGTCCGCATTGATGGGCAACCTATCTCCATGCAGCAGGCTCTCCTGCTCCCCCGGGGTGCCCGCGGGCGGGCGCCGGGCTAGCCGCGCCAGCAGAGGCTGGTGCAAGCCGTTGTAGAGGGCAGCGCCGGCGAGCAGGATGAGGAAGCCCAGGATCTGCAGGGCGTGGAAGGTCTCCCAGCCCACGGCCAGGCTGACGGCCCAGATGACCACGGTGCGCAGGCTGTCCAGCACCATGCGCGTGGTGGCGCTGATCTCCTTGGTGACGCTGATGCCGGCGAAGTTGAAGAAGGCGATGCTGCTGATGTTGCCCAGCAGCGCCAGGGCGATGAGGGGCTGGCGTCCCACCTGGCAGAAGGCATCCAGGGCATCCTCCAGCACCCGCCGCGGGCTGCCGCTGAAGCTGCCCGCCGGGATGAAGTACATCGGGATCAGCAGCAGCGTCAGGATAACGAAGCCGAAGAGCCCTGGGAGAGAGAGTGGGGGGTCAGGAGCTGCTTGTTTCGAAACAGGCTCCAAGCCTGTCGCTCTCACCGACCCCCTAGAGACTCCAGTGAGGTCCTGGGTGCGAGGACGTGCTCTGGCGAAGCCGGAGGGGCCGGGCACCTGCAACCCGTGGGCAGACTGGCACGGCGGGCGCCCGGCTCCTCCCCTCCCACCCAGTCTGGACTGCAGGGTGCCTCAGGTCCGCAGAGCTGCCCAGGGTGCATCGCAACCCCCTTCACCCAACCCCCGTGGCGGGGGAGACCCGGCCGCCGCGTACCCTCCGTGCCGACGGCCCGCAGCGGGTGCACGTCGTGCTTGTAGACGAACTTCTCCTCCAGCACCATCTGGATGGCGACGATCACCTGGGCCATGATGATGAGCAGGTCACCTGGGAGAGGGTCAGAGGATGCTCAGAGAGCCGTGCCGCAGGTCTCCCTGCCCGGAAACGACACCACAGCCCGTCGGCACGCTGCTGCAGCCGTGCCAGCTCGCAGGCACTGCCTCTGCACTGGATGCAAAGCCGCGGGGTGTCTCCCGCCACGGGCGCTAAATCAGCTACGGGCTGCACCAGCCCGTGCAAGATGCTGACCTGGGGCAGTGCTAAGCAGGGTCAGGCGCGTGCATGGGGTTTTTCCTTCGGGAGAAGGGGCCCATCCTTGCAAAAGTGGTGCTGTGGCAGCTGGAAGGGCTCACTGCCCTCCCGGGGCAGCCCCGAAAGATCGCGCCGCCTCTCCCAAGCACAGGGAGAGCATCCCTGCTCAGCACCAGCCCCACGCTCTGCTTCCCAGGAGCCCCCCGCCCCCCCGCCGCCAGCCCCCGCCGACCGAGGGCCGGCCAAGGGGAGCGGAAGAGGTGCACGGTCCCGGGCGCGGGCGCGGGAGCGCT
>NW_017728918.1:10375767-10402685 GCF_001723895.1 Crocodylus porosus | reverse complement strand
CAGCCCCCGCCGACCTGTGATGACCTCGCTGAGGTTGTGTTTCTCATCCTGGCTGTTGAGCAGGTCCGCCAGCCCCACCACCACCAGCCCTGCGATGGTCACCGCGATGCCCAGCCACTGGCTCAGCACCAGCTTGCGGCCCAGGAAGGCCACGGAGAGCAGCCCCGTGAAGATGATCACGGCCCCCCGCAGCATCTGGAAGCTGGAGGCGCTGGTCATGTTCAGAGCTGGAGGGGGAGAGACAGCGGAGACTAGTGAGCGGGCCTGCCCCTGCTAGCACTAGCTCGGAGGGTGCCTGAGCCTGCAGCGTCCCGGGGCCGTGCCGCGTCACACGCTCATCCCCTGCCCCGCAGCCGTGGCAGCACCCGGGGAACGGCTCAGGGGCAGGACAGACCGAGGATCTGACCCAGGCCCTGGCAGCTCTTACGTTTTACTTACATTTTGCATTTCTGGCACAAGGGATAAATGAGAAGGACCCTCCTCCCTTCGCACAGGCCTTGATTTCCCAGTCCTCGGCCGCTTTTCTACTGCTAATTGCATGTCTGCTCTCCCACTTCCCATCTGCTGGTTTCCACTATGCCGCTCCGGACAGCTGAGGAAGGAGGCTTTGCATTCAAAAGCTTGCCTGACTCCATGCCAGCTACAGAGCTGACCCCATGAGAACCTGCCCTAAGGAATCCTATCCTCCAAAACCCCCACTTCATGCAGTATATGCAGGAGCTTGAGAGCATCCATCCAGGCGGGCGGCAGCAACAGGACCTCTCACCAGAGACACAGCCCCGTGGCCCCGCCACCCCCATGGCTGCAGGGGTGGAGGTGGCTGGAGCCTAGCAAATACGTTGGTCGCTCCTCCTTAGAGACCGGCCTGTGTGGAAGACAGCGAGGCCTTTGGAGGATGTTCCCACCCTTGGCTTCTGCCCCGGGAGGTTTTGTTGGGAGGTTTTAGTGGGACGTCCTGAAGTGGAGACCCCCCCGGACGCCTCTCACTGGGTGGGTCAGAGGCGCACGGGTCCCCATGCAGCAGACCCCCGTTGGAAGAGGAAGGGCAGCCGGCGAGGCCGTTGGGGAAGCAGCTCCTGCCTCGGCGGGCTGATTTGCAGCTGGAAGGAAGCGAAAGCCCTGGCAAGGGGCCCTCGGTGCTGAGACTGGGCCCTTCTCCTCTGCGCTACCTCTGCTTTCTGGAGGCAGAGCCCTGGCATCGCTGCGCTGCGCTGGAAAGAGGGCACCAGGAGAGCAAGCCCTGCACCAGCTTTCCGGAGGGTGCCGGGGGGACGTGCGTGCCCGGGCTCATGGGAAGGGGGATGCTGCAGCTTTCCAGAGCGACCTGCAGCTCAGGAGATTAGGACACGAGTCCCTGTTCTGCTGCAGATGCCCCATGTGCCCCTGGCCGAATCTTCAGCTCCATGCCTCAGTTTCCCCCATCCATGGAATGGGGCTATCAGCTTTGCTGCACCCCGTTCAGGGCAAGTGACAGCAAGGGAAAGACTCAGCAGAGAGCTTCGGGTCGGGTTCCCGGCAAGAGAAGCCTGGCACGGGGGGAGACGCGGCCTCCCACGAGCTCCTGCAAGGGGACGTTAGATGCCGCAGCGGCGCGGGCATCCCTGCCCCGGCCTTGCTCACTGCTTGGTTTAATTGGCGGGGCCTCCCCGCTGCACCCTCCCTGGTGCGAGGGGCTCACGTGGCTGCACTCAGCTGGTGCGTTTCCAGCGGTGGTTTCAATTCCCCTTTTTCAAGGCGCAGTTTTGCAAGCCTTGCAGCTCCAAGCAGCCCCGGGAAACCGGGCACGACTCAGTCCAAGACCCCCCGTACAGAGTCACGTGTCAGACCGCCCGCCACCACCACTGCACGCCGACCCCAGCCGCGTGCGGGTGCCCGGCACTTACCCACATACATGATGCTGGTCCCCGTCATGTCGCAGAGCGCCGGGGGCAGGAAGAGCAGCGGGTTGAAGGGCTGCGCAGCGGCCAGGATGGGCTCAGCTCGCCGCCGGTCCCGCCACATCAGGAGGTAGAAAGCCACGAGGCAGGAGAACTCGCCCAGGAACATGCCCACGGCCTGGAAAGCAGGGGCAGCCCCGTGTCAGGGCCTGGACCCCGAAACCCCAGCGGCAGCCGGTCCCAGCTCAGCTCCCACCGTGTCAGCTGCGCGACCCAGCGGCAGGCGAGCTTCCCCCGTGTCACCAAGCACCAGCCGCGCTGGGATGCACCGGGGGCTCCTAAGAGGCACCGAGGCCTGGGGCTGGGCAAGGAGGACACGTGGCTTGCGGGGGCGGTAGAAGCACCAGACCGAGGCTTGGGAGAAGGGGGTCGCGCTTGGGCCCCTCTTCCCTGCCCCGTACCGCTGCCGCAGGCCGGGGCGAGCGCCACCATCGCCTCCACGAGCCCCAGACAGAGGCATCGGCGCGGCCTCACCTGCAGGAAGGGGTGCTGGAACGGGTGCTCCCCCGTGCCCCGGCAGCCGGCGGCGCTGAAGTTGTCGGCCCACCTGCAACAGGGGTGCGAGGGGGTTAGGACGGCACGGACCCACGCCTTTCCGGAGCATAGAGAGGGTGGATGGGGCCGTGGTCCGGTCCAGAGGTTTTTGCCTGGAAATGCCCGGGCACCCAGCAGCATCCCCAGTGCGACGGCGCTCCCCCTTCCAGCTACCGGCAGGACATCTGCTCCCAAACCACAGGCCGAGCTCGCCCTTTGCCGGCTACTGACTCCCCGGGGGCTGGAGGGGAGATGGGCTTGGAGACACCCCCTCCCTCCGGCAACAGGGGAGGGCTTGAGGTCTCTTGGAGAGCTGCCGGGCAGGGAAGGGCCTCGCTGCACTTCACTTCGCCGCCACGAATGAATGAGCTCGCTCAAAGGCCTGGCAGGTCACGGCTCCGTGCGGGGCAGGGGGGAAATAGCTGCTTTATGTAACATCCTGGCTCTGCCCCAGCTTTCCCGGGCCCTGGCGCGAGGCGTTCCCAGCGCCCAATTCACTCCCCCACTCCTTCTCCCCAGCTCGCTCCTTCTTTAAAGCTGTCTCTCAAGTCCCAGCACATGCGTTTGTGATCCAGCCCACAGCCATGCTCACGAGGGGTTCGTGGCAAGGAAACAGCCTTTGCATGGAGCAGGATGATGGGCCAAGCCTGGCCATCAGGAGGGTCAGCATGGAGTCAGCGTGGCCATTAGGCTCCAGAGTGAACTAGCTCCCTGCTGACCGCACTGGTCACCCGCCCCATTTCAGCCTGGCCGTGGGTCCCAGCCCACTGGTTCTCCTTGCCCGCTGGATGCCAAGGCCGTCGGTCCTGGCTCCAACCCCAGGGCCGTAGAGGACACCTCCCTCCTCGTGAGAGAGTTTTTCCTAATATCCAACCTCAGCTTCCCTTGCTGCAGCTTGAGCCCATTGCTCCTTGTCCTGGGCCGTAGAGGACCCAGCCTGTAGGCTCAGAGGTCTGCGAAGGGGCGAGGAGCGGCTGCTTGCTCCGTGCAAGCCAGGCAGGATCGCTGCTGGACACAGCCCGGGCTCAGCCGGGTGATCTACAAGCAAAGCCCACGGCACTGCTCAAGGTTTCATCGCTGCCTTCCCCAAGTTTCCAGCTCCCCCCAACGGTTTCAGCTCCAAAATCAGGGACTTGTCCATCCCAGCATCCAGGGCGGGGGACACGCAACACCACCAACCTCACCAAACCATAGGCTGAAGGGACTTCAAGCAGTCACATCTAGTCCAGCCCTCTGCTCCAAGCAGGACCAGCCCTAACTCCATCATCCCAGACAAGGCTTTGTCTACCCGGGGCTTCAACACCTCCAAGGATGGGGACTGCACCGCCTCCCTGGGGAGCCTGCTCCAGCGCTTCACCACCCCTCATGAGAAAGTTTTTCCTAATATCCAACCTTGACTTCCCTTGCTGCAGCTGGAGCCCATTGCTCCCTGTCCTGTCATCAGCCTTAGCACCAAGGGCGCACTGCCGGCTCCTGTCCAGCTTCTCGTCCCCTGTCTCCCCCAGGTCCTTTCTGCAGAGCTGCTGCCCAGCCGTGCCCCCCAGCCCGCCCCGGTGCAGGGGATCGCTCCCTCCTCAGCCCAGGACTTTGCACTTGTCCTTGTCGAACCAACTCAGACCTCTCTCCAGCTTGGCTCTCCGAAGCAGGGGCACTTGCTTCTGCCCCTGCAAGTGCCGGGAGAGCAGCTCAGCGCCTGGGGCCGCTCCCCGTGAGGCTCAGGCTGCCGATGCCGGAGCTGCCGTGACTTGCCCGTGAGATCACCGCAGCGCTCGGGCCTGCCCGCGCCGGTCTCCCCTGGGCGAGATTGACATATCGGGGAACTGACACCGCTGTGTAGCAGTCAGCAGGGTTTTTTCGGGAATCGGGTGTCAGCACGGCGTCGGCAGAGCCGGGAGAGGCAGGGCAGCCGGCGTCCGTGCAGGGAGGCTACCTGCATGAGTGTGGCCTCGGGGTCGGTCTTCGGGCACCGCGCTGGGCCACGTGGCTACGCTAACTGGGGCGCGGCGCGGGGATGGCAGGACCGTGAGCACGTCTGCCCCAGCCGCCGAGCTCAGCGGGCAGGAGGTGAGGAGTCCTCCTGGTGCCTGAGCTCGCCTGTCGACCCAGCCCTGACTCAACACTGCCTTTCACAAGAGGCCTTCGAACGAGCCCCGTTCGGCTGCGACCGCCACTAAGGCAGTGCACGCAGGAGCCGGGGGCAGCCCCGTCCCTCCACATCCACCGTGACGTCCCTCAAAGGACGTCGACCAGGCTTGGCTTTGCCCATCCGGTCCCTCGCTTGCTCCAGCACGGCGCTGATCGGGTCGTGCGAGCCCGGACCCCAAGCGCTCGGTGGGGAGGGACAGGGGCCGGACGACCGAGCCTCTGCTCTTCTGCGGGTTGCAGGGGAGACAGGCCCCCGGGGCTCCCTCCGTGTCTGCCCTACTTTAGGGTCAGGGGTCCCAGGAGAGGGTGCTTTGCAAGGCTTCGAGGCCGGGATGCGATGCCCGCCGGGGCTCAAGCATGGAGCCTCCCTGCTGCAGCGGGGACGCCGGCTCACAGCCATTTAGCCCAGATCACCGCGGTTCACTAAGACGGGGATCTCTCCATCCTGGCAGAGCAGGGAGCAGCGAACTGGTGGGGGAGAAGTCTGTCCCCAGACACGATCCGGGTGAAGCAGCGATGCTCTTGCTTCTCCCCCAGAAGCCAGGTAAACAACCCGGCTCAGCCACAGGTCAGAGCATTTGGGTGGGGGTGAGATTTGCATTGAGTGCTGCTGGGTGGCTATCCCTCACCCCCTATCTCCGCTGGGCTGGAGTTGCAAAAGGCCAGCTATTTGCTATTCTGGGCCTGTTTGCTTTTACCTTGGCCCTTAAGGTCTGCTTGTCTGCAAATCCAGGACAGAAAATGAGCCCTGAGTCACGGGGGGTGAAGCCGCTCCAGCCAACAGCCTGCCTTGCACAGGAAGAGGAGTAAACTGCCTGGCAGAAAGGCCTCTTGCACTGGTTGAACCGGGGCCCTGTCTGCACAGAGCTCTGCAGCAAAGCAAACTGAGGTTATGCGTGAAAGCATCACTTCTCAGCCTTCCTAGAGCTTTGTTTTCACTCGACTACAGGAAAAATAAGAGAGCGGTTTTGCTGTTGCAAAGAGCCCGGCGAGATCGCAGCCCTGGGCCCCTGCTTGAAATCTTGGGGTTTATCTGGTGAATCACCTGAACACCCCGATGGGATCTCAGGGCGCCCGGCTGAGAATCGCCGCGCAAGACCCTTGCGCTCGTTAGCTCGGCAGCGGGGATGCCCACCTGAATCCTGAACAGCCGCTGCCACGCAAGGGGTTAATGCATGGTCCAGATTAGCTAATGAGTGCAAGGAGCTCTCCCAAAATGGCTGTTCAGCAGCTTTCTCCCCGCTCCACCCCTTTAACTAGCACAGAGGCAGGTTCGCGGCCGAGGCAGGCTGGACTGAACCCCGATCTCCTGGGTCCCAGCCCTGCTGCCCCTGCCTGCGAGCAGGTCTCTGACCCCATGCACACGTCCTTCGTGCTGCTGGCCTGTCTCTACCCCAATGCAAATCCCCCAAAAGCCAGCACCCCCAGGAGCCCCATCCTACCTGGCTCCTCCAGGCATCAGAGGACCCCGTCCTTGCGCCCTGGCATCAAATAATCCTCTAGGAACCTGGCCCCGGGGGCTCACACGAAAGCCCCTTCCTCCCCCCCACCATTAAAGGAGTGATTTGGGAGGGCAGGTTAACCCTGCATGAAGCCCCGGTGTGGATGCCCCCGGATCCAGCCCTAAAGCAGCTTTCACGCGGGTACGGGAACAGCCCGGTGCGACTGACTCGGTGCAGCCTTGCAGCAACAGCAGCTTGCTGGGAGGCTACTCCAGATTAAGGGGATCCGGATTAAGCATGTCCACACAGGGAGAAGGGCGAGCAGCACCCTTGCCAGGCAGGCAGCAGACTCGGAGCTGCCTCCCAGGGCCCCCCACCCACCCGAGCTGGGCCGGGCAGAGCCCGAGCCAACACCTACTTGGCCGAGAGGGTGTTGATGGAGCCGGTGAGCAGCATCAGCGCGGCCAGGAGCAGCTGGTACCTGGTCCAGGCCATGCTCACAGCAGGCGCCTGCAGCACCCAGCTCTCACTCCGCTGCACCCGGCTCTGCTTCCTCCTGCCTGAGCTGGAGGCGGGGAAGGGGAGGAGGAGGAAGCATCATATGACCGCAGTCAGCTGAGCCAGGCGCCCGGCCCTCACTTGGCCTGCCCGGTCCCTAGCCTGGCGCTGGCAGGGGTGTGCTGGGGAACAGGGCCCAGGGAGGGAGGGGCGGAGCAGAGGAGGCCGGTGTAAGGCGACGGAGGAGCTCCTACCTGGGAGCTTGTAGCATCCTCTCGTGTCGCCCTAGCAACCGGAGGGTGCTGAGCGCAGGGGGGGAGCCACCCAGAGCTCCTCTGCCCCCCGTCCAGCTACGGAGGGTCCCAAGCGACTTCGGGTCTCCGGGCAGCAAGGGGGTGGGAGCGGCGCAGGCAGTGCCGGGGCTTGGGTGAGCGGGAGGATGCTCGGAGGGTCCCAGGCCGTGCTCTCCCCGAGCACGAGGGAGCTCCCTAGTCCAGGTCTCTGAGCCGGTCGGGCGGTGTCCCTCCTGACCCAGGGGTGCAAGAGCAGAAGTGGGGGTGGCCTCCGCCGCCCTCCGAGCCGGCTGGGCAAGGCCTGGGGGTCGCTCTCGGGCAGGGGAAGGGGGTCTCGTGGGACGATGGGGGTGGTGCTCAGCTTCGGTGCCTCCGGGACCGCCCAGACACAGGCCAGGCCGGGAAGCTGGTGCAGAGAACCGCGCCTTTCGCCGAAAGGGGAGAGTGGTGCAACCCCCCTGCAAACAGCAGCATCCAGTGCAAAGGTTGGGGAGAGCCTGGAGACCCCCCTCGTCTCCCCTCCTGGTCCCCGGAGGCTGCCTGACCTCCCTGCCCTGCTTGGCTTCGCGGGGTTTGCTCTCCTCCGCCTCCGGGCCGAGCAAGGAGCAAGGTGCAGAGGGTTCCTCACAGCCGTGTGCTGCATGTGCATGCGTGCATGCGTGCATGGGCACGGGCATGTGCATGGGCTTGCTCCTGGGAATTATTCAGCCTCGTCCTGTCTAGGGAGCAGAGGGAAGATCTGCTTTGGGCTCATACCCCGCTGAGCTGCCCCGGGGAGCAATCGCGGCCGGGCGCAGGGTCCCACAGATGCCAGGAGACATGCTAGGAAGTGTGGAGATGCTCTGGGAATAACAATCCACAGGAAAATAGCATTTTGGGCTGTCCCCACCTGCAAAGAGTGCCCTGTGGTTTGGCTGCTCTGAGAGCTGCCGGGATCCCAGGACTCCCGGAGCTGGGACTTGAACCAGTGCGCTGCAAGGAAGGGGACCCCCGTGTGCCCGGCCAGGGTCTCTCTGCCTGGGGAGCGGTTTGCTGTCCCGTCCCTGACCCGAGCCCCTTCCAGGGTCCCAGGCGAGCCCTTGCTCTGAGCTGGAGGCTGACTCGGAGGCACCACCCCCAAGTTGGGAATCGCAGCCCCTTTTCTTCGGGTCTTCCCCTAAATATTAACCCCGCTCAGTCCCCACATGGTGGCAGAGGAGAAATTCCTCCTGCAGCCAGCGAGGGGCAGCACGGCCCCTTGCTATCCCCGGCAAGCCGGGGCATCCTCCAACAGCATCTTGCTTTCCCTTGGCTTCAAACCCCCCCAGACGTTGGTCTCTCTTGGGTGGGTGCAGGGTACCAGAAGCCGGTTGAGTGCCACGAGCTTGCAGTTCTCAGCCTGCTTCCTTGTGAACTTCTGCTGCATCCCCGGCCTCAGTTTCCCCGCGGGGGCTCTCGTGCCTGCCCCCCGCAGCTCCGACGGGGTCCGGGTTGCACCCAGGGCTCCCCTGCAGGGTCTGGGAGGGCGCCGGGGTGGAGGGGGCTCCCCAGCTGTAGCTCTGCAGCCTGGCATCCCCCAATCCCCAGCGCCCCTCTGCTTCCCCGGGGCGTGGGGTTCCCTGTCTGCGTGGCCACCTCGCACCCGCCCCCTTTTCGGCACCGGCCCAGAGATGAATTGTTTTTCCATCCCACGTCAGCCGCGCTGGGCCGTGACCCGCGGGAGGCCGGGGGGAGTGGAAAAAAAACACCCCAAAGGCCCGTGCCAAGGCTGTTTTCGTTCTGCGGCTTCCACCGCAGGTCCCCGTTAACCCTTCCTGCCCCTCCGGGTTTGCTCCCGGCTGGGGGGCTGCGGGGGTCGCTGTGCCCTGCTGGAAGGGGAGAACGCCGGCTCCCATCGGGCAAGGCTTAGGGCAGGACGTGGAGGAGACGGTGCTGGGGGAACTGGCAAGGCCAGGCTGCAGAGGACCGTGCGGAGGAATCAAGCTCCGTTTCCACCGTCCCTAGAAAAAGCGGCTGCATCTGGGGTGGAGCATGGCCCGCAGTTTGACAGCTCGCTGCAACGCGGCCTGGGAGAGCTGGGCCCTGGCCTGGAGGCTGAGCGCTGCCTCGGCTGAGACTACTGAGGTGGGGGGCTGCGAAGTGGCCCCAGGCTGTCCCCGCCAAGGCTCGGGATGTCCCGTGCCCCAGCTCTCGGTCGCTCCCCCACGGCCTGTGCATGGCGGACCCGAGATGGGGGGTCCCTCAGTCCTAGCCACCGTTCGCAGGCTCGGGGCTGGCAGGACTCGCGCTCAGAGCATGCCGTCCGGCCTCCGCGACCTGCTGGCTTCAGTCCCAGCTGGGGCACAGCTGCTGTCCCAGGGCGCGTGGGCAGGCAGGTCCAATGGTGAGAGCTGGGAAGCGGGTTGGGAACCCGGCACACAAAGCCACGGCCCTGCGTGCGGAGACTCAGTTGCTCAGCTCAGCCGAGCAAGCGTCCGTGGGGCGACGGATGCCGTGAGATCACGTGGGTGAGGCGTGACGCTGGCGTGTCACACGCCGTGCCCGGCCTGGGTCTGCAGTCACGTCGCCTCTGGGGGTCCCCGTGCCCAAGCCCCCAGTCTGGACCAACCCACCGCCACCCCGATGCCCCGCCTGTCCAAGCTGGACCGACAGCCAGGCCGTGCCCCCCCACCCCCGCTGCCGGAGCCCGCTGACTCTTCCCGGGTGAAAGGGGAGGGAAATCATACGGAAACACCCATGGTGTGTATCCTCCCCCTCCCCGCTGCCTCCGGGCCCTGCAGCCTCATTCATTTCTCCTTCTTTGGTGACACGCCGCAGCCGCCCATCCTTCATCATCCCTCACTCCAGACAGAAAGACAAACACGGCGGCCCGAGCGCCAGGAGATTTATAACCAGTGGAAAATAACAGGCTGATAAGATCAGCCCGGTCCTGCCGCACGCTCCTGCTGCGGGGTGGCGGCGGGCTCGGGGCTGCAGGGGTGAGCACGGGGCGTCTGCTGGAGAGCGGTCCTGGCCCCGACCCCAGCTGGGGACAGCACACCCCCGCCGCTGGCCAAGGGACCCCTGTGATGTGGGGGAAGCCCCCAGCGGCTGGCCCGAGTTGCAAGTTGATGAGCCCCGGTTAAGCGACGCACCCAAGGACGCCAGTGCCCTTTGTGGCACAACTGGGCCCTGAGCCCTGGTCCGACGCGCTGCTCACACCACTGTCCCTCTTGCCCCTCCCTGGCTGCTGGCCTGGAAGCTGCAGCAGGGGACAGGGGGGCCGATGCTGGCTAAGGGTGCCTTGGTGGCCCCGGGGATCCTGTGTCTGACACCGTGACTTAGCCCAGGGCCCTGGGGTCCAGCCCTCCTGGAGGCTTGGGGTCCCAGCTGCAAGCTATGGACTCACCCCCATCCCAGGCAGAAATGGGGCCATCTAGGGAGGGGCGGCGGTGGTGTTGGAAGGGAATAGAGTCCAGAGTCCGTAACCCAGGGCCTGCTGTTTGCACGGAGACTGCCGTGAACAGGCCTGGGGGGGCTGGACATGGATGTGTGTATGTGTATGCATATGTGCACACCTAGTTTCATAGTCGTTAGGGCTGCATGTCAGTGTGCACATGTGTACGTTCATGCACGCACGGGAGGAGTATGTGCACGTGTGTGCGTGCAGATGTGTGTGCATGTATATATGCGCATGTGTGCACGTAGACGTGCATCTGTGCATGCATGTATGCGTGCATGTGTGAACACGCAGGGATGTGCACGTCTGCGCGTACATTGTGTGTGCTCATGTGCACCTGTGTGTTCCCCCGTGTGTGAGCGAGCGTGCGTGTGTGTACGGTCCACCTGGCCCTCGGCTGCCCAAGAACCTGGCGGCTGTTTATCTTCAGCTCACGCGCTGTTTGCCCAGTGCCAGCTATAAACACACGGAGCAGCCGTCTGCGGGGAAGAAGAGCAGCTGCTAAAAACGCTGGCAGGAGCTGGCCGTGTGCGTGCGCGCGCGTGTGTGTGCATGCGCGCGTGTGGGCATGTGTGCACCCTGCCTGCCCCGCTGCTGCTGCGGTAGCAAGGGCGGGCGTCGTGGCTGCCCTTCACTGCCCGGCTCGGCAAGGGCCTTGGCGCTGCCCCCGAGGCTCAGCGATGCTCTCCAGGCTGCCTGAGCATACACCAGAGAGCGGATCAGAGCTGTTGCAAAGGCCCTGGGTAGGGCTGCGGGCCGGACATGACGTCCCCTTCTCCTCCCCACATCCCCCGCTCCGGTCAAAGGCCATGGCTGGACTCCATTTCCCATGACGCCTCAGTCTGCTCTGGAGTGGGGGTAGCCTTTTGGGAGCGGCCGAAGCAGAGGCAGTGTAGGCACTGCTGAGCCCACGTCCTCTGCATCTACACATGTATGTGGGTGTGTGTAGGCACGCATGTGCGCCTGCCCGTATATGCAAGCATGCGCATGCGTGTGTGCTTGCACTCACGTCACTCATGCATGGCGGCAACGCAGGCGGGGTTGGTCCCCCTCTCGGGGCTGCTGGTGCCTCGGTGACGCAGGGCTCCTGATGGCTCTGCCGGGGCTGGGCGCGTTAGCTGGCACCTTCCACCTACCTCAGCAGGTGTTTTCTGGCTGCTCCGGCAACTTCTGGGGCATCTCCTGGGCCAGGGCGCGGAGCCGCGGTGGCAGGGGGCATCACGCCCACTCTCGGGCACATCCCTCCTACCTGGCTTAGGTGTCTCAGCTCCACTGCACCCCGGGCTCTCCTTTGGCTGCTGCATGGAGCAAGCCCTGATCCCTCCTCTGCAGCCCAGGCATGGGTGGATGGATGGGATGGGATCCGTGGCCATGCAGAAAAACCCTTTGGCAGACAGCAACACTGTGTGCACAGGCCGGGATGGGACAAAGAACAGCACAGGCCTGGAAAGGACCCTCCAGGCCCCAGGGCACATCATCCCACTCATACCCTGCTCCATCTTCCCGTGGGGTATTCCTATCCAGATGTTGCATTACGGTTGACAGTAGTTTTATGAAGAGTTTAGATGATGGATTGTGTCCGGTCATAGAAATCCCAGAGCCGTGGGGCTGGAAGAGACCTTGGGGGTGGGGGGGAGTCACATCTAGTCCAACCCCCTGCCTGAGGCAGGGTCAGCACTGTCCAAATCAACCCAGACAAATCCATCGCCCAAAAAACTCTTAGTAAAACTAGCATCAGCCCTGACACCAGGCATCACACTTGAACCTGCCACAGCAAAACAGGGGGGCCGCGGTGGCCAATGTCCTGCTGCTGCAAAGGTTGTTAATCGATGCTCGAGAAATCCCAGGTAGGGCCCATGCCCCTATTACAGAAGAGGGCAACCCACCCCCTCCCCAGTCCATACCAATGTGACTGGGGGGAAATCCCTTCCTGGCCCCAAGTGCAGCATCGGTCTGACCCTGAGCACGGGGGCACGACCCTCCAGCCAGGACCTTGCAGGGTTGGTCCCAGCAGAAGCATTTCTACCAGATTCCTGCTAATCTCTCTTCATTTCTTGTGGGTTGACCATAACCACCCTCTCTTCTTTTTTAATGGCCTCAGTAGTCCACTCTTCAAGCTGCCCTTTCTTGTGCCATTCTGCTGTCCCTTAGCCGTGGCCGGGCATGTCTCGCTCCGATGTCACAGCCCTGCAGACAGTTTGTAGTTCTCCCCGAAAACCTCAGCTCAGGTGCAGTTGTGTTAACTCAGGTGTATCAATGACTGACCGTGACATACTGGAGGCACTGGCAAGACATTCAAGAAAGCTTGATTTTGTGCTACGACTTTGAGTATGGGCAGATTTCTAGCCCTCAGGACAGGACACGTCCGGACCACACCACGGCCACGAGATTCCCGTGACGCAACACGTGTCTCCCACTGTCCTTCGTTCACCATGTTTCATCTTCAAGGCTTTGCTACAACTTTCCTGGTCCTTGCTGCTTCGGGAGACCTGGTGTCCGCGGGGCGGGGGAGCACCCAGCTCAGGGGATAAGATGGGGGAGACAGGGGCGATCCCATGACACCACCCCCTGCACGTGTCGCTCTGCCCTGCCACCCCCAGGCCCCGGGGCGCGGACGAGGAGCGGCGCGCCGGGCCGGCCGGTGGGGAGGCGTCGAGACGAGCCGCCAGCGGTCTCTGTTTCTCGTCTGCAGAGGCAGGACGTGCAGTAAATTACCAGGCCGGGACCTTGGCCCCGGTGGAAGGATCAGCATGTGACCTACATAGCTGCTCTCTGCTTGCAAAGCGCCTGCCCACGGCTTCGAAAGGGGACCAAAAGCAACCTCCAGTAACAACCAGCATGTGCGGACCGGGAATCGCCAGCTTCCCTACACGCTCCTTTGCCCCGGCTGCCCCACCGTGAGCCCTGTGAGCAGCCCCCGAGATCAATGGAGAGACGGTTGTCCCGGGGTGCAGAGAGAAACCCCTGGGCCATGGGGAGCCTCCAGTCCTATTCACTTCCCCGCAACGCTGCCGGGGCTCTGGGGCTCTTTCCAGGCCCGGTTCCTGGCCGGGGAGCCCGGGCTGCCACGGGTAGAGGCAGGGCAAGGGGAAGCACTGGGTTCAGGCTGGCATCTTTTGTGCTGGCTGCTCCCAGCCCAGGTCCCTGGGCTACCTCCTCTGCCCGGTCGCTTGGAGCCAGAAGTGTGATCGTGCCCATCATCGGCCTCCAGAGCTGGGGAAGGAGAGATCGCAGCAAGGAGCAGTTACCGTCTGGGCTCTCTCCGGCCTGTCCACACCCCACGATGCCCTGAGCTAGCCACCCCACTCCATTGCTAGCGGGGTCATCAGTGATCACCTCCCCTGTCCTGCACCCAGCACGCCTGGCAGAGGCTTCAGCCTGGGAGGAGAGCAATGTTTCTGCACCGCAGCTGCATTGCCAGCTCGGGTGTCCTTTCTGAGCCGGATTTCTCTGCCGCCTGCTCTTCTTCTTCGCTGCAGTCCTTCGCACTCGTCTGTAGTGGATTTCGCCTCCTGGGGAGCAGGGCTGTGCTGCAGTTAGCAGGGTCCTTCCAAACGTGGACCCTGTCTCCACCGGTGCTGCAATCCTGACTCTTGCAGACACGGCGGGGAGGGAGGGCAGGCATTTCCACAGCTTGCCTGGCAATGAACTCAAATGGAGGCCCAATTGTTTTGGGGAAAAGTCTCATCTCAGACGCAATCAGGACTCGCGGTGGAGACAATTTCTTTTATTAGACCAACAAGATTTTTGCAAAAAAAAAAGGCTTATCCCAGATGCTTCACAGGTACTTGAAGTGGGACAATGGGATTGTCCTTTTGTATTAGGCCTGGATACAAAGGCTTTGCCTCCCGTAGAAGCTAGCAGGGCCCGTCTGCTCCATCATCCATCCTGCAAGGCATTGAACAGCGTCAGGCAGACGGGGCTCTTTGCGCAAATGTGATATATTTTATTAGACCAACTAGTTTTATTAGACCAACTAGCTGGAAAAATTGTTCTTTGCAAGCTTTCAGGTACCAACACCTTTCTTCAGGCATGGGAGAAAAGATTGTAAAAGTCCTACCCAGGAGAACTTTTGCAATCTTTCCTCCCGTGCCCGATGAAGGGTGCCTGTGCCAGAAAGCTTGCAATTAAAGGTTTTTTGGGTTTTTTTGCAAAAGTCTAGTTGGTCTAATAAAAGACATCACCTCTACCACGAGTCCTGATCCCTTTTCCCCACAGATAGTTGGGTATTCTTCTCTTTGATGGATTTCCGGTGTGCGTTCATTCTGGCGCGCATTTGCTGTTTGGTCTCTCCTGCGTATTTTCCATCAGGGCATTTGGTGCATTGGATGAGAGAGATTACATTTTTGGAGATGCCAGTGTAAGACCCACAGACAGATTCAGACCCAGGACAGATGGGGTGGGAGACCTCACCCGGCCTGTCGTGGGAAGGAGACAGTGCACTCTCGAAACCAGGTTTTCCTCCCTCTGCCTATTGTGCTCCCACCCTCGTTCGCTCGTAAGAGCATTATGCAGGGCTGGGTCCGAAGCCAGGCTGAAATCAAGCTGCCCTGAATCTCTGCCGCCTCTCCGCCAGCCGGCTCCTTCCCCTCCGCAAAGCCAGAGGGGGAGATTAGCTTGATGCCACCTGGCTACTTCTTATCCCCTCGTTATCCTGATTAGCTAGTCTCTGACTTCAGAGCCTAGCCAAGCTGGGCTGACCACAGACTCAAGTCAGAGGACATTCAGGTGGGAAGGGACCTCAGGAGGCCACATCTAGTCCCACCCCCTGCTCCAAGCAGGACCAACTATATCAGCCCAGCCTCCTTTCCCCACTTTAAGACAGCTATAGTCTTGGTCTTTTCCCGTGCTCAGAGATCACCTCACCAGGCAAGAGCCAGGGACCGCAGGACAACTAGTAGTCGACTGGTGTTGGTGGTAGCCACGTTGGTGTAAGGACATAGGCAGACACAGGTCTTTGGGTAAAGACGGTACCTTTTATTAGACTTCTAGTAGTAAGTCGTAACTTAAAAACCAACATCAGGCAGTTTTTCTTTTCCACCCAGGTTGTCACTAAATGGAGAGGCTTGTTGCCAGCGGGTCGGGTGGGAGCTGAGCAGCCCCTGGACCACACTAGGTGCAGGCCCGTGGCGACGGCTCCACGGAGGAGCCGCCGGCTGGGGTCCCCGATGGCGCGCAGGATCAGGGTGGGACGCGGGAGATGGGGCAAGATGGACCTAGGTGAATGGCTGTTCTTGTGGCCTTGTGTCTGAAAAGGGTAGTCAGGCGAGCAGCCTAGATCCTCCAGCTGGACCTTGCCGGGCCCTCCTCGCTTGGACGCGCTTGCTTCCTTGCCCAGCTTGTGCCCCGCTGCCAATAAAGCACGTTCTCTCACCGGTCGCAAACGCAGCTGCGGGGTGGAGACTCGATCCTCTCCAGCTCCCCTGCCTCTCCCGCGTTTGTTCAGCTTCCCTGGGCAGCACCGGGCTTGCGCACCCCTTCCGCTCCCCTTTGCAGGCTTCTCCTGTTGCCTTGCTCCCCCTTGGTTGCAACTCCTTCGAGGCCTTTGCCTTCCCATCCAAGTCTCCCTCCTCCATCTCTTCTTCAGTGTCGTGCCCAGGTGTTTTGATAACTCAGGTCGGCAGGGGCAATTGCCTGGGATCTGGGCCAGGCCGTGGGGAGCTTGTCACCCCCACTGGGTGAATGCACATCTGGATCCAGTTGGATGCTGTGGCTGGTTTGCCGCCGCAGCAGAGTCTGGGGCATGAATCGCAGAGCTGTCGGGTGTAGCTCATCCCGGGGCTTTGGCGTGGTAGGAAGGCTTGCAGGGGACCACAGCCAGCTGCAGGCAGTCCAGAGAGGTGGCAGGATGCCTAGGAGAGCTGACCCAGCTGCAGAGGATGATCAGCTGGCCACAGGAAGCTCCTGGGGAAAGGGGCCAGAGAGTCAAGATGGAGATGGGGAGGGGAAGAGGGTGCTCAGTTAGTGGTGGCTGAACCAGGGTCTGGTAAGAGACCCAGAGCTGCAAGGCAGGAGGCAGCAGCCCCCCGAGACCAGGAGAGGGAACTCGTGCAAGGAAGAGGAGGAGGACCGCACCGCCACGCTGAGGGGGCAGCATGAAGCTGGCAGCACCTTCTCGGGGTCTGCAGAGAGACCTCAGGGCTGTGAGTTGCCCTGTATGGACTGTGTTCATGGGTGTGTTGGTCCTGTGCAATGGCTGAAATTTAAAATTTTTAGTGCCAATTGCTTATTATTCAATGCATTCCATATAAGCGTGGCTAACGAGTGTGCTAGAAAGCAAAAGCAGGCTCTCGTGGCCTAACAGGGGAGCAGCTTTGCAACAAGGCAGTTCTTGCACGTCCCAGAGATAGAGATGGGTTGCTGTTGGGTTTTTTGGGGGGAGGGACTAGAGAGAGTCTAACGAACCTTCGTAGTTTCATACGTGAGGAGAGAAGTGGGCCCATTTCCCTCGTATGCAAAAGATAAGAGTGCAGCTGCATGGATGACCCTGTCCTGGTACCTAGAAATCCCAGGTAAGGGTGGAAAGACTCCAGTGATATATTTATCACGCATCTTACCAGACACCTGGTGCGTGCAACGCACGTGCATAGTACCCTGTTGGCTGCACAAAGTACGTTGGGCCAGATCACCAATGAATTAGCACCAATTAAGTACACAGTAAACAGAGGTATATAACGCTGGAGAGGAACAAAGAGGGGGGGTGTTCAGGTGAGACCACTGCAAACCGAAGCACGAGACCCAAAGAAGACGATCCCGTGCAGGCCAGATGTCCACTTCCCGCATGCACCCCTGGGGCACGGCGTATGGTGAGAGCCCTTGCTTGCTTGCTAACCATCGTAGGCTGCTCCTGTGTACCCGTAAAGGGCGCCATGAGGTCCAACGACACCTGCCTTGAGCCATGGCCAGGACACGGCAGGCAGCATCTGCATCCATGCGGCGCAGTGCCCGGGCAGCAGGCTCTGGGCCTACTTCTGTCTCGTGTGGCAGTCAGGCCCAGGCCCCCCGTCTGGATCTGGCTGGAGAGGAATGGCTCCAGGGCTTCAATTCCCTCCTCTGCCACTGACTCCCTGTGTGCCCAGGGTCAAGTCACGCCATCCTGCTGTCCTACCTCTTGGACACCAACACCCTGGGCCATTTTCGGGGAGGAGGAGGTGCTTGGCCGTGGAGGTGCAGAAGATGATGCCCCTGTACTGGGCTATAATAAACAAGGGAGGTGGGAGTGGAGGGCAAGGTGACCTGCCAAGTCCTCCATGCCCCGGTACCCGCTAGCGAGGCCTTTGCCTGTCTGTGACCCCAGACCGTGCTCTTCCCTCTGAGGCTGCTTGTGGCAGTGGCTGTAATTTAAAGCTGCTCCCTCACTACAGAGACTGAGGAAGGGGGTAGCTGGTGGACAATGATCCCTCGGTTAAGTAGCTAGTTGATCAGAGACAGGCAAAAGGCCCGGCAGAGGTTGCCTCCTGCTCCACACACAGAGTTGGTGGGCTGGTTCTTCTCATTGCATGCCTGGATGCCTGTGTTTTATTGCACCTGGTGATCGCTATCATGTGGTTCCCCCACATTTGCCCCTGGCATGGAAATGACCCCTGGGCAATGGGTGCAATTTGCTTCAAGGGCTTTGCACTTTGCCGGCTGCTTTCAGCATGGAGAAGCCCGGAGCTGAGGCTTTCCCTTGGGCTTCACCCCTCCTCTTCTTTCCGTAGGAGTCAGGTCTGCCTCAGCCCCGTCTGTTTTGTTCTCCTCCAGTTCTCTTGGCCATGGCTGGCCCTGTCCTGCCACCCTGCCTCAGTTTCCCCCCCTGCAGCTGAGCTAAAGGGGTGGATTCACGGCAAGGAGGAAACATGGAGCTCTGAACTGGACTTTATTTCTCTCTAGACTGAAAGTAAATCAGCAGTACAAATAGATTTTGGCATGAGAAACGGGTAACCTTGGTCTGAGGGGACCGGGTCCTTTCCTCCCCTCGGTGTCTTAAGGATGAGAGATGCTGAGAGCAAAATTTCCCAGGGTCATCACCTCCCCCTCCCCCCCCATCCCACCCCCCCACACCCTCCAGGCCAACGTGCCTTGGCCTTCGAGACCGTTGTATAGATAGGATGAAGACAGCGTCCTGCTGGGTAATAAATATCCTCTTCCCGTATCTAACAGTATGTACAGGTCGTCAAGTATTCAAAACGTGGGCGTCTCTCGGGGAGACACGGGGTCGCGCGGCAGCGGGCGTGCTGCATCCTCGGGCTGCTCCGCGTCGTGGGGGAGAGGGGATAAAAATCACGGCTCAGTGCAGCGGCCCCCGGCATGGCGGCAGGGTTCCTGGGAAAGCTGTGCGGGGGCACCCAGCGTGGCTGTTGCACCCCCAGTGCGTGCTCCGCCAGGAAGAGTGTGCTCCTTTTGCGCCGGGGCAGGGAGGCCAATGCTTTTAGTCCTGACTGCGTGTCTGTGGAGGGAGGCTTCCTGGGGCCCAGGGTTGGAGGGGGAAGGGGCTAGGAGGGCCGGTGGGAATGGGGAGCAACTTTAGCTCTGCAAGATAGCAGCCTGGACTGCTGTGAGGCCCAGCTCCTTTCCTCTGCTGCCCACGGGCCAGGGTGATTTGGGGTGAAGTGCTGTGTCCAGGCCTTTCCCACCCTCCTCTGCATCCCCAAGGCAGATTTCCCTCTTGCAGCTAAAAGGTGGCTGGCCTCTTCCCTGTCCCATCTTCCTCCATAAATCAGCTGGGTAATGGGCAAGGGTTGCCCTCCGCTACGCCCTCTCCCTTGACATGGCAGCTTCCATGGCAGCCTGGAGCACAGAGCTGGCCTGGTAGACGAGGGTGTTTAGCTGCCTGCTGTCCTTCTCCCCCCGACAAGAACCAGCCAAACGCCGAGCTTTGGATCCAGATCCAGCTCAGGCTGCAGTTTGGCTGGTTGAATGCACCCCTCCTTTCACCACCCCTGCAAACACCGCGGCAGCGGAGCCCACGCAAGACCGCGTTGGCCCCTAAAACGCCACGAAGCCTCACGGGCAGCTTTGTCTACGGTGATCATTGCTGCATCTGAGCAGGCTGGGTTCGGGCTGGGGAGGGGGGAGATTGTAGCACCAAAGGCCACTGCGAGCTCCAGGCCCTGGCTCTCACGGGACATGCAACTTATCCAGTGTGACAAGCCGTCTGTCCCATTGCAGAAGAATTAGGGTCCCCCTCTCTCCTTGCACTGATTTCCCCCCAGGTTGATCAGCTGCGTCTCCCCCAGCCACAAACCTCTGCCTTGCGGCCTGACGCAAGGTGCCTGGCTCGTGCCTCCGCCCCGGTGCCAGGAAACATGATACGGGTCCTGCTTTGTGTCTGCCTTGTTTTCCTCTCCTGGGTAGCGGTGGGGTCACTCGGAGGACCGGAGGGGCCGCGCAGACTTGTTTATTATTCTAGAGTTGCCAAGACCCGACAACGAGTGAGACTTGCCATCTTAGCCGCGGCCCCGCGGGATACCGCAGCGGGCAATCTGGGTGATGCAGGCATGCATTAATTAGGGCAATGCCTGGCAGGTTTCTCTCTCCCGTGGCCTCCCAATGCACTAGGGTTTGTGAGATGCCAGGGCATGGGCAGTGAGGTGCTGGCCTCGAGCATCAGACCTGGTTTCTCCTGCTACGTCCTGGACTAGATCTCCAGGGGATGCTCCCTGAGCTGAGCTGCAAGCGCGGGTTGCTTGTGCCGCAGGATCCCAGCCGGCCGTGTGCTGTCCTTGCAAGCCAAGCCAACAGCCTCCTGGCTGGCATGAACAGGAGCATCACTTGCAAATCAAAGGCAGTGCTTTCCCCCCTCTGTTCGGCACTGCGGAGGAGCCCCGTGTCCCGTTTTGGGCCCCGCGCTGCAAGGACGCGGACGGGTTGGGAAGAGTCCCCTCACGGGGCGTTAAATGGATCGAGGGCCCCGGGAGGCACGACGGATGGGGACAGGCTAAAAGAACCGGGGCTACTTAGTTGGACTTCGGGGGCCAGGGGGTTGCTAACAGTCTTTAGATACCTGAAGGGTGGTTACAGGGAAGATGGAGACGGGCTGTTGTCTGTGGCTGGACTGGGAGCAATGGGTTTCAGTCGCAGCACAGGAAATTGAGGGACTTTCTGTGTCTGCGGGTGGCTCGGGGTGCCCGGAGAGAGGGGAATCTGCCCCCTTGGAAGTGTAAAAGAGCAGGACAGATGGACACGGGGATGGGCAGCGTCCGGGCAGGGGGTTGGATTAGATATGATCTCCGCAGGGCTCCCCCCCCAGCCTATGATCCTACCATCTTGCTGGAAAACCCCAGCCCGTGGGGGCTGTCTGCAAGCAGCGCCTGCCTGGAGCCTGCCCTCCCCTCTGGGGTGCTCTGCAGGATGGTTTTGGGGGGCGAGATCCTCTTCTCTGGGGCAACGGGCTGCTTCTGGGGGGGCAAGAGCAAGTGGAGCTGGGACCTGGGCGTCATCCTGCCCTGATGGAGGCAGGAGAGGTAGTTGCCAGCTGAAATTGGGCAGGGGGGCACCCAGGCTCAGTGCCAGCCTCGGACCCGCGCTGTGGGCGGTGGAGGAGCTGTGCGATACCTCCTGCTTGGCTCTCCCATCCTGCCGGACGGGATCATCACCTGTCCAGGTGCCTGTGAGGGGCTGGGGATGTTTCCAAAGTGCTTGTAGACTCAAGTGCAAGGGAAAAGGGATCTGGTTTTGGGATGCCTCTAAGCCTGGCTGGCTCCACAGCCCTACAAAAAGCATTTTGACTCCCCAGCCCAGCAATGGGCACATCCGATACCCCCGTGCCAGAAAGTGCCCCTCACAGCTCTTCCCACCTCTGCCCAGGGAAAACCATTGGCAATGACCCCTGCCTCCAAACCCACCCACCGCCTCCTAAAACAGCCTCGCCCCTACGTGGATGGAGGCGGGCAGCGTGGGTACCACGCCGAGCCCCCTGGGGATCTGTGTCCTCGCTTTCCCTGGTCGCCCCTCTTTCACGTCTCTTCCAGAGCAGCAACTTGGGTAGACAGGATGCAATTACCACCCCCCACATCCCTTTTGTCCAACTCCCCCTTCCCAGCCAGACCTTCGCAGCTGGCTACGTGACTCCCGGCCTGTCGTCTGCAGCGCGCGGCAGGGTCACGTGGGCAGGAATATAAAAAGCTCCTGCCTAAGCCCCTCTTAGCCTGATTCGCCCGGTGATGCACGCGCGGTTCCTACCCGAGCTGGCTCTGCGGCCCTGAGACCTACTATCCCACCCCCCCGCTTTGCTGCTGCTAGCGCCACAAGCCCAGGGGGAAGGCAGGAGTAGGGGGGGATGCCAGGCGGATGAGCGGGGGCTGCTAGGCTCAGTGATGCTCAGCAGAGGTAGAGCCCGCACAGAGGCAGGACTTGCTCCCTGGGGAAGAGATGTCTGGTTATGGGAAGCGGGAAGCCCCTCTCCCTGCCCGTCTGCCAGCCCCATGCCAATGGCACGCGTCCCCGCCAGCTTTGCCTCGTGGGCCGAGGACTCACGGGGATGGGACAGGGGTGCGTGGCTGCAGAGAGCGGGGACATTGCTCCAGAGCCTTGTGTCTGCAACGGGCTGAGCTGCACGTGCAGCCAGGAGGGGCACGCACAGCCTCTTGCATGCGCACACGTGCTTGTGCAGCACTCTGTCACAGCCACCCATCTGCTCTGAGAGCATGCAGTGACCCCCTGCATGGGGGGTGAGGGGGCTGCCTGTGGGTGTGGGAGGGAAAGGGCCGCGGGCCACCTGGCAGGGCTCGTGCACATCCCTGGCAGCGTTCAGAGGCGCCGCGGCGGCGGAGGTACGGCTGGAGAGACACGGGCGCGCGCGGAGCCTGCTTCACATTTTGCAGAGTGGCTGCAACTGGAGCAAGAGAGATCCTCCCCCCGTGCAAAGAACCAGCGGACGCAGCTCTGTGTGTCCCCGCACATGCACGTGCGTTTGCACACGCAACGGCACGTGCGTCCCCCAGCTTCCCCTCACCCCGGAGGGCACCGGTCTCGGACACGTTTCGCCCCGGGGTAGGTCCCCGGGCCCGGGCAGGGTTACACGGAGCTGCGGCGCTTCGTGAGTCCCGGGAAGGCCGCGAGGCTGTGGAGGCCCGTGGAGACGGAGCTGATGGCCGAGCGCTGGGCGTTGCAGAAGCAGCGGTTGGAGGGGGTGTCGGGGTAGCGGCCGGGCGAGGCGCGGCTCTGCTCCACGCACGTGTCCGAGGTGGACAGGTCCCGGGGGATGATCATGGGGATGGAGTACTGCAGCTTCTCCCGGCTCTTGTACCACAGGCACGAGCACATGGACTGGAAATGCAGCACCTCGGCGTAGACGTTGCGGAAGCCGCCCCCGCCCGCCCCCGGGATGGAGGAGGCCGTGTCCGTGGTGTGGACGCTGCTGGCCTGGCCGTTGCGGGTGAGCAGAGCCCGGTGCTCCGCGTCCCGCTTCTCGTCCTCGGCGTTCATGGTCATGAAGCGCAGCACGACCAGGTTGAGGAAGGCCCCGATGACCGTGAGCCCCGTGAGGATGTAGACGAAGCTGAAAGCCACGTACTGCGGCATGGTCTGCAGCGCCTCGTCCTTCTGCAGCGCCACGTAGTCCCCGAAGCCGATGGTGGTGAGCGTGATGAAGCAGTAGTAGTAGGCGTGGAAGAAGCTCCAGTGCTCGTAGTAGGAGAAGGCGGCGGCCCCGATGCACAAGGTGCTGATGCAGGAGAAGAAGCCGATGGTCACCATGTTGGCCATGGACACCTCGGCCCGCCGCATGCCCAGGCACTTCTTCATGCGGTGCAGCAGGTACTTGACGAAGGTGTTGATCCTCTCGCCCAAGCTCTGGAACATGACCAGGGTGAGCGGGATCCCCAGCAGGGCGTAAAACATGCAGAAGACCTTCCCGCCGTCGGTGCTGGGAGCCGCATGGCCGTACCCTGCGGGGCAGAGACACAGCGCCGGCGCGGTTAGTCCCCTCCAGGCACCTCGCGCCCCCCCGCCTCCCCTCGCGGGGCTCGCCGCCGAGCCAGGCCCATCCCCGTCAAAGGGCAACCTGCACGGGGACAGCGACGGGCGTCTTCCCCTGCATTAAGAGACCCCAAGTCCATCTCGCCCAGTCTGTTGCACGGCGGTAAAGAGCAGAGGCTGGAAGGAAGAGGGAGCTGGGTCTGACCAGGGGTTTCCCCTCCTGTTCCTCTCCCATTTGCAGCCTCCGGCATTTGGGGTCCAGGCGGGTCTGATGCAGAGGCCGTGCCCCTCGCCCCCTGCTCAATAGCGCCCGATGCCCCTTTCCTCCAAGCCCGTGTCCAGTCCCTCGGTGGATCTGGCTGAGCTCTCAGCTTCCGACACATCTGGCGGCAATGAGCCCCGACTTTAATGACACGCTGGGTGGAAAAGGTCTTCCTAGCATTAGTTTTAAACCTCAGCCCTACTTGTTTCATGGTATGACCCCTCGTTCTTGTCTGGAGAGAGACAGTGGCTAATAAATCCCTACTGACTTTTTGTGCACCATTGAGTATGTTGTAAACACTTCTCCTGACCCCCCAGGGTCTCCTTTCTAAACCAAACAGGCCTGGCCTCGTTAGTCTCTCCGCAGGTGGGAGCCCCTCCATGCCACTCATCCCTCTTGTTGCCCTGCTCACTGGTGAAGGGGTGCTAAGGGGTCTCTGGAGGGGACCGGTGCTACCCTCAGCTCCCTGGAGAGTAATACCCGAGCTGCTGCACCAAGGAGCAGTATCTTGGGCAAAAGATCTGCTTCATCGCTAAATGCGCGCACCCCAATATTGGGAGGCTGAGTTGGCAGGGAAAGATGCCTGTTATATGTGAGGAAAATACGGTAATGCAGCCCCTGGATCTTCACCTCTCTAGACCTGTGCTAAGACGACCAGTGTTTGCAGCATCCAGACAGGCCTCGGCGCTTGGCACCGACAGGCGGGGGGTCCCATCCAGCCTGCTCGAAGCCCTGAGAAACAGGTAATGCAGAAGGTGGAGGGTGCTGTCTGGACCAGCTGGACTAGGCGGTAACAAATTATCCTTCCTGACCCCAAATATAGCGTGGACGTGACCCTGAGCGGAGGGCCAAGACCCTCTAGCCAGGACCCTGCGGGGGTGAACCCAACGGGAGCACTGGCCCAGCCCATCAGCCCCATGGCCCCAGACACTCCAGCTGAGTTCAGAGCCCCCTTGCTCTGTGCATGGTCCTTACACCCGGCCAGGCTCCTTCCCCATCTCGAGGCATTTATAATCAGAGCAGACGAGGCAGGCGTGGAGAGAAGGCACAGGGGTGCAGCGGCCCTCGCAGCCTGGATAATTGCAAAAGGTTCATCGTCCGAGCTGCTTCGCTGGCAGCTGGTGGCAGCATCCTGGTCCTGCTGGTCCAGAGTAATTACAGACGGCTGCACAGGCTAAGAGGATAACCTGACCTCTGGGGAGTGAAGAGGAGACGGCCATAAACCCCACCTCGGCATGTTTGCAAAGCCATGAGAGCCACGGCAGCCGGGTAGAATCGAGATCTACGGATAATGCGGCTGTCTCTGGGGTGTGTCATTAACATGCAGTGACTGCAGGCCCTTTTTTGCAGTCAGTGGCCGAGCAGCCACTGGCCAGGATATCATCAGGGCTGTTAGACACCCCTGGACACCACAATACTTGACCTGCAGCAGGATCCGGCACTGCCCACACTCTTAGCTAACATCACCAGGTCTCCTAGCTTAGCCTGGACCCAGATGTGGGTCTGCCTTCTGCAGCTGCCCCTGATCTCAGGCTCCAAACATGCCTCTGAATTTGGGGGGCTATCCCCCAGATCTGGATCAGACAGTCCCTCGATGAAGCCGCTATACATACATGTCCACCTGGCCCTCGCACAGCTCTGGGGGTCTCTGCCCCTTCCCACAAATGCTCTGTAGCGCCCCGCTACCACAGAAGTCCCCCCGGGTGTGTGTCTGCAGAGTGACCTGCAGCTCCATCACACAACTCCATGAAGTCGGTCACATTATTTAAATACCACTTGTCTGGTTTTTTTGCAGCCAAATTTGGCCATTTCTCCTACCCCAAAACTGTCCCTGACACTCCCCTGGCTTCTGAGTTTCAATTAAAAGGGGGGAATCAGTGTGAAAAGGCTTAGCCTGGTGGGGTCCCATCACATGGACAGCTATGGGCACGTCAGGCACTGGCTAGTCACAGACACATAGGGCTGGCAGGCAGCTCCAGAGGTCACGTCTAGTCCAACCCATGACTGAGGCAGGATCAGCCCCATCCAAAGCAGCTCACACACATCCAGAATCACAGAATCACAGAAATCCTAGAAAAATGGGGCTGGCAGGGAGCTGCAGAGGTCACATCTAGTCCGACCCCTGCCTGAGGCAGGGTCAGCGCTGTGCAAACCAGCCGAGACGCATCCCTTATCTCTCTCTTTCCAGCTGCGGGGAGCAGTTCACTTTCTCAGAGCAATCAAGGAAAGGGGAGCGTTTCATTTTGGACATGAATAGAGTCATTATTGGATTTTCCTTGGGGTCCAGCAGAGCCAGAGAGTTGCTAAGGGGCTGAGCAGAGAGATGCCTGCCTGGCTGGGAAACCAGCGGGACATTCCCGCTCCTCTTTGGTGTCCAGATCCCTTGTATCTGGCTCTTGCAGATGGCTCAGTGTCAGCCTAAACAATTTGGGGGTTTTCTGGCTGAAATAAGAAGGCAAGTGTTGCTTCCTTCCATGGGAACCAGCTGGAAGAAAGCAAAGGACAAGGAGGGCTGGATGCACAATCCTACCCCAAGAGAGGGTCTCCCCACTTAAACAACTCATCTGACTACTCACCCAAGGCATGATTATTATTATTTTTTAATTTAGTTGAAAAATAAGTGCCAAATTTTGACTGAGCAGAGCTCGATCATTCAAGTCTGTAAAGTGCTACCACAAGCAAGCCCATGGTAGCACTTTACAGATACTCCCAAATCCACAGCAACAGGCATCCCACGTGCAAGCCTCGAGCCCAGGGCCTTGGAGTTCAGACGTCCCCAAGTCTGGCTTGCCCCTGGCCCAAAGGTGGAAGAAGCAAGCTAAAGGGAGAACGTGAGAGCAAGAAGTCTTGCCAGCAAATCAAGGGAAGTCAGATTTGCCACTGGGGAGGCCACATCTGGAGTCCTGTGTCCAGCTGTGGCCCCCCACTGCAGAAAGGATGTGGACACACTGGAGAGAGTCCAGCGGAGGGCAATGAAAATGGGTGTGGGGCTGCGGGACAGGACTGGCGAGGAGAGGCTGAGGGAAATGGGCTGATTGAGTCTGCAGAAGAGAAGACTGAGGGGGATTGAATAGCAGCCGTCACCTCCCTGCCGGGGGGCTGCAAAGGGGATGGAGCTGGGCTGGTCTCAATGGGGGCAGATGGCAGGACAAGGAGCAATGGGCTCAAGCTGCAGCAAGGGAAGTTGAGGTTGGATATTGGGAAAAACTTTCTCACTAAGGGTATTAAAGTACTGGAACAGGCTTCCCAGAGACATTTCTTCTCTTCTTCTCCCCCATCCCATGTTTCTTTGTCTCTGGGGTGGTTTTTTTTTGCAAATGAAAACCCTGGAGAACACCTTCATAGTTTCATAGTTTCATAGTTTCGAGGGTCGGAAGGGACCCGAGCAGATCATCTAGTCCGACCCTCTGCCATGGCAGGAAAGAGTACTGGGGTCAAATGACCCCAGCAAGATGTTCATCCAGCCTCCTCTTAAAGACCCCCAGGGTA